>NC_140965.1:32534555-32554555 GCF_056783735.1 Eptatretus burgeri
ACAATGACATTTATTTGTTCACAGGTAAGCAGTCGTACACGTATGCAATCATGTAGTCAATAAAGCAATGTAGGAACAAGCAAGACAAAGAACTACAACCGTTCTATTATTATTTACACATTCACTTAACAGTTCATTACTTGAAGGACAAGGCGCCACAACATTCATACAAAGAAAAACCCCAGGAAAGAAAAGGGCAGAACTGGACCTCGTGGGCCTTTAATAGTTCACGGAGCTGTGGAGACCGCAGGAACTCCGAGAGGCCGTGCTGGTTACCTGCCACCTTCGTGGTTACTCGCTGGTTGACCCTCGACGTTTCGTCGACACGGCAGTTGGCGCTGCGCGACTTGCTTGGCCCAGGCCCCGCCGTGCGGTCTGGTGGTTTGGGCCTAGCCGACGACGCCTCCGAGGAATGAACGGGCCTTTGCTCTTTCGAGAGTTGATGCTCTTTTAAGAGCCCGCCCGTTCCTCAGCGTTGGCGATCTCTCTCCGGCTTTCTTCACCGACTCGCAGTTCTGCTCGGCATGGCATGCTTGGCTGCGCTTCGATGACCCCGACTGCCCTCCACTGGACTCGAACCTTGGTGGGCTGCTGGCTTCCTCTGACTCGACGCCAGCTCGACTCCAGACTTCCACTCTCTTCAGCTCCCCAACAGACTCACTGCTTGGCGTTCAGCGTGCCTTTATATGGGGTCCGTGAGTGAGTTTGATCTCTCACCTCTCACCTCTCACCCCCCGCTGGCTCCGCCCCTTTTGCGATTCTGATCCGATCTCTTCGCGAAATGCGGAGAGAGCGGACGTGGGTGAAATCATCAACTACGCGGACGTTGCAGGAATCATCGGCTCCCGCCCCAACGAGAGAGTCCCGCGTCTGGTGGCAGAGATGTTGTTCGTTGGGATTCGCTGTTGCTGACGAAAAGATGGCGGCACAATGGAGATGAAGGTGAGGGGATGTTGTGCGTTTGTGGAGATGTTGTTGAGGTGATGGTGAGGAGATGTCGTGGTTGGCACTGTGGTGGGGATGGCGTGGTTGTTGAGAGGCGGTTGTGGTTGGCGCTGTGGTGGGGATGGCGTGGTTATTCAGATGTGGTTTTCCAAAACAAAGAAAGCAAAATAATAACGGCTGAGTCAAAGATCACTGCCCGGCTACACGAATATATCCCTTTCGACATCGGTGGGGAAATCGAATCTGAACACACACTTATCGACATAACTGATCTCTGGGAAGCCTGAATGGTGTTCTCTGAATTTCCACAACCATAGCAATATATATACATATATATATGTATGTATGTATATATATATATATATATATATATATATATATATATATATATATATATATATATATATATATATATATATATATATATATATATATATATATATATATATATATATATATATATGTGTGTGTGTGTATGTATATGTATGTATGTATATATATATATATATATATATATATATATATATATATATATATATATATATATATATATAAATGTATGTATGTATATTTATAGCCTGGTGTTGGCTCAGTGGTTAGGGTTGCGGCTTGTGATCCAAGGGTCCTGAGTTCAAGCCCTGTTGGCCACTGAATTAATACACCAGTGGGTTGACTCAGCCTGTCATCCTTCCGAGGTCGGCAAATTGAGTACCAGCTTGCCGGGATAATTGAGCCATTCGAGTATCCTGCGACGGAATGGTGACCTGTCCAGGATTGTGCCCAACAGCCCAGGAAACTGCTTCGGCAGCACCGACACTCTCTGTGGAGAGTATGGTTCCAATTATTATTTTTTTATTGTTATTATTATTTTTATTATTATTATGTATATGTATATATATATATATATATATATATATATATATATATATATATATGTATATATGTATGTATGTATATGAGTAGGGTGAATATACTGATTCTGGCTCACTTTTCCCCATGTAAATGAATGGGGGATTTTCAGCCATTCATTTTTTTTCCCCTAAAAAGTAAACCCCCTTTTTATCCCAAGGTATATTTATTTGTCTCCCCTTTTAATCTAGGGACACTTTTTTTTCAAATAACCAATGCAATAAGATAAAGATTTGTTCAAGTAGTAAAGTAGTAATGTGATTTGTTAAAGGTGATTCTAAAGAAATATCTGAAACATGTAAGCCTCGGGACACTCTTTTTCAAATAACCAATGCATATTGTTTAGCTCACTCATTGAACCTATAAAGATTTGTTCATTCTCAAATTCCTTCAATAGCTTAACTTTCTTTGCACAATAATCCCTATCTAAAATATTTAAAAATAAAACATTTGAATCTTTTCTATTTTATAAGATACCCCTCTTGTGCCATTATGAAATAATAAACTTCTCTTAATGCTCTTGTTTGACCACCTCCTGAGCCACATATCATTTTGAGATTATAGTAAATTGTTTTTTCATTGTTCAATTGATAAGCATCAAAGTTTTCAGTCCATTCAAGGATATTTTTTTTTCTTTACATCCTCTTACTAGCTTTTAAATTGATTCACTTATTTGTTTTATTTCCCTTTGTTTTAGTTATTTTTTCAATAAGACTTATTTGATATTTTTCACATTCATTATGTTTTCCATTTATATACCATGACTGAGATTTTCTCCACTCTTTAGTTTGATTAATACTTGGTTTGACCATTTATATATTGTGAAAAAACACGGCGGTAGCCCTTAAAAAACCCTAACCCATCTTCCCATCGTTAAAACACAATCTATTTTATTCACTCTATCATACAATATCCATATGGAACACAATCTATTCCACTATCTAAAATAAATCTCTTATCATTAAAGGCTCCTATTGCCTTTTTATTTACTTCTTCATTATATATGTTATGTTTATAACTTCTTATTGTATTCATTTTCCTATATTCTTCTTTCTTATTCATCAAAAAATGGTAATTTCTAAAAGTTATTGATTTTTTTATTACATATTTCTTTATTCCCTTTAACCTCTTATCAATCTGATCACCATACTTATAAGCATATGCCTTTGCTCTCAATCCAATAAACTCACTCATTACTTTTCCACCCAACTCATCCTTAAACTTACCAATAACCTTTTCATTCTTTTTGGAAAATAACTCACTCTTCTTTCTAAAATTACTTGTATCATATACTCCAATATTTTTCTTCATATCTTTATAAACATCATCAGTTTTTATATCTAGGATAAAACTTTCAGTGTCCATCTACAACAATGAAACATTTTCACCATACTCTTTCTTTAAGCCATTATACAAATAATCATACATCAATATCTTTGACAAATCAAGAACTGCTGTTCCAATATAAATTGGTTTATCCATTACAACACTTTCCTTTTCCATATGAATAGCAGAAAAGTTCTCTGAAAAAACCTCTTCTCTCTTAAAACTTGGTTTATTTATCAATCTCGAAGCTTCTTTCCAAGATGTTGCAAATCTAATGTTTTGCCTGTTTCTAACATTCTCCATTGTCTTTCCAAAGACAGCATTATTCATCAATTTATAGAATTCCCCTTCAAATTTTACCTTTGTATTTGTTCTCATATCTTTATTGAATTTAATATATTTTTTCATCCAAGGACTTTGTTTAAATTTTAAAACTCTATGAATTTTAGCTACTCTCAATCCTTCTCTCAAAAACTGTTTCAAGCTTCTCTGATGCAAAACATATCCCTCTTTATCATAGAATGTTGTTAATAACTTTTCTGTTGATTTGCCTTTAATATTAAAACTTTTATGATAATCACTTAACCATTCTTTCTTTGGGGTTTCTTTCTCACATGCAAAAGGAAGGTCTTTATGCTTATTATGAAGATCACTCGGGTACCTCAAATCAACTTCAAAATAATAACCTTCTTCTTCCTCATTCAATTCCTCTTGAGAAGAAATAACAATATTCATCAAAGCCTTTTCATAATCCTTTTCTTCCACCCACTGTAATTTTCCATAAGGTAAAGATTGAGACATTGCCCATCCATACAAATTATTAGCATCAAAATACATCAAATAATTACTTTCTTTTTCACTATCATAATTTGGAAGATATTTATTATTTGCTTTAGCATATCTTTTTGAACATATTTGTGATATTCCACCTCTCTTAGACTTCTCAATCATCAAAAGCATATCTACATCACTGATTAAATCTATATCTTGTTTTGTCATTTTCAACATTGCACTCCAAGCTAAACCAGGAGCTGTGAAATATTTGGCAGGATCTAATCCACAACAATTTTTATTATGACGGAGTGATCTAAAAGCTTCAAACACATCAGCAAACAATAAAACATGTTTTTAGATACAAATCATGATATTCTCCAAGGTTCTTTATCTTAAGTATTTTCCAAATTTCTTGTGCGTGTTTATATTCCTTATCACTTATCTCTTTTTCATAAAGGTTATTATAGAAACTTTATTTTGAAGGAAGTTGTGTTTCTTTAAATCTCATAAATGAATCCATATAATCATAAGGATAAATTCCCTTACTTGTAAGAATTTTTTCTTTACTTTGAATTTCATTCCTTGATTGAATTTCCTCTCGTTAGAATTCCCTCTTTAATCAGAATTTCATCTTTAATCAGAATTTCCTCTTTAGTTAGAATTTCCTTCATTGTTTGAATTTTCTTTATATTTAGAATTTCATCTTCAGTTAGAATTTCTTCATTAATTTGCTCATTAATTAGAATTTCCTCTTTACTTTGAATTCTCTCTTTAATCTGAATTTCCTCTTTAGTTAGAATTTCCTCTTTTGGAAAGAATGAATTAAGATTTGGAAAAGAGTCCGTGGAGCTTAGATTTGATGCGAGGTAGGCTAGTGGTGTTCCCATAAACTTGTAAGAATCTAGAAAGCTAATATGAGGTAAAGGTTTTGTAAATATCATTTTTGTAAATGAAATATACTTTTGACTTGTGTTTGTTATGACAGAAATATTCCCTGGTGTTTTTGAAAGTTCATTTATAAATAGATGTGTATCATAGTTGGCGCTGTTGTGAAGAAAGACTGGAATAAAAGAAGGAAATTTATAATTAAGATTACAACAGGAATGAGCGGGACCTCTATATTTACCAGTAAGATGACAATGATCCCTAACTTTAGACTCCTCAATTTCCTCCTCACAAATATGACAGATATTGTTCTTTCTAAATTCTACTTTTTCTTCTTCAGTTAATTTCATCGGTTCATTTGTTTCTTTCATTAATTTAGTTAGTCTTATGCAATCCTTTTCTAATCGTTTTAGAAACTCTTGTGAAACTTTTTTTTCCACTATAATGTTCAAGTTTATTATACTTTTCTCCAACAGATGATTTGATATAATAACAGAAACCACAAGGAATATGTTTTTGATATTTATTTGTATGTGATTCGGAGAAGCAGTATTTATCTTTTTTAGGATACATTCAAAATCAGCGTATATCACAAAAGGGTGCATGATAGATTTATTATAATCTTCAAAAGAAATCTTTTCACCAGGTGTAGGCATTGTAATTACAGCTGATTTATGATTACTACAATATTTTGAATGTTGTTCTCATCGTTCTTTTGTATGAAATGAATTAAGACATCGCTTACAAGGATATATTTTGTTTGCTGTTCTGAATACCTGAGAAGTGATTAATCTTGATAAATTATTGATGTATGTATAATGTGAATTCTTTCCAACACTAAAATATAAAAGATCAATGTGTGTTTCTTCATTTTTATAGTTGTTTGAAATTTTTAATATTTGAACTTTGTTTGTATCCGTTAATCCATATACATTAATAGAAAGATTATTCTTTTTCTCAAATTTAGGAATATCTGTTAGTGGCATTGGGAATTTAAAATCTTTAATGTCCAAGGTATTCTCATATTTCATATATTGTTTTACTCTTTCTGAATTACAATTTGGTGGATGGAAGTGAGCAAGAACAGACCAGCGAAAACATTTATTATCATTGTTCTTAATATTAACAACTGCCTTCTTTAGTTTTATTTCTTTTGGTAATTCAATATAAGAAGAAGCTTTAAGAGGGTTTGATTTTAGAATGTGTATATCTAAAAAGATGATATTTTTTAATATTGAATCCAGTTCCTACCACTGTATTATCAAAATCCTCCTCTTGTCTTGATCGTTCTTCATAAACCCCACTATTCAAGAAATCTTGAAATGATGTTATAAAATGAAGATCTGTTCTCATATAAGGAGTTTGTTCTTCATCTTGTCTTTTCATATTCATTTTCACTCCCAGATAAAACTTTAAAGTTTTCATTTCTTTTAATGTCTTTCTAATAACTTTTTCAACATCAGGTTTCACTATTTCAATTGATTCAGCTATTGATGATGGACCGGGTTCTCCAAATTGAAAAATCCTTATTTTTATATGCCCTTTAAATGCCCCATCAGTGTTTTCAATATAATAGTCTCCCTTTACTTTAAACTCATTTTTCTTGTGTTTTTGTGATTGAAGATGTCTATTATAACTACTCTTCAAAACATCCTTTGAGCAGATATCACAATGTTTTCTTTCCAACTCAAGAGGAGATATTTGATGAAATAGATTAAATGTATGTTTGTTGGTTTGGAGGTGTTTTTTATAATATTTATATTCGTGATTACAAACATCGCAGTATGTTGTATTCACCATATTTATATGATAAAACTTTGCTTAAACTAAAATTTTCTTGATGAAAATTACGTTTAATTTGTAGGTGGATCTGTGCTTAAAACCATTTTATCCTCCAACTTTTTTCACTTAATAAATACAATGTTTCAAGACACAAAAGACAAGTTTCAATCAATCTTCATTTGTAAAAGATATTGAGAAATATGTCAAGGATGTAAAATTGAACAAAGATAAATATAACAACGATTGGATAAAAACAATTATGGTGGATAAGATGAGTTCTTCAATTTCCTTCAGTGGAAGGTCTTTTAGTATACCTGGAAGAACATCAATGAAAGTATCTCTTACAAAAGTTTCTCCTCTCCTTCTGGTAATATATTCAAAACTAGAAAAAGCAATGAAACAAGAAAAAGTATCAAAAAACAAAAACCTTATGGATGAAGCTTTAGAAAGAAAAGATAAGACCATCTGTAATATGCAAGGAGAAATTAGTATTTTTTTCAACAACCCTAAAGATGTAAATCCTGATGAAATAAAGGATGTTAATATATCAGGTGAAATGACATTTCTTTCAATAGTAGTTAAGGATCATTTAAAAATTACCTTTAATATAAAAAAATGTTGTAGTTGAATATGGTAATGAAAAAATGTGTATAGATATCGATGGTAATATTATTAAATGAGTCAATATGCAACTGAAAGTATAGATGAATTTCAGTTTAAGTAAAGTTTTATTTTATATATATATATGCTAAACTTTCCTGATTCTCCATATGACAAATTTGAGAATTGTCCTGCATGTGAAAGAGGGGGATTAAACAGAGTCAAAAGTCGATAAACAATGTATAATCTGTGATTATCTTCTAATTAATGATAATAAAAAATTTTAAAAGGAAAATAATTCTTTTAGATTTACACCAAAAATGAATTACTTTACAAGATTGATTAGAGAAATGAATGTAAAGTATGAGGGTGATAACACACCTTTCCTTGCAAGGGAAGAAACTGAACATATTGGAGAAATGTTCAAAGGATTGGTGTTATATATTATTCATGGATGTGATTTTCAGGGAAATATGAACACAAGATATTGCATAAATAAAATAATGGATTATCTTGAAATTAAACCTGAACTTAAGATAAAATATAGAGTTTCTAAAAAAGCCAATAATAAATTAAATAACCTGTTTTCCAAATATATAAATGAATGATTTTTTACCCACTTGGGAAAATAAGATAAAATTTAACAATCATAAAAATCTTCCAAATTCATTAAGATGTCTCATAGTTGGTTCAAGCGGATGTGGAAAAACCTGCTTACTTTTGAAGATGCTCCTGACTCCCAACTTTTTAGATTATGATAATTTAATAATTTTCACAAAGTCGAGTTTTCAACCAGAGTATCAACTACTCTCACAAGGTTTTAATGCTGGTCTTCAAAAAGAAGATATAATCGGTTTATTTAAACTTCAAAAAAAACCTTAATGATTATAACATTGAAGATATAATTCAATATTTTGTGATACACAGAGATGTAAAAAGAAATCAAAGCCTATACTTGTATTCTTAGTGATAATACGGATGATATACCGTCTCCCCAAGATTTGGATAAATCAAAAAAGAACCTCATTATCTTTGATGATTGTGTTAATGAGAGAAACCAAACGGTAATGGACAGCTACTACACAAGAGGGAGACATTCTTCTTGTAATTGTATTTATCTTAGTCAATCGTACTTTCAACTTCCTCGTCGTTCCATCAGAAACAACGCTAATACTTTTATTTTATTCAAGTTAAATTCAATAGATATAAATAATTTTTGGAGAGATAATTGTTCTACATTATGTCGTAAAAAGCAATTTGGGGATTACATGAAGCACACAACTGAAAAATATAAATATATTGTTGTGAAACAAGATGAGATATTGAGGGATATGTTTTTTGTTTTATAAACAATTACATATAGAAATGTCAACTATTATTATAAATCTTGTGGGTAAATCTGCTTCTGGAAAAAACTTTCATAAATCAAGGTTCTTGTGTAGTACAAATGAGAATATTGTAAATTTACTTAAAAAACACCCCTTGGTACGCATTGTATCAACAACAACTAGAGCAATAAGACCTGGAGAAGTAAAAGGTGAAGATTATCACGATATTTCAGTGGAGGAACATATGCTATTGAGGAATGAAGGTCAAATATTTGAGGAGGTTTCACATTATATTCACAAAATATTCACATTGTAAGAGTGAGTTAAGGAAACTAAAAGCTGGTGGTCTTGGGATATGAGAAACTAATCGAGAAGGAACGAGACAAATTATTAAACATCTGAGCGGAGTGAAGATTTTATCCTTCGGTTTTGATGTTGATGAAGAAACAACGCAAATGTATGAAAAGCAGAGATGCAAGTATTCGGGAAGAAGAAATTACAACTCGTATTCATGTTAATAAAGAATTTGATGAAATATTTAAAGAAAATGATTTATTTGAACACATCTACTTGTATGATGAAGAAAGGAAAATTTCCCTGTTGATCTTTACCATTCATTAAATGATATTTTCCAATAAATAAATGGATGCGAAAGAAAGAGCAAGAAGATTTAGGGAACATCAAGAGTTGGTTTCACAAGTTGTAAAACAACAGGAAGACATCAAGAAGAAACGCAGACAGAAACTAACGGGTGAAGAAGCATTAGAGAGAAAACAAGAGAAATTTTTTAAACCACTTTTAAAAACTTCCCAAGAAAAAATTATAGATGTTTCCACGGTTCCCACAATAAAATATACTCTGAGAAAGCTCCAAATGTTAAAAGATTTCAGTCAAATGACGGAGGAAAAATTCGAGCATATCGGAGAATTAGAATATGATGATGAAGGATTATTTCAACAACTGGCAGAGATGAATCGACCCCCTGATTATATTGTGAATGCTCTTCAAAACAATGAATATTCAGTGGATTCAAAAACCAAAGCAGGAATCATTCCAACAGAACAACCAGCAATATTTCATCTTGTTCAAGAAAAGGTATTGATATTTAATGATGAATTAAGGTTCTTGAGTTCTGCTCAACCTACTGTCAAACTAACTCCGAGATTAATGTTTCTTCTCACAAAAGATGGAAGACAAGGTTCAACTGTGAAGGATGAATCAAAGTATATTGATAAACCATTGGATATGAAAAATAATGATGATAAAGTATATATTGATCTGCTGAACTCTGTTGATTATAGGGTTATTCTTTCTGGTAAAAGTAGGAAGAATGAGAAGGAGAAACACATTACACTGAACAACAAATTTCAAATTTTTTTTTTTCCTGGAGATGTGTAAAGTGATTAAGACTAATTTGGGTACGCTGATTTCAAAAATCATAACCGTTTTGCTGTATCACGTCAGGATTTTCAGGAACAGAAATATTCCCATTGCCTAGAAGTCAGGATTTCAATGAAATTTACATATGTCTTTAACATGTGTATATCGTACAATTGTTGTTAACTTGTGTTATATTTCTTTCTTTCAGATAAAGATGAGTAGGCGTTCCTGTACCAATCATCCTGACAACTTCTGTTATGTCTGTGGTCGGTATACCAAAAAAGATCAACAGCGAAGTATATCTACAGCAGTGAAAATGAAGGCCGCCTACTTTCACTACTTCGGGTGTAAGGTGGGGGACCAAGAACAGAGCTGGGCACCACACATCTGCTGCACAAGCTGTCACACAACCTTGACTCAGTGGTTGGTGGGCAAGCGCACGAGCATGCCATTTGCGGTGCCCATGATATGGCGTGAGCCGCAGAATCATCATGATGATTGTTATTTCTGCTGCACAAGCATCGCCGGCTTCAACAAGAAGAATAAAGGTCACATCAAGTACGCTGACTGCGTCTCTGCTCGTAAACCTGTGCCTCATGATGACGAGAACCCCGTTCCAACACCTCCAGCTGATCAGAACATAGCTGTAAGCAGTGGTGAAGAGGATGGTGATGATGAACCTTTTGAACCCGACACTCAAGAATCACACCTTCTGAACCAGGGAGACTTAAATGATCTTGTAAGAGATCTCTCGCTGTCAAAGGCGAAGGCAGAGCTGCTTGGATCAAGGCTGCAGCAGTGGAATCTACTTGAACCTAACACCAAGATATCCTTGTTCAGAGCACGTCACAGAGACATGGCTGAGTTCTTTGAGATGGAAGACACGATGACATTCTGCAGTGACATCAACGGTCTGTTGAAAGAACTTGGGTGTGATCACGATCCTGCAGACTGGCGCCTCTTCATCGACTCGGGGAAGAACAGCTTGAAGGCTTTTTTTGCTCCACAATGGCAACGAGAAACCATCAGTCCCACTGGCTCACGCGTTCGGCATGACAGAGATCTATGAGACTATGCGGCAGCTGCTTGATTCTATCAAGTACAATGACTTCAACTGGCACATCTGCGGAGACTTGAAAGTGGTGGCGCTGTTGTTAGGGCTGCAGTCAGGCTACACGAAATACATGTGCTTCCTTTGTCTCTGGGATAGCAGAGACGACAAGAATCACTGGACGAAGAAAGATTGGGAAGAGCGAAAAGAGCATGTACCTGGTCGACACAACGTGAAGCATGTCGCCCTTGTCGACCCAGCCAAGGTTTTCCTTCCACCACTCCACATAAAGCTCGGCTTGATGAAAAGTTTTGTACGGGCAATGGATCTGAATGGGCGTGGGTTTTTATACCTCAAGGAAAAGTTTGGCAACACCTTGTCGGAGGCCAAGATCAAGGCTGGTGTCTTTGTTGGACCGCAAATCCGACAGATTATGAAGGACGAAACTTTTCCGACAACTCTAAACCCCAAAGAGCTGGCAGCGTGGAGGAGCTTCAAAGCTGTGACGGACAACTTCTTGGGGAACGAGCGCGCGGACAACTATGAAGAAATAGTGCAGCAGCTGCTGGAGTCCTTCAGGAAACTTGGCTCCAGGATGTCCCTGAAAATCCATTTCCTACACCAGCACCTGAACTTCTTCCCTGACAACTTGGGAGCAGTCTCGGACGAGCACGGCGAGCGATTCCACCAAGAGATTTCACTCATGGAGACGCGTTACCAAGGGCGGCACAACCCGAACATGATGGGCGATTTCTGCTGGTTCCTGCATCGTGAAACTGACACAGAGCAGCACAAACGCAAAGCCAAATGCCTAAAGCATTTTTAATTACATTCTAGTGGAGTTTTTCTGTAATTTCTATAATTTTGAAGCATTCATGATGAAATAAATGAATAAATGAATTTTTGTAAATTTCATTGAAATACTGACTTCTAGGCAATGGGAATATTTCTGTTACTGAAAATCCTGACGTGATACAGCAAAACGGTTATGATTTTTGAAATCAGCATACCCAAATTAGTCTAAATCACTTTACACATCTCCAGTAAAGAAATTTTGTTGTTCAGTGTTATTCAGGCTTTAAGTATCCTTGGTTCAGGTGTTAGTTTTCTTCCAAATGACCCATCACAATTAGTTAATAGACTGTTATTGTTGTTAGGCAGTAAGAAGGCTGGAAATAACAATTGTTTTAATGAAGCATCAGCCATTTTAGACCAGTTGATGAACAAGAAAATAATTAATAAATATCAATATGAAGACATTTTATCTCATTAAATAAGATGAGAAGCACAATCATTCGTTTCAATTTCACAACAAGCGACCACACATCTTCATTCCCATACCCACTACAACTTGACACAACAAAAGAATATGAGGCATCTTTATTGCCCATGGAAACTTATAATACCTTATTTAATATAACTGATAAAAATGACAAGTTTTGTTATAATCCCGGAAGTGGATACAAAACGATAACAGTCTCACCCGGAGCATATGAGATTTCTCAAATATCTTCCGAAATTGCTCGTCTTATGAAAGAACAGGGTGATGAACCAAAAAATATTGTTATAGACATTCAAAAACATACTTCAAAATCAACGATTAAACTTAAAAATAACTACAAGGTTGATTTCACAATTGATAATTCATTTAGAGAGTTATTGGGTTTCTCTTCAAAAAAGATTGAAACTAATGTGACGTTTTACAGTGATAATGTCATTCAAATATCCTCAGGAATAAACTCGGTATTAATTCACTGTGATTTGATTAATGGTGCTTATAATGATGGAATAAAAACAAATACAATATTTTCATTCAGCGCATACTCAACCCCAATTGGTTATAAATTCAATATTGAACCCAAAAATTTGGTTTATCTCCCTGTATCAGGAAAAACCATACACAGAGTAAATTTTAGGATAACCGACCAAGATAATCGTATGATTTCTTTTAATGGAGAAGTTATATCCATCAGAATTCACCTACGTGAAGTTTTCCAATAAATAAATACGATGCTTATTGTGAGGAAACACGAGTTGGGAAAATATAAAATAATTACAGGGGATGGGATGTTCCTTTCCCCATACTACAAGGGTGAAGGTATGTATCTTGGTAGAGGATACTATAAAGGATCTTGGGTCAGGGTTTCAAAAGTTTTCACATCTTTTTTCCTAAATAAATACAAGTATGGAAGCAATTGATAGTATCTATGATTTAGATGATACTATTATCATCTCAAACTCCACTAAAAAAGAAGATTACTTCAAGGTAAATGCAATAACTGGAACAGACTGGAATGCAAATGATACAAAAAGTTTTGAAATAAATAATCAACAAACCTATTTGAATATATACAAAAGTTTCTTGTTGTGTAAATTTAAATTCACTAAGGCTGGGAATAACACAAACGCTACACTCGTAAACTACACTTCTGGAAAATGTTTGATAGTGTTCGTTTGTACATTGGAACACAAGAAGTTGAAGCGGTTCATTATGTCTCTGCTGTATCTGAAATGATGAAATTTACACTCTATACATTCAGTGATAGAATGGGAAAGGGGTCTGTCGAAGGTTTTATTCCTGATATGTCAACGGGAACAACCACAGACCCTGGATATACTCAAAGGAAAGGAGCGTTTTCATGATGATACAAAAGCAGTTAATAGTTTTACTGTGGCAGTTCCTCTTAAAGGTATATTTGGATTTTGTGATCATGATAGAGTTCTGTATGGTCTTAAAATTAGATTTCAACTCCAAAGGAATGATAATGAAAATAGATTACTTTTTGGAGTTGCAAGTGCTTTTGGTGATCAGAATAAATTTGTAATTGATGAACTGAGTGGGTATATTAGTGAATATACGCATAATCTTAAAACAGAAGAGATGTTGAACAGAAGACAACTCAAATAAACCACTCAGTGTATCATACCTCAAAAGAAGATGTCAACACGTTAAACTCAACTAAACCACTTACACATGGAATTTGGGTGTTCTGGAAGGAAAGCCACGATATCTGTGGATCATTTTTAAACAGCCAGATGGTGATACTGCAACTGATAAGAATAATGCATTGCGTGATAATGCTAAGGTGAAACAACTTCGTGTTTCTCTCGATGGAACATTTTATCCACGAGATAGATTGGAAATTAATTGGGAAAATAATGATTTTGCTGAAGCACAGAAGTCTTTTCAAAAGGTGTGTGAAAGTAATGGCAATAAAGAACCTATTTTGGATATGACAGCATTTAAAAGTTTGTATACAATCTATGCGTTTGACCTGAGTGCTCAAAAGGAAACTATAAAGTCTAATCGAGTGGATACTTCCCTATACATTGAAAGAGGAGAGAGTGAAGAAGTTGATACATATTGTTTGCTTTTGGAAGAAACAGAATTGCAGATTAATACAGATAATGGTGTTATGATTAGCCTCACATAATTTTTTGTCAAATAAATGAGTGGCAAAGTACCAACTGGGGTATATGTTAATCAAATCAATCTTCATAAACTATCATCTTGTGTTCAAAATCAAAAGCCTTGTACGATTAACGTTAATACAATTCAGAGAAAAGGAGCAGTAAGAATTGATGTTTTGCTCACAAGAGAACAGGTTAAAATCTTGAATGATACTGGCTCACTTAAAATTAAAATGACAAAACCAATGTTGAAAAAATATTCAATAAGAGAGACGAGTGGAGGATTTCTCCCATTTCTAATTCCTTTATTTGCTGGTTTAAGTGCGGTTGGAGCATTGACGGGTGGTATTTCAACAGCGGTGAAAACTGCCAATGAAAGGTAGGCTCAACTCCAGGCTCAAAAATAATTGGAAAGACATAACAAAGAGTTGGAGAAACAAATTAGTGGAAGTGGTGTAATTGTAGATTTTGCTGAAAAACTTGAAGGTCTGCCTTATAAAGCGAGATTGTTATTTGGAGATATGCTTTCTTCTATCGCACAAGCAGGTGTAAAATTAACCAAAAGAGGTGATGGATTATATCTTTCTAATAAATAAATGAGCATTGATGAGTGGTTTAAAGAATTTGGAAAGAATACAACATCAAATTTACAACTTGTCAAATATTGTAAGAAATTAAAAATTCATAATGTGGTTATTTGTATGAGAGATGAATTAACAAATGTGCCGAAACATACAAAGAATATTATTATGAACTTAGAAGATAATAATGGGAACGGTTCTCATTGGGTTTGTATTTTTAATAGTCAAGACAAATATTATTTTGATAGTTTTGGTCTTCCACCACCTGTTGAAGTCATAAAATTATTACAGAATTGTGTTTATCAAACATTTCAAGTCCAAGAATTAAATTCCAAGTGTTGTGGTCAATTATGTCTATATGTGTTATTTCAACTCAACAAAAATTAAAAATTTTATGACATTTTTAATCTAATATAAATGACTTATGTTGGTAAAGATGGTTCTATCTTTGGTGTATCCCAAGAACTGGATATTGATTTATCAAATTATTACACAAAGGCACAGGCTGGACGACATAAATATAATATAACCAAAATTATTAATATGAAAAATTCTTATAAATGAAAAAATTATCCAAGCCCGATTGACGCGAATGACTTGGTGAGATTAAGCGATTTATCACAATATATATCCTTAAATAAAACGGCTGTGTATTCCAAAGATACAGAAGTGTTGATTTTATCTCCAGGTCATACAGAATTCACAGTTCGAATTAAAATAAATTTTTATAAAGAAGGGCGTATCGTTTGTATGATAATAGAACAATGGGGTTATGATATGAATGATTTAGGGTATAATTGGTCATTTAAAATTGACCTAGAAGACCTGGAACAATTAAATCAGTCTCGTAAGGAAGAATATTATCCACTTGGTATGGAGAATGAGTTTTGTGGAGCCACGATTAGTAAACAACAAATAAAAGAATTTAATAAGGGTAAATATAATAATGGTTTTGCCCTAGTTTATATCATGAAAACAGAAAAAACAGGATTATATATAATAAGTAAGGAAATACAAAATCATTTAACTATGGGAAAATGGGGAGGTGTTTCGTGCCATAATATTATTCTAACATATATTTCTAATACATAAATGACAGCAAGAAGGCTTCAAGAAAATTATCATTTGTGTGTCCAAGCATACCTTCAAGAAAAGGTATTCGGTATTTTAATAAATATGTTCTACAACATAAGAATGAGGTATTTTCAATAAAAGATTGGCATTATGCTGATGTTGATAAACCAACAACTTTCGATTTAATTAGAATGTTAAATAATGAAAAAAATATAAAGTTAAGAAAAGGTTAGGCTCTTTTTGAAATTCAAAAGAAATTTTATTGGTTTCTTGTAAAAAAAAAATTATTTTGGATACAGGAATAACAAGAAATCCTGATGAATATATTATGATATTCTATGGGGTGTAAGTGATTCAAGGATAGTAAGGGATGAGGAAGGAGTTGAAGAAGAGAGGGAAGAGGAGGAAAGGGAGAAGAGAGAGAAGGAGGAAAGAGAGAAGAGAGAGGGAGGAAAGAGAGAAGAGAGAGTGGGAGGAGAGGGAGGAAAGAGAGAGAATGAATAAATATCAAAATATGGAAACCAGTGAGATTAAAAAAAGATTGGGGGTATTACAGAAAATAACTCAACCCACTGAGGAGGAAAACAAAGAATTGACAAGTCTATTTGCAATATTTTCGACAAGACGATTGACATCGACAAGATATTCATTTTAATTCAAGTCTTTCATTTTTTTTCTTAAATAAATGGAGGTGAGAGTGAAGGCATTTCTAAGGATTCTTTATGTTTTAAAAATTAAGATTCAAATGTGCATGATGGAAGCTAAAAAGGTTTTTGCACTCTGCAGGAATTTTTCTCATAAATAAATGAGTTATTGTCTCAAATGTAAAAAGAAAACTACTACTAAAAATATTTCATATATTAAAAGTAAAAATAACAGGGTTATACAAAACGGTATATGTTCGGTGTGTGGTTCAAAAAAAAATCAATTTATCTCCAAACACAAACTCGGAGGAGATATACAAAAGTTTTTATCAGGAAGTAAATTTACAACTATTGGAATACCAGGGGAATGACATCTACCAGGGTATTCTTTCTGTGGTCCAGGCACAAACTTGGTTAAAAGATTAGATGAGACAGACAATCCTAAATCATGGAGTAAACCCATCAATAGAGTTGATGAAGTGTGCATGAGACACGATATTAATTATGGGAATACCACAACTTTGGAAGAAAAGCATGAAGCCGATAGAGAAATGTATAATTTGTCTCTGATACAAAATCCAACCTTGAGAGAAAAAGTTGATCGGTTCATCATGAAGAAGATGATCAGTGCTAAATTGAAACTTGGACTTGGAAATTCAAAAACCTTATAGGCTCTAATGATGTCATTAAGACTGAAGAGCAATTAGCTGATGAATTACATAAACCAATATTCACAAAGTTTCGTAGAAGGAAGGTTTATTCCAAGGAAGTTGATAAATCTGGTCCGCTGATTTGATTGAACTCAATAATGATAAGGGGTGCAAGTATGCTTTAACCGTTATTGATTTGAGGAGTCGATACGCATGGGTTGTCCCTTTAAAAAACAAAACAGGTAATACTCTTATGATAGCTTTTCAACAGATATTTAATAAAAGTAAGAGAAAACCTAAAAAATTGTGGACTGATGAGGGTAGAGAGTTTTATAACAAGACATTTATGAATTTTCTAAAAAATAACAGTATTACATTATACAGTGCCTTTAATGAAGGGAAGGCCGTTGTTGTTGAACGTTTTAATCGTACCTTAAAAGAGAGACTATATAAAAAAATTCACAGAACTCGGTTCACAACAATGGTCATCTTTTATTCAGAATATTTTGGATAAGTATAATGACACGATTCACACGTCAACGAATATGAAACCATCAGAAACATTTACAAAATTAAAATATGAAAAAGAGATTAATATCAGAAAACCTAAGTTCACAGTTGGTAATATCGTAAGAATATATAGGTGGAAATCTCATTTTGAAAAAGGTTATATCAAACGATGGACGAACAAACTTTTTAAAATTGTTTATGTCATAGATACGGTTCCTTGGACTTATAAGATATATGATTTAGAAGGGGAAGAGATTTTAGGTTCATTTTATTCACAGGAATTACAAAAGACAAAACTAAGCAGATAATACCCATGGGAGCAATGGGTTGGTCCTTCACTCCCTCCTACTATACACCGTTGTGGACACTCAAGGGCCAAGTCCGAGGTGTATAACAGTACATAATGTGTGTGAAGGGGGACGTTCTTAGATCTGTGAACCCCAAACACAGAATCCTCAATTGAATAGTCAAGGCTTAACTTTTGTTTGTTGATGTGTGTGTGTGTGTGTGTGTGTGTGTGTGTGTGTGTGTGTGTGTGTGTGTGTGTGTGTGTGTGTGTGTGTGTGTGTGTGTGTGTGTGTGTGTGTGTGTGTGTGTGTGTGTGTGTGTGTGTGTGTGTGTGCAATGGGAGCAATGGGTTGGCGCTTCACTCCCTCCTACTATACACCGTTGTGGACACTCGAGGGCCATGTCCGAGGTGTATAACAGTATATAATGTGTGTGAAGGGGGACGTTCTTGGATCTGTGAACCCCAAACACAGAATCCTCAACTGAATAGTCAAGACTTAACTTTTGTTTGTTCGTGTGTGTGTGTGTGTGTGTGTGTGTGTGTGTGTGTGTGTGTGTGTGTGTGTGTGTGTGTGTCAACCCTCACATTCAAAATCTCAACCCCAACCCCCAACCCTCGCCCAACACAATTTCTTTTTCAAAATGATATTTCCACCTATATATATTTTTTGCATTTTTTTCCTCTTCTTCCAATTCTGTCTTTTAAGGCTTTCAGGTTTGATGATGTAGAAAGGGGGAGTAAGCCTGCACTTTCTTCCCAGAACTAACAATATATATTTTTTATGTTTTTTTCTCTTCTTCCAATTCTGTCTTTTAAGGCTTTCAGGTTTGATGATGTAGAAAGGGGGAGTAAGAACTTTCTTGATAGGTTTAGATCCCAAAGAGTGGTAGCATTTCAAGTCTCCAAAATAAACCCAACTTTCCAAGTCTCCAAGGTATAACCACATTCCTGTTGAGTTTCCAAGATACGTATCACATTGTGAGTTATCAAGCCAGAACCCACATTTCAAGTCTCCAAAAATATAACCATCTATCCAAGACTCCAAGGTAGAATCACAATTTCCAGAAATATTGTGGGTTTCAGTGCTCGATCTCACATAGTATAGCTGTGGATCATCAAGGAAATCTCCATTTTTCCAATTTTTATGGGTTTCAGTGATAGATCTCACATAGTATAACTGTGGATCATCAAGGAAATCTCCATTTTTCCAATTTTTATGGGTTTCAGTGATGGATCACATTGTATAACTGTGGATCATCAAGGAAGTCTCCATTTTTCCAATTTTGATGGGTTTCAGTGATAGATCTCACATAGTATAACTGTGGATCATCAAGGAAAACTCCATTTTTTTAAATGTCTGAAATTTGTGAGTCTGCAAGGTAAAACTTGTATTCTGGCTCATAAAGGTATAACTTGGTCAGGGGGTATTGTTTTGATAACTCACAATGAGTACTATTGTTGCAAAATTATTTTTCAGGATTTTGCTGGTCTCCAAGGTATAACTCTTTGGTTGGGTCATCAAGGACGAACTCGTTCTGTGGGTCTTGGTCACTCATAAGGTCTTCAACCAAGCCAACAATTTCGCCCCAAGTTGTGGCAAAAGCAGTATTTTCATTTCGTATTTCAGATACAATTTCCTGTGAGAGAAAATAATAATGTATTAATTAAGTGATTTAATTATTAAATGAGTATGCTTCAATCAAAGTTTGAAAATAGGAAAATAAAATCTTACCTCAACAGATAAGAGGTTTGAATCCAGTTCATCAACTTGAAGGTTTAGTTCCATACAAGTAGTCGATCTCCAAGGAACCCCAAAGTCATCCCACTCAAGGCCTAGCTCGTTCTGTGGGTCTTGGTCGCT
>NC_140965.1:32562055-32632055 GCF_056783735.1 Eptatretus burgeri
TTCAAACTTGGCACAAGCACAGTACATGATGGTATACACATGCAACTCACTTTATTTTATGATATGATCAAAGATGGCTGACTGGTAGACTGGTGGCCATTTATTTGCAAAGAAGTAAAAAAAAGACATAAAATGTCACAGCCCCTGTTGTTTTAGTAATTGTGCTATTTGGAGTTGAAGGGCAAGCCCATATTTATGTCCAACTAAAATGGCCACCAGTCTACCAGTTGGCCATCTTGATCAGATCGCAGAATAATGTGAAGGGCACATGTATGCCATCATGAACAGTGCTTGTGCCAAGTTTGAACAAAATCGGACCATGCATGTCTGAGAAATGGTTGGGGACACATTTAAGTACCAAAATGGCCACCAGTTGGCCATCTTGGATCTGATTTTGAAAAAAAATGACTTGCATATGTAAGCCATCATTCATTATCTCTGTGCCAAGTTTGAACAACATTGGAAAAGGCATGTCCGAGAAATGATTTTTGACATGTTCGACATCCACCGGGTTTTTTACAACGAAAATGTCACCCGTGACCATCTTGGATCTGATGTCGAAAGAGATGACGTGCATATGTATTCCATCATGTGTGGTCTTTGTGCCAAGTATGAATATAACACTGAACAACAAAATTTTTTTACTGGAGATGTGTAAAGTGATTTAGACTAATTTGGGTACGCTGATTTCAAAAATCATAACCGTTTTGCTGTATCACGTCAGGATTTTCAGTAACAGAAATATTCCCATTGCCTAGAAGTCAGGATTTCAATGAAATTTACAAAAATTCATTTATTCATTTATTTCATCATGAATGCTTCAAAATTATAGAAATTACAGAAAAACTCCACTAGAATGTAATTAAAAATGCTTTAGGCATTTGGCTTTGCGTTTGTGCTGCTCTGTGTCAGTTTCACGATGCAGGAACCAGCAGAAATCGCCCATCATGTTCGGGTTGTGCCGCCCTTGGTAACGCGTCTCCATGAGTGAAATCTCTTGGTGGAATCGCTCGCCGTGCTCGTCCGAGACTGCTCCCAAGTTGTCAGGGAAGAAGTTCAGGTGCTGGTGTAGGAAATGGATTTTCAGGGACATCCTGGAGCCAAGTTTCCTGAAGGACTCCAGCAGCTGCTGCACTATTTCTTCATAGTTGTCCGCGCGCTCGTTCCCCAAGAAGTTGTCCGTCACAGCTTTGAAGCTCCTCCACGCTGCCAGCTCTTTGGGGTTTAGAGTTGTCGGAAAAGTTTCGTCCTTCATAATCTGTCGGATTTGCGGTCCAACAAAGACACCAGCCTTGATCTTGGCCTCCGACAAGGTGTTGCCAAACTTTTCCTTGAGGTATAAAAACCCACGCCCATTCAGATCCATTGCCCGTACAAAACTTTTCATCAAGCCGAGCTTTATGTGGAGTGGTGGAAGGAAAACCTTGGCTGGGTCGACAAGGGCGACATGCCTCACGTTGTGTCGACCAGGTACATGCTCTTTTCGCTCTTCCCAATCTTTCTTCGTCCAGTGATTCTTGTCGTCTCTGCTATCCCAGAGACAAAGGAAGCACATGTATTTCGTGTAGCCTGACTGCAGCCCTAACAACAGCGCCACCACTTTCAAGTCTCTGCAGATGTGCCAGTTGAAGTCATTGTACTTGATGGAATCAAGCAGCTGCCGCATAGTCTCATAGGTCTCTGTCATGCCGAACGCGTGAGCCAGTGGGACTGATGGTTTCTCGTTGCCATTGTGGAGCAAAACAGCCTTCAAGCTGTTCTTCCCCGAGTCGATGAAGAGGCGCCAGTCTGCAGGATCGTGATCACACCCAAGTTCTTTCAACAGACCGTTGATGTCACTGCAGAATGTCATCGTGTCTTCCATCTCAAAGAACTCAGCCATGTCTCTGTGACGTGCTCTGAACAAGGATATCTTGGTGTTAGGTTCAAGTAGATTCCACTGCTGCAGCCTTGATCCAAGCAGCTCTGCCTTCGCCTTTGACAGCGAGAGATCTCTTACAAGATCATTTAAGTCTCCCTGGTTCAGAAGGTGTGATTCTTGAGTGTCGGGTTCAAAAGGTTCATCATCACCATCCTCTTCACCACTGCTTACAGCTATGTTCTGATCAGCTGGAGGTGTTGGAACGGGGTTCTCGTCATCATGAGGCACATGTTTACGAGCAGAGACGCAGTCAGCGTACTTGATGTGACCTTTATTCTTCTTGTTGAAGCCGGCGATGCTTGTGCAGCAGAAATAACAATCATCATGATGATTCTGCGGCTCACGCCATATCATGGGCACCGCAAATGGCATGCTCGCGCGCTTGCCCACCAACCACTGAGTCAAGGTTGTGTGACAGCTTGTGCAGCAGATGTGTGGTGCCCAGCTCTGTTCTTGGTCCCCCACCTTACACCCGAAGTAGTGAAAGTAGGCGGCCTTCATTTTCACTGCTGTAGATATACTTCGCTGTTAATCTTTTTTGGTATACCGACCACAGACATAACAGAAGTTGTCAGGATGATTGGTACAGGAACGCCTACTCATCTTTATCTGAAAGAAAGAAATATAACACAAGTTCACAACAATTGTACGAAATAGACATGTTAAAGACATATGTAAATTTCATTGAAATCCTGACTTCTAGGCAATGGGAATATTTCTGTTCCTGAAAATCCTGACGTGATACAGCAAAACGGTTATGATTTTTGAAATCAGCGTACCCAAATTAGTCTTAATCACTTTACACATCTGCAGTAAAAAAAATTTTTTGAAATTTGTTGTTCATTGTAATCGGTCCATACATGTCTGAGATATGGTTGTGGATGCACACGCACGCACGGACACAAAAATTGAGACCAAATCCATAAGCGTCCTTTTCGGACGAAGTTCAAGATAGGCTAAAATAAAAAACCGGTATCGAACACCTCCTCAACCATTTCTCAAAAATGCATTCACCGATCTTGTTCAAACTTGGCACTCAGATAATGAATGATGGCTTACATGTGCACGTCTTTTTTTTTTCGAGATCAGATCCAAGATGGCTGACTGGTGGCCATTTTAGTTGTGAAAAATCCGATGTTGAACATGTCCTCAACCATTTCTCGAATATGCATTTACTGATGTTGTTTAAACTTGACACACAGATAATGAATCATGGCTTACATATGGGAATCATTGTTTTTTTTTCAAGATCAGATCCAAGATGGCCGACTGGTGGTCATTTTGTTACTCAAATGTGTCCCCAACCAATTCTCCAACATGCATCGTCAGATTTTGTTCAAATGTGGCACAAACACAGTACACGATGGCATGCACTTGCACCTAACTTAATTTTGTGATCTGATCAGATGGCCGACTGGTAGTCTGGGGGCCATTTTAGTTGTAAATAAATATGGGCTAGCCCTTTAACTCCATACAGCAAAATTACAAAAACAACAGGGGCTATGACATTTTATGTATTTGTTCCTTGTTTCATTTGGTTATTTATTCCATTATTTGTTTGTATATAGCGATTGAAAGCTTGTAGTGGAGCTTGTACACAAATCACTTGCAAGAAAAAGACAATGTGTTTTACAAGTGAATGATAAGATATTGGTAGACAATGGACAAATATATGTGCAGTATATGGGGATTTTTAATCATGAGCCACTGATACAGATGAGAATGCTAAACATTCACTTCATTCTTGAGGTCTTGATATTTTGTTATTTTATTGATTTCTGTGTTAATTAGACCAAAAGCACTGGGCAATGAAACCTCAATTTACAATGCCTTCTTTTCCTTTTTGTATCTGAGTACTATGTACGGTCGCAATGCTTTGTTTTCTATGTTCACGCTAGATGGGATCATCAGGTCGTATGTGAGCATTATGTCCTTGTTTTCAATGATTTATTTTGGTTCATGTTTCCATGAGTTTTGTGGAACTGGGATATTGAAATTTCTGCAGATGTGCCAGTGGATTACTCCACATACTTTGTTGTGCCTTTGTGCGTACAGCTATTCTGAAATTAGTTTTTTTACATCCCGATAGGAGGTGTGTGTGTGTGTGTGTGTGTGTGTGTGTGTGTGTGTGTGTGTGTGTGTGTGTGTGTGTGTGTGTGTGTGTGTGTGTGTGTGTGTGTGTGTGCGTGTGTGTGCGTGCGTGCGTGTGTGTGTGTGTGTGTGTGTGTGTGTGTGTGTGTGTGTGCGTGTGTGCGCGTGTGCGCACCATGTATATTTGCATGTGCGTGTGTGTGTGAACTTTGTGGTTGTCTTCTTCATTTGACATTCCCATTTTGTGAGCGTAATTGTAATTAGCCTAACCAATTTCCAAAGGAATTGGTGAGGCTATTGTATTCAGTTTATGTGTCAGTGAGTGAGTGTTGGAGTGTGTGAGATCTACTGTAATCTATATACCTCAGCGAGACTGCATTGTTAAATGCTCTATATTGTTATATTTTGCAAAGTTGGCTATAATAAGTATTAACACTTTGTTTTTGTATACCAGGACCTCGTCGGCGAGATCACGATGGCTGGGAGCGTACTGTGGAGTGGCACGAAGCACGAAGTGTCGATGTAGTATTTCCAAACAACCGAGAACAGAGAAAATGTCCAGAAGGGCGGAGAGGACGGGTTGCCCGTATTGATGACCGGCGCAACGATCGAGGTTTGTCTTTAACAAAGGCGCTGGTTGCATCCTTGTAAGTGTTCCTGCTTTCAAGTTTGTTCAAAGGGAAGAATCTCATCATTAGAGAACTATTTACAAATTGCTAAAAAAATATATAACATCTTGTCAGACACTCGCTCTTTATTTGTCATGTTCAATTCCCTCATGTGATGTCATTATTGTGCGTATGGAGGTAATTTGGAGAGTGAAGCGGGGTGGGTGGGGGGGGGGGTCTTTGGGGTTATATTTATCCCCATGCTTTTTGAAAAAAAAAAACAGTGTTTATTGTAATCAGTGCCATCCATCATGCTATATCCTAAACGGTTGTGCAGAAATTCTCCAAACTCGGTAGATATGATCACCACATGTCAAGAAAGTGCAAGAGCAGTATCATTTCGGCCGTGCCCCGAAGAGCATGATCAAAAGGTCAAATACAGTACCCAAAAATGCAATTACAGGCACATTTTATAATGGAGCTGTCGGCTATATGTAATCAACAATGGGAGATGCATGAAATATTCAACGATTTTTTTGGATTTGCCCCCCAGGTTCATGCCCCAAGGGGTGGGGACTTAGGGTCACAGGGGTCAAATCGGAAAAAAATGTTTTAACTCAAAATTTGATGTTGGGTCATTCCTGATGGAAATTTTTGCCATCTTTCAACTTTGTTTTAAGTGGGAAGCATGGGGATTTGGGATGGTGCACCGTCCGTCGACTTCACTCTCGTTCAAAATTGTCATCGTGTTTAGAAAATCGAAATCCCCATAATTTCTTCTTGATTCCTTTTTTCTTTTCCTCCCCATTTACTATTATATTTTGTTGAAAGTTTGTAAGTAGTCTGTCCACTCTGCCCACCCCGGAACATTCCTGATCGTACTTGATATGCATTGTTCTGCTGGAATTTGACATCATGCCTGCCCACGGGCATTATGATATGTAAAAGAGTGTTATGATATGTAAATCCTTTTCAAATTTCAAGTCAATCAGATGAAAATTGAAGATTTCAGAAAATTAGGCCGAAATTGGCATTTTGACCTTTTGGCCTATGCTTACCTAAAAATTAGTAGGTGGTTGAATTAAATGACCTGATTTGCAAATGCTCTTTAAATTTCAAGTGAATCGGATTAAAATTAAGGATTTTAGAAATTTGTTCGATGTTGACCCTTTGGCCTATGGTGACCTCAAAATTCATAGGTGGTTGAATTCAGCGACCTGATATGCAAATGCTCTTCAAATTTCAAGTCAATCGGATTAAAATTGAGGATTTTAGAAAATTTGGCCCAAATTTTCCTTTTGGCCAATGGAGACCTTTTTGGTCGACCAAATTTTTTGAAACGTCAATGCAGAACCGTCGCAGGGTCGGTGACATTAATCTCCGAAAATTTCAGAATAGTCGGTTGAGCGATTTGGGCTAGAGGCGAGTAGACACACAAATTGACAAACGAGTTACCGCACTCACAGTAAATACCGAGCCAAGCCGAGCCAAGCCATGCCGAGCCATAACAAACAAACAATGGAGATCAATATACTTGTCCAAAAAAAAATTTTTTTTGCCAAGTAACAAACAAACAAACAAGACACAGGGGTGAAAACATAACCTGTGGCCACCAATGTAAAAATGGTAAAAATGGGGTCGAAAGGGTTGATAATTTTATAGACATACATAGGAACGGGTCGACATCATCTCACTATTACATAAGCGATGCTCATCTATTATTACAATTAATTACTTTACACTTATGCTAGATGTTCACTTTAAGGTGACAACTATACAATATTTAAGCATCTTTAACTCACAAGGAGTCATTTCCACAACAATGTGTTTTGGGCAATACACTATCGGGCTGTGTACATCGGAATACCTCAATGAAACAGGTGGAATTGTGTTGCTTTAACTGGAAGATTGTGCAAATTTTTTTCTGTTTATAGTTCTGCTTTGAACTAAATTAAGATTTATAGTTCTGCTTTGTACTGAACTAGAATTTACCTTTGAAAACATCGCCTTCTAATCACAAAGCAAACAAGAGAGTTCATAGAACACCTTACCCCACACAGACTTGAGAACAAGGACATGGGAAGGGTCTTTTCAACTCTTGCTTTGTGTTTCTGGGCATGATAAATATTTACTATGAGCAGCAATTTTGGCTGAATCTTGATATTCCCCAATTATGGGAATGTGAGCGGAAAATTGGATTGGTTGAGATGGTGTAAAATGGCGTAATATTTTTCCCCAACTTCTGCTAAACTGGAGGTTTCTGGAAGTGCCAACAAGGTGATTTGTGTTCTAGAGTATTCAAATACATATATCAATATTGAAATAAAATAAATGCTTTCATGGATATTAAAAAAAAAACATTTCCCAGAAGTTTACTGCCATAGATGTATGTGAGCTCCCAGAAGTTTACTGCCATAGATGTATGTGAGGTGCCTTTTACACCACCTTATTTGACATGTTAAATTAGTTATTCGTGCCTGTTGTTTGTGTCCTTCATGACATCGCTAAAAACAGTAAGTTTCCTGTTTGGAATGATTTTCAATTTTGTTTGACTGCCATACAGGCAGACAGTCTAAAATAATTACCATACTCCTCTGTGTACTTGCGTGATCGGGACGAGATTGTGTACAATTTGCCAAATTCAGAGCCAAAGTACTGCTAAATTGCAGGTTTGTATTCCGGTTCATAAAAAAAGGTGTTATTTGCTTTGAAGAATGTTTTTTAAAGTTTAATCATTTTGAAAACGTATTAAAAAGTTAGTTGTTTTATATTTATTTGACAGGCTTTCATGCTCCTAAAAATGAAGGATAAAAATAAAGTGGACTCCTTAAATTGAAGTCTTTGAAATGAATATTTATTTGATAATGAAAAAAAAAATGTTATTGAACCTGTGGATTACTTGTGTAGATTTCCCATCTCAAGTGATGGCTCATGATTCTCAAATCCCAGTTTATAACCCAAGATAGTATACATTTGTCCATTGTCTACTAATGTTCCTTATAATACTAAGCATTATTTTTTGTGGATTTCTAGTAAATATTCTAATCTGCAAGGTGGATTATAATAAGCAGAAGTAGTGGATGTACGATTTTCTCAGATGGCTGAATATTGAGGAGTCGCGTGTTGCTTAGAACAATCATATAAGAGGCATTAGCGATTACTTCTCTGATGCAGGAGTAATTTGTGCAGGGTAACTTCTCCACATTGGTGATTTTCATAACCCAGTCATGGGCACCCTTTTGCGACATAGAACAACAGCAAAGCTCAATAGAAAAATAATGTTGAACACCATTAGTACAGTTCTTCTTACCAAATAATAATTTAATACCTCATTGGGCAGGTGAGACATAAATGTACGATCTTTGGAGTTGTTACCAAAATTTCTCATCAGATATGGTGATATTATTGTAGGATTTTTTTTTTCCTCCACAAGAGTGAAGCTGTTAGGACAATAATCGAATATCAGGTGCACAACTTCAGTGCAAGTACATTATTGTGATTGAAGAACATATTGGAAGGCCAAGCGGTCTTTGAGATTTCGCATCGGCAAAGTTGAGCGATGACAAGAAATGCATTTTTTTTTTTTTGGACTGCCATTTGACCTGCCATTTGACCTTTAACTCTGAGGGGTATGATGAAAATTAGGCATAAATGCACCTTGCTCAAGGCTATCTAGAGAGAGTAATTTTGTTCCGATCCAGCAAAAATTAGATGAATTGCAGTGATAAAGTGTAAAAATGTAAATAATTAGGTCATGACCTAAAAATTGTCAAGGTCAAAAATATGTAAACCTGCTTACCTTTTATTCCCATTATTCATGCAAAATTTCATTCTTAAAGTCTCAGTCAGATCCATGATATTGCTCGGACATCAGCAGTAAAAAAAAAAGGACGAAATTTAAATTGGGGGCACTAATTTAGAAACAAACCATACAAATGTTATAAGCTTTCCCCTATCCTATAAGGGGAGGCTTAGAAAAAAATGATGACAAATTTAAAATAGAAATTTCATCCAAAATTTATGTTTGTGATGTTCATGGCATTACTGTTTTTGAACTCGATCATACAAAGTTCAAAGTGGAGGCTTATTTTTTTTCTCTTCTCATTGCCTATCTGCCTGCCTGTTACCCCAGCCTCATTTTCTTCCTGATGTAGCTGGGTCTTCCCTCTTCCCCCATTCCTTATCTGCAAGAGAGATTGTTACTTTTGCCCCAAATTATCCCCTCACAAAAAAAGAACAAAAATACATTGTGGACTGTTATGCTATGATCTGTGTTCTAGTGCCAGACTGGCATGTCATACCTGCAAGAAAGATGAACAAAGTTGCTTTTTACACTTTCTACATTTACTTGATTAACCTAGAGTGACATCAATTTGTGGGGGGTTTTTTTCTCCACATAAACCCTTTACAGTTTCCTTTCTTATTTTTTTTTACTTTTCTTCATCTCTTCCTTTGTAAAATTATTTGACATTTGCTTTGTACTGAAAAGCGTGACATAAGGAATTAATTGGTTGATTGAATGATGTGCGAGCTAGCTGACTTTGCAACAACCTGTCTGTGAAAAATAGTCAGGTCAGGTTCTTGTCAGGTCAGGTTCGATCTGTGACCTGCTACAGGTACCATGTAAACCTGTACTAACCTGTTCCATGGTCGGGTTGTCGGCGACTAAACCGTCTCCCCCACCAGGTTTTCTGGTGAGGAGGGTGTTTGGATATGGACACCCAGCAGGATTAAAAACAAAACCTGTCAAAGGGCGGAGGAGCTCCTTGTGAGCCAACGGCCATCCATATCTAGTGCCCAACTGTGTCTGCGGACGTCCTCCTGCAGTTGGGTTACTTCTTATTAGGAGGTTGGTGGCAGGATTTGCACTCCAGCCACCGTAAAACGCTTCATTCCGCAAAACGCAAAAACGCAAAAAAATCTGAAAACCCACTCCGTGGGAGTACCTCCTGTGCAGCTTCCCTTCGCAGGGCAGCTCACCGGATGATGGGATTGGGGCAAAGCCTTCGGGACCCCCAATCTTTGATAGGAGGGAAACCACGGGGTAACATCCCTGGGTCAGATTGCGGGAGAGTGTGTCGGAGTGGTGCTGAGGTGTCGTCCACCAGACGGCGGTCTCCTTGGGTTAATCTGAGGCGGTCCCTTCGGGTGGGTGCCTGGAATGTCCTATCCCTAAGAGAGGATGATCACCTGTCTCTGTTATCATCTGAGCTCAAGCGTTTGGACATCGGGATTGCAGCTCTCTCTGAGGTTCAGAGACCGGATTGCGGCGAGATAATGGTGGGTGGTTACACCTACTATTGGTCTGGTCGCTCTGATGGTTACCATACCCAAGGAGTTGCTGTAGCTGTGTCCAATAAGCTGACCCCAATGATAATTGAGGTAACACCGGTCAACGAGCGTATTATGAGATTAAGGATTCGTCACTCCTTAGGTGTCATTTCCCTGGTCTCTATTTATGCTCCGACTGAGGCGAGTGATCTTACCGTGAAGGATGCATTCTACGCCACACTCGAGTCTGTGGTTGATCAGTGCCCCAGACGAGATACACTTCTAGTCTTGGGGGATTTCAATGCATCGACTGGAACTGATAGGGATGGTTATGAGGTGTGTGTTGGTCCCCATGGGTCAGGAACTATGAACCAGAATAGCACTAAGTTCCTTGACTTTGCAAGAAGTCATGGACTTAGGGTGGCTGGTTCATGGTTTCAGCGCCCGCAAGCTCATCGCTGGACTTGGTATTCCAACGCTGGCGGTGTGGCAAAGGAGATTGACCATGTCCTCATTGACGGTCGTTGGAGGATGATCCAGAACTGCAGGGTCTACCGGAGTGCTCAGTTCCTCAATACTGACCACAGGCTTGTTGTAGCAACTCTAAAGCTGCACCTTAAATCCTGGAGAATGGTACCATCCCAGCCTAGGCTGGATGTTGCCAAGCTCAGGGATGAGAGAGTAGCTGAGGAGTTTGCGAACAGGCTGAGTGGACACTTGGGGGTCTGGGTGCTTTGGGGGGTCCTGAAGAGTTGTGGAGCACCTTCAAGACCACCGTCCTTGATGTTGCCGGTGGATGCCTTGGAGTTCACCGCAGGGCAAAGAAGAATTTTGTCTCTCAAGGGACACTGGATACCATTGACCAGAGTCGCAGGGCCAGGCTGAATGGCAGAGCTGAGCTGTTCAGGGAGCTGAGGCGTAAAACTGTACGTGCACTGAGGGTGGACAAGGAGGCCTATGTGCGAGGAATCTGTGAGGGGTAGAGCATCACCTGTGGACAGGTGATTCTCGTCCCGCTTACAGGGGAATTCGCGCATTATGTTCATCCAAGCCCATCCCTCGGAGCACTGCAGTTCGAGCAGAGAGTGGTAGGCTCTTGACAGAGGAGTCTGAAGTGAAGGCCCGCTGGGCCGGTTACTTTGAGCGGTTGTACCAGGCTGATCCCCCAGCTGTCGAGTTGGACGTCAAGGGTGTTACAATCCCTGTTGCTGACCCTCGAATCAACTGTGGTCCACCATCGCTTGTGGAAACACGGGCTGCGGTGAACCAGTTGAAACGGGGCAAAGCTCCAGGGATCTGTGGCATCCATGCTGAACTTCTCAAGGCTGGTGGAAATGCTGCACTCGCGTCGTTGCATGCAGTTTTGTGCTCTGCCTGGAACACAGGCATCATCCCAACTGACTGGAAGAGGGGCCTTGTTGTCCCTCTCTGGAAAGGGAAGGGTGATCGCCAAGACTGCAACAACTACCGAGGGGTGACGCTGCTCTCAGTGCCGGGCAAGGTCTTTGCTCGGATAATTCTTGATAGGGTTCGCCACCATCTGCTTGAGCACCAGCGTCCAGAGCAGTCAGGCTTTACACCAAAGAGGTCAACGATTGACCGTATCCTTGCTCTTCGTGTCCTCACTGAACGCAGACGAGAGTTTCGGCAGGGGCTGCTTGCAGCCTATGTTGATCTCTGTAAAGCGTTCGATTCAGTGAATCGGGATGTCCTCTGGAGGATTCTTGGTCTTCGTGGGGTGCCACCGAAACTGATCGATCTGATGTCTGAACTCTACTCTGGTACTGAGAGTGCTGTGAAGTGTGGTGGTACCGCCTCTGACTTATTTCCAGTTGTTACTGGAGTTCGTCAGGGATGTGTAGTTGCCCCCACACTTTTCAGCACTTGTATGGACTGGATTTTTGGGAGGATGTCGGAGAGATCAAGTTGCGGTGCATCGTTTGGCAATGTCAAGATCTCGGACCTTGATTTTGCAGATGATGCAGTCATCTTTGCGGAGACTTTGGACATCCTCTTGGGGGCCCTCGAGGTGCTGAATGAGGAGTCGGAGCCGTTGGGATTACGGATTTCTTGGGTCAAAACAAAGATCCAGGCTTTCGGTGACATCTTGGATGCTGCTGTCCTGTCTGTGTCTGTTTGTGGTGAGGATGTTGAGGTCGTGGATAGATTCACTTACCTTGGCAGTGATATTCATGTCTCCGCAGGTTGTGAGCCGGAGGTCAATAGACGTCTGGGTCGGGCCTGGGGAGTCATGGATTCACTGGATCATGGGGTGTGGCGCTGCCGGTACCTGTGCGGGAGGACGAAAGTCCGAGTCTTCAGGTCCTTGGTACTTCCAGTCTTGCTCTATGGGTGCGAGACTTGGACTTTGACCAAGGATCTGAGACGGAGACTTAATTCCTTTGGTACCAGGTCTCTTCGGAGAATCCTTGGCTATCGCTGGTCGGATTTTGTGTCCAACGAGCGGTTGCTGAGAGAGACTCGGATGAGATTTGTTACCTGCATAGTCCGTGAGCGTCAGCTGCGGCTGTATGGACATGTGGCTCGTTTTCCTGACGCTGATCCTGCTCACCAGATTCTCTCAGCGAGGGAGTCTCATGAGTGGAGGAGGCCAGTGGGCCGACCACGTGCCTCATGGTTGCAGCAGGTTGACCATCATCTCAAGGAGATGGGGATGGGCCTGGCATCTGCCTGGGGGATGGCCAGACGGAGGCCCCCGGAGTACCGGCGGAAAGTGGACGCAGCGACGCGCTGTTCTGGCACATGCTCCCATACCTGACCTGACCTGTCTGTGAAATAACAAGAACATTATTACCTTGCAAAAGCCTTATCTTATTTCCTCAGAAAGTTAACAAATGTGCCTAATATATAAATGAACTATCATGAACATCTCAAGTAAATACCATAATGTGATGTATGTACAAGGTAGATTATAATATGTAGATCAAATTTGATCTGCAAAACTGTCATTAGGCTATTAAGCCTTTATTTTGTTCACACCAACACCAGGAAGTACAATTACCATGCACTTAAAACATTCCCATTCAACTCCTTCTGATCTCTGTATCAGCCTCAAACATTTTGTTGAAAAATGCCATTAACACCAATAGTGTTCTTCTTGCATGTGGCATTGAGATTAGATCCTCATCTCAAAGGATTACTTTTGTTCACTTAACTAAACTGGGCCCTTAATGTGGGGCTTTGATGACCCCTAAATTTGTCCAGTTTAGTTTTCAGGACCTCATATTTCAGATGACCACTAAATTTAAGTTGAAGATTGTTTTTTTTCTGAAAGCAAAGCGGCAAAGGATTGAAGTGTATTGATATCAAGAGCCTGTGCCTTGACAGCCACACAATACAAGCTAGAATCTCAGCACCCATGTGAATTATTCCTTTGCTGGAAATGTAATTTATGCATTGCATGCTCAAGCCACAAGACAAGACATGGTGAGCTGTAGACTTTGAAGAAATAATTACTTCACTGAATCACTGTTGGAAGTACTGTGAACTTTATGTGTCATGTGAGCCGAAAGTGTTAAAAAGCAGACCATTGAGAGTATTTTTGCATGTGTAAATTCATCCTTCACCACATGGATCCAATTATTGTTTCCATATCATTTTGTGATATTTCTCTCCCTTTCTAAAGAGCCTGGGCAGAACTTGAGCCGGGTATCTCCGCTTGGACGAGTGATGCTCCGTGGGAGTGAACGAGAAGAAAGAGCTGATCGAGGGACCTGTGTTCCAGAGAGGGGAGAGCATAGAGGATGGGAACGAGAAAAAGAGCGAGAACGGGAAAGACAGAGTGAGAGGGACAGAGAGAGGGACAGTGAGAGGGATAGAGAGAGGGAACATGAGAAGGACAGAGAGAGGGAGCGTGGGAGGGAAAGGGACCGTGGGAGGGAAAGGGAGAGGGAGCGTGGGAGAGAAAAGGAGCGTGGGAGGGACAAGGAGCATGAGAGGGACAAGGAGCATGAGGACAAGGAGCATGAGAGGGACAGGGACAGGATTCGTCTGAAAGACAGGGACAGGGTGCGTGATAAGGACAGAGACAGAGAGCGGGAGAAGGACAGGGAGCGGGAAGACAGGGAAAAAGAACGTGAGAAAGACAGGGAGAGGGAGCGTGAGAAGGATAAGGAGAGGGAGCGTGAGAAGGACAGAGAAAGGGAGCGTGAGAAGGACAAGGAGAGGGAGCGTGAGAAGGACAAGGTGAGGCAACGTGAAAAGGCCAAGGAGAAGGAGCGTGAGAAGGATAGGGTGGAGAGGGAGCGTGAGAAGGACAGGATGGAGAGGGAGCGTGAGAAGGACAGGGTGGAGAAGGAGCGTGAGAAGGATAGGGTGGAGAAGGACAGGGTAGAGAGGGAGCGTGAGAAGGACAGGGTGGAGAGGGCGCGTGAGAAGGACAGGGTGGAGAGGGAGCAGGAGAAGAACAGGGTGGAAAAGGAGTGTGAGAAGGAGAGGGTAGAGAAGGACAGGTTAGAGAGGGAGTGTGAGAAGCAGAGGGAGCGTGAGATGGATAGGATGGAGAAAGAGCTTGAGAAAGACCAGGAGAGGGAGCTTGAGAAGAGCAGCGAGAGGGAGCTTCAGGACAGGGAGAGGGAGCTTGAGAAGGACAAGGAGAGGCAGCTTGAGAAGGACAGGGAGAAGGAGCTTGAGAAGGACAGGGAGAGGGAGCTTGAGAAGGACAGGGAGAGGGAGCTTGAGAAGGACAGGGAGATTGAGAAGGACAGGGAGAGGGAGCTTGAGAAGAACAGGGAGAGGGAGCTTGAGAAGGACAGGGAGAGGGAGCTTGAGAAGGACAGGGAGAGGGAGCTTGAGAAGGACAGGGAGAGGGAGCTTGAGAAGAACAGAAAGATGGAAGTTGAGAAGGACATGGAGAAGGAGCATGAGAAAGGCAAAGGTAGAAATCGTGATAAAGATATATGGAGGGAACAGAAGAACAACGATGGAAGTGAGAAAGAGATGGGGAGAGAGAAGCAGCCTGAAAAGGATACCCAGAGAGAGGGAGAACAGGAGCTTCAAAAAGACAGAGAGATGGAGCTTGTGAAAGAAAGAGTGAGGGAGCTTGTGAAAGACAGAGTGAAGGCACTTGAGAAGGACAGGCTGAGGGTGTTTGAGAGGGACAGAGTGAAGGAGAGTGAGAGGGACAGAATGAAGAAGCGTGAGAGGGATAGAGTGAATGAACTTGAGAAGGATGGAGTGAAGGAGCTGCAGAAAGACGGAGTGAAGCAGCTGCAGAAAGATGGGGTGAAGGAGCTGCAGAAAGACAGGGTGAAGGAGCAGAAAGACAGGGTGAAGGAGCTGCAGAAAGACAGGGTGAAGGAGCTGCAGAATTACGGAGTGAAGGAGCTTCAGGATTACGGAGTGAAGGAGCTGCAGAAAGATGGAGTGAAGGAACTGCAGAAAGACGGAGTGAAGGAGCTGCAGAAAGACAGGGTGAAGGAGCTGCAGAAGGACAGAGCGAAGGAGCTGGAGAAAGGCGGAGCGAGGGAGCTGGAGAAAGGCGGAGTGAGGGAGCTGGAGAAAGGCGGAGCGAGGGAGCTGGAGAAAGTCGTAGCGAGGGAGCTGGAGAAAGGTAGAGCGAGGGAGCTGGAGAAAGGCAGAGCAAGGGAGCTGGAGAAAGGAAGAGCGAAGGAGCTGGAGAAAGGAAGAGCAAGGGAGCTGGATAAAGGCAGAGCGAAGGAGCTAGATAAAGGCAGAGCACGGGAGCTGGAGAAAGAGAGGGCGAGGGAGCTGGAGAAAGATAGGGCGAGGGAGCTGGAGAAAGATAGGGCGAGGGAGCTGGAGAAAGATAGGGCGAGGGAGCTGGAGAAAGAGAGGGCGAGGGAGCTGGAGAAAGAGAGGGCGAGGGAGCTGGAGAAAGAGAGAGCGAGGGAGCTGGAGAAAGAGAGGGCGAGGGAGCTGGAGAAAGAGAGGGCGAGGGAGCTGGAGAAAGAGAGGGCGAGGGAGCTGGAGAAAGAGAGGGCGAGGGAGCTGGAGAAAGAGAGGGCGAGGGAGCTGGAGAAAGAGAGGGCGAGGGAGCTGGAGAAAGAGAGGGCGAGGGAGCTGGAGAAAGAGAGGTCGAGGGAGCTGGAGAAAGAGAGGTCGAGGGAGCTGGAGAAAGAGAGGGCGAGGGAGCTGGAGAAAGAGAGGGCGAGGGAGCTGGAGAAAGAGAGGGCGAGGGAGTTGGAGAAAGAGAGGGCGAGGGAGCTGGAGAAAGAGAGGGCGAGGGAGCTGGAGAAAGAGAGGGCGAGGGAGCTGGAGAAAGAGAGGGCGAGGGAGCTGGAGAAAGAGAGGGTGAGCGGGCTGGAGAAAGAGAGGGCAAGGGAGCTGGAGAAAGAGAGAGCGAGGTTGTTTGAGAAAGAGAGATCGAGGGAGCTGGAGAAAGAGAGAGCGAGGGAGCTGGAGAAAGAGAGAGCGAGGGAGCTGGAGAAAGAGAGAGAGAAGGACCGAGAGAGAGGAAGAGAGAAGGACCGAGGCAGAGAAAGAGGACATGATGAGTGGAGTGGCCGACGAGAGCATGTTCGAGAGGAAATTAAATCTGAGCATGGAGTTCGAGATGACGAGTCGGAAAGAAAAAGGTAATCTTTTGTTTGATTTTTGTTTATATCATACTGATTATGTATACTTTTTAAAATTATCTTCCAGAATGTGGACACAGTCAATGTTGGACATTGTAAACAAAACACAAGCATGGACTGAAATTTGCTTAAACTACAGTATTATAGTGATAAATATGGTATTGTTCACAGGAAGCGGATGAGAGATGGAGGCAGTACTAGCCCACAGCAAGTATCGAAACGCACTCATGACTCCCCTTCAAGCGATGATACCAACAGTGATGAGGATCGTGGTGGGTAGACTGTGGTAATGAAGCTCAGTTGGTGGTGATGACTGTTTGCATGTCTTGCAATCTTTTTCCATATATAAAACAGATCTGATGGGAATCTGATCAAGTCAATTTACAGCCATAAAATTTCGATGCTTGTAGGGAGGGTGAATTTCGATACAAAGTTATTTCACTTTACCATTGACCCCGCAGTGGAGCGGCGATTATCTAGCCAGGTCGTTCTGCCCCCGGGTCGTCCCCGAATTGAGAGCGAGCGCAGAGGAAAGAACAGAGTTCTGCGTAGTCCAGACAGTGAGAGAGATGCTTCCATTGAGGTATGCTTTTAAGAGGAAAGCACAACAGCTGAGTATGATGATGTTATGAAAACTGCACATGATACTCTTGATGGATTTTTAGTATTACTTCCTTTCACTTAAAAATAATACCTTTATGATGTATCTTAAAGCTTTGTTTGCTTATTTTTTTCTGCCTGATACTTTGCTGCCTGCTCGAGTTTTGTCTCCAAATATTCTTAAACCATTTTCCTGATTTTCTTGTAGAATCTATGCACTAAAATGAAATGATCTCTATAACTATTGTTTTCACCAATTGCATCTGCCAATTGCTGGCCCATTCCCCTAAATAATCCAAACTATCCTGTCCTGTTTCCACTCATCCCAGTTATTTATCTTATCCCCGAGCTTACTGTCATTGGAAAAATTCAGATAACCTAAATCTACCGATATTTATTTGTATAAATTATTCATAGTAGTGGACCCAGAAATAGCCTTACAGTCCTGCACTAGTTACATCTGCTCTGATGTACCATACTTACCTACTATGTTCAAATACATATTTAGGTTAATTGGTAAACTCTGTTTCCTGTTTTTGAGCCAGTTTTCTATCAGTTTAAGGCCCGGTCACACCTTGACGTTTTAGCCAACGTATGCCGATTTTTGAATTTTTTTTCTAAAACGCTGGCACACGTTGAATACGTTATGGGTAAGTTTTGATAACATTGAGAGCACGCTGAAGAACACTGCCATACGTCGTTGTACGTTGGCTTTAAACGTTGTACTTTTTGGTTGTCCTCAAATTTTTTCATGCTTGAAATTTCACGACGTATGCCGGCGTATGACTCACACGTTCCGCAACGCTGGCCACAAGTTGTGTGCACGGTCTGCGATCGTTGACAGACGTCAACACATGCTACTTGTAAGTTAATCATAAGTTGAGACACGCCGATGTAATGTTTAGCGTACCCGAAACTTATTTCTAACCTATGATTAACGTGTTGTTGGCACGTTACGCGATCGTTGCCACACATCGACAGACGTTACTTTTAAGTTACTCATAGGCTGAAAGACGTCGGTATAATGGATCGTCCTTGCGTCAGCGTCCACGGCCATGGCCAGGACACTTATTTGCAGCATTCTTCAAACTTTTCTTCGGCATGATGAGGATGTTCACACTTCGATGTCTAGCTTGGCTATGATTCCAATTGTCCATCGGCAGCGTCTATTTAAAATAGTCGAGTTTGAGCGTTTTAACACGTTCAGAAGAAACGCTTCAAATTTCCAAACCCCAGCGTCAAAAAACAAAGGCAAGTGACAGCAATTTAAATTGTTCATTGTAAACAATGAAAATAGCTGAGTGGTACCGTTTAAAAGTCGTTGAGTGTAAAAAAAATCCAATTGTTGAGCGCAAGCTTCTACTTTCAATAGTGGAGATGCAACCATTTAAATCGTTGAGTGGCAGCCTATGAACCTACCCGTGGACACGCGGACGCAAGGACGATCCATCATAACCCACACCCTCCCCCTCACACTCACCTACTACTGCCAACATGAACAAACTCCTACTAATACTAATACTGATACTGATACTGATACTGTTACTGCTGACATGGACATCGACTCAAAAAGGAACTCAAAAACACTGTTGGGTTCCCCTTTTATGAGCAGCATTTTTATATACCAATTCCCAAAACCGCTGGGAACACGTCTTTATATGACAGTTGTAAGCTAGAAACACATTCATTTTTTTTTTTTTGTCGACCGGAAGACGTCATTGGAATACGTCTACATACGTCGATGTGTGTTGGGACTACGTAAAGAATTGGTTCAAAGCACGTCAAACATAAGTTAGAAATAAGTTTCGCGTAAAAAAGACATTACCGCGACATGTTTCGACTTATGAGTAGCTTATAAGTAGCCTTTGTGGATGTGTGTAAGCGTCCGCATATCGTGTGTAAAACTTATCCCCATCGCATGCGGAACGTGTGTCATACGCCGAGTACATCGTAAAATTTTGAACATGTTGAAAATTTATTGACGTACTCTACTTACTACGACGTATGATAGCATACTTTAGCGTTCTACTCACGTATACCAAACTTACTCATACCGTATTTGACGTGCCCCCAACGTTTTAGACACATTTTTCTTAGGTCGGCATACGCTGGCAAGATCGCCAAGGTGTGACCGCGATGTTGTCACTTCCATTTCTACGGCAGTTATGATTCGAATCGTTGTGCGTCAGCCTTTTAATAGGCTACGTCACGACATCGTCGGCGATGCGTGCAACGCGCTATGCCGAAGTTAGACTATCGTTGGGCATAGGTTGTGCAGGCCAACAACAGGTTCAGCATTCGTTGGTATAAGTTATCTATAACACAACGAAACGTTCTGTGTCCATTACTAATATGTTATGCATACGACCAACTCGTTATGAATACGTCCGAATCTTAAAAAAAAAAAACATCAAAAGTTCAACGTCAGCCAGCGTTTTACATACATTTTAATACGTTGCCATCGCTGGCTAAAACGTCAAGGTGTGACCGGGCCTTTAGATGAAATCAGCAGAAGGTTGATTGAGGGAGGCTAACAACCATGGGAAGCTAGGAGAAGCTGATGGTTCAGTTATTGGTTAACAAAACTGTGACAACACCTTAAGTAATATTGCCGTTTCTGTTATCCGTAATCTTGATCCATCATGTTTCGACTGCAATATCTACAATTTCATTCGACCTCTCCGTCTTCAATGCAACAATACTTTCCTTCTTCCTAAAAGCTCATTCTCCTTATCTCTTATTTGTCCTGTATCTTCAGTAGATCTTGCAACCCTCAAAGCATTCTTCCACTGGTTATACATTACAATTAGTTGCTTTGTGCTTTTTGAAATGAAAAGTACTTTCTTCATATTATTTGCTGACTGGTGATCCTGTCTTCCTTTTGAGACAGAGATGCTTTTCATTGGCGCTTTTTTGCCAGAATGTTATGACCAAATGTGTTGGTTTTACAGGCTTTTGCATGTCTACTGTTTTCATTGAAGGCAAACCAGTTATTTTCATAAATCCATAGTAGTAGTTATACTGAAGGCCATAATGTCATTGGATGTAACAATGTGTCCAGGTCTGTGGAGATTCTAACTCTCTTGGTCTTTTAACAGGAGCGTTTGAAATCATTTGCAGTTGAAGAGGTGAAAGCGCATGACACAGGTTGGCTGAAGTCTTCCCTTGCTCCTCCAATACGGAAACGCTTTCTGCAGCGCTACCGCAAAGTGACTGAGCCATCACACCGGCTTGTGCAGCGGATATGCTTAGAATCACGTACGCCACCCACGTTGCCTGCTGTAAACCTGCCACACCCATTGCCGCTCATGTGTGGTCCTCCACCCGGTGCTGTACCTGTGGCAACCATCTTGAATGCTGTACGGACATCTTTGCCAATTGACCGCAAACGTAGTCGTGACATCTCCCCGTCAGAGGAACGGATGCACTTGTGCAAACGCCGTCGAGGCACTTTGACACCACCGCCTCTTCCATTACCACTTCCCCCACCAATACAGCCCCCTGAATGCTTCCCACGTGAAGCTCCACTGAGCAGTGAGGTTTTCAGTGACTGGTCAGATGAAGAAGTTCCAGCACGGACCGAAGGGGAAGATGAGAAAATTAAGGACAGGGTACGATTGGAGGACAGTATATCACGAGCAGATGACTTGCGAGGCCGTGTGGTCCGGTCATCTGAAATTGGAGAGCGGCACATACGCAGCAGTAGCCGAGGAAGTACTCGAAGCCATACTTCCAGTCAGCAACGTCGATCTGCTTCCCCCGAGTCGAGCCGAGAAGTTGGCCGCAACAGAGAGAGGAGGATGCCACGAAGATCTTGCCGCAGCCCGGAACGACTTCATTATCGCCGTCTACAACATCTCCGAGATGAGGAGCCTCTTCCTAGTTCTGGTGAGTCTCTCCTTCAAATATGGCCATCCATAATAACAAGATTGCTTGTTTGAAGATGTTAACTTATTTCCATTATGCATTTTATTTCCATAATGCAAAATAGGTTTTGTTTTTGCATCCGAGAAACATTTGAATGTTGGTCCCTTCTGTTTTAGGAAGACGATAGATGTACCTTACAACAATATTTATCATTGGTAGCATTGACGACATTAAGTATGTGCTTCTGCTTGCTGCACGTGATACTTTTAATTTTAAGTGGTCAAATAATTGTGATTAATCTGCCAGCATGCCACAGAGGGAGCATAATTATCCTTGAAGTGTCAAGTCTGAGTTTGATTATTCGTGGGAAAAGTTGGGTCAACAATACATGCTGTATGAGCCTCCAACCCCAAGTTAATGAGATCTATAATGAGTTAATGAGATCTAGCACAAAACATGAGAACACGAAGTCAAATAAATTTACAAACTCATTGATATCTGTTCATCAATCTGGTAATTATGCAGGGTATGGGGTATTCAATAAGAAAAGTGGTTGCTTGGGTCAGCCCATCTAGCCTTCTCATAGAAGCACTTAGGTCATGGTGCTGTATGACCTCTGTGACCCTCAGGTGTTATTTTTTGTCTCTTACTTTGTTGATTTGTCTTTTGTCTCTTACTCTCCTTTTTCTTTGTGTAGTATGTTGTAACATGCATTGGGGGTGTAGGGGGTGTATGTATATGGAATCAGTGTGTGAATACAATGATTTGAAGTGTTTGCCAGATTTTTACACATGGAATCCTTTGATTTTTATTCTGGTGAACAATGAACAAATTAACAATTCTTGTGTAACCATTAGCAGGGTTAAATATAGTGGTGTGACTCCTCCCGCAAACCACGCTCTTCCCATTCCCCCGATTCTTTTTTGCTTCGTTATACCCACTGTGGGCCTAAAACGGCATGGTTCCTCATTGCCATTAGTGGGGCCATAGAGCATGTATTGGTGGATGGGACTGTGCTGCACGAAGGGGTGTGCACTGCTTACCCTTCGTGCAGCTATATGTAGAGCCAAAGGGTGCTGAGAGAAGAAGTGGGAGGGTGAGTTCATGCAGTTGGAGAAAATTGATTGGTGTATTGAAAAAAAAAAGAGCGGGTTGGTTTATTCGCCAGTGTCCTGCTCCTTGTCCTGCGGGAATGTCCCATTCTCACGTTCTGCTCGCTTGCTCCTTGTCCTGCCTGAATGTCCCAGTCTCACGTTCTGCTCGCTTGTTCAGCCGACAACATCTGCCTGCACAAGTGCAATACAATCTGCCTGTACGTGTGCCTCTGTGCTTGCCCGACTCTGCTGGTGAGCTGCTGGGCCCGAGTTGCCACAGGGAATAGGCCACGCCGAATGTTTAACACACAGGCCAAGCCTCATCACCCATCCTTCCTAATCCTTATCGCCTCTTATTTATCCATCCCTTGCTTTCAGGTCTTATATAATTAATTTTCTGCCATCATCCCCTCAATATATGGTACGTATTTAAGGCTTGTGGCAAGAGATAAGGTTGGTATGTTTTGTGTTTTGACTCGATATTCATCTTGTAAGGGCTTTGTTCAGAAATGTTCCCAGGGGATAGGGATTGATTATTTTGTCTATGTATTATGTACATGGTGCCTGTTATTTATTAATAATGTGAAAAATATTGCACGTTTAAATCAGCGTGTCTGGAGATCCTTTCTTTCCTGTCATTTAGAACGAAAGGAAAATATGTGAGAAATCCCCGTTGTGTAATATATGTCTCCAGCGCTTGGGGCTTCCATGTCTCAGACGCGGTGTTATGAAATTATTGAGCTCAGTAATGCGAGTTCAGCGGACCGTGCAATCTTTGCAAGTTCCTCTGTTAATAAAAAGAGTAGTCTGGAAACGTTTGTATTTAAGAAGGTTTTTCTTTCTTGATTAACCAAGGTCTTTTTCCTGCTATGGTGAGCCAGTTCGTAGGGATTCTCCTCGGAACAGAGGTTCGAGGCCCTGCTCTCCTGAAGGTTCGAGGCACTCTCGCTCCCGACCTTCATCTCGTGACAGTCATCATCGTGATGTTGACCGTCTGCCTGAAACCGAGACCACCCCAGCATCAGTGCTTTTATCTGATGTTGTTCTCAACATTAGCAAGGCATCTTCTCTGGCTCTTACCCCTGATCTTGGGATTCCAAGTGCCAGCACTTCTGCAGAGGCAATTGAAGGTGAGTGTTTTTAAGGCATAAATAATCAATCCCTCTATAAATCTGAATCTTTTCCACAAGGGTATCTTCCTGTTGTATTCTGGCAAGAATTTCCAAAAGCTGCGTTTCTCCATCGGTGAGAGTGTATTGGCATGTGTATTGCTCTACATATTCAAAATCGTCTTCACAAGTTGATGAACGCTGATCTAGGATCTTCATCATCTTCCCATGATGGGATGGAGTCAAAGGCTGAATATATCACTCACAGTTCTGATTATTGTCTTAAGTGTCTGCTGTTTAATGCTGCTGTCACGTTTCGTTTCAAGTCGCTTGTTTGTCTTTTGTACTGTTTTGAAAGCTCTACATTGATGAATTGTTTTTCCAAGTTTTTATGATTTCCCATATAATTTCTTTGATATCCTACTAAAATACGTAATTTGGTGTCTGTCTGTTTTTTTGACTGCGATACATTTGGTTGTTACTTATCCAATCACAACCAAACTTGACAGGAAGACGAAGGGTCACACGATGGAGGTTGTTGTGCTTTAACTTACCCCCCCCCCCTCCTCTCGGGGGTTTTGCGCATTGGACGAACCCCGTTTTGAGGTGTATAATAGGTTATCATGGCGTTTAATGGGGCACACCTTCCTGACGTAAAAATTATTATAACCACAAACGATTCAGTCAATTCTGTCCAACATACCATCACATTTTTAAACAGTCGCTATTAAACTGGAAGAAGTTTGGAGGGAACTCGACGTGATTAAGACAGTCCATACTTATCGCGTCTCCCTCAGACAAACGGATCAGAGCCGCCTCGACTTTCTAGGCCTCGAGGTAAGCGGTAATGATCTTTACTTAACAAAGCTGCTTGCATGAGTCTTTATGCATGAATGATGAATCCCATTGCCTATCCGATTTTTCGAGTCACCACATTATAGGTGGACAGTATATGGATGTTTATAACATATCTTTGGGCCTCATATGTGATTTCTCCTGGCCATGGTTTCAAGTTTGATGTGTGATATTGCCACCATTGCCACCGACACCCTGACATCACAATTTTGACCTTTCTTTGATGCATTACCATATTCCTAAGGCTAGTTAGCATTTTGATACTCGCCAGAGGGACATTTGGAGAAAATTCAACGTACTTACACATGGGCAGTATATCGGCTAACAGTCACTGGTCTACACACCTATCTGATTATTACCAGTTATCCAGTTCCGTCAAGTCGTGGCCGATTTCTGGTGACATTCATGATCAGATGTCTCCAAACATCCCAATCCTGCACTGTTTTCTGAAGCTCTGGCAGAGACAGCTTGGTTGCAGCCTTTACGCAATCCATTCGAGGTGTGTACCATTACCAATCAGCTTGCTATTGCTTGCCAACACAGCCGTTCCTTATCAACCATTTAGTAGGAGTGCTTGCTTGAGTGGTTAAGCTACTTGGTGAACGCTCTACGAGCTGATTGGTAATGGAACACGCCCCTCTGAACACGTCGATGTTCTCAGTTGACAAGATTTTAATAATTTTTTGAGGTTTAAATAAAGATCAGCCTTTTCACTTTCTTTCTTCACTGGCTGCAGCGGTTTAATCAAGTCCTCTTTACTTTCTGCCAACAGAGTGGTATCATCAGCATACCTTAGGTTGTTGATACATCTTCCTCCAATCCCGACTCCAGCCTCTATGTCATCCAAGTTATATTTTTCATCAAAATTATTATAACCACAAATTAATTGGTCATTTCCATCCAATGATAATGTCAAAATGATAATATTAATAATGGGGCTGGCAGGAGGGCCTCAAGCGATGCACACTCTCCTCTAAGCTGTCTTGACTGGGTTTGAATCCCAACCCAGCTGTCATCCCGTCATCCCCGTGTTTCAAAGGCAGGGTGATTCATCAATGTGTGTGCCATTCCTCGGATATATGTTAAACTGGAGTCCCGTCTGCCAGCATTAGTTGGTGGACTTTAACGATCCCACGGTCTCCTTCACGAAGAGTAGGTGAGCTATCGGCAGTACCCTGAGCAAATTACAAATTCCTGCCTTAACCCTAGTCAAACGTCATGCCTGGCCAGCTGGTTGGTGAAAGACTTGGGCCAAGCTTCCCACAGCCAACCCCATAATAACATTGGAATAATTGTGGCCATTAAACAATAAGGATATTGACAAACCGCCGTCCACATGGTGCACATGTGTATACGTGATCACCCCTCCCCCTCCACCCCTCCTCCCTCCCCGGTCGCACCCGTAGGGAGTGGGTGTTTCTCGTAAAGTAAATTTAACTTCTAAGGACTTTTCAAGTCATTGCTTCAATAATAGTGGGTTTGATGCAAAGGTTCCTGTGTTTCAGCTGATAAAATGGTGGAACCACTATTGGCTTTTGAAGAGTATGAACCAATCAGTGATGATGAGCTGGAGGAGATGCTTGCTGAGACTGGCATCACTGGGCTTACGAGTAGCGGATCTCAATCGGGCAGGCCTTTTCCAGGTTAGTGTGGTTACTTTCTGTTTAAACTGTTTGCACCCATGTTATTGAAGTTGTTCAACAATTCATCTCTTCTTTTTTTTCTTCTTTTTTTTTCTTCTTCTTCGTAACCTATAAAGGCTCTTTTGGCATCACTTGCTTGTTCTCGGCATCATAGATTGCAATCAAATGATGTGGTATGCTAATGGCCTCGTGGCTATGACACTGGACTGCGATCCGAGAGGTTGTGGGTCCAAATTCAGCTGATGGTAGGAATACCAAGGATTTGGATTCAAACCTTTTGAAAGCTGAGCTAATTTCAGGGGAGTTGCCATGTAACTGTTTGATTGTCCAGTAAAATCCTAGCTGGCTAATTTATGACGTTCAAGGAAAGTGATCATTTGCTTGCTCTGCCTGATATGATCTACTTATGATACCAGTCCACACACTATAGTTGAGTCTTAATTCTCTCAGGACAACCTAACCAAAATTTTATTGAAGTAATTATCTTTCTTTTTAGACCCAGCAGATGTTATTGAAGTCGACTGGTCCAGTCTCAAACAGTTGAATCCACAATTAAGGACTAGTGTTGGAGCCTCTGAGGAAGTCGTCAAAGAACGGCCACTTGTGGATCCTCGGCAAGCCATTGAGGAAGCAAGATCGACTTCGGCCTTGCTCCGATTTACTCCGGCAGCTCTACTTTGCAACGTAGGCGTGTCCCGACGTCTGGCTGGCCTCGAGCTAACTGAGAGGATACGTGAGGTTTGCAGTGAAAGTGTCAGTGCCACAGGTAAAAGCTCATTTCTTACTTTTGTTTTTTTAAAGTAAAAATAATGCTATGTTTACATAGTTTGCCAAGTTGGAGCAAATAGTTGCATGTGTTGCTTGCTCATGAGTTCTGAGACTATGAGTGAAAACCCCACAAGGAAGCATTTGTAATAATTGCTGCCGTTGGTGATGCACATCTGGATGCAACCACAGAGTATGTCAAAACGACTTTCTTGTCTGTTGTCATTCCTTTGTCGATATTTGAAGTAAGCCATGGTTTTTTTTCCTGGCTGAATTCTAAACTCCATTGGCATATTCATTATTGCACTGGAGGCTGGTAGTTCCATTCTGACTCTTATCCAACAAGAAAAAGAGCAATTAGAGATTGCAGACCCTCGTCAGTGTTATGTAATTAATAAGAGACATAAGTAGAAGTAGAACTGCCACTTTATAACTGCTGGCAGTGATGACCAGGAACCAAGACGTCCCACTTTGATGCAACCCCGCTTTGAATGGACACTTGACCCTGACCCATGACGTTTTTTAAATTGTTATTCAACTGAATTTAGAATGGGATTAAAATAAACTCAATTCAAATTAAATGGAACACCAAATTGGTACAGTCTTACATTGGAGGAATCGGAAAGAACCCAAACAAGCAAAAAGCGGAGATGAAGTCATCAGGAGGACCCGGGATAGGATTCACATTTCAACTGCTGCTGCACTACCCTCAAACCCATCCAGGCACAGCCAAGTGAGCCTTATTGAAAGAAAAAAATCAGGTGAATCAAAAAGAGCCCAGATCAAAAATTTAATTCGTTCTGGCTGCCATACCATGTGTCCGATCAAGTTGAAATTTAAAATATGTATTCCCCAACACGACTAAATAAAAATTGTGAAGTTTCATGTTGATTGATTAAGCGGTTCCAGAGAAAACATTATTTAATATTTTTCTTCAATCCAATATGGCTGCCAAACCATGTGACTTATCAGTTATTCCTTAGCAAACTTGTACACGCATGGCTTGAGGAACATTTGTGTGAAGTTTCCCCTCCATCTGTCAGGCCATTCTGGAGAAGATTTTTTTAGGTTTTAAGGTAAATCAAATATGGCTGCCAAACCATGTGACCTATAACATCATATGTGTGAATCTTTTGTTCCTCATGGATAGGCAGTCATACATGTAAAGTTTTGCCTCGATCTGTTCAGCCACTTCAGAGAAGATTTTTGAAGGTTAAAAAAAACAAAACAATATGGCTACCAAATCATGCGACTGATAACATCATCAATTTTTTTTGCAGTTGACTATTTTATCCTTAGATGACACTCAAAAATTTTCATACTGATCAGATGTAGCATTTTGCATATGCAATTGTGACATCATAATGAAGGCATCTATGACATCACGAAAAAATCACACTTATTCCCCATGCGGAGTACTTGCCATGTGCCAAGTTTCAATTTTTTCCTTGGAGATTCAGAGATCCAAAGGTTTTCCAACATGGCTGCCACACCATGTGACCTATGACATCATAATTATCAATAATACATTCTCCATGAGTAGTCGGTCCTATGGTGAATTTTTTGTCTCGATCCGACAAGCATTTGCGGAGAAAAGCACGAAAGTTCTGTGCCGACAAACAAGAAGAAGACGTCGTGCAGACCACGATACTTGCAAAATGCATAAAACAGATTTGACCTAAAAAAGAATTGGTGGTTGAATTCAATGACCAAATATGCAACTCCTCTTTAAATTGCAAGTGAATCGGATGAAAATTGACAATTTTAGAAATCTGACCTATGTTGACCTCCAAAATAATTGGTGGTTGAATTCTGTGAACTGAAATATAAATCCTTTTTAAATTTCAAGTCAATCAGATGAAAAGTGAGGAATTCAGAAATCTCACCTGTTGTTGACCTTTGGCCTATGTTGACCTTTTCACCTTTTGACTTCAAAAACAATAGGCTTCTTCCTTCCGACAAACTCGAGCATGTGGTGAAATTTCGTGAAGATCGGTTTAAAATTTTGACCTGTCGGTGATAAACAGAGATAGACAGACAGAATAACAAAGTCGATCTAACCCCAATGTACTTGAAAAATCTTCGATTTTACAAATAACAAACAGACCCAAATGCAATACCCTCTCCTTCAGCTCGGGTAAAATGGAGATAAAATGATGTACCATTGGCATGTTAATTCATTTTTTATATTTTGTTTTATTTTGCCCTGCCACATCCATTAATTCATTCAAACTCACTCCTTTAATCGGTACACTTTACAATTTCTAACAAACTATGATTCTCATGTCTGTTCTACTCATAGAAGTGCAGGTGATGTTTGAGCCCGATCTGGGTGGATTAAGTCGTGCTTCCTTGGCACGGTATAGGGAGCGGAATGGTTTGCTGAATCCTGGAGTACCCTTCCGCCATGCGCTGTGCTGTCGGCAAGACGTGGCCTTTCGCAGGAGCTTGCTTCGTGGCAAGGTGCCCTCTCGATATTTCAAATCATAAAACACATGCCTTTTACAAAGTGCTCGGGTGAAGCTTGGTGTCTGTCATCAGATATGAGTTCCAGAAATGCCAGACGTTCTCTGCATTTCTGTTATACTCAGCATTGCCTGCTTGAAAATGCTTCCGTTTGCATTATCCGTTTGAATATGCTGTACGTTGAAATCCACACTCACACAAGCACTCTATTTTATTGTACAGTTGTTTCTTTGTTGTTTTCAATGGAAGTTGTTCATAGCAATGAGGTTATTTTCTGTTGAGATTTCACCTTTTATTTTTCAAGCTAAAATTTACATTGCCATTGAATTTCTGTTTGTGTTTTAGGACCTTGAACATTGTTCACACCAAATCTGCTTTGCTCTGATATAATATTTGGGCAGCAACGTAAGCTCGTTTTGAGCTTGTCGTTAGTGTCAAATTAATTAAAGTTGTTTAATTAGTTGTATCTATCGATATCAAAATACAGTTAAGAAAAAGTATCTATAATAGACTTGGTGGCATTGTGATTCGGCGTCCACTCTGAGTCTGGGAGGCCGGTAGTTCCATTCCGATCCTGGTTGAGTCATACCAAAGCCTTCAATAATGGTTGCTGCTGCTGCTTCCTTGCTTTACGCACAGCATTTAGAGGATAGGGTATGGATAAACCACGGAGGTTGGCATCTCACTGGGTGTGGTGGGGGCGGTGTGGGTTTAGGGAGAGACATCTCCTCGGTCGCACTGCTGTCTGCGGTGAGGAAAGTGGCAACCCAGTATGGCGTCGATAGCACACATGTTGATATGCAAAGTTACGGCACTTCCCCCGAGGTCACTGGCTGTTTGTGTCTGATATTTAAAACAGTTGAGTGTAGTGTTGCCTTTCTGTCTGTCTGCACATGTTTGCGTGATTTGTGTGACAGCTCCTTCATGCAGAGTCGTTGACTCGAAGCGCAACATTTTGCAACTCGCATCTCGACTTGGACTTAACAAAATCGACTTGAGACTGTAGGTGTGCTGAGGGCAGACAAGGAGGCCTATGTGTGAGGAATCTGTGAAGAGGTAGAGCATCACCTCCAGACGCGTGATTCTCGTCCTGCTTACAAAGGAATTCATGCATTCCGTTCCTCCAAGCTTGTTCCTCGGTGTGCAGATGTTAGAGCAGAGGGTGGTGGACTCTTGACAGTGGAATCCGAAGTGAAGGCCCACTGGGCCGGTTACTTCGAGCGGCTATACCAGGCTGACTACCTGCCAGCTGTTGAGTTGGATGTCGGGTATAACTATCCCCATTGCTGATCCTACAATCAACTGTGAACCGTCTTCGTTTGTGGAAACATAGGCTGCGGTAAGCCAGTTGGAAGGGGCTAAAGCCCCAGGGATCTATGGCATCCATGCTGAACTTCTCAAGTCTGGTGAAAATGCTGCACCGGTATCGTTGCATGCAGTTCTGTACTTTGTTGTGAACACAGGCATCATCCCAACTCACCGTAAAAGGGGCCTCGTTGTCCCTCTCTGGAAAGGGAAGGGTGACCGCCAGGACTGCAACAACTATTGAGGGGTGATGCTGCTCTCATTGCCAGGCAAGGTCTTTGCTCGGATAATTCTTCAAAGGGTGCGCCACCATGTGCTCGAGCACCAGCACCCGGAGCAGACTGACATTACACCAAAGAGGTCAACGATTGACTGTATCCTTGCTATTCGGGTCCTCGTCGAACGCAGAGGAGAGTTTTGGCAGTAGCTGCTTGCAGCCTATGTTGATCTCTGCAAAGCATTTGATTCAGTTAATCGGGATGCCCTGTTGAGGATTCTTGGTCTTCGTGGGGTGCCACCAAAGTTGATCGATCTTTGTTTCCAGTTGTCACTGGAGTTTCTCATGGGTGTGTATTGGCCCCCACACTCTTCAACGCATGGACTGGATTCTGGGGAAGATGTCAGAGCGATCAAGTTGCGGTGCATCGCTTCTGAATGTTTAGATCTCTGACCTTGATTTCGCAGATGATGCAGTCGTCCTTGAGGAAACACTGGATGTCCTTGTGGGGCCCTCGAGGTGCTGCATGAGAAATGTGAGCCGCTGGGACGATGGGTTTCTTGGGTCAAAACTAAGATCCAGGCTTTCAATGACATCTTGGATGTTGCTATCTGGTCTGTACCTGTTTGTTGTGAGGATGGTGAGGTCACAGAGAGATTCACTAACCTTGCAGTGATATTCATGTCTCTGCCTGCTGTGAGCCGGAGGTCAATAGACGTCTGGATTCACTGGATCATGGGGTGTGGCACTGCAGGTTCCTGTGCAGGAGGACGAAAGTCTGAGTCTTCAGGTCATTGGTGCTTGCAGTGTTGCTCTTTGGATGTGAGACTTGGACTCTGACAAAGGATCTGAGATGAAGACTTAACTCCTTCGGCACCAGGTCTCTTCGGAGAATCCTTGCTTATCACTGATCAGACTTTGTGTCCAACGAGCGGTTGCTGAGAGAGATGCAAATGAGATTTGTTACCTGCATAGTCTATGAGCATCAGCTGCAGCTGTATGGACATGTAGCTCGCTTTCCTGATGCTGATCCTGCTCAACATATTCTCTCAGTGAGGAAGCCTCGTGAGGGGAGAAGGCCAATGGGACGACCATATGCTTCGTGGTTGCAGCAGGTTGATCAGCATCTCAAGGAGATGGGGATGGGCAGGGCACCTGCCTGGGGGGTGGCCAGACGGAGGCCTTTGGAGTACCGACGGAAAGTGGACGCAGCGACGCGCTGCTCCCGCGCATGCTCCCATATCTACCTATCTTTTTTCAAAGGAAAGCATTAAAAAGTTCAGTATCTGAAAAGACAACAATTAAAGTTAATAAGTTATACATTTCATTTTAACATACATAATAAATATGCAAGTGAATTAATTAAAATTCCTTTCCCGTTCCATATTGAATGCTTTGGTTCAATGCGGAAACCATTAATACATAAGCTGAGTTTACTGACGAGTCTCATTTACATATGCTCATGTAGGCACACTAGATATTATAAGTAAATTTAACATCAATTTATTTTTTCTGGGAACAAAGTCAAAAATTTCCACTCGAAGTTGACAAATAAAAACGTGAGTAAAACAGCTTTTCATAACATACATTGCAATAAATGAAGCCCTGTGTCTTCATTATTTCAGAGCTTGTACTCCAAGGTTTATAAGTAAATGTGGGACTTGACACAAATTTAAGTAATAGTACATTGATTGAGACTTGCCCTCAAAGAATTCAGACTTTATTTGAGACTTGGCTCTAGTGACTTGTTGACATCTCTGCTTCCATGAGCCTTAGACGCTGTCAGAAAAAATAATACCTTGTCTCTATCAAGTGAACATTATTCATCCTCTTATTAAATAAGTAACTTTTCTGCTTATTTTGAACTAGGCAAATGAATAACTGAATAACTGTATTTCCAAGTCGCTTATTTTCCACAAATGGAGAGGCTAGCTTGTTGTTAGCTCACCTGGTATGTAGTTCCGGGTAGCTTACGCGATGGCGTGTCATCAGTCAGTAAAAACTTGCAACTTATTCTCTGAAACTACACGCATAATTTCGATGAAACTTGACCACAACCTTCATCACTCGGTATGTACCAAAGTTTGTTCACAGCATTAAAAAAAAATCGGGCCTGAAGGGGGTCAACGGAGGGTTGCCCCCCAAAATATGTATTTGCTTTCTTCTCCGAAACTACACACACAATTCCGATGAAACTGGACCACAACCTTCATCACCTGTGATGTACCAAAATTTGCTCACAACATTAAAATTAATCGGGGTCTATGGGGGAGTGTGTGGGAGGGGAGGCGGGGGGGTGCTGGGAGGAGGAGGAGAGGGGAGATTGGGACCATACTCTGTACAGAGCGTTGGTGCTGCCTAAGCAGTCTCCTTGGCTATTGGGCACAATCCTGGACGAGTCTCCACTCCGACACAGGATACCGACATGCTGGCACTCATTTTGCCGACCTCGAAAGATTGACAGGCCGAGTTAACCCCACCTGGTATTAATTCAATAGGTGAGTGAGATTTTAACTCAGGACCCTGGGATCCAAAGCCCGCCAACCTAACCATTAAGCCAACACCAGGCTGTGAGGAGGTTGCCCTCCAAAATAGGTATTTGCTCGTCTCAGAAATTACACACATTTTTGATGAAACTTGATCACAACTTTCATCACCCATGGTACCAAAGTTTGTTCACGGCATTATAAAGGAAAAAATCAGGCGTTTCCCCCCAAAAACACGTGTTTACTTTTTCTCCATTACATATTTTGTGGGTCATCCACGCCTTCCAGTGGTTCCCTGATTATCTCATCCAGCCGCTATCAGGTGAGCGCCCAGCCATTTGTCCTTATTTTTAATATTCATTTTTGGCGTAAGAGATTGGGTCAGGAGCAGTGAGGCAGAAGTTGGAATGTACGATTAGCAATACCGGAATAACATGTACGATTGCCAATATCTTCTTGAAATTTAGACTCTTTCCACGAGCTGGTATCAGCTACTCATTCATAAGTGTTCCGTTTGTACGAGCCGTTTGTGAGTTCTCCTGTCATCCCCTAGGGCTCTTCTTCACATGTCTTTGTGGGTAACACGGATCCAGAACTATACAAAGCGAGTCTGAAACTTCTCCTTGGTACATTCCCCACACTGGAACAGCATGGACATGCGAACGAAGAAGCTTCATCACACGAAGTACCCGTCACTTGAAGTCCACCACATGGGGTCAAGTTTCTTCGAATGTGTGACAAAACGTTCTGTAAACCCTTCTTCGTTGTAAACTTTTCCCCTTTTGTTTTGTTTTTTTTACGAGCCAGCTTTGTGTGCTGGCTGATTCAATGTTATTGAAGAACACAAATCATCTTTCTCAAATTTGAAATGATAATTATTCCTTTTAAGCAACTGTACTTTGTACTGTATCACTGGATATTAACTCCAGATACCTAATGAGACCATTGCTAAGCTGTGCAAGTTAATGTTCGATTCCACTTTCTAGCTTAACCTGCAAACTCAAACTTATTTGTGAGTACCTTTCACGCGGCTTTAACTTGGGAATCGAACCACGTTTTCACAGAAGGGGAGAATTTCAACGAAAATTATTTAATTGCAGCATTTCTCCATAGTAACAAGAGTAATGATGATTGGGTTGTGGCTGATGTGATCGATAACTCATTATCCAACACACTGGTATCTTTTACCACCTGATGGGGAATCGAAGACTATTTTGATTGTTCATCGCCACTGCTGAAGAATGTGAAGGAGGAGAGCTCACCCCCACAATGTCATTGTACATTTCCATCCGTGCCACTGTCGTAGCGATTGCTGTCATGTCAACCCGACAGCTAACATGGTTGACCATCACCTTAGGCAACGTAGAGATGCACGAGTGTCTATTGACCTGGCAAATATCGATTTGACAACTTTCATAAAGACCTGGAATGTCATCACCCTCCGCTTCTGTCTGCTGCCCTATTTCTTCACTGGCCAAGTTTTCCCTTTTTTGCCAAAAACAAAAGGAACGTTTTATGACTTGTCACAACAGATGGATGTTTTTTTGTTGTTGTTGTTGTTGTTATTGTTTTTTCAGTGATCTCATCTCTTGGCCGCGGGTCTCTTTTTCTTGAGGCTGAATATCATCACCATTGTATTGAATTTGCTCTGTTTGATTGTTCTTCATTTGTTCATAACATTTTTTGTTCTTTTTGTTACTGTGGTATATTTTGCTGAATTTGTTGTATTAAAACAAATGAAATAGTCCCTTATCTATTTTAGAGTACTGTATTTTAAAACTGGTTAATAACCTGGAATTGTGTGGTAGTAATTGTTTATTTGGCCAACTGATGAAAGTTTAGCAATTGAGATTGCAAGAGGCAGAAGACCATGTTCAGTTTGATTTTTGACAATAATAGGTTCTTATTCGAGTGATCCTACGAAGTTCCTGTTATTTTTCAGTCTTTGTTGTTCGGGTCACCAACTTGCTCTGTTTGTGTTCGGTTGGATCTGATAAACCATTCTTCGACTGACTGACTGGTATTGAGGTTGAATCTGCTGAGTATCATTTCATTTGTTTATTTTTGGGGGCCCAGCCCAACATTCACATCTGCATTGTTCTCTCTTCCAATAACAGTTATAACACTTGTTCTTGCCTTCAGTTCGCCTGTTTGTCTTGCTCGCTTCTTTGCGGAAAGTTCACTTGTGTCCTCCCTCCACCGAGTTGTTTGAAGGCCAACCTAACTTTGTCCTCAGCCGAAATGCCCTTTCCCTGAGCTTTAGCAGGCCTCTGCCTTGGTTCCTGGATCTTTGTCTGTCCGCCTCTGAAGGACCTGCATCATTGTTATTTTTGCTTCAATCACCCTGGATGGCTGAATCGTACGCATGCAAAATTGCATAAAATGCAGGCTTAATTTTCAAGGCATGTGCCAGTAACTCTTACATGCTCTGAGGATAAACACACACACACACACACACACACACACACACACACACACACACACACACACACACACACCTACTTATGAGGGTGATTCTAATTTGACCCGGACTTTTGTTAATAAATGCCACAGTAGTTTATGTAGATTAATAATTTTGAAGTGTTGTCTTTATGGTGTTTATAATCAATATTCATAATCCTGTGTTTCCCTCTTGAATGCAAGTGCTGAAAATGTTGATGGCGGCATGTGAGACGGCAGAGATGATTTGAGCAGAGGATAGTTATGAAACTTTTGGTAAACAAAAACGTCAGGCCGGTTTAATTTACAGATGAATTGGTTTGGTTACAGATGAAACCGTAGTTTGGTGACGATTACGTGCCAAGGAAGTGTATATTCAAGAACATCTCAAAGGCAGGCTTTTGATGAATATTGACAAGAAGGGAATGTTTATTTAATTACATTATTCGATTGGTTTCCTGTGTGTTGTATAAAGAGGAATTTGGTTGCATTGTTGTTTCTATAGTTACTTTTCTAAGCCTGGTGTTGGTTTAGTGGATAGGGTGGCGGCTTGGGATCCTAGGGTCCTGAGTTCAAGACCCGTTGGCGGCTGAATTAAAAATACACCAGGAGGTTGACTCAGCCTGCCATCCTTCAGAGGTCGGCAAAATGAGCACCAGTGTACTGGTAAGGGGGGCACTGCATCAGTGGCATAGCCGCGTCCCAACCAATGATGCAACCAGCAGCTACAGGCTGCACTCGAGAGAGAGAGAGAGAGAGAGAGAGAGAGAGAGAGAGAGAGAGAGAGAGAGAGAGAGAGAGAGAGAGAGAGAGAGAGAGATATATATATATATATATATATATATATATATATATATATATATATATATATATATATATATATATATATATATATATATATATATATATATACTTTTCTTTTTTGTATAAGTTGAGCCAACTTACATAGTTTCATGCAAGATTATGTTGAACTTAACAGACAGAATGTGAAAGCTAAATCGGAACAAACAGGAATTTTGTCTGAATCAACAATCCCACTCAGCTGTCGTTGGTTTTCATCGGAGGCACATTCCCTGACTGTGCAAGAAGAGTGAAGTAAGGTGCAACACTATTCTAAGACTACTCTCTGAAGGACCAAGTCGAAGCCCATTGACCGGGTCAACGTCTGGACAACGCCACTGATTTGCCTGGGACTCGGGACATTCGGGAGATGATGCATGCTTTGGGAGAGGGTCACGAATGGTGACACTGTAGATTGCATTAGGATTTGATGATTTTGCTTGTGAGATTGAATGTCTGTGTGGTTGTTCAATGCCATAAGGGGGTTGCTTTTTGAATGCAGAAAGAAACAGGTAGGAGCTGTGTGAGAGAGCATTTAGAGCTCCACAAGTTCACTTCAACAATGAGTGAGTTTGGCTCACTTTTCTGGGATGGAGTAAGCTTTGAGAGGGGCCTTCTCCATTCTATCCGTGCACACCTCATCATGAGTACAGCCAGTTGAACGTACTCGAGTCATCCCAGAAAAACTTAAGAACTGTTTGCGTTGTTACAGTCTCAGTGGCCGCTATTGACTCCCAATATACGAGGGCCTCCCAGGACTCACTTATTGGCTGTGGAGCGCCATCATCTTGGAACTCAATATGTCCAAGCCACACTTGCGCTTCCACATTTATGCCCTGTGCGGTCACCGAAACCAATTCGCATCTGGAAATGACTGTCACAGCAGTCTGCCAACACCCTCACCCAGGCGATGATCACTTAGTTTCTAACAGACATATTCCTTGTGCCATCTAATATACAGTATAAAAGTTCAGTCTCGTCTGTGTGCCTGCATGCATCCGTCCATAAACAATTGTCCTATCGGGGATACCAGAGCAGCATAACACGACACGCATGAGGAGAGTTTGTTTCCTGGTATGGCCCATGCCAAATACGTACCCCAAACAGTTTGATCAAAAGAAAGAAGAGAGGAGGGGTATGGCAAGAATTTTTTTAAATTCTGATCTTCCTCTTCGTGTGTTGTATATGATTCGGAATTCAGCATCGACAAAGGCTGTGATGAATATCCCATTAACACTTCCCCTCTTCACTCCGTGAGTCTATAGCTTGGGTGGTATCTCTCCACCACCTAATTTTATTTTAATCCCATCAACAACAACTTTTTTTTTCTTTTTTTTCGCACTTATGCAAAGACTGGTATTCTCATCAGCAAAGCTTGCTGTGCCCACGAATGCCTTCAACTGCCTGCTGCGGGTACTCATATTAAGTTCCGTAATTAGATCTGGTTAAGGTGTAGGGTAAGATTAAATCTCGTTTCAGTGGTTTATTTCTGGATTGTCATGTGGGGAATTTTGTTATTTTAATGAAGACTTATTTTTTGTAATTCCGCTATTGTAGTGTGGTCTGTCTTCCATGTGCCAAGTCGCCTCGAGAACCCCGTCGTCATTGGTGCCATTCATTGCCTCTGCGGCATTGCGGGAGCCTTCGAGGACTTCGGCCTCCATTGCATCGCCTGTTGGCAATCTCGACGACCACCGGTCAAGTGGCAATGCCTTAAAAAGTGAAGTATCGTTTTTGTAATTGCATCTAAGCTTGGTTTTACGAGTATAAACAAAAGTCCAGGTCAAATTTGAACAGATGTTACCAACAAACGGTTTTCATTTTTTCAAAATATAAACTTTATGGATGTACTAGCGTTGGGCCCTTGTTGCATTTTCGCTGTGTTGTATGTAGGGTTCGATTTCCCCCATCCGACGATGAAATGGTCATGCTGGTGCTTCACATTAACGAGACCGATAATCCGAGGACCACTCCTTGAAGGACCAAGACAGGTAATCGTTTCGGCTTCTGGAAACATCCATGAGCACTCTTCTTCCTTTGAGAGAGACCTTCTCCATTCTCATCTGGGATGGATTGAACCATCTTCTTCCTCTTTTTAAAACGGCCACAATTATTCCCACGTTCTTGTGGGGTTGACTTGGGTCTTTCACGAACTGGCTGGCTTCACCTGACCTTTGATTAAGGTTCGGACTGCAATCTGTTCATGGGGCCAGCGATAGCTCACCTACACTTCACAAAGAACGCTGTGGGACCTTTAACATGTTCACCAACTATGAGCATCAGACAGGACGTCAATTTAACATCAATCTGAGGGACGGCACACACGTTGATGAAACACCGGGATGACAGTTTATAATTGTCTCTGGGTCGGGATTCGAACCCAGGCAAGATCAGCTTCGAGGTGTCTATCGATCACGTGTGGACCTCTGGGTCATCCTGTCTCCTGCTGAATACAATAATATACTCCACGTCTCCACTAGCAGATTACCCACCCGACGGATGATCTTGTTCTAAGTATACAACATGCTCTTCTAACGCCTAACTTTATTTGGGTGGTGTATAGGCAACTGACAGTTCTGTCGACGCAAAGCAAAACCATACTTCCTGCTTATATTACATTAAAAACACCTCACAGCACTGGAAAACGTGGGCACAGGAATACAGAACTGTAAATGGTGGAGACTTGTAAAACAAAACAAACAAAACACACCCCACCTGGAGCCAGCGCTACACCATACACATTTAAATAGAGAATTTGCATCCCTTCACCCCCCAAGACCACCGGCGAAGATAAAACATCCCTATACATTCATTGGGGTCATGCTGATCCTATGTAGCAAGTCTGGATGTAATCAGCCCACAACTGTAGGAATCGCATGACAAAAACACACACACACGGTCCATTAATTACAGTATTTGGATCAGGGATCTGCCTTTGGAACCCCCCCCCCCCCCCCCACACTTTGCACCTTGGATCTTGTGCTACTTTAATTTTCTTCTCCCTGTATTTCATTCTTTTTCTCAATATCTCCAAAATGAACCTTCATTGGGTGTAAACTCTTCTTCCTTCTGTCTTTAAAAGCATTTTAAAATGCTTAACCCCCCTTATTTCTCTGCGACAAGTACCCTCACATGTTTTTCTTCTCCATCACAATCTCTTTTTCTTCTTCTTCACCAAGATTATTTTCCAAAACCATCTGTCATCTTCGTGCTTGATCCATCAATCCTCCCGTACCTACAGCACAACCTTTCCCATGCCTTCAACCAAAATTCCTTCCACCCATCCCATGATTTTATCTTGGTATGTCCAATTTGGGAATGTCGAGAAGTCCAGTTTGCAGAGGTTGTCTGCTCATTGACGATCAAATCCCCTTGACGTCCTTTAATAGTGTCAGTACCCTCCCACACATATCCCACAAGCCCATGTCCTTCAACGCCCACCCTTTCTGCATGTCCCCCTACTCAGCTCACTCCATTTCATGTCCTCTCTTTCTACATCCCACTCAAAGCTTCTCCCTCACCCTGCCCCCTCACAGTCTCTGCCACATCCTGCATCTGACCAACAGCTCCTCCTCTGTCCCGAACTGCATGGACCTCAAACATTTGTGGTCTCCGCTCTAACCCGACAGTTCTCATAATCCAGGCCACTGTAGATAAACCAGACATCATCTGTTTAACAGAATCCTTCTTCTCACAGGACGTCCCTAACTCCTTAGTGTCTCTCACCGGTTATTGTTTTCTCCGACTTGATAGGCCTGAACCACACCCCAGCAGTGGAGTTGCACTTTCCATTCATAACTCGATTTCTCACTGTCCTTATACTGATCTTACACCTTCCAACCCCAAGGCTGTGACTTCCCCTCCACAACCACCTCTTGATTGTCTGTATGTTGCACAGTCCTCCAAAAACAACTCCATCTGCTCATCCATATCTCTCTGACAACATTGACCATCTTTTAATCACTCATTCCAACTCTTTCTTCCTCATATGTGGTTATTTCAATTGTCATCATACAAATTGTCTGGGTGTTGGTACCTCTCTCACCAGCCATGGCACTTCATCAAAGGACTTCTGTGACTCCATGGGACTGACAAAATCTGTGAACTTTCTGTTGGACCCTGATTTCTCCCAATGACAAATCCTCCCTTCCTTCTGGCCTTGGTGATGACCAACTTCCCCACAAATATCTCCTGCTCTTTCTCTGCTCCAATTGGTTCATCTGATCATATGCTTGTGAGAGTCAACATATCTCGAGCTCTTGTCAAAGAGGTATCTCAATGCTGGCGAGTCTGGCAATTCACTCAGACAGATTGGCAGGGACTGCAAGTAGCCATCTCTCTTCAGGACTGGTCTCCCGTATCTACTACCCCTGATGTTAACTCAGCCTGGGAATTCTTCCAAGAAACCTCTCTCTTATACACAGATTCATCCCATCTCATCTCCAATTATCCTACCCTTCTTCCCACCCATGGTACACTGAATCCTGTGGTGAGGCAGTTGCTCTAAAACAACTTGCCATCTCTTCCTGGAAGGCAAATCCCACCAAAGGCCATCTCAATGCAATCCAAAAAGTCCGCAACAAGTGTGCATCCACCCTCAGGAGAGCCAAAAAACATCTGTCCAACCTCAAGAATGAACTTTCAAACTTGTCTCCCTCCTCTAAAACCTGGTGGCACCTTGTTAAGTCTGTCTCTGCTGTATGCTCCCCTTCCATCCCTTCTCTCACTTCAAATGGCACCACAGCCGACTCCGCTCATGAGAAGGCTGAATGTCTCAATTCTGTATTTGCTTCCAAATATGATGTCCGCATCCCCTCACTCTTGGTACCCATCCTTCCCTGTCATACCCAACTGCTCCTGAACTTTGTGTATTTTTACACCTGATAAGGTGGAAAAGGTTCTGGCAATCCTCGACTCTCAGTAACTGGATCGAACAGCATGAGCTCACGTGTCCTAAAAACCTGCTCTACTGCTCTTGCACTGCCTCCCTCTGTCCTGTTTACCCTGTCATTTACCATAGGTCATCTTCCATCTGCTTGGAAATCAGCCAACATCACTGCATTACATTAAAAAGGTGGAAAAACTGATCCCGTTAACTACAGATCAATCAGCTTACTTCCAATCATCAGCAAGGTCATGGAATCCATCATCGCAGTTGATATGAAATCCTTTCTTTTCTCAAACAACCTTATCTCATACTGTATCAGTAATTTGGATTCAGACAAGGTCATTCCACCTTGGACATGCTGCTTCCACTCACCCAACAATGGATGGAGGTCCTCAATGTTAGACATGAGATCAAGGTGGTCTCTCTGGACATAGTGTATCTCATGCTTTTGATACAGTCTAGCATCCTGCCTTACTCTCAAAACTGTCGGCCTATGACATCCAAGACCAACTCCACACATGGCTTACTGACGTCTTTGACTCTCGTAGTCAACATGTGGCTCTCAACGGAATCCTTTCATGTCCTTTCCCTTTCAAGCCTGAAGTACTCCAAGACAGTGTTCTGGGCCCAGTCCTTTTCCTGATCTTCATCAATGATCTCTCTGATTATCTGGAAAATCCTCTTTATATATTTGCTGATGACCTCACCCTCTACCACGACATCCCTCATCCTTCATGCAGGCAGGCTGCAACCTTTTCTCTCTCTTCAGACCTTCACAAAATCAAAAGATGGTCAAACACTTGGATTATGTCTTTCAATCCTGACAAATCTCGCACTCTCACTATCTCTCTCTGAATGGACCGTCTGGCACCCCCACCCCCATCTACTTCCTATTTCAATCCTCTTGAGGAAGTTCAGTCATCCAAACTCTTGGATCTCACTATCAGCCACGATCTTTCGTGGCTAAACCACATTTCGAAGATGGCCTTCAAAGCCAGCCACCAACTGGGCACCTCCATCATACAAAGTCCTTCCTTGGCACACCTGAACTCCTATCCACTAGCAAGGCCTTCATCTGCAGCTTGATGGAGTACTGCTCTCCCCATTGGGCTGGCTCCCATGCCTCACATCTTGCTCAGCTTGACACTATAGAAACCAAGGCCTTCAAGATTATTGGAATCTCCCGTAATGAAGCTGAGTCTATGGGCTTATCACTTCACCATCACAGACAGGTCGGTGGTGTCTCTGTCTTCTACTGCATCCTTTCTAGTCTTGCACCCTAAGCGCTTTCCGTGCCTTATTCCCCCCAGGTTTCTGCAGGACAAGCACGGTCCACCATAAACCACCTTCTGGTAAAACTACCTTAAAAGCTGAACCACTTCTCACCTCCACTCATTTGTTTCTCTTTTTTTCCCCCCCCCAACTGTGGAACTAACTTCTACATCCTCTTCAAACTCATCCTTCCCTTCATGTCTTCAAGACAGCTGTTCACCACCGTCTTAGATTGTCCCAAATCCAAAATGATCTTTTCTACCTTCGTTAACCCCTTCCCCCTCCTCATCCCCCCAAACGCCAATCTCTCCTCCTTACAAATTTCCAGTTTTCCCTTCTGAGAGTTTCCTTCTGTATCCATCTTGTTCACTCCATGCATCCTCTCCTGCCCACACCCATTGTTTGTCCAAGTCTTCCACTGTATTCGCCTTCAACTCTACTGTTGCAGTTTCCCTCCTCTCTCTAATGTTTATTGGTCCTGTTGCATCCTGATTTGTTCATTGTACTTATACTAGTTCTTCCATGAGCTTTGACTACATGTAGAGTTAAAAAAAAATGTAGGAGTGAAGGGAGGGGAGGATCTTGTAAGGAGGTGTGTGGAGGGGAAGTGTTGGTGCCCAACGGTTCCACCACATTTAGGGAGGTGATCAATAAATCATTCTTTTTTTATCAAAGAAACTAGAGCAAGGCAAGATAAACCACTCGGCCGTGAACGAGAAGTATCTAATGGGCGTGCTTGGCCACCATTTTAGTAGACAACCGCGCAAGCAACGCCAGCTAGTTGTGCACGTTAGTCAGACATGGGCATGGTGATAACTTCACGTTCTTTCACTCATTGTTCCGCAATTCATTGTTCTAATCGACAGTCCAAAAGACCTGATTTAGTTTGGTGATGGTTGCTGAATTAATCAAATCAGCTGCTGGAGCGAATTGCTCACCAGACTCGGACAAATTAATTTTGTATAACGAGTCTCACCAATAAGAAAATAACGAGTCAATCAATTAAGTTTGCCACACCTGCTCAGCACAGAAGAAAAAAATGTTGCCATTCCTCGTGTTCAATTCAGCCTTCCTCAGCAGAACACACTGGCATACATTGCTGGTTATCTGTGTCGCAAAGCCTTTAGTGGACATGATTTGCTGTCATCGTGTCTGGATTGCAGAAAGGCTATTCAAAGATGTGATGCTGAATTGGATGATTACGCCATGCTCTTCATTCACAGCAGGTCATACGACACATCCAAGTCCGACTCTGGATCTCTGATGGTCCCGTTAGATGAGTTACTCACTTTTTGTTCATACTGCGAGGTAGTGTTTCGCACTGAATTTATTGAATTGACATGATGACAAGAAACAAGATTCTCTGTCTCCTGCTCAATGAAGCCATGCATCAGCTGGATGTCTACAAAGGTTTGTACTTGTACATTTACAGTGAGCGAGTAATTTTTTTTTTAAATGGTGGTGAAATCATGCTCAAACTACAAGGGCACTCGGTAGAGCGCATACCTCCGCCATGCAATGCCTGATCCACAAGAACATATCGGGCCCATTACATTTTTGAAATATCATGCTATACAGTACGACGTCGTTTTTGGCCCTATCTCTCAATGGTGAAGAATCACTTAAAAAATTCTATAAGTCGGATCCGGATCCGGATCTTCACTAAAATCTAATCAGTTTTTTTCCTGGCACACACCGAACCTGCCCACAAAACTTCATCCGGATCCGTCCAAAACGCTTTGACATATCCTGTACGCAAACAAACAAGCAAGAGAAAGACGTCGTGCAGAGAACAATACTTGCAAAATCCACCCCCCTCCAAATGTTGCCATGGATACATGAAATTGTCCATTTTATTAAGATTAAAATTCACAATATAAATCAAAGTTCAGGTCAGTCGGATGAAAATTGATCATTTTTCAAATTGAAATTGATGATTTTAGACGTTTGACCTTGATTTGATCTTTGACTTCAAAAATAGTTGCTTTCCCAATTCAGTGATAGACCATGCAAATCCTGTTCAACTCAAGTTAATAAGATGTAAATTGATGATTTTTCATTTGAAAATTGATGATTTTAGAAGTTTGACCTTGAGTTGACCTTTGACCTTTTGATCTCAAAAATAGTTGGTTTCCCAACTCATTAATGTACTATGCATTTGCTGTTTCACTATCAAGTCAATCGGATGAAAATTGACAATTTTTCAAATAAAATTTGATGATTTTGGAAGTTTGACCTGAAGTTGACCTTTGACCTCAAAAATAGTTGGTTTCCCAATTCAGTGACATCATATACATATCTTGTTCAAATTTCAAGTCAATCGGATGAAAAATGACAATTTCAGAAATTTGACCTCAAGATGACCTTTGACCTTTGACCTCAATCAATAGACTTCTCAGTTGAGACTACCTCTACAACCTGTTAAAGTTTCATGATGATCAGTTTAGAATTGTGACCTGTAGGCGACAGACAGACAGACTAACAAAATTGACTGACCAATATATTGGAAAAAATCTTCGATTTTGCAAGTCACAAGAAGACGACGTCGTGCAGAGCAGGTTATGATGTAAATGAACTTCAGAGAATGAAAGTTTTGCTGTTATTGTGTACATTCCTTGGCATCAATGCATGTGTGTTTGGGGGTGAGGGTTGGGGGCTAGATCTATGAACATCACAAGTCTCAATAAGAATACAAACAAAAGGTGAAGACAGTGGTCTCCTTGGGTGAACCTGAGGCGGTCCCTTCAGGTGGGTGCCGGGAATGTCCTATCTCTAAGAGAGGATGATCACCTGTCTCTGTTATCATCTGAGCTCAAGCGTTTGACCATCGGTATTGCAGCTCTCTCTGAGGATTGGAGACTGGATAGTGGTGAGATCATGGCAGGTGGTTACACCTACTATTGTTGTGGGCCGGGGTTTGGTGGCGATAAACGACCACTCGGTGGAGCAGTGGAGTCGTCTCTCACCGAACACCCGGAATTTAGGTCGTGACCCTCGGATAAGTCCGAGAGTTCACGGGTCCCTTAGCGGACCGTGGTCGCCAATATTTCGACGGCGTGGGGTAGGGTTAATTGCCTAATTTCAATATACCTAAATATCCACGTTGTCCAACTACCGGGGAAAACCACACCCTCGACCGACTTTGTCCGAATAGAGTCGCTATCACCGACTCTGATCCTGCGTAACCGAGCGGAAGTTACCAAAGCCGCGCCGGACCAGATGAACAATCCACGGCACAAACAGCCCTACCAATTCGCAACACGCACCATGCTAGGCCAATGGAGGAAAGCACAGAAAACGAGCTGGCACATTTAACAGGGGTTTATTTTACAAGGAAGGGGGAGACAGAGAACAGTTAAACCGACTAAAAGCAATGCAGGTATGTACAACGCACTTAAACAATTCTACTTAACGGACTAGCGCCACACACACACACGCACACACAAAAAAGAACTGGGCCGGCCAGCCTTCATTGAGGCCTCCAGCTCGGAAGGAAAGGTGAGCCGAAGGCCAAGGTCTGGCTTGCACCTGTCCGCCTCATGCGGTGTACGACGATCTGGTCGTGTGGTGGGACTCGAACCCACAGCTTTCACGCAGTGCCAAGCACCAGGGACCACGCTGTCCAACCGGCCACGCACCAGGGACCATGCTCTCCAACCGGCCATGCACCAATGAACCAAGACCAAGGAGAAGATCAGAGACGATGACACAGGACCAGATGAACCAGCCAGCACCAAGACCCGTGACCCCCAAGACGACCAACCTCCCCAGCCTGGCATTCCTTTATATCTTTCTTGTCCGGGGTGAGAAGATTGCTATCTGAGGCAGTCTCCACCCTCATTGGCCGGGGTGTCGTGGGAAAGTCGCTCTCTGTGGCCATCTCAACCCTCATTGGCCGGGGTGTCGTGGGAAAGTCGCTCTCTGTGGCCATCTCAACACTCATTGGCCGGGGTGTTGTGGGAAAGTCGCTCTCTGTGGCCATCTCAACACTCATTGGCCGGGGTGTTGTGGGAAAGTCGCCCTCTGTGGCCATCTCAACCCTCATTGGCCGGGGTGTCATGGGAAAGTTGCCCTCTGTGGCCATCTCAACCCTCATTGGCCAGGGTGTCGTGGGAAAGTCGCCCTCTGTGCGTGATTGGACAAGGGGTGGAGTTGGAGCTGAGGCGATGAAAATCTCCGCCCATGTACGTGGTTGAACGCACATGGGCGATGGCGTCGGTGTGCGAAGTGAAGTGAAGGAGATTTGTTGTAAAATAAACTTCGCACCGCACACATGTAATTCCCGTTAGACACAGGTAGGGGAACCCTAACTATAAACACATACTTATCGAGATAACTAAATTTGGGGACTGCTGTCTGTCTGTGTGCACAAGGCTTCCAAATTCGTAACACTATTGGTCTGGTCGCTCTGATGGTTGCCATGCCAAAGCAGTTGCTGTAGCTGTGTCCAATAAGCTGACTCCAATGATAACACTGAACAACAAATTTCAAAAATTTTTTTTTACTAGAGATGTGTAAAGTGATTAAGACTAATTTGGGTACGCTGATTTCAAAAATCATAACCGTTTTGCTGTATCACGTCAGGATTTTCAGGAACAGAAATATTCCCATTGCCTAGAAGTCAGGATTTCAATGAAATTTACATATGTCTTTAACATGTCTATTTCGTACAATTGTTGTTAACTTGTGTTATATTTCTTTCTTTCAGATAAAGATGAGTAGGCGTTCCTGTACCAATCATCCTGACAACTTCTGTTATGTCTGTGGTCGGTATACCAAAAAAGATCAACAGCGAAGTATATCTACAGCAGTGAAAATGAAGGCCGCCTACTTTCACTACTTCGGGTGTAAGGTGGGGGACCAAGAACAGAGCTGGGCACCACACATCTGCTGCACAAGCTGTCACACAACCTTGACTCAGTGGTTGGTGGGCAAGCGCACGAGCATGCCATTTGCGGTGCCCATGATATGGCGTGAGCCGCAGAATCATCATGATGATTGTTATTTCTGCTGCACAAGCATCGCCGGCTTCAACAAGAAGAATAAAGGTCACATCAAGTACGCTGACTGCGTCTCTGCTCGTAAACCTGTGCCTCATGATGACGAGAACCCCGTTCCAACACCTCCAGCTGATCAGAACATAGCTGTAAGCAGTGGTGAAGAGGATGGTGATGATGACCCTTTTGAACCCGACACTCAAGAATCACACCTTCTGAACCAGGGAGACGTAAATGATCTTGTAAGAGATCTCTCGCTGTCAAAGGCGAAGGCAGAGCTGCTTGGATCAAGGCTGCAGCAGTGGAATCTACTTGAACCTAACACCAAGATATCCTTGTTCAGAGCACGTCACAGAGACATGGCTGAGTTCTCTGAGATGGAAGACACGATGACATTCTGCAGTGACATCAACGGTCTGTTGAAAGAACTTGGGTGTGATCACGATCCTGCAGACTGGCGCCTCTTCATCGACTCGGGGAAGAACAGCTTGAAGGCTGTTTTGCTCCACAATGGCAACGAGAAACCATCAGTCCCACTGGCTCACGCATTCGGCATGACAGAGACCTATGAGACTATGCGGCAGCTGCTTGATTCCATCAAGTACAATGACTTCAACTGGCACATCTGCGGAGACTTGAAAGTGGTGGCGCTGTTGTTAGGGCTGCAGTCAGGCTACACGAAATACATGTGCTTCCTTTGTCTCTGGGATAGCAGAGACGACAAGAATCACTGGACGAAGAAAGATTGGGAAGAGCGAAAAGAGCATGTACCTGGTCGACACAACGTGAGGCATGTCGCCCTTGTCGACCCAGCCAAGGTTTTCCTTCCACCACTCCACATAAAGCTCGGCTTGATGAAAAGTTTTGTACGGGCAATGGATCTGAATGGGCGTGGGTTTTTATACCTCAAGGAAAAGTTTGGCAACACCTTGTCGGAGGCCAAGATCAAGGCTGGTGTCTTTGTTGGACCGCAAATCCGACAGATTATGAAGGACGAAACTTTTCCGACAACTCTAAACCCCAAAGAGCTGGCAGCGTGGAGGAGCTTCAAAGCTGTGACGGACAACTTCTTGGGGAACGAGCGGCAGACAACTATGAAGAAATAGTGCAGCAGCTTCTGGAGTCCTTCAGGAAACTTGGCTCCAGGATGTCCCTGAAAATCCATTTCCTACACCAGCACCTGAACTTCTTCCCTGACAACTTGGGAGCAGTCTCGGACGAGCACGGCGAGCGATTCCACCAAGAGATTTCACTCATGGAGACGCGTTACCAAGGGCGGCACAACCCGAACATGATGGGCGATTTCTGCTGGTTCCTGCATCGTGAAACTGACACAGAGCAGCACAAACGCAAAGCCAAATGCCTAAAGCATTTTTAATTACATTCTAGTGGAGTTTTTCTGTAATTTCTATAATTTTGAAGCATTCATGATGAAATAAATGAATAAATGAATTTTAGTAAATTTCATTGAAATCCTGACTTCTAGGCAATGGGAATATTTCTGTTACTGAAAATCCTGATGTGATACAGCAAAACGGTTATGATTTTTGAAATCAGCGTACCCAAATTAGTCTAAATCGCTTTACACATCTCCAGTAAAAAATTTTTGTTGTTCAGTGTAATTGAAGTAACACCGGTCAACGAGTGTATAATGAGATCAAGGATTTGTCACTCCTTAGGTGTCATTTCCCTGGTCTCTGTATATGCTCTGACTGAGGCGAGTGATCTCACCATTAAGGATGCATTCTATGCCACGCTGGAGTCTGTGGTTGATCAGTGCCCCAGACGAGATACACTTCCACTCTTGGAGGATTTCAATGCATTGACTGGAACTGATAGGGATGGTTATGAGGTGTGTGTTGGTCCCTATGGGTCTGGAACTGTGAACCAGAATAGCACGAAGTTTCTTGACTTTGCAAGAAGTCATGGACTTAGGGTGGCTTGTTCATGGTTTCAGCGCCCACAAGCTCATCGTTGGTCTTGGTATTCCAACGCTGGTGGTGTGGCAAAGGAGATTGACCATGTGCTCATTGATGGTAACTTGAGGAAGATACAGAACTGCAGGGTCTACCAGAGCACTCAGTTCCTCAATAATAACCACAGACTTGTTGCAGCAACTCTGAAGTTGCAGCTTAAATCCAGGAGAATGGTACCATCCCAGCCAAGACTGGATGTTGGCAAGCTCAAGGATGAGAGGATAGCTGAGGAGTTTGCAAACAGGCTGAGTGGGGATTTGGGGGGTCGAGGTTTGGGAAATCCTGAAGGGTTGTGGAGTGCCTTCAAGACCACCGTCCTTGATGTTGCTGGTGGATGTCTTGGAACTCAACGTAGGGTGAAGAAGAATTTTATCTCTCGAGGGACACTAGACACAATTGAGCAGAGTCACAGTGCCAGGCTTAATGGCAGAGCTAAGCTGTTGAGGGAGCTGAGCCATAAAACAGTACGTGCACTCAGGGTGGACAAGGAGACCTATGTGCAAGGAATCTGTGAGGGGGTAGAGCATCATCTGTGGACAAGTGATTCTCGTCCCGCTTACAGGGGAATTAATGCATTGTGTTCATCCAAGCCCATCCCCTCAGTGTACTGCAGGGTGGTGGGCTCTTTTCAGAGGAGTCCAAAATGAAGGCCCATTGGGTCAGTTACTTTGAGTGGCTATTCCAGGCTGATCCACCAGCTGTCGAGTTGTATGAGTTAGGGGTGTTACTATCCCTATTTCTGACCCTCCAATCAACTGTGATCCACCTTTGGTTGTGGAAACACAGGCTGCGGTGTACCTCTTGAAATGGAGTAAAGCTCCAGGGATCTGTGGCATCCATGCTGAACTTCTCAAGGCTGGTGGAAATGCTGCACTCGTGTCGTTGCACGCAGTTTTGTGCTCTGCCTGGAACACAGGCATCATCCCAACTGACTGGAAGAGGGGCCTTGTTGTCCCTCTCTGGAAAGGGAAGGGTGATCGCCAAGACTGCAACAACTACTGAGCAGTGACGGTCCTCTCAGTGCCAGGCAAAGTCTTTGCTTGGATAATTATTGAAAGGGCTCGCCACCATCTGCTTGGCACCAGCGTTCAGAACAGTCAGGCTTTACATCAAAGAGGTCAACGATTGACCATGTCCTTGCTCTTCGTGTCTTCACCGAATGCAGACGAGAGTTTTGCAGGAGCTGCTTGCAGCCTATGTTGATCTCTGCAAAGCATTCGATTCAGTGAATCGGGATGTCCTCTGCAGGATTCTTGGTCTTCGCGGTGTGTCACCTAAACGGATCAACCTGATGTCTGAACTGTACTCTGGTCCTGAGAGCTGTGAGATGTGGTGGTACCATCTCCGACTTATTTCCAGTTGTTACTGGAGTTCGTCGTTGTGCATTGGGCCCCACACCTTTTAGTGCTTGTGTGGACTGGATTCTGGGGAGGATGTCAGAGAGATCAGGCTGCAGTGTATCATTTGGGAATGTCAAGATCTCTGACCTTGATTTCGCAGATGATGCAGTCATCTTTGCGGAGACTCTACATATCCTTTTGGGGGCCCTCGGGGTGCTGAATGAGGAGTCAGAGCTACTGGGATTTCAGGTTTCCTGGGTCAAAACAGATCCATGCTTTCAATGGCATATTGGATGCTGCTGTCTTATCTGTACCTGTTTGTAGCGAAGATGTTGAGGTCACGGTGAGATTCACTTACCTTGGCAGTGATATTCATGTCTCTGCTGGCTGTGAGCCAGAGGTCAATGGACATCTGGGTCGAGCCTGGGGAGTCATGGATTCACTGGATCATGGGGTGTGGCGCTGTTGGAACGTGTGCAGGTGGACGAAAGTCCGAGTCTTCAAGTTATTGGTGTAATGGTATTGTTGAATGAGTCAGGCTGGCCTGCGCATCAAGCCAGAGTGTCTTTGATCATGAAACCATTCTGGCCTGTTCGGAGGAACATCCATCAATCTGAAGGTTTGCTGTTTTGTGGCGAGCAGATCATCTTTCCAGCCACAATGCAACAGGACATGCTGGCTCGAATACACAAAGGGCATCTCGGAGCGGGAAAGTGCAAGGTGCGTGCAAGAGCCATCTTGTACTGACCAGGCATGTCAAAAGACAGAATCACGTGTTGCTGAGTGTGGGGTCTGTGCCAGATTTTGGTCTGCCAATCAGAAAGAGCCACTCATCCCGCACATCGTCCCTGACCACCCATTGCAGAAGCTGGATGCCGATATATTTCACTTCGGTGGAAAATACTATCTAATTCTGGTGAACTACCACTCAAAATTTCCTGAAGTATCACAGCTAAATGGGCTTATGGCTACCGTGGTAATCTCAGCAATGAAAGCAAACTTTTCACACCATGGCATACCGGAAGAGGTATTTACTGACAATGTTCCCTTTGGTAGTGCAGAAATTTAGGACTTTGTACACGAATGGGGCATAATGTTCACAACCTCGTCCCCAACATATCCGCAATCCAACGGTCAAGCTGAGCATGCGATTCAGACAATGAAACAGGCTTTATGAAAGGTACATGAAGATGGTACTGACATTCAACTAGCAATCCTTGCCCACCGCAACTCTCCTATTAGCGGAATGACACTCTCTCCAGTTCGTCAACTTGACGAACAGGAGGCGAAGGGATAAATTACCTGTTTACAGTAAATACCTTCAGCCAACTGTCATATCAGACGCTTGTCAGCAGCTCCGGGACTGTCAGAGGCAGTCCACCAAATTCTATGATAGAGGGGCGAAACCTCTTATGGAGCTCCGAGTTGGTGATGCTGCCTTCGTCAAGATCAGACAGGGTCGGGTACCTTTTGTCGTATCTAGCAAACTTTCTGCACCAAGATCGTACCTCGTCACCACGGCCAACGGAAGATCCTACCGCCGCAACAGGCGACACCTGTGGAATTCTCCATCTGAGCCAGTGACCATCCTCCCAATTCTGGACGTTGGAGAATTAAACATTCGTCTCGAGGAAGCTCAGAGCACCATGGGAATGGCACCAACACCACCTTCAGGTGCTGAGAACTCCCCAATTCCTCAATGTCTTCGCTGCAGATCACACCGTGTCAGGGCCTTGCCTCAAAGGCTGAAGGAATACGTTCCATCACAGTATTATAGTGTGGCATTTGACTATTCGTTAGCTGGTTCTGAAGTTTGTTTTTGCTATTTTCGTGGAACATAAACCCGCTTTTGTAATTTTCAGTCTTTCTCTTCATACTGAAAGGGGAGATGTAATGATATTGTTGAATTAGATAATTGCTTGATTGGTGATATTTATCTGGCCTGTACGTGTTGTGCGCACGCGCCAATCAACCAAGAAATCCAATAAATCCACTTGGTGCTTCCAGTCTTTCTCTACGGATGTGAGACTTGGATCTCTGACCAGGGATCTGAGACGGAGACTTAATTCCTTTGGTACCAGGTCTCTTCGGAGAATCCTTGGCTATCACTGGTCGGACTTTGTGTCCAACGAGCGGTTGCTGAGAGAGACTCGGATGAGATTTGTTACCTGCATAGTCCGTGAGCGTCAGTTGTGGCTGTATGGACATGTGGCTCGTTTTCCTGACGTTGATCCTGCTCACCAGATTCTCTCATTGAGGGAGTCTTGAGAGTGGAGGAGGTCAATGGGCCGACCACGTGCCTCGTGGTTATAGCAGGTTGATCGGCATCTCAAGGAGATGGGGATGGGCCTGGCATCTGCCTGGGGGATGGGCCAGGCATCTACCTGGGGGATGGGCCAGGCATCTACCTGGGGGATGGGCCAGGCATCTACCTGGGGGATGGGCCAGGCATCTACCTTGGGGATGGGCCAGGCATCTACCTGGGGGATGGGCCAGGCATCTACCTTGGGGATGGGCCAGGCATCTACCTGGGGGATGGGCCAGGCATCTACCTTGGGGATGGGCCAGGCATCTACCTTGGGTATGGGCCAGGCATCTACCTTGGGGATGGGCCAGGCATCTAACTTGGGGATGGGCCTGGCATCTACCTGGGGGTGGCCAGACGGAGGCCCCTGGAGTACCGCGTGAAAGTGGACGCAGCGACGCGCTGCTCCGGCGCACGCTCCCACACCTGACCTCACCTGAAAGGGGAATATGGACCAATGCCATACATTTAAATTTCCCACATATTTAACCTCCTTCCCCTGCAAAAAAAATAAATAATAAACATCAACACTGTCCCAGGAATTTACATGTTTCATTTTAAACACAATGGTTTCCTTTGTTCTTTTTAATTCCTTTGTTGTTACGAAACCACCGGTGATTGCATCATGTCGCCAAAGTGAAACATTTCACTCAGAATACAATTAAAATCCCTTTCATTTACACACGAAAAGCAGTGAGATATAAAAAAAATTAATATTCCTTTCCCCTCCTTTTGACTAAAAAGGAAAAGATAAATAAAAACCCTCAATTTCACCATTCAGCACTACATCAGTGACGTCATAGTCACGGAGTGTCGGGGGGAAGTTGTTTCAGTCCCCAAGAAGCCTCGTGGAAGGAGAAGGACGAACATAAATGACAAAATTAAATATAAACCAAGATAAGTATATTCATCTGAAGGATCGGTTTGTCACAGGAAACCTTTTCGGTCTTGTTCATTTGTCAATGTTCCCGACTTAACGAACGTCGGAGGGAAATGGAACCGTGCGTCGTGACGTAGTTAAAAATCTCCCAACGTCATGACGACAATTTGCTGCATTTACGTCAACACGCCGGAAGTTCTGTCTTTTTCGTCGCCCCGCAGTTCACCGGCTTTGGGCGTGTTAGGTCTCGGGAGGTTCCAATCCACTTCAGGATGATCATCTTCAAGGATATCGTCTCGGGTGAGACGTTGTAATCGTGTTTGAGGTTCTTGATAGTTTTTATGGTCATTTATTTCACGTAGAGTTAGTTTGTGCGATGTGTAGTTCTTTTTGTTTCATTACTCAGAATTGCGGCCTGTAGCTCGACTAGTTCTCTCGCTTTGTAACGTCATATCCGTTCCAGCAGCTGACGCGCTGTTTTTTTATTTATTTATTTTTTTGTGTGGTGTGTAGGAGACGAGATGTTTTCTGATATATACAAAATGATCGAAACTGACGATGGCCTATGTTACGAGGTGGAAGCAAAGGTAATTTGTTTCTTTTTCTGATTATTTGGAGCCTATTGACTGTTACTTTTTATTCTATTTATTTATTACGTTTCCCGGAATTTTGTCATCTCTCTCTCCCCCCCCCCCCCCTTTTGTTGAACTGTATGTTTCTGGAAAGCCTCCGATTGTTCGGGTTTTACACGTTTTTCCATGTTTTACTTTCTTTTGGCTTGTTTGGTTATTGGACCAAAAGACAGAAGTCGATTTTTGACCATTATGTTGATTATATATACGAGTAGGGTCCCGTAGGTGCGTGCCCTCTCTCCCCCTCCCTCGCCCCTCTTCTCTCACTCCTCTCTCTGTATATGTATTCAAAAATAAATAAACATTAATTGTGACGTCATAGCACCGTGTCCTGTTCTGGTTGACAGACAATATATAGGTCGTTATTGGTTGACAGACATTGGTCATTGTATCATGTTATTCTTTTTATTACTGCCAATTATTGTGCTATTATTAATATGCTGTTATCTTTATTCTGAGAAAAAAATGGCATGATAAGGTGGAACGACACTTCAGCTGCCATATATACACCTTTTCAACACTGAAAAAAGCAATAAAATGGCCGTAACTTGGGAACCGCTCGTCCGATTGACATCAAACCTCAAAGGCACATCCTCGGGTCCCCGGCAATATTCCTGGCAAGTTTCAACCAGATCGGACCGGCGGTCGTCAAGAAACGGCAGTCGCAAACAGACAGACTCACACATACACAGAGATTGCTGGAGTTATAGATTATATATATATATATATATATATATATATATATATATATATATATATATATATATATATATATATATATATTGGTGACCAGCAATTTCTTGGAGTTCTGAAGCAGTGTCTGAGTGGGTGATGGAAGTGCAGTGTATCTAGACGTTGAGAAGGCATTTGATATATATATATATATATATATATATATATATATATATATATATATATATATATATATATATTACACATATACCAGGTAGGAGGTTATTAGCTCAGGTGAGCACTTTGTGGAGTAGCTAACTGGGTTGTAATCAGTGGAGGGTTGGTTTTTTATTTTTATGTTTTTTTTTTGTTGTTGTTGGCCAGTCGTTCCTCCGTTCCTTCGTTCCTTAACAATTTTGAATGGAGTGCTTGAGCCGCTTGACCAGCGCTTTACAAGAAACTTGCTAACTGAACACACCCCTGGCTTAATGATGGCTGTGAGTGAGAAGATGTAAGTGGTGGGTTACCCTCAACGATTAGTACAGGGACCATTATTACTATTACTAATATACAGGGATTATACTGAGCTTGTGAGGGAAGGAGATATATTCAGGACATTGGCAGTGGTGGAGACCTCTAATACCCTCCCCCTCTCGAGGCGGTGCTCCACAATACACAGTTACATAGTGAATTCGTATCCCCCTCACCCAAGTCCAATTAAGATTTAAAATAAAAAACCCTATACATTTGGGGTCGTGCTGATCCGATGCAGCAACTCTGGATGTAATTGGGCCAGAGCTGTAGAATTAGTGTGACAAACACCAGTCCATGAATTATAACAATTCAAGGAGAAGTGTTGGACCTTGTCACGCAGACGAAGGATCTGGGAGTGATAATAGATGTATATTGGGGGTGGGGTTTAAGCAGACGGGGCAATGCCAGGAAGTTGTAGGTGAAGCAAATTGAATTTTGGGTTGTATTTGTAAGGGGATTAAATTGTAAATCAAAAGAGGTGATTGTTACCTCTGCTGATGAAGGTGAAGGAGGTTATGAATTATATAATTTTAAAAGTGATTCTTCACCATTTAGAGATCGGGCCAAAAAATACGATATAATACTATATAGCATGATGTATTTCAAAAGTGTATTGGGCCAAATATGTTCTCGTGGATCAGGCGTTAGGTGGTGGAAGTATACGCTCGAATGAGTGCCCTTCTAGTTTACCCTGCAGTAATTTAATGAGTCCTCATCTATAATAATGTGTGCAGTTTTGGTCACAACTTGGGATGGACATCACTACCATAGAGGGACTACAGTGCAGGGCTACTGGATTGATTCCTGGCTGAGCTCGATTCAGCTAGGAGCGGCTGAAGGAGAAGGGGCATTATGCACTAGAAAGGAGGTGCGCACGTGCATGTGTGTGTGTGCGTGCGCATGCAGGAATGGTTCAGCAGAACAGTCATAAGGCTACAAACCATAGCCTGAGTTAAGACTGTTGTAAGGCAGGGTGAGGGAGCGTTTTTCATTCAGAGTAGTTGATGCATTGAATGCTCTCTGGAAATATAGTGCAACAAAAAGTAGAAATGTTTGAATTTGAGATGGGGATATTGGCACGACTTGTACTTATAATTTGTTTTCGTTGTAGCTTTAGTATGGATAATGTATTTCTGATGCTTGTGAGAGGGTCATGTCAAGGGATAGTATGTGATTGATGTTCTGCGTTCTTCACTTTAAAAGCACCATCTCTCTTTGCCCCCACCCCTCTCCCAAAAAGTTGAATAAACATCTTTTTTTTCCCCCCCCCCTCAAAAAAAAAATTCCCTAGTCCTTGTGCTATCCTTGTGTGGTACACTTTTCCCACCCCTCCCCCCCCAATTGATGGATTTATTTAATCTGGTGTTTGTATAGCGCAGGCTTGATATTGCCGCAGCGTCTAATTTCCTCGTTATACTTTGGAGTGAGTTCCATTTGATGTCTTCTTTCACTTTCACCACCCTCCATTTTACCACCTCTGCAAAGAGATATAGATAGATTGTTTTCACCCCTGTGTCTGTCATTGTGTTTGTGAGCAGGATATATCAAAATGTTGGGGCTGAATTTGGACAAAACTTTCTGGACAGGTGGGGTCTGTGGCAAGGACTAATTGATTTCATTTTGGTGAAGATCCAGACACCAAAAAAAAATTATTTATATATATATATATATATATATTGTTGCGGGGTCGGGTGAGAAGACAATTAGGTGGGGGAAGCTACGTCGATTCCCACCAGACTCCCCGGAATTGTAGGCTGTCGCTCACGGATAATTCCGTGATGTGGCGGGTCGCTTAACCGACTGTGGATGCCAATAACTCAACCGCGTGACCTAGAGTCCTCCCGTCTGGAATCGGGTGACCTAATTAACCACGTGGTTTGATATTTTTGAGGGAGCCACACCCTCGGTACACCTTGTCCGAACCGGATCGGATCACTTCTCCGGGCCAGTTGCAGCCGAGCGACAATGCCAAGGACGTACCGGCTAGAAGGAGCGGATCATTGGGAATAAAGACCCGGCTAAACTTAGATTCGAACCATGCTGAACCAATGAGAGAAAAGACAAAGACGAGTAGGGAACATTCCTAATGACAATTATTTATAAACAAGCAAGCGAGGAAAAGTATGTGGTACGATAAAAATTTATTGGGTATGTAATGCAGGGAAAGAGGAGAGAGGTGTGGTGCGATGACAATACAAGCAACTTACGAAAGCACACAGGGCAGACTTTATGCGAGATTAATAACAGTAACAACAATAATGATCTTCTACAGACTTGCTTAACAGACAGGCGCTAGCACACTCACACACAGAAAAAGAAACCCCAATGAGAAGGGACTTTTGCAGCCAGGGAGGGGATTGAGGTTATGCTCTCGGTACCTGGGCGTTTCGGGGAGGGGATGCTCTGTGGTGCGGTACCCGACGGTAGTCGCGTTGTCTCTGGCCCAAGTCGCACGTGTGGAGCCTGTGTTCTGAAGGAGGAGCTTGAGTGGAGTCCAGAGTGTGAGGGTGCAGTAGTGGGTGGGACCAGGCAGGCGGGTGGACGAGGTGAGGCGTGGTTGGAGACGAGAAGGCGGAGTCGAGAAGCAGGAGACAGCGTGAACACGCACACACACATGCGCACGCACACACACCACCACCCGACGGAGGAGTTTCTCCGTCTTTTATAGGGCCGAAGCTCGGGGGGAGGGGACCATGCCAAATTCAACATCATCACCTGAATCGGGCGCTTCGATTGGCCCCGACCCCTCACGTGGACCACCAGCTTGGGCCGGAAACCGCCTCACTTCGTTTCCGGCAAGGCCACCCCAGAAAGTGAACACACCTCGCTCTGACCCCATGACGTGACACGAATCGCCCACACCAAAATCGGCACGCAAATTACAAGTAAATCTTCATCAGCTCTGGACCCCTTGTCTTCGGGTGAACCGACCATGGACTCGCGGTCTTCCGGAGAACCTCCAGGACCGACTACGTATCCTCCATCGGAGCCGCTTGCGGATCCCGGGGGTGTTCGCTCTGAGATCTTGGGTCATCGTGGACTGCATGTCGTGTCGGGTGAAGGACAGTACGCTGTGGTAAACGAGACGAGGGGGCAAGCAGGGCAGAGGGTACTGTGGATCGTCATGCTGTGGTAAAAGAGACGAGGGCACAAGCAGGGCAGAGGGTATGTGGATCGTCGTGCTACACGCTGTGGTAGACGAGACGAGGGGCAAGCACGTGCAGCGTGGGCATTGTGCTGGCCGTGTAGCACGCTGTGGTAAAGGAGACGAGGGGCAAGCGCGTGTTGGATTTCGGGCTCACCCGGGAACGAGACTCCGGATACAGCGGATCCTTCACGGTGGCGCGGCAGTTTTCCCACCTTACTGCGAAAGCTCACGTGACCGATTTATCCCAGGAAAGAAAAAGAGTGGGGATGAAAAGAAAATGATTTAGCAACCCTAACTATTAAATCATCGCAACGCACTCCTGGTTGTCCCTCTAGACAAAAGGTAAGGGACTATCTATACGTACAATAATGGGTAACTGTCTCTGGACACCTATCTGTTATATGCACGCGGTTCTGAGAACCGCAACAATATATATATATATATATTTTTTTTTTTTTCAAGTCATTCTTCACCATTGAGATGGGATGCAAAACGATATGAAACACGATATTTCAAAAAGTTGTGGATGGGTTGGGTAGATGACGAGAATAATTTGATTTTGGTTAAGGTCCGGATGCAGATCCGACCTATCAGTGGGGTACAAACTTTTAACCTGTTCAGCCTGGTGGCGGTATGCACGCTACCAAGTGCCGTTCTAGTTTTCTACATTGCTTTTTCAGAATTTTTTATTTTATTTGTTTGTCTCATTCCCATGCAAGGCTCGTGGAAGACCTGCTCTTTGGTTATTGGGGAAATAATTATACCTTTCTAAGGAGTTTCATAATGGCGCTTGGAAGTTGGGTAGTTTGTAAGGATGATTACTTGTGTGACGTCTTTAAGTGTCAATCCTGCTTTAGAGTTGACCAATTTTGTAATAAACCTTAACTATCCTTGCCTTTTCAATTTGTATATGTTCCATTTTTCATTTTTCATTTTTGTTCCATTTTTCCTTATTTTATTTAAACCTGGGTAACGTGGAGGTAGCACTCGCATGGGTCATTTTGTCTGTTTTTATTTATTTATTTATTTCCCTCTTCCCTCCAACCCCCCCCCGCCCCCAAAAAAACCCAAAATGGATGCTGTTTTATTGCATAATTTAATTTTGTGGTTAAGTAGTCACTAGATATTGAAATTTACTTCCTTCCTTGCTGTGCTTGTTTTATGCAGAGAATAACCCGTACCGGCAAGGTGGATGAATCTGTTTATGGAGGCAATGCCTCGGCCGAAGGCATGGGTGATGAAGAGTCCTCTGGTGACCTGACGGAGAGTGGCATTGACATTGTTCTGAACCATAACCTGCAGACAATGGTTTTTAGCAAGAACAATTATAAAGACTATATCAAGGAATACATGCGCAAGTAAGGGTCTGTGAGTGTGTGTGTGAGTGTGAGTGAGTGTGTGACAGACAGTCATAGGCTAATTGGCTGTGGCCTTACACGAGCGGTGCAAGTTCTCGACAAGTGTACTGCATCGTGTCACGCGGTGGGTGTTCCATTTTTCCTTATTTTATTTAAACCTGGGTAACGTGGAGGTAGCACTCGCATGGGTCATTTTGTCTGTTTTTATTTATTTATTTATTTCCCTCTTCCCTCCAACCCCCCCCCCCCCCCCCAAAAAAAAAAAAACAGCAAACAAAAAAAATGGAGCCTGTTCCATTTGATGGGATCTCATGATTGACTGACGGACTGATATAGTCAGAGGGGTATATTTCAGCAGGGTGTGTGTGAGCCTGTCATTGTGAGATTTTTTTGTGGGAAGCGACATCAGGATGAATGGTGAAAAGGGGGGTTAAAGCACTCTATGCACTGGTAAATTTGTTCCCTTCCTTCTCGCTTGAAGTGGGAAAATAATGACCAGTGGGAGCCAGGGACATTGTCTGAGGGACTCGGTGATGCCAAAATGACCAATATAGCAATTTTTGGCCAACAGGATGACTAATTGGTCTATCAGTAAAGTGACATTAGGGTGATGGTTTAGCTCTGCTAGTCTGTTCTTTGAGAGATTTCTGTCTACATGTTCACATTTTTCTCAGATGGCCCAATGGCTGTTTGTCAAACTTTCAATGGAGTGTTTAAGGCAAAAATAAAATTTGAAAATAAGTTGGTTATTTTTTGAAAAAAAAACATCAAAAATCACTCGATTGTGCCTTTGTAGCTGTATGAAAGGTAATAAGTGAACACGGACTGCATTCTTTCGTTTGTGTTGGGAAGTGTTTTGGGCCCCAACAAAATGTGAAAAAAAAATTGATTACAAAATGTCAACAGGATTAGAACAGTACCAGGTGATGTTGGGTACCCCTGATTGTGGGAAATTAAAATTGCTCTTTTAAAAATGTATTTCTGAATTATTGACACTTCTAAATTGATATTCTAGTTTGGTTAAAAGTGACCTCCACTCTTGTCTACCACTGGGGTTTCTTGTCATTAACTTTTTTCATGTGTTCTCGAGAGGTACACAGACAATTTTTTTTTATTTTTTTTTTATTTTTATTTTTTAAACAGCACGATGACTACTTGTTTTGAGCCATCAAGTTGGGGATCCAAACTGGTTCCCTAAACCTCAAAGGATTTGTAACTTGCTCTTTAAACTTTTTCTTTTTTCTCATGATTGATTGGTATACTTTGTTATGGGGGCCATGATGGGCTTTGTGTGCTTGTTTCTCATGTAGTAACTGATAAATGTTATAAGTATCTGTTTTCGTGTTGGGTAGTTTATTACAAACTCGAGGGGGAGCACTCGGTAGAGTGCAAAAGCTCTGCTGCCAATACTGCTAGGTCACTCAATTGAACCTGATATCCTATTCATTCAATTTCACGTCAACAATGCTCACAGAGTAAGTTTGCAACTTTCCCTTTTACTTTTAACTTTTACATACTCAATTCATTCGTCATAACTGGATTCCTTGAGACAGAAATTGATTTTACGTGGGTATATCCACCTGAAGTTCCAAAATCAGCCGCAATTATAATTTTGGCATGTTTTTTTTTGTTGGAAATCACTTATAACATGTAGAAATGCAAAAAAATTTCGAAATTTTGTTGAAAAAGTTGCAAACATTTTTTTTTCTCTATTTTTTTTGGGGGTTGGGGGGGGGTTGGAAATCACTTAAAACATGTAGAAATGCAAGAGAAAATTTCAAATATTTTTTCAAAATGGCCACCATAGCGGCCATATTGGACTTTGGACCAAGTCCAAAATCTAATGGCATGATCCTTGGACCATACCTAATCCCCCCACCTAGTTTGTCGAAATCCGTCGGAGTTTTTCCGTAATACTATTCGTAAACAAACAAACAGCAACCTCCGATCTTCGATGGCGGAGGTTAATAAGGTGTTTGTGCATTGTACAATCCGACTTTTTAATTTTTTTGTTTTTGAGGTATTGCCATGGTGATGTGGGTATTGTACCAACATTTCATAGGTTTTCTTTGATGCTTAGCTTGAAATTGTCAATTTGGTGGATTTAAATATTTTCTTCTTTCTTCTGTTTCATGTAGCTTGATCTTGGGAGAGTGAAATATTTTTGGATTTGTGAAATGAAGTGCAATTTGACTACAAATTCATGTTTGTATACATGTTTATAGTCGGAGGGGTACATTTCAGCAGGGTGTGTGAATTCACTGGGGGTTGGGGTCGAGGTGATTGGGATCATGATTATTCTGGAACGGGGCTGGAAAGCTTCCTGTGGCAACACTTCACTTCCCTAAATGCTGGAGTTTTCTGGTCAAAGGCAGTATTTTTTGGAGGAGCAACTGTTTGCAGTACAAGTGAATCATTTATTGGTGAAATCTGGGGTAAACCAATTACTATGGTGGTGAAGTGAAGACAGAGTCCAAAGCACATGTGGTCTTGGGAGTTGAACCTGATTTTGAGTCGGACTTTGAAGTCTGTTTCCAATTTTCAAGAATGGGAATGTACAGGAAAAAAACAAAAAGAATCACTCAAGTGCACAGTATTGTGCTAACAGATGTTTGAAGCAAAGTTCGTATATCGAGCGCTCACTTTTACTCAGACGCAGAGTAAGCGTTCACCCCCCCCCCTCCATGGTGGTTAGTGTACCTTTGACAATCAAGGTCAACTGATCTTTAGTTGTGCATCTATGTGGAAGATGGTTGTGTTTTATTTTATTTTATTTATTATTTTTTAGCTCTCGGTCAAACCAAGGTGCTTTAACAGCTCTGAGTGAGTGGAGATTTGTGCTGCTTTGCTCTACATGGTCAGACCAAAAGTAAATTTGTGTGGCTTCAGGTATGGATATTGGCTGGAGTGCTGGGTATCTGTGTATAATGCCACACACATTGAATTTGTTGGTTGGCTCCATTGAGTTTTCCAAGTTTCTCACTGTCTTTATATTGTACATTGCAACAATTGTTTTAAATAAATAAATAAATTTTATCGTTTAAGGCTTCCTGTACCTCAACAATTCATAAATTGTTTAACCGGCAGTGAGTCGTGGTCTTGTGGTGAAATACAATTTATATATTTTTGTGAAAGTCGATAAAACAATACCTTTGAGATCCCTTGTAAAATACATAGAGCATTCAAAAGATTCTCTGAATGAGATGTAGGGATATGCAATGATTCTGTAATAGGATGAGGGAGTGGTGGTGGGGTGGGAGGGGGGGGATGGTTGAAAACTCATGCCTCCTATTATTCAGTTTCTTAAATGGGTAAATATATTTGAATGAAACAAAGTACAATCCACACATTGGTTCTTCCCTCTACTTTGTATGAAGCTTCCTGATTCTGATGTCTCTGCTCCACTCTTCAGGATGTCAGAGGCAGCATGTGGTTATCATTGCTGCAGATGAGGTGGGATGACCGACTGAGATGAGAGGTGGGATGGCCGACTGAGATGAGAGGTGGGATGGCCGACTGAGATGAGAGGTGGGATGGCCGACTGAGATGAGAGGTGGGATGGCCGACTGAGATGAGAGGTGGGATGGCCGACTGAGATGAGAGGTGGGATGGCCGACTGAGATGAGAGGTGGGATGGCCGACTGAGATGAGAGGTGGGATGGCCGACTGAGATGAGAGGTGGGATGGCCGACTGAGATGAGAGGTGGGATGGCCGACTGAGATGAGAGGTGGGATGGCCGACTGAGATGAGAGGTGCGATGGCCGACTGAGATGAGAGGTGCGATGGCCGACTGAGATGAGAGGTGCGATGGCCGACTGAGATGAGAGGTGCGATGGCCGACTGAGATGAGAGGTGCGATGGCCGACTGAGATGAGAGGTGCGATGGCCGACTGAGATGAGAGGTGGGATGGCCGACTGAGATGAGAGGTGGGATGGCCGACTGAGATGAGAGGTGGGATGGCCGACGGAGATACGAGAGGTGGGATGACTGACCGACAGGTGGGTGCACTGTTGTGATCCTGAGAGTAAGGGATGGTCAATAGTGCCACCACAAGGAATCTCCAGCCCTGACTTAAGAACACCTTTGGAGAACGTTTCTTCCGCCAATGTCAATGCTGCTGTGAAGTGCTGGTTAAGTCAGCAGGATGCACAGTTCCACTGTGGCAGTATCACAAAACGACTTCGTTGGCAGAAATGTGTGGACTGCAGTGGTGATTGTGGAGAAATGTGTCCCATACTAGAATATAGATTGATGTTTGTATGTCTTTGTTTTATTAAAATATCTTTACCTGTTTTGGAGCAAAGGAATAGGAGGCATATATATATATATATATATATATATATATATATATATATATATATATATATATATATATATATATATATATATATATATATATATATATATATATATATATATATATATATATATATACATATATATACATATATATATATTGGCGAGGCTCGTAATGAGAGCGAACACAGAACGTATAACAAATTAATTTGAATGTAAAGAGCATTCACGAGTCATTTTTAGCTCACTTGTACGTCAGTCCGGTGAGCTTGTGCTTTCTAGCAGTGAGTGAGTCAGCTAGCACTTTATTTTATTTTTTGTATACAATATTGAGGCTCGTATAAGAGCTAACACACTATGTATAACAGAGGGAGCAGGAGATTCGGGGTGGGAGAGTGAGGAACAGACGATGGATCTGTGGAAGGGAGCGGAATGGGGCGGGGTACACGGGATGGTACACGGGCAAACAAGATGAACACTACAGGGACTTTGAAGGAGATGGGGATGGGGTGGATTAACGGGAAGAAAAGATAATGGTTTTAGATGGTGGTGAGCAGCTGTTTTGAAGACTTGGAGGGAAGAGTGGGATTGAAGAGAGTGTGGGAATTTGTTCCAAAGGTTGGGGAAAGGGGGGGGGGGAAGAGGAATGAAAGATTGAAGGTGAGCAGTAATTTTTGATAGTTTCACCAGAAAGGTGTTGCTGGTGTACCTTGAGCACCCTGCAGATATGGTTGGGGGAGGGGGAGGAACAGAGCAGGGGGCGGTGATGCTGGAGAGGAGACCGCAGAAGACAAAGACCACCAACCTGCCCGCAGAGACAGCGAGAGACCCAATGACTCTGCTTCATCGTGGGAGACACCAATGATCCTAAAAGCCTTGCTTTCCACAGCATGAAGCCGATAAAGGTTAGAGGGGAGAGCAGTACTTCATCAGGCTGCGGATGAAAGATTTGTAGGTGGTCAGGAGCTCTCAGGTGTGCCAAGGAAGGACTTTGCATGATGAAGGATGCCCAGTCAGTAATTGGCTTTGGAGGCCAGCTTGGAAATGTGGCTTTCCCAGGAAAGATCACGGCAGAGAGCAAGACCCAAAAGCATGAATGAAAAGACTTCAAGAGGTTTGTTGAGAAAGTGGGGGCAGTGGTGGGTTCCAGAAGTTCCTTTCGGAGTGTTGCGATTTGTCAGGGTTGAAAGACATGTTCCAAGTGTTGGACCACCTTATGATTTTATTCAGAGTGAAGAGACTGCTGCCTGCCAATCTGAGGGATGACAGATGGTACGGGAGAGGGTGGAGTCATCAGCAAAGAGCTAAAAAGGATTTTCCAATCTCGGAGAGGTCATTGATGAAAACCAGACAAAGCACAAGGCCCAGAACACTGCCTTGAGGAACTCGAGCCTGGACAGGAAGAGGGCGATGAGAAAATTCCATCAAGGACCACATGTTGACTGCTGCAGGAGAGGAAGTCTGTGAGCCATGAGTGGAAATTTATTGGATACCAGAGGAAGAGTTTGCTGAGCAGGGTGGGGTGCCAGATCGTATCGTGAGGTCACAATATGCCTAGGGAGATGGTTCTAATCTCATGTCTGGCATTGAAAACCTCATCCATTGTTGGGAAAGCAGAAGCAGCATGTCCAGTGTAGTGACCTGGTGTCAATCCAAATTGTTAATCGGAAATAAAACCATTAGGGAAGAGGAAGATTTAATGTCCGAAGCAATGATGCATTCCATGACATTACTGATCGGGAGCAGGCTGATTGGTCTGTAGCTGCAGGGATCTGTTTTTGCACCTTTTTTATGCAGAGTGGTGATGTTTGCTGATTTCCAAGCAGATGGCAGAAGACAATGAGCAAATGAGAGGGTGAATAGAATAGAAAGAGGTTGCGCAAGAGCAGCAGAGCAGGTTTTTAGGACACGTGGGATGATGCCGTCTGGATCGGTTGCAGAATCAGTCGAGGTTTGACAGCAAGCTCTCCACCATTTGAAAAGGATACAGAGTCCAGGAACCGCTGGGTGCGCCTGGGTAAGGTGGGTACAGAAAGTGATGGGTTTGGGACACAAGATTTATAAGCAAACAGTTTTGGCATTCAGCCTTTTTTTCCTGCAGTGTCAGCTGTGCAGCCATTTGAGGTAAGGGTGGGGGAACATTCAAGGTGAGGTGAGGGGGAAGCATTAAAATGGGGCAGGAGGGTGAGGGCAGAGGTGGGAAGAGGGGAAGGATGAGACTTGGGAGTGGATAGGGGGAGGCACAACATTTGAGGGGTTGGGCAAAGGGTGAGAAGGTGAGGTGAGAGGAAAAAAAGAGCATGTTTGAGATGTTGAGTGTACTGATTGAATGACAGGAGAGATCTGTTAGGTTAGAATGGAGCCTACAGATATTGGAACACCAGGAAGGATAGATGTACAGGAAGAGGGAGGGGAGGATGTTGTGGGTGCAGGGTATGGTAAGGGAAACGAACAAAAACACCTTCCAGTTTGGGACACCAGAGGAGGAGCTGATAGTGAAGCAGAGGAGTGTGAAGAGGTGTTCAAAGAGGAAGGAAGGATGAGGGGTAAGAGGGTATAACAAGGGAGGAGTTAGAGGGAGGTAGATTTATGGAGGAGGGGTGAATTGGTACTGAAGTTTTAAATAAAAGAATGCCTGATGGAATATGAGCATGCATTGCAAAATGGGATTTAATTTTACTTTTTAATTTTTTTTTCTTAAATATTGAAGTTGGAGATTCGTTTGAAGACGTTATGGGAAGGCTGTAATAATGGTAAATTCAGAGAATGGAGAAAAACGTTTTAACAGTTGGACTTTCTCGACACGGGGTGAAGGAAAGGTTGAATTGAAAACTCTTGAAGAAGGAGAGTGAATTATGGTTTACAGAGAACCACATGGGTGAAAGAGGAAGTTGAAACCTTTCAAGAGACTTTTTTTCATTTTATTATAAAGATTAGGTAAAGGAAAGGTTGAAGAAAAGATTGTGAAGGTGTATGGTGAATGTGGATCGGCAAAAGTGGAAGGGTGTGCAGGTCACGTTGTTATGGTGGGTATGAGGTGAGAAGGGAAAAGATGTAATTATTCATTTATTTATTTTTATTTTAAGACTTGAAATAGGAGGGCATTAAAAGAGTGGAGGGATTGTGGTGAGAAAAACTGAAGGTCAGAAGTTAAATACAGTAACGCGATTGTGTGCACAAAGGAAAGGTTAGGCCTTGAGGAAACCCGATATGAAAAGACCGACGAATACTCACCAATTAGCACAAGTTTGAAAACGAAACCGAACTTCAAACACAGTAAACGCGGAGACGACAAAACAACAGTAAAAGCGTGACACGAAACGACTGGGAAACTTATCTTTGAGAAGGTCGGCAGAGACCCTGAGGGACGCCACCGTAACTCAAGAACCAGAAGCGAACTCCGAGGCATTACTTTCAACATACGCTCGTACGTAAATTGTTGGTGTTTCTTGGACCATCTCTACCGCCCACTTTTCAAATGCCCTGTGTAAACTTAAAAAATAAAAATAACAATACACTTGGTAAGTACTGACAAGAATTGGCCTTTTTGTCAGCTGGCATGTTGCAAATTTCAAAATGTCTGCTATCTTTGTTTGCATTAATTTATTTATGTTTGCATCTTTGTTTGCATTAATTTAATGTTTGACTTATTAATTCATTTATTTATTTTTATGTTTTTAAAGCCTACTTGAGGAAATTGACCATTTTGAACAAAATTGATTTCAACATTTATTTGTCAAATATTGACACTGCAACTGATTTATTTTAAGTCTCTTGGACTGATTAATGTTGGTCAGCAGCTATTTACATTTATTTTTTTTTTGTTCAATAATGTAACACGTGGGATTTCATTTGACTTTTTTTGGGGGGGGGGGTTTATTTTAAAATGACGGAAATGCATACCTCATTAAAATTTACATTTATTTCATAGCATGTGAAAAAGATTCAATGTATGTAATCACCGAATTGCATGAGGTTTGTCAGGGACAGTCCTAGAGAAGCAGAAAAATCAGGATGTGCACGTAATGTCAACGATGCAGGGGTCTGTACAAATCGCTATCGAGTGTGATCACCTTGGGTGGTGATGCATATTTGAAGTATTCGTGGCATGGATAAGCACAGTTGGTGGATCAGACCTTGTGGTATTGCTGTCCAATGGAACTGTAAGGCTGCTCTGCAACATTGCTTGGAGGGTTCATTTGACGTCGAACATGGTGACCAAGTTCATCCCACAAATGCTTGATTGGATTCATAATCCAGTGGATGGCAAGGCCACTGCAAGATGGCAACATGGTTTTTATAGGAAATGTGTAATCCAGGCAGTATGGGGTCTTGCAGTCATGTTGAAACTTGTCTGTGTGGGCCTGAACATTCAAGTTACCTGGAACAATGACCAGCTGTGATTGGAAATGTGCGTTTATCACTCCTCAAACCATTACACCGCGACCTCCGATGGTCTCTCAATAATGCAGCTCTGAACAAAACTGTCTTTGCCAATGGTACACATGAAGATGTCCATCTGGAAAACTGACGTTTGACCTCGATTCATCGGAAAAGATGACTTGCCCACCGTCTCCCACCCAAGTTACCACCAGCTACTGCTCATCTTTGTCGTGCAAGTCCATGTTGATGTGTCAAGATTTGTCCACGGTCAGCTCGAAGACACCAATAACCCTGTGCAACAAGACGACTTCATTCAGTTAGGTTCTGGCCATTTCTCATGCTGTCCTGAAGCTGTTGCAGAGGTGACTGACGACGAACTATCGGTCTTGGCTTGCTGATGTCATATCTTGTGCACCACACCAATACGGTCACTGACCCTTCCTGTGGCTCTATCAGTTCTATAGCCAAGAAGCTGTTGACTGGTGGACATGAAAGTGTCACGCAACTCTTTCTTGACTGATTCCACTACCGATGGCTTGGTTCCTCTGATCAGTCATTGGACATGGCATTTTAATAGACTGCTTCACAACTAAGGCAACCTGTGTGTTTCTAGAGCATGGATACATATATTGCACATGCAGCATGTTTTTTTTTACTTTTTATTTTTTAAACCACTGCTACTCATTTCCAATATTTACCATATGAATGTGTTTAGATTCCAACATCCACAAGCAAGCAACAAACTGGACTCAAAGACAATCAAATACCCATAACAGATGTCCATCATGCATGTTTTATTCCTAAATTATTATTTGTGTGTGTGTATGGTGAAACCCAATTTTAGTGTGTGATACACTTAACAAATGGTGTTGGTCACAAAGGCCAAATGGTCCCCATAATGCAAAGCCTAAACGGCATGGTTGAGGGTCACTTGACGTTTGAACAACGCAAAGTAATTTTGAAGTGGTGTTGGAACTTTGAAAATGCATGTGAAGTGCAACGACTATGGAGATGTGAATTTTCAGCGGAGCCTCCATAACAATTGCAAGAATTTGATAAATTTGAGATTTGTGGTACTGCTGTTCAAGACGTGGCCAAGCAAAGTTTTGGAGACCCCACTCGTCAACGTGTGGGGAAAAATTATTCTGGTTGGACAGCGATTCAGGCGATCACTACCAAAATC
>NC_140965.1:32637055-32654555 GCF_056783735.1 Eptatretus burgeri
TTTGATATATATATATATATATATATATATATATATATAAATATATATATACAAATATGTATATATATATATATATATGTATATATATATATATATATATATGTATATATATATATGTATATATATGTATATATATATATATATATATATATATATATATATATATATATATATATATATATATATATATATATGTATATATATATATATATATGTATATATATATATATATATATATATTTTTTTTTTTTAACCTTCAAAAATCTTCTCTGAAGTGGCTGAAAATATCGAGGCAACTTTACACATAGGACCGCCTATCCATGAGGAACAAAAGGTTCACATACATGATGCCAAAGGTCACATGGTTTGCCAGCCATATTGTATTTACCCTAAAACTTATAAAATCTTCTTGGCTGGACTGATCAAGGGGAAACTTCACACAAATGGTTTTATTATTATTATTATTATTATTATTATTATTATTATTATTATTATTATTATTTTCTCCTTTCTCAATTCCACTCCTAACATAAAATGGAATATATATATATTTTTTGGAAACGGAAAATAATTGGCTCTATTCCAGCCATAAAATGGTCCTCTGTTGGAATGTAGTATGGGTCTTTCACCTTTATTTATTAAAGATTGCAGTTTGAAGTCAACATCTGATTCTTCCCAGCAGAGTTTTTCCTGATTCTATTGAAAGCTCCCATTTTTATTCTCTTGTTCTACGATTTGAGGATTGACATGTCCTTATCGTTTATGCAATGTGTACAAGCTTCAGAAATGTATCCTAAAATTTGAAATTGTGCAAATTTATTGTTCACAGTTCAATGTGCAATTGTTTATTTTGCATAATGTATGGAACTCTTCTTTTCTATAATCTTTTCCTAGTTTTATGCTGGTAAGAGCATGGATTGTATGGGGACGGTGGGCCTGCTAAACTATCGTGAGGATGGCATCACGCCCTACTTCATCTTCTTCAAGGATGGCTTGGAACTTGAGAAATGTGTATGTAACCTCCACCTTTATAGAGTATACACTTGTGATTAGACCCTTGAAAGGAACTGGTTATGTCACTAATTTATTTCCTCCTTTATTTTATTTTATTTTCCTCAGTGATGAAACTGGCCAGAAGATCGTCATTGACCTTGAACTCTAGTGGATTACATTGGAATGAAGACTGCTAAATCTTTCACAGCTGTTTTAACAACACCTTGAAATAAAGCAAAGAACCCCGATTCGTGTTTGCAGCATGCACTTGGGCAGCACCCTCGCTCGATCAATTACAAAGAAAGCCACAAACCTTTCCATTGCTTGGATAATCAGTGTTTTAATCCTCACAGAATACAACTGCAGAGAAAAGTATTGTTCTTGGAAGTTGAAACTATGAAATTCATTGGTTTTTCTCCCAAGTTCAGCTGATGTCATGTTGTGGTCTATTTGTGCAAAATAAATGAAAACAAGTAAGTTGATGCATCCTGCATTTCCAAATAATGGCTTTTTTGGGTGCAATAAAAAAAGTATAAAGGTTTATTGTCCCCCATGCCTGGTGCAGCAACTCGTTTGATTCAACTGTTCTGTATCCTGAAGTCTCGTCCAAATGTAAGTGACCATGACAGAATGGAATTGCAATGACTTGAATGATCGTCACGGCGTTGTGATTCTATCACACCTCCAGTAATTTGACACACTTTCACGTCTGTGTTCCATTTGGACACGTTTCAAACTTTCACTTCCACTGTAGTCTTGCTTGGATGTTTGTATTCTGGGCAACAGCAGTTAAGGCTTTTTTTAAACCATTGCCAGAGGAGAGGGTGTTGCTTTTGGGTCTCTGTCTTTCTTTGCACAGAATGTTAATTTTGTCCACAAACATGTCTTGGTGCTAACCAGTAGTACACTTTTTAAAGTATTTATTTCATCTGAGTATCCTATATATTATTTCTGTTACCATCTGCGCGTAATTTGACGTTTCTCCTCCGAAACTGCCAGACGGATTGTCGCCACTTTCGGCATGTGGGTCAAATGAACAGCATGGGCTATGTGAGATCACGCCAGACAGACAGGTTTGGGAATTTTGGGCGATTTTTCTAATTTTTACATTCGTTTGCATGGCGACGTGTGAAGTCACCGCTGAGAGCTGTAATGACGTCATGACGACATCGGTCATTCGCTGACGTCATTACGTCTGTCGTCGACAGACCGTCACCGCTGAGAGGCGCAATGCCACTCCGAGAAAACAGCGTCTGCAATGTAAAACCCTCTTCTGCACATGCTGACTACGTCTGAAAGTGAATTTGACACAAAAAATGTAACAAACATTGTATATAAAGAAATTCAATAAATCACATTGTGAACACCGGATATATTGACGTCCTAACGAACCCTCACTTTAGAAACTTCGCGCAGAGCGTGGGTTTGGCTAGTATCTATAGTATTTACAATTGGCATGCTTACATCTAACATATGTACTGTAAAACCACACAATTGGTGAGGGTCTGCAATCATTGATTGCTCTTTCTAGTTTATTTTTACCCTCATCAAAGGATAGGGTATTCCATTTGGGTGCGTCTGTTTGTCTGTCTGTCTGGCCGTCCGCATAGAACTTGCGTGTTTTTCTCTGCAACCACTTGTTGGATTGAGACAAAATTTTCACTAATGGTGTGACTTCATGTAGAATGTTTTTATGATAGTTATGATGACATATTCATGTGGTGTGGTGGCCATATTGGAAAAAACTTTGGACATCTGTATCTCTAATTACCCCAAGGAAAAAATTGAAACTTGGCACATAGCAAGTACTCATGAGGAATGAGTTGTGTTTTTATTTTTGATGTCAAAGGGGACCTTGTAATGACGTCATAATTGCATATGTAGAATGCCACATCTGATGAGTATGAAAATTTTTGAGGGTCATCTCGGGATAAAATGGTCCACAAAAAAAAAAATTCATTGCATCATTACAATTCATGTCCATGAGGAACAAAAGGTTCACACAAATATGTCGGTCACATGGTTGGCAGCCATATTGGATTTACCCTAAAACCTTTAAAAATACATCACTTGGAAGTCCTGGTGAGGGTCTGCAATCTGATCGCACTTTTTCTTGTTTTTTTTTGTTCTGGTTGAAGATCAGCACGTTGATCTGAACACTTCAAAAAAAAAAAACATTCCTGAAAGGTGCAGTTACCAGGTTGACTGCCAACTTGACAGCAGTCAAAATACCCTGGATCATGTGGAGCCAGCTTGATTCAGTTATAACCATCTCTCCTTTAGTGTTGAGGTAAAATATGCTTTATCTAATATATTTGTGTACTTCAGTGGTTTCAATATTGCATATGGTATGGTACAACACTAATTTGATCATGATACCGCCACCGCAGGTGGACGGAGCTTGTTTTCACTCTGTCTGTGAGCAGGATATCTCAAAGTTTTAAGGATGGATTCGCATGTAATTTGGTGGACAGGTTGGATTTGTGACCGGGGGGGGGCGGAGGGGGGGGAATTTGTTCTATTTTTGGTGAATATCCAGATACTAGAATTTTTAAAGTGATTATTTTATTTGAGTGGCTTGGTTAAATAATCGTTACGTGCCGGACAAAAGCACCATTCTTATTTATTTATGTATTTTTTCTCCCCACACAAACACTGCAAGAGGTCACTTGTTCAGAAAAATATAAGTTCCAAGAAAAATGTGATGGATGAGAAGCTTAAATGACGTCACTGAACTGTATCGGTGCATCTGGTAAGTGTTCAAATCACCGTAATGTCATGTGCTTTGGATTTGTATGTTTTTAATGTACACTATTTGTTTCTGAAAAATTTATCCTGCCAAATATCTAATGGTTATGATGTCACCTTGTAAAAATCGACATCAGGCCATTTCATTAGTATCTGTTTGTGCATGTTTTTATTCCACCAAATGTGGGTTTCAACACCAAACACACATGTAGAAGGAAATTGTAACTTTGGCCACTGTTGATCTTAATATCCAAATGGTATGCTGTATCTATGCATCTTTGACTTTAGCTGCTTCTGGTGTTTACTCGTAAGATGTCCTCTTCACTGCAGGGAACCGTGTTATGAAGATGTTTATTCACGGCTGGTATTATGCTGAATGATTCAGGAAGATCTGGTGTGGTCCTTGCTCTAATCGGGCAAGGGGTTTGGCCCCCTCTCGATGCCAAGATTGTCCTGATTATACTTGTACCACTTCCATGAAATGAACCCTTAGCTGTGGTGGATGAGGGGTCATCGTCAAAGTTATCTTGGGCACCAACATTAAATGATCCCTTTCTCAGGTTTGATTGGTATACCACACTATCGGCTTTGACTTGCTCACCGATTGAGGACCAGTCGGTTTTCAAGCTGGAGAACACTGCTGCATGTGATACTCAGACCCAGACTGGCTAGTTGCTCTTCGATTAGGGTTTTTTTTGTCTGATTACAGCATGAATGTTCATACAATGGGAAGGGGATGCTCTCACTATTGAGTGTTAACTGGAAGAGGGGCTCTGTGTTTGATCTTTCATTGTTGCTGTTGAGCAACATTTGAGATTAGGAGACAAGCTTGAGAATCTTCAGTATCTCCAAATGTTGGGCCCTAGAGAATCACTGATGTGGTGTAGGGCAGCACATTTTGCTGACTTGGGAAGCTTCTAGAAACCATGAACTGTTCATCTGTAAACATCTCGTTGCAAATTGGAGAGCTTCTGATTCATAGTACGTACAAGGAAGGAACTTTTAAGCATCTCCCACGTGCCTTCTGGACGTAGTGAAATGGTGTTCTTACCATCTGACTTCTTGTAAACCCATGTCTGCAAAGTGCTCGACGAGCCTGGTCTTGAAGCAGGTCTTATTGACTGTCTTTCCTTCCATCAGGACCGTACGCTGTGCAGAGCATTGGTACTGCTTCAGCAGTCTCCTCAGCTATTGGGCACAATCTTGGACGGGTCACCACTCCAACACAGGATACCAGCAAGCTGGCACTCATTTTGCTGACCTCTGAAGGATGACAGGCAGTCAACCCCCACCTGGTATTAATTCAACAGCTGGAGGGGATTTGAACTTCAGATCTTAAGATTCCAAGCCCACCACCTTAACCAAACACCAGGCATACTGTCTTTTTCCCAAACCCTTTAAGTCTACTTTGGTACAACTTATGGAGATCAGACAACTTAAAGGCATGTTCCATCCTCAGCTGAAGTCTCAAAATGGGTTAGCAGTTCTGCAAAAGCTCTAACTGTGTGTCTCTCTCCGTTTCTGTTTGGGGTATTACTGCAATGTCGTAGATGAGCTCGAAAGCGATTGCGGTAGTCATACATGGAAGATGGTACTAGCCTTCCAAAGTGATCAAATCCACCAAACAGTTTGGCAAGATTGTGCCCATCCTCCATTTTAGTTGCCATCTGTGTCAATGACTGGTCAGTGCTGAATGGTGAACACTCAATCTGTGTTGTGGCTGTGTCCAATCCATGCTGATCAACTGAATCTTCACAGCTTAAAACACCTAATATCTGTATCAAGACATGTCATAGGTTAATTAGTGACTGAAAATAGATGTAGCTATCTGTTTGGATTATTGCCACTCGTTAAAAGGTGATGGGATATCATATTGTGTGGTGGGTGAAAGATGAAGATGTTCATAATATCAAGATCAGTTTTAGATTGAAACAAGTGTGTGTGTGTGTGTGTGTGTGTGTGTGTGTGTGTGTGTGTGTGTGTGTGTGTGTGTGTGTGTGTGTGTGTGTGTGTGTGTGTGTGTGTGTGTGTCCCTTCATAAGGACTTTTTGAGTAGTGTTTTTTTTTTTAAAGGCCAAGCTGTGTACAGAAGGGTTAAACAAATCCAAGGCACAGGGAGGTGAAATTCGCTGCATTTGATGTGCAATGTGTGCAGAGTAAAACGATTGCTCATTTACGTTCATAGGATGTCTAATATATGAAGATTTAAGCACACCCTGATGTTTGGCCAAAGCTTCAAACTATGGCATGCTCGTGAGGTTGTTGTTCCCTGTCATTTTTGACGGACTTTTATATTGGTTGTCATAAAACTCACAGCGGTGCATTAAGGTGGATCAAACCTTCTGTTCTAACTCCAGATATAACATTTGAAAGTTAGAGACCTTGTAGCACAATATTGTAATCTTTTTCCTGTCTGTGTAATACCCTGCCTGCCCACACAGTGGGTTGAAATGGTGTGCCAAAATTTTTTTCCTCCTTTTTATTTTTTTCTCCCCCTGCTGTGCACGACATCTTTCTTGTACAGCAAATGTGTAAACTGAATTGATATCAAGGCAGTTTATCCATTGTTTTTCAGTTGTCCCTTCATTCATGATTGATTGATTTTTTTATTTTTTTTTTTTGACAAAATTGGCACAACTATGAACTGATTAATTTTTGGGTTCAAAAGGCTGTGCCCTTTAATTTAAAATATATCACTGCAATAACTTATGAAAAGATATTTCAACCATGCTTGATACATTTATGGACTTTAATCCAGAGATGGAACCGATTGTTTTAGATTGAACAGGTCAAAGGTCATGTGCCCTTTGAAAATCATTTTGTGGATCATAACTCGCATTGGAAGCATCTGATCTCTTTGGACCTTTTATTTCAGATCAACTGTACTGGTGGGTTGCTATTTAATGTGGGTGAAGGCATATCCATCGATGCGTTTGTGTCAAGTTCTACTTTCTTGTCCCCCCCCCCCCTCGACGCAGCAATCACTTGTCTGTCTGAGATTTAACTAGTTTTTTTTTTTGTTTTTTTTTACCATTTGAGCTTTTGTCATCAAATTTTCAACAAAGCTTTCATGAGAATATGGTGAAGACCAATTAATTTGGTCAAAAGGTCAAAGGTGCTGTTTAGAATATGGGAGAAGTCAAAATATAAAGCGCATGGGGCTTTGCATTTTCAGATGTTTTCTCGTTAGGTCATCTCTTCGAGCATGACCTAATAATATGGGTGTTGAGAGGAGAGGTGACGGTCCGTCTGTCCGTTCACAATGAAGTTGAAGCGGGAGATCTGGTCATTGGTGATCCTGATAGAGGTCTGAGACGTACACGATGGTATGACTTTCAAGGTCAGCGAAGGTCAAGGTCACGAGGCCTTTGAAGTTGCGAAAATGACGATTTTCAAATTCTATCTCCTCCGCCATTTTTCAAGCGATCTTTAATTTGATTGTTGCATATGAATCTATGGGACAATATCTGAATTTTGGTCAGGCCGGATTTTCGATATTCGCTTTCGTTTTCATATCACGTGATTTCAAAGTTGGCAAAAGATGCGAAAATGACGATTTTCAAAATCTATCTCCTACATTTCTCAAGCGATCTTGAATTTGATTGTAGAATATGAATGTATGGGACAATATCTAAATTTGGTCGGGACGGATTTTCGAATTTCGCTTTCGCGTCACGTGACTTCAGTTTGCAAAAACTGCCCTTCTTTCAGGAGGCTATATATTCTCGACTGGGCATGGTAAAAGTTAGTGAATGGTGTCATTGCATAGCAGCTTGACGTTGTCTTTCATGTCAATTCGAAAGAATACCGATATCTTTGAATACGTACACGTCACGTGACTGAATTTTGCGAAAACTGCTTCATGTCGCTGCAAAATGACGATTTTCAAAATCTATCTCCTACATTTCTAAAGTTATCTTGAATTTGATTGTGGCATATGAATGTATGGGACAATATCTCGATTTGGTCGGGCCGGATTTTCGATATTCGCTTTTGTTTTCGCGTCACTTGACTTCAAAGTTGGCCAAAAATCCCTCCTGACCCGAGAACACTACATCCTAGTAACAGGAACTCGTGCTTGGTATTCGTTAACTCTCAGTTTGTGACTCCTATTATATAATCTGCCTGCCTGCCCATAGCATAGCTTTTGAGGTACCCCCACTCATAGCCGAATGTCCCCACCAAATCGGAAAATCGCCATAGGCCTAGGTCATAGAAGCTATCAGAATCGAAAAATATCGTTGTGTTTAATATACGTCAAAGTGCTGGAAAACAATAGAGAGATCTCCATTGTTTTCCAGCACTTTGATATACGCAATCCTTCTTTTGACACGAATATTGATCGGCAGCCGACACGACGGGACAGGTGTCCAGTCATATGAAGTTTTTACGGTGTTGTTGTGATTTTGATATTGCCGGTGTTTAGCACTGCTTCGTCAAATAATCGCCATGTGCGATTGCGCTATTTCCGGTTTCCTTCCGCGTTTATCTTATGTCGTACACGTATAAACATTATTCCTGCATATAGTGCACAATCATCGGTTGGTCCAGTGGAGTCCACTGGAATATTCTGATCTGAACGAACAGAACTGTGGATAGTAAGAGTAGTGTGGTGTCGTCAGTGTTGTTATTGCACTTTTTATAAGAGATTGGAAAACAAAAAGGCTAGGCCTATGTATCGACCCATCAAATCCACTGACTGGTTTGTGTCGTAGTTGTCTGTCTGCCATTTGCTACTGTACCTACCTACTCTACTACATAGAGTGATAGTGATTATACCTCCTACTTCTACAGACTCTTGGCCATCTACCTTCTGCACATTATTTGACAGACTCGTTGGCATTAGTGCAGAGGAGAGTATAGTATATAAATTTGGTGATTGGTGTCCAGTAGACAGCTACAGCTGTGTGGTAAGTCAGGAAATAGACCCTATTCGGCTCTTGTTCGGAACACCGCAACACTTTTTTATTTTAACAGCTGGAAGGCTAGTTTTGGTTCTACCTTGTGGAGAATTATTTTTTAGTACAGATCGCAGAGTTTCAGCAACTTTGAGCTGGTGATAGATGAGAAATTGACCAAAATTTATGGCTGAAAATGCACTGCGCATGCTCAGATGTTCCGAACTCGGACGAAGAATAAGGTCTATTGGAGAGATTTTCTTGCATTTGCTATTTCACTATTAATAAGGGTGTGCGGTTTGGTTATTTCTCGCAGAGATGACCGTCACTCCCGCACGGGTGTATTTTTTTTTTATTAGGTCATCTCTATCATCTCAGTAGAAATGACCTAATAACCCCAGTCTCGAAGTCTGTCTGTCTGTCCGTCCGTCCACAATCAAACCGAGTGGAGACAAATAACCAATAGTGGAATGGATAGAGGTCGATGAGACGTGCACAACGATCTAACTTTCGAGGTCAACGTCACGAGGCTGTCAAAGTTGCGAAAATCGTCGATTTCAAATCGTATCTCCTCCCTCATTTATCAAGAGAGATCAAATGTTATAAGTGATTCAGATACGATGGACTATTATCTAGAACAACACGAGCCATTTTTTTGAAATTTGCTCTCGTTCCGATTTTATAGCCCTTCAAACTTCGCTCTGATTCCCTGTATGGGCCGTTCATAAAGTACATACAAAAATAAAAGTATTAACTTGAGAACCGGAACTCTCAGACAAATATTACATTTGAAGCTTTTGTCAGATTAAACGAAAACAATGGAACACAAGTTTATATGCACACTTACTTTCATTTATGACAATAACATTGTCTTGAATGTCAATTTGTACTTTTATTTTCATAAACGACGTGCTGTGATATTAAAAGAAAAAGGTAAATTACACCGCTAGGGCATCGTCATGACTTACAAACATCGGTTCATAAGGAACTGCTGGCTTTGCAAGCGATTATCGATGTATGAGGGGGGTGGGTGGTTTTGAAACCCGGCAGTAGAGCGTACGTACTTTATGAATTGCCCGTATTCCAGTCTGGCACGGAGTTACTTTCGACCTCTGGCAGAGATGACCGGCACTCCCTCTTGGGGGTATTTTATTCATGTTGTTCGTCTTTCGGCTGCTCCCGTTAGGGGTCACCACAGCGGATCATCCGTTATAATCCGCATACTGATTTGGCACAGGTTTTACACCAGATGCCATTTCTGACGCAACCCTGGTCGCCTCTTACGACACAGGGATAAGGATTGGGTTTCGCCATGATTCCAGGCTGCCCTACACACATAGCGCGGCCCAGTGTAGAGCTCCCGTCCTCAAGCGCGATCCTCCAACCCAAGCCTCCAAGTAGCCGGATTACAGGCGCACACCACTACACCTGCACGCCACGCCACTACATTTTTTTTTTATATATACATACATATAAAATCTTTTTTTTTGTCTTTTCTCACAGAAGGATTACAGGCGCACGCCATGCCACTACATTTTTTTTTTTATATATACATACATATAAAATCTTTTTTTTTGTCTTTTCTCATCAGAAGGAATCTCAAGCTAAGATATTTGAATCATTATTTTCAAGAGCTCAAGCTGAAGTCTTTTAATGCAAATTGATCAAAAATGTTAAAACAAACTCCAGTTTTATATATATTTTTATTTTGACAAACCACACATTTGGGGAGCAGGGTGAGTGCCAGAGCAGATTGCATCCATTGACTGCTGATGGGGGTGAGACAGCAAATGGCATAATTTGAATCCATTCAACTGATCAATCAACTGCCACCAGCCATTACTCCAGCTGTAATCCCATTTTATTATAGACCGAGTGATGTCAAAAAACATGAAAATTGATGTGACAAAAGACTCGTGGATTGTTTCAAGTACAGCATTCTATCCCTTTGAGTATGAAAGAGTGCCAGCCAGGGAGGTTTTCGAGTGGGCTTTATTAGCCTTTCAGAGTTCTTCTGCAAGGCACGCACCCTGTTACCACGACACCACATCCCCTTGATCTTAAATATAATAAATAAAATCTTTTAAAAATTTTTTTATTTATTTCCCCCCTTTCAAACACATTGGCTGAAATGAGACAAATGTCAAATTCAGAATTTTTTTTTTAAAGTTGTTTTTAATGCAGAATTGAAGCCGATTATTATTTATTTTTTTCCTTTGGTTCAACCTTGTGATAAGTATAATGCAATATATGTATAACCCAACAACATTCTGTTGTTGACATTTATCTTACTGCTACGCCTGTTTCGATGATCTCAAATATTTTTACCTTGTGTGGTTGGCCACGGAAAGTCCTGAGTCTCGTGAAATGATTGGCGAGGCCTGGCATTTGACTGAAGGTGGCAGCACTTTGTAATTTCAGGAATAGCGATAACTCGCATACTCTTCACAAGATGTGGGCTTCTTAGCATCCACTGAGCAGTGCTGTCAGGACAGGTACTTGAAGGCTTAACCTCCATTGGATGGATGGTGCGCATACACTAATACATTGACCTACATGTGAAACACAAGGGTGGCAGTTTGTAGCTGATTTGAGATTCAAATCCATGCTCAACAGCTCCGTCTCTATTCTGTTTGTGATGATTTTGTGTTTTTCATTCATTAGCATCTTCAATTAGGGATGACAGGGTGGCTGAGAGGTACACACACTCACTCTAAGCTGTCTTACCTGGGTTTGAATCCTGACCCAACTATAAATTGTCATCCTGGTGTTTCACAAGCAGTGTGATTCATCAATGTACATGTTGGCCTTCGGATCTCGGATGGATTCTCAACAGGTGTCCCATGTGCCAGGGTGGGTGTTAAAGATCCTATGATGTTCTTCATTAAGAGAAGATGAGCTATTGCCGGTATCATGGCCAAATTCCTGCCCTAATCTAATTTGAATGTCAGGCCTGGCCAGCTGGTTCCTGAAAGACCTGGGCCAAGTTCCTCTCTGGCCCACCCTACATGAATGTGGGAATAATTGTGGCTGCTAATGAAGATCATTAGCATCATCTATTGTATTTCCTCAACTTTTATCATATAAATTACGACAGGGTGTGTGAAATAACATCGGCATCTAATGCCTTAACATTTGTTTCAACTCCACGAAATGAATGATGTATCCACAGGCCTTCCTTGTTGGTGCACAGAGTAACATTCACTATTCAGGAGGTCTGGTGTAAATCTTAATGGGAGTGGTTGTGGGGAAGAGTATGAGATGGCTGTAGGGTGTTGGGGAGAGGAATATGGTTGTGAGAGAGGTGGAACATGGTGGGTATTGGAGGGGTTGTGGTCAAGGGGATGGAGGAAGTGGAAGAAGGTTTGAGTGAGTATCGTTGAGATGAGTGGAGGAGGATTGGATAGGGTTTGTGCGTGAGTCAGAACAGACACTTTCACACCACCAAAGTGGGGTTATCACACCTTTGGATATTGCTCACCACAACTTCACCATATTTACTATTTGACATTAAATGTGCATTTTCCTTGGGTTACAAAATAAAAATCAGTGCAATGGAATTTTTGGTGTAAACAATAAAAATAAGAGTGGGACTAACTTTAAACAGAGCTAAACTTCTGCGCTCGTCGAGCCTTTATTGCCCGAGATGATTTCACCACTTGGTTTTGTCAAAATATAATTAAAGAAAATGAAACTAAATTTGTCGGTTTCTCCTCCATTGTTAAATTGAAAGAGTTCAAACACATTTTGCTAAGTATTGATGCGGTGGTTAATTTCAATAGTACCGTAGCATTTTAAAGAAGCATTTATATGATAATTAATTTACAATGCCATTTAATATGAGCATAGTTTTCAATAATCTATGAACAAGGCTAATTTTGCATCGTCATGTGACTTGATGGTTAGGGCAACGTTTTAACAGTAGTTTGTCGAGCTCTCGATTGATGGTAAAATAATCTTGGAACCCCTTGGGAAAGCCACCTGGTTATTTCCATAATGGGGGTGGAGATGTTATTTTCTTTTTAAAAAATTATTTAAATATTTTAGTTTTACAAAAACAAGAAGTGTGCTTCATTCCTTTTGAGCATTGATTATGAATACAGAGTGCAAAGGTTGAAGCTGGAAGGCCACGTTCTTCAGTCACCACCAATTTAGATGCTGTGCATGCTGCATCGTTTAACTGTTCATGTTGGAGTTTTGACTGAGGTCGAGGATGTAAACCTGGTTTCCATTCGATCGTCCTGAAGCAAAGAAAACCTGGAAAGGCAGGTGTACCTCAATTAGGTCATTTTAATTTGTAACATCTTCACTTAACTGGTATACAAAGGTAAGCCTTCCATCTGGTCCTGCTTAAGTACCACTTTGTAAAAGGCCATTTGTACAAGCATTGTTCTTGTATCCACCAAGTTGACTGCAACACACTTTTCAACACCATTTATTTTGTGTCGTTTGGTCATTTGGTCTCCTCCCAGGATTACCAGACATCCACGGCTTTTATTCCAAAGCTTCATTAGTTGCGAAATCAAAGATTTGAGTGTATATTGATTGGTCTGCTCTATTAGTCTTGTCTCTCTTTGTTTGTACAGTCGTGGCTAAAAATATTGGCACCCTTGCACTTTTTTCAAATTATGCTTCCAGAAAATTGTTGAAGTTTTAAAATCTTTTGGTATCCACATATGTATTTCTTTGGTTTGCAGTGAAACAAAACAAAAAAGCTGAATTTTTCTTTACTAAATCTTCGCTTATTCCACACAGGAATCCTAAAATGGCCTGGACAATATCATTGGCATCTTTAAGTCCTGAATCAAAAACAAAGGTTCTGTAATATTAACAGTGAAATGTAGAATTGTGGAGACCAAATACTTTTGTCAATTTCAACTTATTTTTTCGAGAAAATTGTGAGTTAAGTGAAAGGGTACCAACATTTTTGGCCATGACAGCATGTCGGTCACCTACAAGTCACATTTTTTTACTCCAATCTTCATGAAACTTAACCACCTCATAGAAGGTAGTCACAAGCAAGAAGCATATTGTTTTTGAGGTCAATCGGTCAAGGTCACAAATTGTCAATTTTCATCCGGTTGACTTGATGTGTGTCTATATATATATATATATATATATATATATATATATATATATATATATATATATATATATATATATATATATATATATATATATATATATATATATATATATATATATATATATATATATATATATATATATATATATATCCCTGTGTCGTAAGAGGCGACCAGGGTTGCATCAGGAAGGGCATCCGGCGTAAAACGTGCCAAATCACTGCGGATCATACGGATGATCTGCTGTGGCGACCCCCAACGGGAGCAGCTGAAAGAAGAAGATATATATATATATATATATATATATATATATATATATATATATATATATATATATATATATATATATATGTGTACTTTCTGGGTGATGTACACAGCTGAAATTTTGCGTGCCGATGGAGATCAAAGCCGGTACAACGGGGGAAAAGAATCACAGAACCATCAGGATGCATCTATAAATGAAAATATAAATAAATGAAAAATCAAATGTTGGTGAGCGATCCGAGACAATGGGGAAGCACGGTTCATATGCTTACACGATGTGTAAACACACCCAGCTAGTATTGTATATAAAGCTGAAAAACACGGGTGGACTGTGAACCTTCGTCGAGGTGAAGCTTCGGTCGACCCATGTGAGTATGTCTTAATTATGTACTTCTACTGTTTGAATGTGTCTCATAATTAATTACTTATTCTTGTATCTTGACTGCCTTAATTATGGACTATTGGAACATGCTGTTTTGACCTTTAGAGCCCTTTCACCTTTTAGTCCCCTGAAGATCATTTATACCCCTAAACATTTTTTAGACCCTTTTGACCTTTTAAAACCCTTTCAACATTTACATCCTTTAGACCCATTAAGACCGTGTAGACCCCCTTATTCTTCGAACTTTTAGACCTTTAAACCCTGTTTGGATTATTTTGACCCTCTGGCCGCCTTAGACCTTTTTGACCTGCAACTACTGTTGAAACATACCCTTTAGACCCACTTTGATTCACTGACCTTCAAACTCTGACCCTTTGGACCTTTTCGCTCCTGAAAACCTTGTAGACCCTCAATAACCTTAAGACCCTGAAGACCACATTCAACCCCGAAGACCAATTAGAACCCTGCAGACCCCATTAGACCCTTTAGATCTGTACCTACTGTTGGAACATTCCCTTTAGATTTTTAGGCCCTTTGGACCTGCAGACCCTTCAGACTGACATCACACAAACATCTATCATCTTGCAATACACAGACTATACTTATTTCAGCAAGTAATGCACAATCTCCAGCCACCTGGAGGGTGGGTACCTCTGCCAGGTTGAACAGAAATTGCATATGGGGTCAGACCTGGTTCACCAAAAATCAGAACGATCAATTTAGCCTTTTTGAACCGTCAAAGGTTTCCATGACAAACGATTAACCCCATTATAATGAAATGGGCCTTTTGTGAATTTGTTATTATCATACCGTACCTTAGTAATTTTTGTAGACATCAAATTTAAATTTGTACGTATATGTCATGTACAAGGTCCGTCTAAAAAGTAACGGGACTGAGCCTGCTGTGTGCTCCACTTACACAACTTGAATGAACGGGTTGTGTCACCATCTTTTGCAACATTCCAGCAATAATATATGATTGGTGATGGTTGACTGCGCTCATTGTGTGATTTTTTTTAATTTTTTTTTACAGGTCGTGCTTTACATGTTGTCTAGTTTGAGTCGGCGCGCTGTGAGTCGTGAACAGAGCCAATTTGAAGTTTCTTGCCAAGCTTGGCAAAACACCTTCCAAATCCTTCGCAATGCTGCAGCAAGTCTACAGGGAAGAAACGATGTCACGTAAATGTGCATTTGAATGGCACAAGTGGTTCAAAGAGGGACAGGAGGAGGTTGAAGACGATCCACGGTCTGGAAGACCTTCAACGAGCAGAACGGTGGACAACATCGAGCGTGTGAAGCAGATGGTGCGTGCAGATCGTCGACTCACGGTGCGGATGATTGTTGAGGAACTTTCCATCAAAAAGGTCACTGTCTGGAGCATCATCACTGAAAATCTCAAAAGCGCAAGGTGTGCACAAAGATGGTTCCCAAGCTGTTGTCCGAGGACCAGAAACAGTAAAGAGTCACTGTCTGTCAAGACATTATTGAGCGCCTCGAGGACGATCCGGACCTACTCGGGAGAGTCATTACTGGCGATGAATCGTGGATATTCGAATACGATCCCGAGACCAAACGGCAGAGTCGTCAGTGGAAAAGTCCGGCATCACCAAGACCAAAAAATCACGGATGTCAAGGTGATGCTCATCATGTTTTTTGACATCAAGGGCATCGTCCACTGAGTTTCTACCACATGGTCAAACAGTGAATCAATATGTGTACAAGGAGATCCTCCGGCGCCTCGTGAGATCAGTCCGGGACAAGAGGAGGGATCTGTGGGAGAACAATGCCTGGGTGCTCCACCATGACCGCTCCTGCTCACAGTACCCTGAGCATCCGACAGTTTCTGGCAGAGAGGAACGTGCCAACTCTGGAGCAACCCCCGTATTCGCCAGACTTGGCCCCTTGTGACTTTTTTTGTCCTATTCCCCAAGCTCAAGGGGGTGATCAAGGGGACCCGATTTCCTGATGTGGAGACCATCAGAAGGGCCGTGATGACAGAGCTCTGGAGGATTCCAGAAGAAGCTTTCCGGGGGTGCATCGAGGCGTGGAAGAAGAGGATGGACAAGTGTGTGAGACTGGAGGGAAACTATTTTGAAGGGGACAAGCTGTGATCTCAATATATTTTTTGGAATAAAATTTCTGTGAAGTCAGTCCCGTTCCTTTTTAGACGGACCACGTATGTGAGGAAAATTTGGTCAAACGTAGTCATTGGTCAAGTCCATCTGAAACGTATAAACTCCTGTAAGGTGGCAATTATAAAATATATCAACCAAATTCATGCAGAACATTCAATCAAGTAAAACACTTGATAGATCAAATTTTAGAAATTACCAAATTGTGGTTTCCATGGCAACTAGTGTTTATTTGGATTTTGCAAGTATCGTGCTCTGAATGATGTCTTTGTTGTGTTGTTTGTTTTAATTATGTGGGAGAGGAGCGGGAGGGGCGTGAAGTTCTTGTAATATGATAGTACAATTGTTCAATAAATAGAAACTTTTATTTATGTATTTAAAAAAAAAAAAAGTAGACAATATTTTGCTAAGAAAGTATTTTGGGGTTGAAGACATCTACGATGGATTGTTGGAAACAACAGATTGGAAATGTCTGGATGTTAACGAGGATGGATTTTTGTTAGTTGCAAAATCGAAAATTTTTCAAGCATATTGCTTAGTCGATTGTGTTATTCTGTCTGTTTGTCGTCTGCAGGTCGCAATTCTTAACCGATCTTCACGAAACTTCACTAAATGGATATGCATTTCATGTCACTGAATTCAACGAGTCAAATATTTTGAGGTCAACATAGACCAAAAGGTCAACATAGTCCCAAGGTCAACAACTAGGGTGGTATTTCTAAAATCCTCAATTTTCATCCGAGTGACTTGCAATTTGAAGAGGATACTGTATATTTCATGTCACTAAATTCAAATGGCTAATTATTTTTAAGGCCAAAGGGCCACAACGAAGGTGAGGTTTCTAAAATCCTCAATTTTCATCCAATTGACTTGAAATTTGAAGAGGATTTATATTTCAACGAGCCAATTATTTTTGACGTTAGCGTAGGCCCACGGTCAGCAATTAAGGCGGTATTTCTAAAATCCTTGATTTTCATCCCATTGACTTGAAATTTGAAG
>NC_140965.1:32659555-32669555 GCF_056783735.1 Eptatretus burgeri
AGCTCCGCATTATGGTGTTGCTATATGGCACATTATCCAGACTTGAAGGGCACTCAAACCAGACGAAACAGTTTATGTTTTGTATCCCACTGATAGGCCGGATCTGCATCCGAATCTTAACCAAATTCTAATCGGCTTGTTTGTGTCATCGAACCAACTCATCCACCAGGTTTTGTCATAATCCGTCCACAATGTTTTGAAATATCATCCTATATATGTAGTTTTTGGTCCCTCTCTCAATGGTGAAGAATCACTTGCAAAGTTAAAAATTCTTGCATCTGGATCCGGATTCGGATCTTCACCAACATCTAAACAATTCATCCTTGTCACCCGCCCAACATCTAAACAATTCATCCTTGTCACACGCCCAACATGTCCACCAACTTTTGTTGGAATCCGTCCACAACTTTCTGAAATATCCTGCTCATACTCATAGACAGCCAGATAGACATGGGTGAAAATACAACCTCTGTCCATCTTCTGTGGCTAAGGTAATAATGGATCATCAAGGTTGTCACTGATTAAAAGCATCGTTTTTTATTTGCTCACCTGGAACGTAGTTGTGGAGAGCTTCTGGGATGGCTGGCTGTCCGTCAGTCCGTAAACACTTGCAACTTGTTCTCCGAAAATGCTGATGGGATTGTGACCAAATTTGGCTAAAATGATGTTTGGTATGTTGCAACCCAAGTTTGTTCATGGCATTAAAAATATATGTATATATATATATATATATATATATATATATATATATCTTGTTCTTCTTTCGGCTGCTCCCGTAAGGGGTCGCCACAGCGAATCATCCGTATGATCCGCATAGTGATTTAGCACATGTTTTACGCCGGATGCCCTTCCTGATGCAACGTATATGTATGTATATATATATGTATATATATATATATATATATATATATATATATATATGTATGTGTATATATATATATGTATGTGTATATATATATATGTATATATATGTATATATATGTATATATATGTATATATATATATATATATATATATATATATATATATATATATATATATATATATATATATATATATATATATATATATATATATATATATATATATATATATATATATATATTGTGATGTCCACGGGACTTGAACAGTCCCGCCAACGTAGAATGAGCCGAAACGATGGAGGCGGTTTATTTATTTAACCCAAAGATGGCGGTTCCAATCGCTCTACCGCAAACGGGACGAGGAGGGTGGCACGAGTCACTTTTCACTGAGTTGATGATGTTTATTTGTTTTTATTTTCACCAGAAATAACAAGACTCGGCAAGAAGAGGGATCCGGGGCGATTCGACGGGATGGTGTGGGATCGGGCGTGGGGAAAAACACAGACAATTGCAATGAATATACAGTTCTCAATCCCTCTAAGGCGCCAAGCACACACACACACACACACACACACACACACACACACACACACACACACACACACACACACACACACACACACACACACACACACACACACACACACACACACACACACAACGTAGCTATTTCTGGTGGTCAGGCTGGACCGTGGTGTGGACGCAACTGTCCCTGGATCGGCGTCGGACGAGCCGGCCTTGCTCTCGTCAGGGGGGGGGGGCAGGAGAAACCGCGGTGCTGTCGACCTCCTGGTCCTGGCCCAAGTCCACCCACAGCCACCAGGGAACCAGCTCCGGCGCCAAGCCGCGAGCAGGAGAGCGAGGCAGGTCCGCCCGCCGCCCGACCCCGCACTCCGAGTCAGCAGAACCCCAGAGCCAACCAAAGCGAGGCACGAGGCTCGGCAAGGCTCCCAGACACGATCAAGAACACGATCGATTCAGCACAACAACCAGGACGCTCTCTGCCGCCACAGCTTCCACACCAAAAAAAAACCACGATCTTTTGGTTGTAATCTTCTTCCTCTTCCTTTCCGACCCCGAACAGAACCTTTTTATCCTTCGTCCTCGTCACTCCCAATCGAGCCGTTTATTGGCCCACCGCCATCGCCTTCCGCCAATCGTGATCACGGGGCGGAGCCATCCGCTGCACTGTCCTGTGACGTCACGGCCAGTCTTCAGAGAATACCAAAAGGGGTTTACGCAGACACACTTACCCTATCCCGTGTCCTTATCTAATTACGTGACATTTATCATTTCCCCCTTGAAGAAATGAACATTTACTAGACAACTTATCACCACTGAATTGCTACTTATTACATCGAGATCCTGGTAAACTCGAACAGCATGGCATACCTAATTAAACATCCTAATTACCCTTTGAATGCATACCCCCCCCCCATCAAACGTAACACTGCCCCCTCCTCTGGTACCGCAGCTCCTGCAAGGTATATCACAGGCGCTACCGTACCAGCCTTAACACTTACTGACTCACACCTAATTAACCTAACGAAATAAAGTAGGAGGGGCAATAGGCAGCGAGTCGCAGCTAACTTACCTATCCTGCTTAATGTACTACCCCCTTATGGCCTTATCCTCGCCGAAACAATCATTCGTTTTTTTTTATTTTATTTTATTTTATTTCATGAGAGCACTGAGCGAAGTTGCACTCCATCTTCTAGATCATCGCTCTTGCCCAGCACTCTTTCAGTGATCTGGGGAGGAGAAACAAAAGGTTCCACAAAAACACAACACTTATACTTTACATTCCTACTCTAAGCCTTAACGACACTATTCACAGGATATTTACACTTGACCACCTCCCCCAGTGGATGCTAATAGACCCAGCGTTACCTGGGGAGCCAATTTTCAAATTTGCTTGCCCCAAAATTATGCGGACATCATGCCCTTGCTGCACATGTCAAGTTATGCGGGATCGAGTGGGACTCACACATCTTCACAAAACTCACACCATGGTCATCATCACATTTCTAGGTCATGGTCCTCATTTTAATCATGCAGGCTGAATCCCGTCGTGGCCGTGGGGTGGGTTACCACAAGATGATGGGGGCATCTCAGGTGCAACCATGCCCACAGGTAAGCTTTAGTCCAACCCGGACGATTCTCCGCCCCGCTCCCTTTGATTCCCTCCCCCCTGGTAGCCATCAGCTCTAATCCCGTACAACACTCTGGAAGGGGTCTCATTGGCTGCTCTGGCCTTCCTGGGTCGCCAAGGTCCTACCCGCCTTGGTCGCCCAACTAGACCCTCTCCCAGTTGCCTCCAGACACTGTCACCATTAGCCACCAGGTGGTGAATCTCCTTGAAGGGGGTCGCAATTCACGCTCACCGTGAGCTTCAGCAATCCCTGTGGACAAGCACATCATCCCCACCCACAAAACCCACATGACTCCCCCACCCCATCGGCCTTACAGGTGACACCTGCATTTCTAACACTTCGCCGACCATGACCTTCCCTGTTACCACACCTTCTTCTTCTTCTTCTTCCTCTTTCGGCTTGCTCCCGTTAGGGGTCGCCACAGCGGACCAACTGTCTCCATTTTGCTCTATCCTCCACATCTTCCATTGACACTCCAACCACCCGCATGTCCGCCCTCACCGCATCCATGAACCTCTTCTTTGGCCTTCCTCTTCTCCTCCTGCCTGGCGGCTCCATCTTCAACATCCTTCTCCCGATATACTCCGTTTCCCTCCTGTGCACATGTCCAAACCATCTCAATCTCGCCTCTCTCACTTTGTCTCCAAACCGTCCTACCTGCGCTGTCCCTCTAATACACTCATTTCTTATCCTATCCATCCTCGTCATTCCCAACGAGAATCGCAGCATCTTTAACTCTGCCACCTCCAGCTCTGCTTCCTGTCTTTTTGTTAGCGCCACCGCCTCCAAACCATACAACATAGCTGGTCTCACTACCGTCTCGTATACTTTCCCCTTCACTCTTGCAGCTACCCTTCTGTCACAAATCACTCCTGCAACTCTTCTCCACCCACTCCATCCTGCCTGCACTCTCTTTTTCACTTCTCTCCCACACTCTCCGTTACTTTGGACAGTTGATCCCAAGTATTTAAACCAATCCACCTTCCCCACCTCAACTCCTTGCAACTGCACCATACCACCACCCTCCCTCTCATTTACGCACATGTACTCCGTCTTACTCCGACTGACTAACATTCCCCTTCTCTCCAGTGCGTACCTCCACCTCTCAAGGCTCGATTCAGCCTGCTCCCTACTCTCCCTACAGATCATGATGTCATCCGCGAACATCATGGTCCATGGAGACTCCAGTCTGATCTCGTCCGTCAACCTGTCCATCACCATTGCAAACAGGAAAGGGCTCAGAGTCGATCCTTGGTGCAATCCCACTTTAACCTTAAACCGGTCCGTCATTCCTACCGCACACCTCACCGCTGTCACACTGTCCTCATACATATCCTGCACGATCCTCACATACTTCTCCAACACTCCTGACTTCCTCATACAATACCACAACTCCTCTCTTGGCACCCTATCATAAGCTTTCTCTAAATCCACAAACACACAATGTAACTCCTTCTGGCCTTCCCTATACTTCTCCATCAACATTCTCAAAGCAAACATCGCATCAGTGGTGCTCTTTCCTGGCATAAACCCATATTGCTGCTCACAGATCATCACCTCTCCTCTCAACCGAGCTTCCACTACTCTTTCCCACAACTTCATGGTGTGGCTTAACAACTTTATCCCTCTGTAATTTCCACAGCTCTGCACATCACCCTTATTCTTGAAAATCGGAACCAGTACACTTAATCTCCACTCCTCCGGCATCCTCTCACTTTCCAAGACTTTATTAAACAATCTGGTTAACAACCCCACTGCCATCTCTCCTAAGCACTTCCATGCCTCCACTGGGAAACCATCTGGGCCAACCGCCTTTCCACTTTTCATCTTCTTCATAGCAGTCCTCACTTCATCCTTACTGATCCACCCCACTTCCAGATTCACTATCTCCACCTCTTCCAACCTTCTCTCTCTCTCATTTTCTTCATTCATCAGCTCCTCAAAGTACTCCATCCACCTTCTCAACACACTCTCCTCGCTCGTCAGCACATTCCCATTTGCGTCCTTTATCACCCTAACCTGCAGCACATCCTTCCCAGCTCGGTCCCTCTGTCTTGCCAATCGGTATAAATCCTTTTCCCCTTCTTTTGTATCCAACTTCTCATACAGCTCGTCATATGCCTTTTCCTTGGCCTTAGCCACCTCTCTTTTTGCTTTTCGACGCCACTCCTTGTACTCCTGCCGACTTTCTTCATCTCTCTGACTATCCCACTTCTTTTTCGCCAACCCCTTCTTCCTTATACTTTCCTGTACTTCCTCATTCCACCACCAAGTCTCCTTATCTTCCTTCCTCTGTCCAGATGTCACACCAAGTACCTTCCTAGCTATCTCCCTCACAACTTCTGCTGTCGTTGCCCAATCATCCCACCCATCTTTACCACCATCCAACGCCTGTCTCACCTCCTCCCTAAATTTCACGCAACAGTCTTCCTCCTTCAGCTTCCACCATCTGGTCCTTGGTTCAGCCCTCACTCTCTTCCTCAAACCTCACCTCTAAAGTCATCCTACAGACCACCAATCGATGCTGTCGAGCTACACTCTCCCCTGCCACAACCTTACAGTCACTAATCTCTTTCAGGTTGCATCTCCTACTTAAGATGTAATCCACCTGTGTGCACTTTCCTCCACTCTTGTATGTCACCCTATGTTCCTCCTTCTTCTTGAAATACGTGTTTACCACTGCCATTTCCATTCTTTTTGCAAACTCTACCACCATTTGCCCTTCCACATTTCTCTTGTTGAGACCGTACCTCCCCATCACCTCCTCATCCTCTTTATTCCCTTCCCCAACATGTCCATTGAAATCTGCTCCAATCACCACTCTTTCATCCTTGGATACACTCTCCACCACTTCATCTAACTCACTCCAGAAATCTTCTTTATATTCCATCTCACACCCCATATGTGGGGCATATGCACTGATGACATTCATCATCACCCCTTCAATTTCCAACTTCACACTCATCACTCAGTCAGACACCCTCCTCACCTCCAATACCCTCTTGACATGATCTTCCTTCAGGATTATCCCGACACCATTTCTCCTCCCATCCACACCATGGTAGAACAGTTTGAAACCACCTCCAATGCTCCTCGCCTTACTCCCCATCCACTTGGTCTCTTGTACACACAGTATGTCCACCTTTCTTCTCTCCATCATATCAGCCAACTCTCGCCCTTTGCCAGTCATCGTCCCAACATTCAGAGTTCCAACTCTCACCTCCACACTTCTACCCTTCCCCCTCTCCCACTGCCTCCGGACTCGCCTTCCCCGTCTCCTTCTCCTCCTTCGCCCAGCAGTAGCACAATTTCCACCGGTACCCTGCTGACCACCGGTACCGGTGGCGGTCGTTGGTAACCCGGGCCTCGACCGATCCGGTATGGAAATTCGTTTTGTTGTCCGCATAATGATTTGGCATAGGTTTTTACGCCAGATGCCCTTCCTGACGCAACCCTGGTCGCCTCTTACGACACACAGGGATATGGTACACCTATTCTAAACGGGGCATACACCGGGCCCAGTACAACTGGTGCTCATTTCGCCGACCTCGGAAGGATGGCAGGCTGAGTCAACCCCCTGGTGTTTTCGACTTGGTTTTTATATATATATATATACACATTATATATATATATATATATATATATATATATATATATATATATATATACACATTATATATATATATATATATATATATATATATATATACACATTATATATATATATATATATATATATACACATTATATATATATATATATATATATATATATATATATATATACACGTTATATATATATATATATATATATATATATATATATATATATATATATATATATATATATACATACATATATATATACATATATATATATATACATACATATATATATATATACATACATATATTAATTCAGTGTCCCAACGGGGCTTGAACTCAGGACCTCTTGGGTCCCAAGCCACTGCCCTTACCACTGCGCCAACACCAGGCTTCCCTGTTACTTCCCTGTTACCACACCATGTCCAATAAAAAATCAATGTGTGCACCATACATTTCACTTCTTAACTTAAAACAACTCACACAGCACTTTTCCTCACCCGATCCACGCACCAGCCATTGGACAGCCACTCGTGCCCGCTTTGTTACCAATTATCCACTGTCCCGATTGTCACTCTAAAACCCAGCAGAACTTACAAACCCATGCCAATTTTCCCACAATTCATTTTTTTCCACTAAAGGAGGCACTTCGCCACAATCTCACCAGCCGTGCATGGCCCTATATGCTCAGCCCGATCTAGTCTCCCGGACCCCCGACAGTGATCTCCGGACCCGACCTATGAAAGGGCATCTCGGATAGACCTGGCGGTTCAGCAGGAGGATTCACCCTCTCCGAGTCTAAAAGTCTATTGGAGGGTCCCTCCATCGCCGGGTACCGGCAATATTGTTGCATGTGTTCTCTTCGCCCGCACCGGAAACAACTCCCCATAAAAGGCCCCCGTGAGTATCGGTGAAATGTCTCTTCCGGTTCCGGACCCCCTCGGCCATAATCAAATTGCTCTATTGGTTGGGCTGGACCCCGCCGCTTTGGCGCACTAACTACCGGATTACCCTTTATCAAACCTAACAGTTTCTGGCAAATTTCCTGAAACATTTGGGTAATGCCAATTTCTCCCAGCCCCCCTCCCTGATCCTGGATCTCCGCCTGTCGGATCGTCACCGATGGCCTCTCTGGAACCCGACCCGGCCGACTCCACGAGGCCAGCCTGGCCACGCACTCGGCCGCTCGGTGAACGGTGGGTGGATCCTGTAACTCCACTAGCGCTCGGACCTCAGGGTCAGGAAGAGCAGCTAAAAATTTCTCGAGTGCCAGTCTGTCCCACGCCTCCACTGTAAGGTCCCGATACGCGATCCTGACTGATTGGTAAATGTCCTGTGCCAGCTCCTGCACTGTCTCACCCGGCTTTAATCTGCGGTGCTGGAGCTGGGCCCGCACCAGATCACAGTTTGCTGCAAACCCAAACCGACGGCTCAACGCCTCGCAAATGTGGAAGCTGGTCAACATCCCCTCCGCGATCACATTTAACACATCTGCGGCTGGTCCCCGCAACGTTGCCACCAAATTCCCTGTACGTTCCCGCTCATTCCACCCGTTTAGTCGGGAAATGCACTCAAATTGCGTCAGAAAAGCTTCAACGCTCCCTGACCCGTCGAAATTTACCAGGAGGATCACTTTTACGGTGGCCCGCTTCTCAGTTTCTCCCTTGTCCGAATCCAGCCCAGGGATCAAACACCCTTGTGGCTGCGTATCCAATTTCGGAGCCCACTGTGGCCAAAGATGTTTTGTGGTGAGGGTCTCATGGGTCAATTTTGCCTCCTGTTCCAAACGTTGAATGGACCGATTCACCTCTTCCCGCAGGATCTTCTGGGCCTGCACAACCTCCTCCAAGGCTCCGTCGCGAGTTTGTAGCTGCTCCTCAACCAACCCGGACACTCTACTTACAAAAGACGGCTCTACCAGGCCTTTATCCAAGACTTCATCTTGGCTCATAATTTTATCTTGTTCGTCCAAACGAGCCTCCAATCCTTTTACTTCCTCCGCCAAATTCATCCCTTGCTTCCTCAGCTCTCCCCACTCTTCAAGTTGCAGCTGCATACGAGCATCCACACAGGCACGATGACGTTCCAGGCTTTCATCCACTTTATCAACCCGAATGTTCGTTGCATCAATTTTATCTACCAATTTTTTTCGTATATTCTCCCCCTCCAATGTAATTTCTACCTTTGTTTCCTCCAATCTATCCTCGAATTTACTTTGTATTTCTCCCAATTTAACATCCACACACTCCTGCATCTCAGTTTTCATTTTCTCCATCTTTTCCCCCAATTCATCCCTCATTAAATGAATCCGTGCACCCAACTGTACCCCCCATTACCCCCAATTGATCTGTCATTTCTGCCCTCTGTGTCACGAATTGATTTTCCATTTGTGCCGTCATTTCTGCCCTCTGTGCCGTCATTTCTGCCCTCTGTGCCGTCATTTCTGCCCTCTGTGTCACTAATTGATTTTGCATTTGTGCCGTCATTTCTGCCATTTGTGTCACGAATTGATTTTCCATTTGTGCCGTCATTTCTGCCCTCTGTGCCGTCATTTCTGCCCTCTGTGTCACGAATTGATTTTCCATTTGTGCCGTCATTTCTGCCCTCTGTGTCACGAATTGATTTGCCATTTGTACCGTCATGTCCCCTATTAAACGTTCCAACAGTGTCTGGATCGTCATCGCACCGGTTTCCGGCACTGCCGGCCCCGTTACGGGCGATGAAGCACGGTCCACGCTCGGAATGGGGGAGGTTCCAACCCTACCCCCGTCTCTCCCCTCTTCCCCCGACTCGCTGCCAGACACGTGGCCTTCCTCCTCAAACATCTGCACATCCGCCATGGTGCAGAAGTCCCGTTTGCCGCCAATTAATTTAAATTTGAAAAATCCCGCCAAAATTTTCCCGCGCTCGCGCGCTTTTCTGAAGTAATTTTATATTCCAATTTGTGGCGAGATTTTAATCTTGGTATGTTCTCCCGATACCAAATATAATTTAGAGGGGTTCGAACATCCAACACCCTGACACCAATGTGACGTCCACGGGACTTGAACAGTCCCACCAACGTAGAATGAGCCGAAACGATGGAGGCGGTTTATTTATTTAACCCAAAGATGGTGGTTCCAATCGCTCTACCGCAAACGGGACGAGGAAGGTGGCACGAGTCGCTTTTCACTGAGTTGATGATGTTTATTTGTTTTTATTTTCACCAGAAATAACAAGACTCGGCAAGAAGAGGGATCCGGGGCGATTCGACGGGATGGTGTGGGATCGGGCGTGGGGAAAAACACAGACAATTCCAATGAATATACAGTTCTCAATCCCTCTAAGGCGCCAAGCACACACACACACACACACACACACACACACACACACACACACACAC
>NC_140965.1:32677055-32684555 GCF_056783735.1 Eptatretus burgeri
GAAGGACTGGACTTAGAATCCAAACGTCGTCGATGTCTTTTCTCTCACACTACATTGGTGTCGCCGATGTGATCCAAATGGACGGCCAAGGAATTGCAAGCATGCAACCACTTGCCGGTAACGAACAGCCAGTTGAACACTCAACCGGTTTCATCGGAGGCAGAAGTTTCGATAAAGCTGCCGCTATTCTGGCCTCGCAACCGGAGGTCGTGGTTTACACAAGTCAAAGCCCAATTTAACACCCAAAACTTACTACTCAGTTGACATGGTTCAATTATATTGGTGCCTCCTCGTCACCAGAGTACGTGACAGAGGTGAGAGATATTTTACTCCTCCCTCCAACTAACTCCCTGTACATGACTTTTAAGACCATACGACTGCCTCTGAGCATCGCTGCTTTCAATAACTTCTTACAGCTAAGGATTTAGGAGGTCAAAGACGCACACAACTACATCACATGCAGCAGCTTCTCGGCGATTGACACAGCACTTTCATCTAGTCGCTCCTTTGTGATTTGTTGTAGCAGTGTTTACTACCACACGTCCGCATGGTACTCGCAGCTGGCACCACCTGCCACCGCGGACCTGGCTCAACTCACAGACACCTTTGAACCAACCATGGCTTAACAGCGTTGGCTGCCTCCACAACGGCAGGTCGCACTACGAGCTGAAATGGCAGACCTTACAAAGCTCATCCTGGAGCTCCATACGTGACACCAGTCACGACCATCTTTGCATACCCCTTCTAAGGAAAGAGAGAAACGCCATCCCTCACATTACCATTCACCTACACTTTCTGTGAACACTCCAAATTGGTGTTGGTATCATGTGACCTTCAGTGCTAATTATCATCAGTGTAGATCACCATGCTCATACCGGCCGCAGGGAAACAACGATGCCCACAACTAATGGCGACGAGTTCACCTGGGTCATACATCAGCCGCAATCTCGTCCTCGTGAATTGGACTAGCAGTCTTTGTTTTCTTGCAGATACAAGGGCAGAGGTGAGCATTGCTCCACCATCTGCAGCTGAATGGAAAAAATTGACAGGAATATTCATAACATGCTAACAATGCTATTGCCTCTTTTGGTGAATGTCTCCTTCAGTTTGATTTGAGTTTACGTCGCTAATTTCCATGGGTGTTTACTACTGTTGACACCAGCTCCTCTATCATAGGTGCAATTTTTTTTTTTTTTTTTACTCAATTTCAATCTCCTCATAGATGTCATAGTGGGGCAGATAACAGCAGTTTTTGAGAGGAATCGTGCAAATGATGATACAAGCATCAAATTTGGCACATTTGTTCTCCAGGGGATTCTAATCAAATCTGCCTGATTGACCATTTGAAAATCCAAATTTTGAAAAAAAAAAAAAAAAACTTCAAAAAAGTCAAGATCATGAATCAATGTTGGATGCTGGCTGAGATTGCTGAATGTTTCAGAAACATCATCAAAGACGTTCCAAATCTGCCATGCAGTTTTCTTCCCTTCACCGCGGAAGGCAGACACGACGTCACATCCAGTGAACGGATGGAAGTATGGGATCCCTCCAGCTTTCTCAGGCCCTATTGCAGAAACTACCTCATGGACTGGAATCCATCGTGCCTTGGCTCCTTGGCCAAAGGCAATCCACATGCTCTCACGACCTAGTTCCTGTAAGGATGGCAGTACAGATATTGCTATGGCTAGTACGTCCGTGTCATTAGCCTTAATGATAATGGACTTGCTACCATCCGTCGTTGCATCCCTGGCGTGTACAAATATTCGAGTGTCAGCTTCTTCATGACAACATGGAGACACAGCATCCAGTGACTTCCTTGTGTTGCTAATGGCATCTTCTCCTTTTGTGACAATGACTGTGCTTGTCGTCTGTGCTTCACACATCTTTTCCGCAAGGAAGTGAAACAGCTGAGTCTTGTAGCTGCCATCTCGAAGAAAGCTTCTCCAGTTACTTGGGGTCTTACTGGTTCCTGTCACTCTTCTTCTGATTCCTTGCCCCCTTTTCGACCTTGCCTCAGACTTCAGACTTGACTTCTTGTACACATCAAACATTACGTCCACCCTCTCGTACCTGGCACCATAAGATTCCACCTTTGGGATGATGTCTTCTTTAGCATAGTCATCAAATATCATTGCAGTGCATGGAGGTAGGGCATTGATAAGTGCTGAGCCATCAATGATGACTGCATCTCCCCTTGGTTCTCTGTCTGGGATGTTCACTTGCGCTTCAAGAATTTCAGCCAGCTGCGACTACAAATTTTTTTTCAAATTTTTCAAAATGTGGATTTTCAAATGGCCAATCGGGCAGATTTGATCAGAAAGCCCTGCAGAACAGAAATGCCAAATTTGATGCTTGTATCATAATTTGCACGATTTTTCTACTATCTACTACACTATCAAACATCGCTGTCTTTTGGTTGCCTCGAAGCAGCTCAGCAGTCTCGGAAAAGCATCCACCATTTCGCCGCTGAATCTTCCATCCCTGCCCACATGTCCTTTTCAGAAAGTACTTTATGACTTCCGTCCATAACGTGCCTATCGTCGATAATTTAGCCAATCAAACAACAGATAACATCGAGACCACTGGACCCCCACCCCCCCCCCCCCGTTTCCACGCGTACTCGCCGACTAGCATCCGATAAATTATGTATCGCCCTTCCAGAGTATGACTCTGTTACAACGTGGGAGCCTCAGACCATCGTCCAGCAGTTGGGCTTTACTGCTACACATGGTACACGAAAAGACGCCTGGGGATTGGTATCCTTGCGCCGATTACCAGCTCTTAAACAATGTGAATGTTCCCGACCATTACCAAATTCCACATATTCAGGATTTTGCCACTGCGCTCCATGGTGCTACAATCTTCTCCACAGTCGACCTTGTCTGTGTGTACCATCAGGTTCCCGTGGATTCAGATGATATCCCGAAGACAGCAGTCACCACACCTTTTGGCCTGTTCAAATTCCTTTGGATGCTGTTCGGCTTTCTCAACGCTGCACAAACCTTTCAACGTTTCATCAATCAACTCCTACGGAGATGGATTACACTTCTGCTGCACATATACAAATAATATTAAAATCACCGGGACAAGAGCAGAAAAACATCAGGAACACCTACGTCTTCTCTTCACCCGTTTGCAGGACCTTAGCATTGTCATCAATCCCATAAAGTGCGTATTCAGCATTCCAGAGTTTAATTTCCTTGGATACTGTTAACGGCTCAGGCATCTGTCTGCTCAAAGAGAAAGTGAAAATAATTATTCGGCATTTCTCATTACTGTCATCTCAACTCAAACTGCGAGAGTTTTTGGGCCTCATCAACTTTTACCATGAATGTATTCCAAAGGCAGTTACAACTCTGCAGCAACTGAACGAGTAACTCGTAAATGGTAAGCACCCTGAAGTGTTGCAATGGTCGAAACCAACCTTGTCAGCCTTTCACACCATCAAAGACACACTGGCCAATGGCTCACTCTTGATTAATAAGAAGCCAGAGGAATCAAAGAAGCCTAATGGTCGATGCATCTGAGGCCTTGGTGGGCATAGCCCTTCATCAATGCCAACTGGTGCCCACTGGCCACCTTCTCTAAAATGTTGAAACCAACAGAGCGCAAGTACAGTGCCTTAGATTGGGTGTTACTTGCTGTGTACCTCGCCATCAAGCACTTCCGCCACTTTTTTGAGGCCAATTTTCTATACTTATTGACCACAAACCTTTATCTTTCATTCCATCCACCCATTTGGATTCTCACTCCCCTCGCATACTTCACCAACTCAGTTATTTCTCGCAGTTCACCCCCAACATCTGGCACGTCGAAAGAATCGCGAACTCTGCTGCCAACGCTCTCTTACACATCGAGGTTTTGGCATTATCTTCTACCAACACACAGGCCATTGTTCTTAATGGACTTGCATCAGTGCATTGGGAGGACACAGACCTACACCGTCTGCAACCGGTTCGCTTACATTTTGTAAGATACCACTCCCAGGGACAAACACTACCCTCACGTGCAATACGTCGACGGGACAGTCATGCCCTTTCATTCTTGTTGTATTCTGTCATACAGTCTTCACCACTATTCACTCACTCATACATCTGGGGATTCGAGCAACCCAGCGATCATCACCATGCATTAAGTCTGGCCACGCATCATCATTGAAGTGCCATGTTGGGCCAAGCAGTGTCTTCAGTGCCAACGCTCTAAGAACCAATGTCATATGGTCACACCACTTGGTAACTTTTCGACACCGCAGAGGCATTTCAATAAGATCTGCATGGATCTTTTCAGTCCCTTCATACTGACTTGTGTTGATCGCTTCACTCATTGACCGGAAGCGACACCACTTTCTGACATCACTGCACGTGTCATTGCCAGGGCCTTTGTCCATACCTGGATCACACGTTTCGGCATGCCATCCAACAACCATCACTGCGGATCACAGTAGCCAGTTTGAGGTGGCTATATTTCGTGAGCTGACAACTCCTGGGTACTGACCGTATGCATACCATGACTTGACACCATCAATAAGCAAATGGTATGGTCAAATGTTTCCACCACCAACTCAAGTCTTCACTGAAAGCACATGACAACTCTGTGCACTGTACGGATGATATATATATACAATATAATATATATATATATATATATATATACAATATAATATATATATATATATATATATATATATATATATATATATACAATATAATATATATATATATATATATATATATATATATATATATATATATATATATATATATATATATATATATATACAATATAATATATATATATATATATATATATATATATATATATATATATATATATATATATATATATATATATTTATGTTTGGTAGGCGAGCTGCCTGCCCTAAAAGACAACCTTGATTGCTCGACTGCAGAGCTATTATATGGCGCATCACTTCGTCTCCTTGGAGAATTATTTTCATCATCTGATGACACCTTTCCAGGCATCACCACACTATGCCAACCAACAATGTTTCTGCCATACAAGGCCTCCGGGCTACACTGACATATAACTCCTTCGTCACACTCAACTTTTGTTCCCCAGGAGTTTTCTATGTGCACCCACATATTCGTACAGCCAACTTATGACGGGCCTTGCAAAGTTTTACAATGCTCTGATAATACCTTCATATTCGATATCAATGGTGGCCGTGATATGGTCACCATAAATCGCATGAAACCAGCTTTTCTTGATGCAGCATCATAGCCGACCCTCCCACTGACCAATGGGTTGACATCTACAGTATGACAACACTACCTTTGCCGCCGCATACCACTCACTCTGGGTGTCATGCACACTTCCCAGCACAATATTTATCGAGTACAATTTGCTTGTTGGCCAATTCTCTTTGCAGTGACTTTTATTTTTGCACAGCAGGCTACATCTCTTATTCCACACCATGATATACTTTGGTGATTTTGGAACACAGAGGCATTGGGCTCGGAATCCGAACGTCTTGGTTGTCTTTTCTCCCATGCTAAACAATCAAAATTTGGCCCACCTGGAAAATATAGAGTGAAAGTTTACATCGGTGTCAGTCTTACATGGCCGTTTGGAATGGTCTACCAGGTAGGTACTCATAAGCAAAATTAAAAAAAAAACCAGAAGAAAACAGTTGTTTTGAATAATTTTGTAACTTAAAGTAATTTATACATGCCAAATGAATAAAGTTTTAAATAGTAATCCATGAAAACTATACATTGTATAATACCCATGGTATTATAAAGGGGTTTTATTAATTTATTATTTTGCTCAAGGGGTGGAGAGAAGTGTAAATGAGAAGGAAAGAAGCAGAAAGTGTGAAAAAAATAGTGAAAAAATAAAAAATAAGGAACAACATATGTGAAGAGTGAAAATAATAAGATAAAGATAAGGGGAAGAAGAAGGAACCCACATTGTGCATGTGCACGATGTCCTGAACTTCTCCAGAGTCCAAGTCCAGGCTATGGAACCCGTTCATTGAGCCAAACACCACAACGAGCCTCATGGATTCCACCACCGTAAGATCCACCAACATCGGTCGCACAGGTAAGTTTGGAAAGGACTAAAAAGAAAAGAAAAGTCGATTGGACAATGGCCATTTGGAAGACCATTTCTCATTAATGTATTAAAAATCAATGTATTCAAACCAACGGTTGAATTGTCATTCTCTTGATGTACTTATCTGTATTTCTGCTTTTGAAAGGAAACAAACATGATCAGCACAATCGATTGACGTGAAAAAAGGCCACGTTATCTGCATTATCTGCAAAAAGGCCACGTTATCTGCCACGTTATCTGCCACGTTATCTGCAAACTTGGACCCACTTTGACCCACGGTAGCCCCCCCCCCCCTTGGAACGAACTTGAGTTCCATCATCCATCGGGACCATACTCCATCCAGAGCGTTGGTGCTGCCTAAGCAGTCTCCTGGGGCTATTGGGCACAATCCTGAAAGGGTCGCCACTCCGACACAGGATACCAGCAAGCTGGCACTCATTTTGCCGACCTCAGAAGGATGAACAGGCAGAGTCAACCCCACCTGGTATTAGTTCAACAGCGAGTGGGATTTGGAACTTCGGATCCTAGGATCCCAAACCCACCACCAGGCATAAAGTTGAGGTGCAACATACCAAATATCATTTTCACCAAGTTTGGTCTCAATCCTATCAGCAGTTTCAGAGAAGTTGTGCATGTGTTTATGGACTGATGGATGGATGGATGACGTGCGTGCCGTCCCATAAGCTCCCCAGAACTATGTTCCAGGTGAGCTAAAAATAGGACCGTGGGTCCTGAAGATCACCTGGATCAGGAGCAATAGTCAATGATGTCATAAAATATCAAAATTTTGTTCATGCACAGAATCTGGTCACGTGATTGGTTGAATGAAAGTCCCCTCGATGCCGATCACAGCAATCTCTGTTTACAGGTCATTTAAAAAAAATTATTACAGGTTACAGGTAATGTTTTTGGCTGAGGGCATGGCTATGCTGCTGATGCAACACCCCCTTTCGGTTAGGGCAGGAATTTTTTGTGCTTTAGGCCTGATTTCAATCCCTTAATGACTGCAGATTTTGATGTGGTCAATAAATCTTCATTAGGCATCAGATATGAAGCTTGTGGTCAAGTTTCACCAAAATTGGGTGTTTGGTTCAAGCGATAATAACTGAAGCGTTTGTAGACTGACTTGCTGCTCGATCACAGTCCAGGTGATCCGAACTAAAGTCCAGGTGAGCTAAAAATGAGTTGTGGAAAGGGCTAAGGTGCTGACACATAGGGTCAAGTGACTTGACCCCCCCCTCTTCCCGGCAGGAAATACAATGTAATAAACCTTGTGAAGAGATGGTCATTACATGACAACACACATCTCAGACATTAAATAACAATACTGTGCAACATCCTATGAACATCACTAAATGGGCACTCTACATGACCCAGGAAGTACCATGTAATGATCGATGGTGTCTTTGCATCCAAAGTACCATG
>NC_140965.1:32692055-32769555 GCF_056783735.1 Eptatretus burgeri
GTTCCTACTAGTAGATTTACTCCTGTAAAGAAATAAAAAAAAATTATATAAGATATAAAATGACATTGAGGAAGAGTTTCTTCACCCTCTGTCGTTTCTCTTATTTCACTTCATTGTAAAGCATCATGAAGTGCATGTTTTTCTCCTGCTCTTGCACCTTCTTGCCACATGTGGTGATCATAACTAGTAAGTTTGGTGAATTTTTGCCCAACCATTTAGGAGGAGATAGTGTGACGGACGGACAGACAGACAGACGGAGTCCACTACAATATCCCATGTTTTTTCCCCCAAGAGTGTGGGGATAAAACATGCTGTTGACATCATAAAAGTGGGGAATTAACTCGTCCATAAGGATGAATTATTTGCTCGTCGGACAAAAATGATGGATGAAAACTACATTTACACAACTGCAATGAAGGAATGAGTCGTCATACCCCAGAGGGCTCCACAAAGGATCTCCGAGCTGAACCGTTTCTTGTATTTTCGGATGATGGGCGCATCGCTGTGCACTCGAGCATTCACTGGATTCACGTTTACCAGAGAGCCTTTCCGCTTGCGTCCAAGTACTGCACGGCCAGAAACAATGGAATGAGATCCCCTTTGTCTGTGGTGAATGTATTCCATCTAAGTATCACATTTCGGCACAGAATTCATCAAACAATTGCAAATTGTAATTCGAACCATAAATGCCAGGATGGACTGCAGATTTATTTGGATAAACACCGTTTAAACATGGTATTAATTCACTCGCCTCTCAGCTGTCTAATCTGGGTTTTGAATGTCGACCCAACTATAAAAACTCATCCCAGTGTTTCAAAGGCAGGGTGATTCATCAATGTGTGTGCCGTCCCTCAGATGTAGGTTAAACTCGGCGTTCCATCTGCCGGCGTCAGTTAGTGGACATTAAAGATCCCACAGCGTCCTTCATGAAGAGTAGGCAAGCTATCATTGGCACCATGAACAAATTCCAAATTCCTGCCCTGACTTCCTAAGTCAAAGTGGCGAGTCTGGTGACCCAACGCTCTGCATTGGGATCAGGATTACAGCTGAGTAACTGCTTCGGCAGCACCAAAGCTCTGTCGATGATGATGATGATAGTTAAGATCTGTGTACAAGATTTCACTTGATAATAATGTATATCTCCAAACACTTTGGTGTAAATGAGCTAAGGTTAAAAAAAAAAAAAAATCTACCAATCCTTCAGAACTGTTCGGAGCATCGTGCTCCTTGGAAATGATATCCAGCTTTCGCAGTGTTGCCTTAAAACTCCTACTTCGTAAATCACGTGAAGACAAAGTCAAGGACTAAAATGAGGTCATGGAACTCGCCATTCACGAAGCCATAACCAAAGTGTTACTGTTAAATATTAGTTTCGGATTTTATTAATTCATGAAAGATTTGACTGATTCTTTAGATTTAACTGATATCATTTTTCATGATTATAGGGAATAGCTGTTAAAAAAATTGCAATTTTAATGTCTGCACAGACAAAGTTCGGCAGCATTATGTTTTTGGGGTGTCCGTCTGGCTGTCCGTCCGTGTGTGCTGACGTATGTCTGTCCATCCGTCCGTTATTGGTGTTTTGTCACCACGATAACTTGAGAACCACTGAAGGTTTGTTTTTGTTTTTTTCCAATCAAACTTTGCAAAAGTATGGACTGTGATGCAAAGATGAACCGACTCAATTTGGGGTTAAACAGGTCAAAGGTCGAAAGTCACGTGCCCTTTAATAATCATTTTACAGACCATAACTCGAGGTAGAAGCGTATCCATCGACACGTTTGCGTAGATTTCTATTTCCTAATTACTTCTTGGAAATAATCACAATGCTCCATAATTCCTGATTCCTGAAACTTTCATGAAATCCCTCTGGCCATCCAAAAATTAAAGCAGATAAAAAGAAAAGTTTATGCTTCAAAGAATAAATGACAGAGACGCGTAACCATGTTGACTGTACTTTCTCTCCAAAGTAAATTGCTAAGCTTGTTAATTATTCACAATTAATATCAAGGCAGTAACAGATATTGGATATGCCTAAGGAGCAAGACCGTTCACTGTACATAAACGTTATCATAAAGAGAAAATGTATTTGTGATATTCACTTACCTTTCTACAGTACGATCTGAGCAGTGAAAGGCTAACGGCAAATAAGACAATTAATTGGGTTATTAAAATTATCTGAATTTTGGAGTATGAAAAGCAATTTTATCTATTATGCCAATACAGCATTTTGGTTGAACATAATGAAAATTATATCCCACCTGGTAACATTTACTACATATAAATGAGAGCAATATTAGTTTGGAATTGATTGGATGCTCACATAATAAATAGAACAAGTCTTTCCATCTTAGCAAGCCTCAAACTCTCACCAAGTCACCCTGAAAGGAATGTTAAACTAACCCACTTGTCCGTTTCCATGATCAGTCACTGGAATGGGTTCAGTCTCTTGAACTACTAGGCCACACAATCACTTATGACCTTTCCTTAGCTGACCAGATACCAAAGCCACCTGCAGACTCAATGTCCTCTGTTGTTCCAAGTCATTCTTTGACAAATCAATCAGAGCTACTCATAGCCTACAAGGCATTTGTTCGTAGATGAATGGAGTACTGCTCTCTGATATGGGCTATCACCCCAGCATTGCTGTCTCTCGTGGATTCGGTGAAATTTCTAGCTCTCAATATTCTTGGAATCTACCATGAAAAGGCCAAAGCACAAAGTGCATTTGTCATGCAGCAGAGAGGTCGGTTGACTTTTTACCGCCTCCCCTCCTGTCTTGTTCTCTCTGCCTTCTCAGTCCTCCCACCCTCCCAAGCTCCTCAAGGATGCACGTGTTCTTACAACAACTCCTGGTTAAAATTCCCAAATCCTTGCTTACTAGACAACCGCACTCTTGTTCCTCTTTTCTCCAGTGTGTGAAACTGCCTTCCTGAAGCTCTTCAATCCCATTCTTTCCACCAGTGTTTGAAGTTGGCAGTGCATTACCTCCTCCCCCAAATCCTTCGCCAACACCTTCCGTTTTACACAACTTCCAACCACTTGCTTCTCTTTTTATTAAAATATTTAGCTTCATGTGGCTGAATACACGACTTTTGATATGACGTAATCCGCCAAAGAATGCTCTGTGCGCATGTGCAGAAATCCATAGCAACAGCGGTCATTAGGGCAGGGAATGTATATCGTGCATGCCAGATAAGGATTGTTACCAAAAATGGCTCACAAAGCTTCTAAATAAAGCTGAAAATAACTGTGAAAGTACCTGAGAGAAAGGGGTGAGTCTCTGCACAATTAAAGATTTAGAGAACTTTCTGATCAACTCCCTCAAAAAGTTGATATGTTGCAACCCATAGTGTGAAAACTCCCCACGATGTGGGCCTGTGCAAGGCCTGTGGACGGACATGTTCTACCGGACTTCCTCGATCATCCCTGTTATTGTGTGGACTTTGAAGCTTGCAGAATTACCTCGTGTGAACATGGCAAGCTTGGTGATTTATTTAATGGATATTTGCAATTGGAAAGACGATGCTGTCATTACCAACATTCAGGTAGAATTCCCACCTTGTCTGGTTTGGGTACTTTAAAACACCGATGGGAAGGTTATATCTGGGTGAGGTACCGCGACGCGAGTCAATGCACAGGGTAAGTTTGCAATGATGATATTTATGAGTAATCATTTTGGGAGAAGAGAATGGTGGGTGGGAGTGGAAGCTGTCTCGGCTAAGGGCCGCTATAAATATACATTCTTTATTTTTGGGTCTGGGGCCACAAGAGAAATGATACTAGATTTTTGCATAAGTGTCCGTGTGTGTGTGTGTGTGTGTGTGTGTGTGTGTGTGTGTGTGTGTGTGTGTGTGTGTGTGTGTGTGTGTGTGTGTGTGTTATATCCACTGCTGCCGCTTGTTTGCACGAACATGAAATGGTATGAACTTGACACCTCTCATCCACAGATTTTTTTTCGTATTTCCTATATTTAAGCGAGTCCGATTTCCATTCAGAAACAGAAATTATGGTTAGCCATTTTGAAATTGCCACTCTTTCTGCTAAATATTGAAATTTACGTGAAAAAGGTGATTTGAATTACAGATAACGTGCTTTCAACCACAGGTTCAAAGTTCCCGGTGAGCAGAACCGAGTCACTGAAACACATACACAGCGCAAGGGCAAAAAGTGTTGATAACATTCATAAGTCCTTTTGAAAGTCTCGTATTGACCAGGTTTATGATTCTTTCTCAGTCCCAAGCCTACCCCCTCTCCCCCACCCCAATTCCCCCTGCCCTACCCTATTCTTCAAAATTGTCTTATTCTCATTGCACTTGCATGGGTTGGTTCCATGCCCCCACATTATTTCCCCCCCCCCCCATCCCTTCACCCAACACTTCACAATACCATATTCACTTCCAGCTGGGGGTGATGGACTCGCTGTCTGTTCTGCTTGGTTGGAGCCAAAGAACGCCGGAGTTGATGCAGTTCTTGAAGGAAGTCGTTGGATTGGTTGCTGAGTAGAGAAAACGATCACTTTAGAGGATTTATCAGGTAGTAAACATTTATCTCAAAAACAAACTGCATAAAAAAAAGAGTTCTGCATTTTTCCACCCTGTTTCTGCTTGGTTACTCGAGTATAAAAGGGAGTGAGATGGTAGATAGAAGTAGATTTTGTTCGGTGATGATAGGGGAGCAGACTAGTGTCCATATCTTTGTGCAGCAATGCAAGTGTTGCAAAAGTTTGCACTTCGATGCAAGTGTTGTGGACACTTGTGCATCAACAGGAGTGCTGGGAGTGCTTATGTCATGACATGAGTGCTGTGAGCACTTGTGCCTTGATGTGAATACTACTAGCTCTTGTGCAGTGAGTGATGTGAGTGCTTGTGGTACAATGCGAATGCTTTGAGCTCTTGTGCCACAATGCAAGTACTGCTAGCGCTTGTGCCACAATGCAAGTTCCACGAGTACTTGTGCCAGAATGCAAGTACTGCTCGCGCTTGTGCCACAATGCAAGTTCCACGAGTACTTGTGCCACAAGTGCTTGACCCATGAGTGTTTGTGCCACGAGCACTTCCACTGTGACACGAGTGCTGCGAGCGCTTGTGGTGCGACGCGAGCGTTTGTGCTGCGACGTGAGTGCTGCGAGCGCTTGTGCTGTGACGTGAGTGCTGCGAGCGCTTGTGCTGCGACGTGAGTGCTGCGAGCGCTTGTGCTGCGACGTGAGTGCTGCGAGCGCTTGTGCTGCGACGTGAGTTCTGCGAGCGCTTGTGCTGCGACGTGAGTGCTGCGAGCGCTTGTGCTGCGACGTGAGTGCTGCGAGCACTTGTGCTGCGACGTGAGTGCTGTGAGCGCTTGTGCTGCGAGCGCTTGTGCTGCGAGAGCTTGTGCTGCGAGAGCTTGTGCTGCGACGTGAGTGCTGCGAGCGCTTGTGCTGCGACCTGAGTGCTGCGAGCGCTTGTGCTGAGACGTGAGTTCTGCGAGCGCTTGTGCTGCGAGCGCTTGTGCTGCGTCGTGAGTGCTGCGAGCGCTTGTGCTGCGTCGTGAGTGCTGCGAGCGCTTGTGCTGCGTCGCGAGTTCTGCGGGCGCTTGTGCTGTGACGCGAGTGCTGCGAGCGCGAGTGCTGCGAGTGCTTGTGCTGCGACGTGAGTGCTGCGAGCGCTTGTGCTGCGAGCGCTTGTGCTGCGACGTGAGTGCTGCGACGTGAGTGCTGCGAGTGCTTGTGCTGCGACGTGAGTGCTGCGAGCGCTTGTGCTGCGAGCGCTTGTGCTGCGACGTGAGTTCTGCGAGCGCTTGTGCTGTGACGCGAGTGCTGCGAACGCTTGTGCTGTGACGCTAGTGCTGCGAGCGCTTGTGCTGCGATGCGAGTGCTGCGAGCGCTTGTGCTGCGACGTGAGTTCTGCGAGTGCTTGTGCTGCGACGTGAGTGCTGCGAGCGCTTGTGCTGTGACGTGAGTGCTGCGATTACTGGTGCCATGACACAAGTTCTGCGAGCGCTGATGCTACGATGGGAGTGCTGCGAGAACCCCATGCACATACTGTACACTGAATGCTATTTCTCACCTTTAACCCCATACACACACTGTACACTGAATGCTATGTCTCACCTTTAACCCCATGCACACACTGTACACTGAATGTTATGTCTCACCTTTAACCCCATGCACACACTGTACACTGAATGCTATTTCTCACCTTTAACCCCATACACACACTGTACACTGAATGTTATTTCTCACCTTTAACCCCATACACACACTGTACACTGAATGCTATTTCTCACCTTTAACCCCATACACACACTGTACACTGAATGCTATTTCTCACCTTTAACCCCATACACACACTGTACACTGAATGCTATTTCTCACCTTTAACCCCATACACACACTGTACACTGAATGCTATTTCTCACCTTTAACCCCATACACACACTGTACACTGAATGTTATTTCTCACCTTTAACCCCATACACACGCTGTACACTGAATGCTATTTCTCATCTTTAACCCCAAGGCACACACTGTACACTGAATGTTATTTCTCACCTTTAACCCCATACACACACTGTACACTGAATGCTATTTCTCACCTTTAACCCCATACACACACTGTACACTGAATGCTATTTCTCACCTTTAACCCCATACACACACTGCACAATGAATGCTATTTCTAACCTTTAACCCCATACACACACTGTACACTGAATGTTATTTCTCACCTTTAACCCCATACACACGCTGTACACTGAATGCTATTTCTCATCTTTAACCCCAAGGCACACACTGTACACTGAATGCTCTGTCCCGAAGCTGGCTGTTTTTGCAGAGAGGTAAATACCTGTTTCATTCATGGCATTATTTACATATTCATGGGACACTAATAAAAGCTTTATGTTCCCTTTCTATAAGTTTCACCTATTAACGATGAAAAATACATTTTGTCGGTCTGTGAGTGTGATACATAAATCGACGTTTATCAACATTTACCAATAATAATCGAATCCTGCCAAGCCTAGACATTAGTAGCACAAGAGGAACTAGAACGGTACTCGGTAGAGAACATACCTTTGCCATGCTGAACAGGTTTTGTATCCCACGGATAGGCCGGATCTGAATCTGGAATCCTGAACCAAAATCGAATCGGCCTGTTGTTGTCACCTAACCAATTCATCTACATCGTTTTGTCATAACTTGTCCACAACTTTTGGCGATATGCTATATATTGTTTTTGGCCCCGTCTCTCAATGATAAAGAATCACTTTAAAAACTTCTATTCTCTGGATCCGGATCTCCACCAAAATCTAATCATTTTGTCCTTGTCACACATCCAACCTGTCCACCAAATGTCGTCCGAATCCGTCTACAACCTATTGAGATATCCTTTTCACAGGCCCACAAGCAAACACACAGACAGGGGTGAAAACAAAACCTCCACCCATATTTGGTGGCAGAGGTAACAATCATTCAATCAATGGAGTTACCTCTCCGTGGAGTGCGAAAGGAGTTACTCTCGGGGATGATGGTGTATGGAATCTTGGGATCTGAGGTAGAAGATCTGGCCACGCCTCGTGAGCTCCACCACCAATTTGCTTTCCACCATGCATTTGGCCCTGTTTGCAGTTTGGAAATGGTATTGTAAATGTAAGAAAAGAAGGCTCCAACATGAACAACCACCATATCAATGCAGCGGCTCATCACGCCCTTTCTCACCTTGCCAGAGAACGATCCACCCTTCCTTGAAAAGGGTGACTGTCTGCTGGAGGCACCCGCCTTCCCTGCAATGTGCCTGCTTACAGAAACAAAGTACAAAACTATACCGTCAAAATCAGAAGCCATAAGCCTTCGGGTGGGTGATTTTTTCCAGTGTCAGGGTTTTGCTTTAATTGAACCCCCATTTGCATTTTTATTTCACTCAGCTTTATTCTGATGGTCATCTTGTTTCCCACTATTAAAGTGGTTGAGAGTGATTAACAAATATATATTAAGCTTTTGCATTTATGCAAGGATGCTTTCCTATGCATGAAATGAAACACTTGGTGAAATAGTGCAATGTCAAATGGTTGTGGCCCATCAAAACCATGGCAAATTTATATCCCACTAACTTTATATATAATTAGGGTTCATAAGATTATGGCACTGAGCCGAAGCCTTCCCATTATTTAGGATGCTGTAAAGTCCTTTATGCCAAGACGATTGTACGACTGTGGTTCAGATTTCACCTGGACACTTGTTTATAGAAGACAGACTGATGTACAGTATGTGAAGCGTTCAAAGAGTTAAAGGGATGAGATATCAATTTACTTTCCACCATGCTGATATTGGTCCACAACGGTCTTAGGCAGATCACGGATAAATCCACTCGAAGTGATGCTGTCTTCAATTTGATTGTTACTAATTTAATTATTACCTCATCTGGAATTGGAATTCCAGATAAGGTATTGTCATCGTGCACTGTCCGTCCAGCCGTCCGTTTGTCCATCCACCTCCTATTTTGACTTCTCGGGCCGAACTTCTGGGCTGATCTGGCTAAAATTCTGCAGTAACGTTATGCTCCTGACTGTTAACAGGAATTGCAAAGCTTGTTCCAGTCACATGACTTTAAGGAGGTCAAAATGGCTGACTTATTAAATTCCTTCCAAAATCTTCCTCTCCAGACCCACCTGTCAGAATGCTACCAAATTTGGGTTACAACATTAAGCCAAGGTAGAGATGTAAAATTGCGTAAGTCATGCTGATCACATGACCGGAAGTGTGTCAAAATGGCCAACTTAATCAAGTTTTTTTGAAAATTGCATAAATTCCTTCAAAAATCTTCTTCTCCAGATCCACCCATCAGAATACTACCAAATTTGGGTTACAACATTAGGACTGGGTCCTGATGTTAAGTTGAGGAGGCCATGCTGGTCACATGACCAGAAATGTGTCAAAATGGTGGTCACATAAATTCCTTCAAAAATATTCTTCTCCACACCCTCCAGTCAGAATGCTACCAAATTTGTGTTGTAAGATTAGGCCAGGGTAAGGATGTTAAATTGCAGAGATCATCTTGATTATGTGACCTGAAGTGTGTCAAAATGGCCGACTTGATCAATTTTTGGTAAAATCGCATAAATTCCTTTAAAAATCTTCTTCTCCAGAGCAAAAAGATTATACTTGGAGTCAGTACTCAAGGTACTCTGAAGCACTCCAGATATTTGGCTTAAAACGCTAAGAAGAAAGGAGAGTTGACCTTGATACAAGATTTGCTACTTCGTGTCTAAAATGAAATTGGTATTGCATATGGCTTTCAAAAAAAACAACAGCAGCCACCTAATGCCGTGAAGGAAGAATCATCACTATGAATGTGTTAAATGTAGAACAGTAAGATATCAAAACAGTGTAATCCTAGAAATAGCGAGATGGCTTTATGAATAAAGTCAGTTGAGTTGTTATGGACCAACTGTATAGTACATAGTATGTGGTTGGATTTGTGGTCAATCAAAAGGTGATGACGGAAATGAACCTTGGAAAGTTTTTCTTTAGTTCGGACATATAGTGTGTATGTTTTTTTAACTTTTGAATGTTAAATTTGATTGATTTTATTAATTCTATAGTCATATTAGAAGATGTTGTGTTGTAGTTGTATGTTATCTGTCAATTTAATTATTGATAATACCAGCAAGTTCCCCATGCGTGCACAGAATTCTAAACGGGGTAGGAATGTTGGTGGCAAAAATGCAAAGGGCAACTTGTGTCGTCGAGCCGTCAAGCTGGAAGCAACAATTTGCATTCATTGCCACAACTGATGCAATTTAAATGCTCTAATGGCAGTGAGGTGCTCCATTTGAAACTGTTTGTTTGATATATGTAGCTTTTTGATGTCTCGGGTCTGTAATAAACAATTGTAAAAGTTGCCGTTTCTTGGACAATTGTGAGTGTCCAAGAACCAGACTTGGTGGTGTAATGTTTAGTGCGATTGCTTCGAGTCTGGGAGGTTGGTGGTTCAGACCCCAACCAAATCGTACCAAAGACTTTAAAAATAGTACATGCTGCTTCCTTCCTTAATGCTCAGCATTGAAAAATGATAGAGTACAGACAAACAACCATGGGTTATCAACCATTGCACAGGCTTGATGGGCCTAATGGCCTCCTCCTGCATTGAAGGTCTGTGTGAGAGAACTCATGATAATTCACTTTTTGAACGACTTTTGTGCAAATTTATCTTTATAGTGTTTGTAACCAACACCCATAATCATGTGCTTCCTGCTTTAATGCACATGCTGAAAATCAAGATTGCTGAAAACGAGATACCAAAAATGGTGGGACAGCAAATAATCCATATATTTATGGTGAACTATAACAACAAGGCCTTTGAAATTTCCAAACTATTGTCTGCACAGTATGGGGATGACTGCCTATTGAGATTATAGACAAGTTTGGTTATAAACAAAGCTCCACGTAAAATACGAACCACACTCATACATGTGAAAAACAACTTGATGGGATAGCATTGTTACAAGATGCCGCACCCCCCCCATGCTGGCTGCATGCCAATTCCAACTGTAGTTCTGATTTACATTTGATCTATGCAGGAATGTAAGCCAGCACCAGGATAGGCCTAAAGCCGAGATATGCCGCCACTCCTTTTGAATGACGTCAATACACCACATCACATCATAATATACAGGATTAAATACATAACGAGGAAAAAAAAACCCAAAACAGAACCTGAGTTCTTTCATTCCACGAACAGGAATTGTACCATCTTGGGCCATCTGCTCATTGTCAGAATCTTCGCTGGATGAAGAGTACTGTGTATTACGTCCGTTCAGCTGAAATAGTAGAAAGGAAATGTATGCGTAGCTGGTGAGATGTTAGAAGAAGTCAGAGGCACTCCATTTACCAAATTTGCACTCGACTCAAATGGACAAACACCAAATAACTCTGTGGATTTCAAGTACGTATCAGCCTTTGCGAACAGATGAGTGGTCGAGTTGTTGGGTAGAAAAGAAAAAAAGCAAGAAGTAGGAAAATCGAGGAAAGAAAGAAAAATTCAATGGGGTCATCAACTGTGTAGCATCACATCAATGAAATTTCAACCACTTAAACTCGGTATTTCAAAGATGGCAGGTTCACAATAAATGTTAACAGTGCTCAGTCTCAGGTCTTACAGAGAGAAGAAAAACAGGAAAGGAGAAAGTGAATATTTCTCATGCGCTAACAATGATTTTGGTGATCGTTATGATGAAAGAATCACAAGGTTAACAGAATTCCTCAACATTCTCCTTCTTTTCATAGCATGACTACAATGTTTTAAAATTTTACACTTACCGGGTTTCTGCTGCCTTTTTCTTTTCCCAAGCCAAAGGTCTCAAAGATTTCAGGCAGGCCTTCCAGTGGTGAACCAGTACTCATACCTGAATATTTAGAAGAATGAAAAGTTCTCGCATCACAATTTCAAAGAGATAACGTGGTGCGTTAAGTCCGAGCATCAAGATCGTCAGTGCCCGAAATGTGACAAAGTGCGATTAACTTCGCATCAATGTATGACACCATTATATATATATATATATATATATATATATATATATATATATATATATATATATATATATGTATATATATATATATATGTATATATATATATATATATATATATATTTATATATTTATATATATATATATATATATATATTTATATATATATATATATATATACATTGTACATACATATGACAGAAATGGCTGTCCCTTTGTCTGTTCACACTTTATGCCGATTGGCTGTGTGAGGCTTGGTGCAATGTGATTTGCTTCTGGCAAGATTGAATAATGCGTTGTGTTATCGGCTTATTAAAAGCTAATATTTGAAATCTGATTCCATATTCGATGATCAAAACTCATCACCAACTTAATTATGCCTAGTCTGGAGTTAAATTGGATAAAAATTTGGGAAAAAGATTTCTTTTTCTGAACCCGATATAATTAAATAATATGCTTGCAGGAGGTATGATAAAATGGCACCAAAATTCATTTTTAGGTCATCTCTACTGAGATGACCTAATAAAGCTGGACCAAATGTCTGTCCGTCCGTCCGTCCGTCAACAATTTTTCTTTCCGATCTTGATGAAACTTAGTAGGTGGGTAGAGGTCGATGAGTGTTGCACAACGATATAACTTTTGTCCGGGTTCAAGGTCAAGGTCACGAGGTCAAGTAAGTTATAAAAATCGCCATTTTCAAAACGTATCTAGTCTGCCATTGAAAAAAGATATTCGGCAACTGTTTATTGATTATGATAGTAAAAAATATTATCTTGTATCTCACCGAACAGATTTTTGAATTTCCTTCCCATTTGATCGTCACGTGATCTGGAAGATGGCCAAAAACGCCGATGCAATTCGCAAAGAAGGAAGGAAGGAGAAATGAAATATAAATATAAAACACATTTTCAGCCTTTTATATTTATAAATTTTCCGCCGAAGGTGCAAAAGTTTCAAAACCCGAAATGTAAACGTCGGCATTTAAATATAAATTCAAAATATAATTTCGTGCGCGCACGTCAAAATGCCGAGTCATCTTTAACCAAACTGCGCAGTTCGAGCTGCGCAGTAGAACTGCACAGTCGAGCTGCGCAGTAGACTTTGGTCATAAATGAACATTGCGAACTTGTGGTATTATAGAGATGACCATCACCCCCACATGGGGTAATTTTTTCACTCTTTTTAAGGTAATTATTGTACATCTTATTTTATTTTACACTATTTTCCACATGACCTTTCCTATCCCTTGCTTAATAATAAATTGCTTGCAAATGTATCGATCTGTCCGTGTTCATCTTTTCCCCATTGGTCAAGCATGGTCCACACATTAGTTTAGCTGATTAATTTGAATACAAAGTTATTAGATCTAATTATAATTAATTAGAACACAAAGTTCTAGCCGATTAATTTGCTCTTGTTAGCCAGCGTACACTCATTGTATCGCTCGGCAGTAATCTGAGTGTGTACTGAGGGCACAATTTGTGCCTGGTGGCCTCAGGACCAGGCGTTCAAAAGGGAAGCGAGTGCTTCCCCTCATGGCGAGCCTCAAACCCCAAGTCTGCAACAACATGTGTGTATATATTACATATAAAGCCCTTTCTAACCACTGACTCACTGACCAATATAAAAGATCGGTACTTTCTGGGTTACGTAGAAAGCTGAAATTTTGTGTTCCGATGGACATCAAAGCCGGTACACAGGAAAAAAATCACAGAACTGCCAGAAAACATCCGTAAATGAAAATAAATAAATGGAAAAATCAAATGCACAATTTGATGTTCGTTTCAAAAGCCACTCCACAGCATTTGGTGAAATCATGTGCACATCCGATATACTCCCTTCACAGGAATATCGGGGGCAGTCTTGGGCCGTATGCAGGACTGATTGAATTGCACCACATTCACAGAACGGAGTATCTTTCATCCCCCATCTATGAGGGAAGTAGTTGCCTGTGCCATATCCATACCCCAGCAATCCCATTTATTGCAGACCATGCTAAAAAGCAACGAATTTGGCCAATGCATGATGACCTTCTCTTTCAAATGTTGCTTTGGGAGATTTAACATCCACAACCTAGATGTAGACAGGAAGGCCAGCTTTATGCGGAGATTCAAAGACTGCATTTGAAAAGCAGCATCCCTTGTTGGCACTGCATCAGATCAGCAGTTATTTTACTCTAATCTGAACTCGTAGATAATCACAGCTATGTTACTGTCAAAGTACTTTTAATATCAGGTTATTTGAGGATACTAACTTGGTTTGCTTGTGACTTTTCAACCCTCCAATAACAGTGACAATTTGGATGTAGTCTGTGTAATTGCTACTTGACTGACTCTCTCCTAGCTTTGTTCTCACTTGCAGCAAGTTTAACTAATTAGCCCATCCCCCCTCCCCCCCCCCCCCCGGCAGCAAGACACATGGTTTTGCAATCGTGTGTGTGTGTGTGTGTGTGTGTGTGTGTGTGTGTGTGTGTGTGTGTGTGTGTGTGTGTGTGTGTGTGTGTGTGTGTGTGTGTGTGTGTGTGTGTACAGGCCATAACATTTTTTACCATTTGAGTTTTTGTCATCAAATTTTCCAGAAACCTTTATGATGAGAATATGGAGAAGATAATTAAAAATTGGGTCAAAATGTGAAAGGGAAAAGTCATAGTGACTGTAAATACCCCTAATTAGCCACGCCGCAGCATGTCAAGCGTGAGACCACAGGGTTTTTTTTTTAAATTGCTTCCGTGTTTCTTTATTTATTTACCACTGAGCTTTAGTGTGTCCGTCCAGCCCATAACATTTTTACCGATTGAGCTTTCGTCATCATATCTTCAACAAACCTTCATTTTGGGAATACAGAGAACACAAATGAATAAAATGTACCATTTTTTTAACTGTCTTTTTGGCAAGTTTAATTGGAGTACAAAGCGGATGCGGACAGGCTTTGCAGTTTGAGATGGTTTCTAGTTAAGTGTTGCAACAATCACCTCCAAGTTTGGTGGTGACTTTTAATGGTTTAGGTTTTTTTGGCCCTACCCATGCCAAAATAGTGTTGCCCCCAGCCATGTTGATAAAGTTCAAACCCTAGCCATACCAAAATAACACCAGGTGGGCTGACACATCCTGTCGTATGAGGTCAGCAAAATTAGTATCCGCTTCTTCCTCTTGCGTATGACAGCGTGGCTGCCAGGTATCTATCATTTTGTTTGGGTACAGCAGTGCCTCTGATGCTGTGCCCCATACCAGTACACTGGCACTCATTTTGCCAACCTCAGAAGGATGACAGGTTGAGTCAACCCCACCTGGTGTTAATCCAGCAGCCAACAGGACTCAAACTCAGGACCCTAAGATCCCAGCCAGCCACCCTCACCGCTAAGCCAACACCAGGCTTCAGAATCAGCTTATTGGGATTAAGCCAGTCGAGTAGCCTGGGTTGGAGTGGCGACTCATTCAGAATTGTACCCCTTAACCAATTAAACTGCCTCAGCAGCCTTATGTGTCTAACGGCACAATAAGGATCTACCATCCAACATTCAACTCCAGTCTTGTAAAAACAGCAGTGCTTGCCTTTCTAAATGCAATTGTCCTTTTCCCTCTCAACCTTAAATACGGCAGCCTAATGCCAGCTCAGGTTGTCTGCCATGCCCAGTCACAATATTTTTCTGTTCTCGCTAACATTGCCCCATCATTTAGCTCTCTATGCTTGTGCTGGCCTTGTCTGTAATTCCTTTGTCTTCCCGTTCCTCTCTGCCCTATTGTTGGCACATCAACCAATCACGCTCTGTCACTCCATGAGCCTAAACCTCTGTTTTACTATTCTTTTGAAACAACAGATAAATATATTTTTTTTAAACTCGGACTTACTTCTACGCTTGATAAGCACTTCTTCTCGATTGTGTGGTAAATCCTCCGAAGCACCTCGCTGCCGCAAGAAACCTGCATTATGTTTACTACACACAGCACGATGTGAACAGTCAAGAGAAGCATTAGGGTCAAAATTTACTTTGTAAACATCTGCAGAGCATTGAATGGATGAAAATTGTGCTGATTCCTCCCAGCCTGATCCTCTGGTTGTATGATTATATTATTCAAACGGTGGAAACATCTCACCTGGCATCGTCCTGCAGCTTTGACAATGCATTGCTCTGTCGTGTGGCCATGGCTTCACAGACACAATGGCTCTGTCGACCACGACACAAGAGCAAGATGAATTTGTATCCATACCATATATACAAACAGTTCTTCAAAACCTCTTAAGCCATTCAACTGGGAAGTTAAATAACAGTGCATGAGGGTAACTGTATGCTTTATTCAACCGGTTGCTTTGCACGGCCTTTATTTCTTCCCAATTCAAACCCTTCCACAAACCGTAGCAGGCAGTTCAGGTGGGATTACCACTGCTGCCCTTGCTGGTAGAGGTTGTTTAGATTTCGGGGTAGGCACGGAAATTGAGCGTGTGATCATCGGGTGTTGACGCGGCTGGTTGATTGTCGGTGAGAATTCTTTTCCATTCCTCTTCGAACGTTCCTCGACCTGTTGAGATTATACTTCTGGGAGAAGAGCTTCAAGCATTTTCTGAACAAAAACAAAAAGGGGGTGTGAAGGTACATTCGGATGAGATGTTGAGTATAATACCACAGAATTCACACCTGCTTCGCCCACGCCGGCTTCACTTTCACATCGGCACGTATGGTAGGGCCAGGCAAAGGTGGCCCATCCTGAGAGATATTGTGAAGGGCATTTTTGCATTCTTTCACGACGCGGTCAGCCTCGTTCTCACTCTGAAAAAGAAAAGACAGTTGGTGCTTAACATTTCTCTTCAAAGAAAGCCGAACATTCAAAAAACCCTCTCTCGACTCATATGTATTATTTAATAATAATAGTAGGTGTGCTGTAGATGTCACATAATGAGAATCAAACCAAAGAACATCAAATTACAATTACCAGGCTACTTTCAATAACACTATAAACTAGAATGCCACTCGATAGAGCGCATACCTCCATCAGGCTGAACGGTTTAATTTTTGTATCCCATTGATAGGCCGGACCTGGATTCAGACCTCCAAAACCTAATTGGCTTGTTCTTGTCACCTACCCAATGCATCCACCAAGTTTCGTCCGAATGCATCCACAACTTTTTGAGATATCGTGCTATGTATCGATTTTGGCCCGACCTATCAATGGTGAAGAATCACTGATGTAATCTACACCAATAAATGTCAGTGTGTGTGTGTGTGTGTGTGTGTGTGTGTGTGTGTGTGTGTGTGTGTGTGTGTGTGTGTGTGTGTGTGTGTGTGTGTGTGTGTGTGTGTGTGTGTGTCAGTGTCAGTGATTCTCCTCCACAAGTCCAAAACCGTAAAACCTATCAGTCTGAAACTTTGCATACATAGGAAGAAAACTCATAGGAAGTGCAAGAGTGAAAATTGGGTGTTTGGGTTAATTAAAACACCCCTTTTGAAGATAATTAATGGCCTTATTTAATGATATCCTTCATCAGTCAATCCTCAGTCACCTCACTCTCTGGGTCTTAAGACATTTCCTAGGTAACCTTGCTGGGGTCTGAAGCCGCCATGTTTTTTGGCCTGCTCAACTATGCCTTAACTTGGAACAGGCCGCAACGATTTCTTAACGATAAAGTTTTTTTTTTTCACCTTCCTCAGTCATATTATCGAAAAAATACCTGTTCATCATAGCTACGAATCGTTGTGTATATCACTTTTATAAGTACTATAGTTTTCAACTTAGGAGCTTGAAGCGATTTCATGCATTATTTGATACGATTTTCCACGATCTACTCTTACGGATTAATTAAAGTATATCATCGAAATATTATTTTGGTTTTGAGGATCGGATATCGTCCGGACAAAACAAGTGTTGAAAACTGTTGTGAAATCTGATAATTTAAAGAAATAACGAGTCTTATAACTAAGCTGATAGACCTATTTACTTTAAGCAAACAAGGCCATTTTCCCTCCTTCGCCATACATAAGAAAATGTGTCTTTTCCAAAGCATGAAACATCTTTTTCTACTGTTTGGAGAATTATATTGAGTGAATAAAAAATTTAGGAACATGCCACAATTAACCAGCTTCATTGAGCTGTATGATTTAATGCATTCACTATGAGACCTCATGCTCTGTCCCCCAGAGGGATTGCCTCTCCGTCGCGTCTGCCAGATCTGTGTCTATATTTGTGGAGGTTTCGCGAGGTGCTCTACAGGGGATCAAAGCAAATCTGGTAAAAAAAAAAAAAAAATCGGACGTTTTTAAAAAAAACAAACAAAAAAAACGTTTTCACGGGTCACGTGTCATATGTGTGTATATATATATATATATATATATATATATATATATATATATATATATAATGTATATATATATATAGTATATGTATATATTTATACTTATAACCGATGTACCACGTGACGCATGCACTTATGAGCAGGCAAGATGGTGGATTATCTGCAATGTTTATTTCACAGGTGATTGAACGTTGCGATGTCTCCAGGGTTGTTCTGCAGGAAGATGCAACTCTTTTGTGGACAGTCATTACTTGAACAAATTCATTTCATTTCATTAACTGCTGTGTGTGCAGTGAAGACCAGCATTAAAGTTAAAGGGATCCTGTATGATATACAGCGATGGCCTGGCCAACCGTTCCTTATCAACCATTTAATTGGAGTGCTTACATGAGTGCTTAAGCCACTTGCGGAATGGCTTAAAGTTAATTGCAGTACCGTGCCACATCCTTCTGAGCGAAGTGTTCACTCACTGTAGACGCTTTTGCCCACTACGTCATTTCAGAGTGAGTAATGTGTGCTCTGTCACCCTGAGTGAGTGGTTCATGCTCCATCACCCTGAGTGAGTGGTTCATGCTCCATCACCCTGAGTGAGTGGTTCATGCTCCTTCACCCTGAGTGAGTGGTTCATGCTCCATCACCCTGAGTGAGTGGTTCAAGCTCCGTCACCCTGAGTGAGTGGTTCGTGCTCCATCACCCTGAGTGAGTGGTTCATGCTCCGTCACCCTGAGTGAGTGGTTCATGCTCCGTCACCCTGAGTGAGTGGTTCGTGCTCCATCACCCTGAGTGAGTGGTTCAAGCTCCGTCACCCTGAGTGAGTGGTTCGTGCTCCATCACCCTGAGTGAGTGGTTCATGCTCCGTCACCCTGAGTGAGTGGTTCATGCTCCGTCACCCTGAGTGAGTGGTTCGTGCTCCGTCACCCTGAGTGAGTGGTTTGTGCTCTGTCACCCTGAGCAATTTGTTGTGAAATAACACCCAATTTCCGAGCCGTTTACTCTGTTAATGTATTTTCTAAATTAGTGAGCCAAATTTTTTTTCCACCCGTCACACGCAGCTGTTTATAAAGATTAATATTTGTGACTATATCCCTGAAACGTCTATATAAATGCAACGTTGTTTTTCGGTGAAAGCTGCTCATGGTTTTTGGGTTGTTGCCGATATCAGCCTAGCGCGCGCACGTGTGTGTGTGTGTGTGTGTGTGTGTGTGTGTGTGTGTGTGTGTGTGTGTGTGTGTGTGTGTGTGTGTGTGTGTGTGTGTGTGTGTGTGTGTGTGTGTGTGTGTGTGTGTGTGTGTGTGTTGTTCAAAAAGCACAACTCTCTCTCTCTCTCTCTCCCTATCCCATCCCTGCTCTACCCCCTCCCAATACAGTGCAGCACCTCCTCCCACGCCTCTCTTACTCCCCCCCCCCTTTTTCTCTTCCTCTCTCTCTCTGTCTCTGGACATATGCAGATGGTGGTTATGTCCGGATGGGGTTTGTCTCTGGATATGTCCAGGCAGGGTTTGTCTCTGGCCAGCTTGGCTCCAGACGTGTCCAGGTGGTAATTAATGCTCCACCACACATTTGCCTTCCCTTCCTCTCACTTCACACTGTCTTCCCTTACCCCACCCCTCCTCGATCCCCCAACCCTCTTCGCTCCCCTCCCTCCTCTCTCTCTCTCTCCCCCTGCCTCCCTCTTGTTCTCCCCCCCCTTTCGTATCCCCGTCAACGAAGCGATGGGTGGTATTTGCTAGTTTTAAATAATTCTCGTTTCCGGATCTAGATTCGGATGTTCACCAAAAATCGAATCATTTCGTCCTTGTCTCACATCCAACATGTCCACCAAATTTCATCCAAATCCGTCCACAACATTTTGAGATATCCTGTTCACAGATGAACAAAAAGACAGACAGACAAACAGGGGTGAAAATGATATAACCTCTGCCCACCTTCGGTGGCAGAGGTCATAATATAACTTATTTTATAACTTAATCCTTTTAGTAAGAAGTCACAAGTTATAAAGTTATCAGATGATCACTTCCTTATAAAAGCTAATGACGATTTTCTGTTGAGATTTTTTTGTTTAACACCATTTCACTGACAAAACCAGGCAGTTAAGCCCCCTCCCCCATGTCAAACCCTTATAGAATGAATACAAGTTTAAGGTCGCCTTTCAAGTGTGCCCTGATAGTTGTCTCCAAAAAGAAGTTAGCCAAACCTGCTGGATGGTGACAGCAGGGGACTTTGCCCCACCAAGGACCAACCATTCCTTTTGTTGAATCCGTTGGAAATCACGCATCAGTGTCGAATCTGTTCCACGTGCCAGGGAGCTAGGGACAGACCAGTGTTATACCCTCAGGTACTGCAAGCAGTGGCATAAACACGTGATCACAGGTATTGTTCATACTAATGATACAAATACATGATCATAGGTATGAATGATACAACTAGGTGACCACAGGTATTAATAATAATAATAATAATACAACTTCCTCTTCCACCTTAATTGTAAGATTTTTTTTATAAAACCACAAAATGTTTGTTTTGTTGCAAATGTTTACTCCTCCAAATACAAAGTGCATATTCACGTCCAGGGAGGTTTTCGGCATCGTGTTTCAAACATTTTATGTCCATTTATTTGTAACTGACTGGTTATTGTCGTCATGCATCACTAATCAGAAAATTCTGGGACATGTGATTTGATTCATGGCTGGAGAATTTTATGGGGCAAGTGGCATATCTGGGGGGGGGGGGTAGGTATGATGTGGCTGGGGTTGCACACCTTCCATTGTCCCCCAGTTACTCTTGAGAATAGATGTGACAACGTATCTCCCTTCACATTGGCATTGCATGCTGTAAGTGGACAGCACCCCCCTTTTGATGCCACGTCCTGGCTGCGCAGCACCAGTGTGACAGTTTGTCATCAGAACCGAGATTTGAGCCCACGACTCATACATACATTTCATACAAATGTCATACAAATCAATTGTGATCTTTACTTGAAGGACTGATCATTTAAACCTCATTCGTTATCATTTTCACAACTGGCAAGATAGGATTCTTACATGACAGCAGGCAACCTTTATGAAAAACTTTATTATGAGAAGATGGAGAAAACAAATTAATAATTTGATCAAAAGGTTAAAGGCTGCCATTTACACCTCGCTCGCTGAAAACATGGACCATCTTCTATCCTCTTATTTGAACTCTCTCTTCCTCATATGTCGTGACTGCAATTGTCATCATGCCAGTTGGCTAAGTGTGGGTACCTCTCTCACCTGTCATGGCACTTCAGCAAAAGACTTCTGCGACTCATTGGGACCGACTCAATCAGTCAACTTCCCGACCTGGATCTCAACCAATGGTACTCCATCTCTTCTGGATCTCAACCAATGGTACTCCATCTCTTCTGGATCTCAACCAACGGTACTCTATTTCTTCTGGATCTGATTTTGACCAATTTCCCTGAAAAGATCTGCTGTTCGTTCTCTGCTCCAACCAGTTCATCTGACCAAATGCTTGACAAAGTAGACATCTATCTGGCTGTTATAAGAGAACCACCTCAGTACCGTCAAGTCTCGAATTTCACTCAGGCCAACTGGCAAGGATTTCAAGCAGCCATCAAACTTATAGACTGGTTTCCCACCTCCACTTTCTCTGACATCAACTCATCCTGGGAATTCCTTCAAAGAAACTTGCTCTCTCTCATGCACAGATTTATTCCCCTCTCATCTTCAGTTGTCCTACCCTTGTGCCCACCCATGTTATACTGAAACTTGTGGCCAGGCAGTTGTCCTGAAACAACTTGCCTTCACCTCAGTGAAGGCTATTCCAACTGAAGGCAATCTCAATTCCTTCCACAAAGCTCATAACAAGTATGTGTCTACCTTGAGGAGAGCCAGAAAACAACATCTTTCTAATCTCAAATCTGAACTCTCAAACCTCTCTCCCTCCTCCAAATGCTGGTGGCATCTCATAAAGTCTGTTTCTGGTGTATGTTCCCCCTCCATCCCCTCCCTGACCTCAAATGGCTGCACAGCTGACAGCACGCGAAAAGGCTGAAAGCCTAAACTCGGTGTTTCCTTCTAAATCTTGTGTCCAAAACCCAATGCTTTCTGAACCTACTTTACCCAGTTACACCCAGCTGTTCCCGGATTCTGTGTCCTTTTCTCCCGACAGGGTGGAGAGCTTGCTGCCAAACCTTGACTCTGATTTTGAAACTGGTCCAGATAGCATCAGCCAACATGTCCTAAAAACGTGCTCTGCCGCTCTTGCTCTTTTTTTTTTTTTTTCTCTCTTTCTATCTCTATCTCTATCTCTATCTCTATCTCTATCTCTATCTCTATCTCTATCTCTATCTCTATCTCTATCTCTATCTCTATCTCTATCTATCTCTCTCTCTCTCTCTCTCTCTCTCTCTCTCTCTCTCTCTCTCTCTCTCTCTCTCCAGTCTGCCATCTGCTTGGAAATCAGCAAATATCACTGCCCTGCATAAAAAAGGTGCAAAACCAGATCCCTGCAGACCAATCAGCCTTCTCCCAATCATCAGCAAGGTTATGGAATCCATCATCGTTTCAGACATTAAATCTTTCCTCTTCTCCAATGGCTTGATTTCCGATCATCAATTTTGATTCAGATCAGATCACTCTACCCTGGATATGCTGCTCCTGCTTTCCCAAAAATGGATGGAAGTCCTAAGTACCAGACATGAGATCAGAGCCATCTCCCGAGACATATCGCATACCTTCGAAACAGTCTGTCGCCCTGTCCTGCTCACCAAACTCTCTTCCTATGGTATTATCCAAGGAAATCTCCACTCATGGCTTGCAGACTTCTTCTCCTGTTGCAGTCAACATGTGGCCCTTTATGGAATTCTCTTATCCCCTCTTCCTGTCCAGGCTGGAGTTCCTCAAGGCAGTGGGCCCTGTCCTTTTTCTGGTTTTCATCAATGATCTCTTCGACTCTCTGGAAAATCCTCTTTGTCTCTTTGCTGATGACTCCACCCTCTGCCGTACCATCTGTCATCCCACAGATCGGCAATCTGCAGCTTCTTCACCCTCTGCAGATCTGGGTAAAATCACAAGCTGGTCCAACACGTGGAACATGTTTTTCAATCCTGACAAATCTCACACTCTCACTACATCTTTCTGAAAGGACTGTTCAGAACCCCCCTCCCCCCCCCCACCACCCCATCTACTTTATCAACAATCCACTTGAAGAAGTCCTTTCATTCAAGCTTCTGGGTCTCACTATCTGCCATGATCTTTCCTGGGAAAGTCACATTTCCAAGCTGACCTCCAACACCAGTCACCGACTGGACATCCTCCATCGTGTGAAGTCCTTTCTTGGCACACCTGAGCTCCTGACCACATACAAAGCTTCCATCTGCAGCCTGAGGGAGTACTGCTCTCCGCTCCGGGCTGGTGCTCCTTCCTCTCACTTTTCTCTGTTTCACGCTGTGGAAACACCTGCATTTAGGATCATTCGTATCTCCCGTGATGAGGCCGAGTCTTTGGGTCTCTCACTCCCTCACCGCAGGCAGGTCGGTGGTCTTTCTGTCTCTTCCATCTTCTCTCTGGCTTCGCCACCCCCTTGTTCTATCTGTGATCTGTCCCCCCCCTCTTATTTCCACAGGGCACTCAAGGTCCACCAGCAACCCCCTTCTGGTAAAACTACAAAAATGAAGAATCACTGCTCACCTTCACTCTTTCATTCCTCTTTTTTCCCACCTTTGGAACAAACTCCCACACTCTCTTCAATCCCACTCTCCCCTCCAGGTCTTCAAAACAGCTGTACACCACCATCTCTTATCTTTCCCCATCCAAAACCATGATCTTTTCTACCCCCTTTAAAGCACCCCAAACTTGACTCCTTCAAATTCCCTGCTTTCCTTCCTGAAAGTCCCTGTCGTGTAAGGACCTGAAAGTCCCTGTCGTTTAAGGATCTGAAAGTCCCTGTAGTGTCCATCTTGTCAACCCGTGTACCCCGCCCCATCCCTCTCTCTTCCACAGATATCCTCATTTCTCTGTTCCCCACTGTTTTGTGCTTTTTTCTCCTGCGCCTCTTGTCTCCTGCTCCCCTTGTTGTACGTTTTGTCCATTAACTCTTAGACGAGTCTCGACATTGTATATAAAAAAGTAGAAAGTCAATGTCACATAAAAACGTCAACTTTCATCCAATTGACTTGAAATTTTAAGAATTTGCATACTGGGTCACTGAATGGTTCACGAATACATCGCCAGAAGCTGATTGTTTTGAGGTTAAAAGGTCAAAGTTCAAATGTCGGAGCCACAAAATTGTAATTTTCCATCTGATTGACATGAAATTTGAGTATGGTTTGTATACTGGGTCACTGAAGCCTCTTGCTTTTGAGGTGAAATGGTCAAAGTCGCCTAAAATTGTCAATTTTTTGTATTTTTTTGTTCGCTGTTTTCGTCACATTTAGCATACGGAAGAAAAAGAAGTCTGAATACAAAGCGGACGCGGACAGGCTTTGCATTTTCAGATGTTTTCTAGTTCGTTTAGCAAAATAAAAAAGTTTCTACCTTCACCCGTACACTTTGTGAAGCGCCATACTTTACCCAGAATTACTAGAGCTGCATGAAACAGCTCCATTGAATACTGCACCGTTTGGGCAGTCACAGCTATGTTTCCTCAATGCTATCGTATAGATCTGCATCAGAGAGGTCTACATTTGTAACCCTAGTCAAGAAACTACTTCAGCAGAACCAACATTATGTACAAAGCATGGTTAATATTAATAATAATAATAATAATAATAAAAATAATACTTAATAATGATTACATCACACTGATGACCTTACATCAATGTTAATGATGACATCTGACCTTTAACCTCAGACATTCTCATGGTACACATTCACCCTGTTAGTATACATGTAGTGATATATAAATCGACCTGGAATTTTGTTATCACTTTGAAAACCAGTGATTAATTTGTTATGATGTTCGTCATTGTGGCAAGACTAATGGGTCATGACATGATTAATATGGCAGTATAAATATATGGAGTATATAACTTAATCACAAAATAACTAAGGTACAGGTGAAGGTCATTTGTTCCCCTAACACTCTCCCCACTCTCTGTGCTTTTGCCATTTTCAAATTCCAACACTCCCACCTATCTATTCCAGGTAATGCTGATGATACAGCCCACCCCAAGCAGAGAATTTGGAAATGGTAATGGTGCACAATGGCCTACTCTTTTCAAAGGGCACTTCACTTAAATGCAGTTAGGACAGCCAGCTTTATGTTCAGAGAGAAAGTATTGGATCTTTCTAGATAGAGCATGCTCTGCTCAAATGAACTAAGAATGACAGTTTGCATTGAATAATTTGACCCAGTAGTGAATCAAACTCAGACTAGACAGTTCAATGGCGAGCACATTCTTAATCCTGTCACAAGGTTAATGAAGGACACCTTGCCAAATAGTGCATTCCACTTCCTACAATGTTGTGAACAAAGGTACAGCAGAGTTCCTTGTACCTGCCATGGTCATTCCGTGCCTGTCCCGCCTCTCGTTCCTCTTCTCCATCATCCTCACTACCACTGTAGTCATATGCCTGTTCTTCTGTCAGCAACAAAGCAATATAGTTATCACCAGATGTTTAATCCGAAAGCATTATACAGGAGGAAACAAGGACACAGTTTGGACCATCAAATATGTGTTGCATTTCAATCTCAATCAATGTGTTTAGCAGACAACCAAAGGTGAGTAGGAAAACACTGAGTTACCATTGCTTCGTAATTATAAGGGGTGCAATGACAAAAGCAAAAAGAGATATCTGCGGTCGCCCGTGAATTACCCTTGGCCCGTGATCCAATGATGGCCATTTTTTTTGGACCACCAACTGACCTTGACCTTCAACACGTAGGGATAGAGTGTAAATTAAGAAAATGTATCCCCTTCTACAATGTATCCAAAAAACTCAACTTTATGAAAATCGGATGAAAATTATTCAAGTTATGATCAAAAAGATGTTTTTTGTTAATTAGGTCACAATCCTAAAAAAGTAGGTCAAGGACATTAATCCAATATCAGGTGCACAATATCAGTGCAGGTATGCTATTATGTTACAAGAACATCTTGGAAGGCCAAGCGGTCTTTAAGATTCGCATTAGCAACATTGAGCGATGACAAAAAAAACCGCGGTTTTTTTTTTTTCATACTGCCATTGGACCTTGACCTTTAACCTGGAGAAGTGTGATGTAAATTAAGGTTAAATGTGCCTTGCTCTGGGGTAGCTCGAGAGGGCAATTTCATTCTGTTTGGTCGAGTTTTGATTAAAAAAAAAATGTTAAAATATCTATAATTAGGTCAAGGTAAAAATAAATCATCCCCGTACTTTAAATTCGTATTATTGATGCAAAATTTCTTTCCAAAAGTCCCAACTGGCTCCAAGATACAGCGGGAAATTGATACAGTTCGGGATTTGAGTGTTGAGAGTGCAGGAAGAATTTTTTTTTTTCAAATGGTGGTTTCGTATTCCTGTGGTCTAAGAATCTCTGTGGTACCAAAAAATTGGGGGTGCCAATTGTAGAAACAAACCCTTCAACAACAATAAGCATTCCCCTCCTGTAGGCTTAAACAACAGTGCAGGGTTCAAACAATACTTTTAAAATACATCTGTCCAGAGTGAACCATTTACCTAACCTACTTGTACAGACAAGTTGTAATCGCCAAGCCAGAGTTTAGTCTTGTTCAAACAAAATATGATCCTATCTTTGCAGTTTCTGGAATTGTGGCATAATTTATGCCCAAATTTCCATAAATTACAATAATTACTAATTTCCATAAATTAGTAATTCAGTCATTTACTTATCAGTGCCCTTCATTCCCCACCTCCCTCCAATCCACAGCCCCTTTCCCACTCTTGTCCAGATTGTAATTGTACATCTCTGGCTATTCTCAGTAAGCTGCCTCAATTCTAGCGAGTCTGGTAGTTCGCTCAGGCAGAATGGCAAGGACTGCAAGCAGCCATTTCTCTTCAGGAATGGTCTGCCATATTTACTGCCTCTGATGTTAACTCAGCCTGGGAATTCTTCCACAAAATCCTGCTCTCTCTCATGCACGGATTCATCGCATCTCGTCTTCAATTAACCTACCCTTAAAAAGGAGCAGGCAACTGATCACCTTAACTACAGACCTATCAGCTTACTTCCAATAATCAGCAAGGTCATGGAATCCATCATCGCAGTTGATATGGAATTCTTTATTTTCTCCAACAACCTCATCTCAGATCACCAATTTGGATTCAACCCAGGTCACTCCACCTTGGACATGCTGCTTCCAATCACCCAACAATGGATGGAGGTCCTCAATGTCAGACATGACATCAGGGCCGCCTCGCGAGACGTATCTCGTTCTTTTGATACAGTCTTACAGTTCAATCATTCAAACTCCTGGGTCTCACAATCAGAAACAATCTTTCTTGGGCAAACCACATTTCAAAGTTGGCCTCCAAAGCTAGTCACTGACTGGGCACCTCCGTCGTTCAAAGTCCTTCCTTGGCACACCTGAACTCCTATCTCTAAGGCTTTCATCCATAGCTTGATGGAGCACTTCTCTCCCCTCTGGGCTGGCTCCCCTGCCTCACTTCTTGCTCAGCTTTAAACCATGGAAACCAACGCATTCAAGATTGTTGGAATATTTGAAGCCGAGTCTATGGGCCTATCACTTCGCCAAAAGTAGTGATGATGTATTTCGACTCATCTTCTTCTTCTTCTTTTGGCTGCTCCCTTTAGGGGTCGCCACAGCGAATCATCCGTATGATCCGCATAGTGATTTGGCACATGTTTTACGCCGGATGCCTTTCCTGACGCAACCGTGGTCGCCTCTTACGACACAGGGATATGGTACACCTATTTTAACCAGGGTATACACCGGCCCAGTACACTGGTACTCATTTCGCCGACCTCGGAAGGATGACAGGCTGAGACAACCCCCTGGTGTATTAATTCAGTGGCCCAACGGGGCTTGAACTCAGGTCCTTTTGGATCCCAAGCCGCTGCCCTAACCACTGTGTCAACACCAGGCTGTATTTCGACTCATAGAGATTGATATTTACCTTAGCTCTCAAGTCCACAATGTTGATAAGTAAACTGAAGCAATTGCTAATCACTTTAGTGTTGCCATTGAAAAGCTTTGCTGAATCGATAAGATTTATTAAAAAAAGTAAAAAAAAGACCAGCAGCATTAATGATGGTAACACCATCACCAGACTTGTTACAAAGACTAAAACACCTCATCAGGCACCTATCCCTTGGGAAAAAGGACAAATACCAGGCATTGGGCAGTAAATGTTTTGTACTCTGGGGTCCAACCTTGTATACTACGTCGATGTCGCGTGTGATCTACATGTTCCAAGAGGCCAGCACGTGTGTGCCTTTCCTGCAAGTCACACACGAACTGGTGTTTCAGCATCTGCTCAGTGTTTGGCCGCCGCTCGTAGTTTTTCACCAAACAACTTTCAAGAAACGAGGTGAATCGTTTGGACCTGAGGGTGGACAGGTACAGTTAAAAAAAAGGTTTTGACCATCTACAATTTTAAGGTGGAAAAGGTCAAAACTATGACATGTTAATAAAGTTTGCATGCTGATTATTTACACCACTTTTCATTCTTGCGACCAAGATCACTTCAAGACAGAGGAAAAACTTCACCACTTTTTGCTTTTGAGGCGAGGAGGTGGGTTTCTTGGGATAAGGAACAGCGCTCGCATTGGATGGACATCACAGAGAGCTGCACAGCAAAAACGCGACAGTCAGCAAGCTCTGCATGTAATATTTCATCACGAGGATTATCATCAACGTCCTCCGATGAATGCTGTGCATCAACAGGTGCACAGCATTCAGGAAGGGCAAAAAAAAGTTTTGAAGTTTATACGAAGATCATCAACATGAAACTGCACAGAGTCACCATCATTGTAAATAGACCATGGTTGGACAGGTGCAGATGGGGAATTGATTTTGATTCACTAAAAAATATATAATGTATCCATCTCTACAAAAAATACTGCTAAGGAAGCTCGCTTAAGAATGTCAAGATTTGGAATGCATAATTTCTCTCAAAGTGGTGATTTTCAATAACTGTGGTCATATTGGGACACCATGTCTGTCTGTCATTCATTCATCCATGCTGATGATAAAAACAGGGATTTTAAAACTGGAGACCATGTGACATGAGCAATCATAATGCAGTAAAAGAAAACAAATAAACTATTCAACTTAGTTCGTTAGATGACCATTCCTGGATCTGCCAGTCATTGGTTTGCGAAGGTCCACTTACGTGGCACTCCCTCAGCCATCTCGATCCCTGTTATTCCCAGTGACCACAGATCACTCTGGAGGAAGGAGGTATAACAGAGAGACATTTCCTCAATCTACATTTGTATTTTACACAGATCTGTAATTGTGCTATGGTGTTTCTCCACGATAAAGTGCTTTTGATTTGTTTTTGTTTTTTTCCTCTTTCATTGTAGGCCATACAAATGTAAAGGTTAATCAGAATTTATTGTTGTCCATCAGGGAGACTCTCATATGCCTCTGATATACATATGCTTGTGCATGCCATCTTGCATCGCAACTAACAGGTTGACATAACACCATTATACGATTCATTCAACATGCAGCATTGTAGGACACCGAGTTAACCAGAGTTGGTGTCAAAGCCACCCAATGCTCGCCTGTTTATACATTTATCGTTTTTAAAAGACGAGTCGAATAATTAATATTTTTTTATTAAGCATTGCAGTGAAGTATAATTATAAAGCAATATATGTATTTGTATATTGTAATCAGTAACAAGAGCGCAAGTGAGCACAATATACGCCCTAACAAGAAGGTATATACAGAATTGTGCTACTACTTGGAAAACAGCATCCTGGTTGCCATGGCAACCACTTTAGATGATGAACGTATGTCGCTACACACCGTCTCCACAGTCTATACCTATGTACCAAATATGAAAGGTGAAAGTTGAAAACTTTGGGAGTTAGATTGCGGACAGGAACTGATGGAAAACAGCATCCTGGTTACCATGGCAACCACTTTAGATGACGAACTTATGTCATGACACACCGTCTCCACAGTCTGTACCTATGTACCAAATATGAAACGTGAAAGTTGAAAACTTTGGGAGTTAGAGTGCGGACAGGAACGGATGGAAAACAGCATCCCGGTTGCCATGGCAACCACTTTAGATGACGAACGTATGTCGCGACACACCGTCTCCACAATCTGTACCTATGTACCAAATATGAAACGTGAAAGTTGAAAACTTTGGGAGTTAGAGTGGGGACAGGAACGGACGGAAACAGCATCCTGGTTGCCATGGCAACCACTTTAGATGACGAACGTATGTTACGACACAATGGCTTCACAGTCTGTACCTATGTACCAAATATGAAACATGAAAGTTGAAAACTTTGGGAGTTAGAGTGCGGACAGGAACGGACGGACAGACAGACAGACAGACGGACGGACGGATGGATGGACGGAATCACATAATACACCCCGATATATATATATATATATATATATATATATATATATATATATATATATATATATATATATATATATATATATATATATATATTTATATATATATATATATATATATAAATATATATAGATATCAGGCGTATAAAAAATAATGTGGTAGATAAAAACATTAGGAACACTCAGGAGAGTGCAAAACCTCCGCCGCCAATACTGCGAGGTCACTCAAGTGAACCTTATATCTTATTCATTAAATACGGTCAACAGTGCTGTCAGAGTTATCGTTCTTTTCTCTCACAATTTTTTTTTTGGGGGGGGGGGGGGTTGGAAATCACTTAAAACATGTAGAAATGCAAAAAAAAACAAACATTTTTTTTCTCTAACAATTTTTTTTCGGGGGGGGGGGGACCAAGTCCAAAATCTAATGGCATGATCCTTGGACCATACCTAACCCCCCACCAAGTTTCGTCGAAATCCGTCGAGGAGTTTTTCCGTAATACTGTTCACAAACAAACAAACAAACAAACAAACAAACAAACAAACAGGGGTGAAAACAGTAACCTCTGATCTTCGATGGCGGAGGTTAAAAATAACTTGCATCAAAAAATTTAACATTTTCACGCTCACGCTCACGCCAGGGTGTATCGCTATAGCTCTCTGTTCTTCGAACAGGCGAGCTAAAAAACAATAAATCTGTAAATTAAATAATTTATTGATAAGATTTGGTTTTGCATGTCTACTATAAGTTATAAAAATAATATTACCACAATACCAACAATCATTGTAACTGATACTTCATCATAATAATTCAAGTTTCAACCTATAGAACTTTTAAAAGCATATTTTAGTAAATTTACTGATAATTTTTTTGCACCCCAGGGTACTGCATCTCATTCTTTGTCGAAGTCTCTGTGTCTGTGTCGCTGTTTCTCACTATCTCTCTCTCTCTCTTTGGTGTTCTGCCCAAAGGCAGATTGAAGGCAAGGATTACACTGAGTGGTTTGCCTTTGCCTTCCCAGTGGTAGTCCTGGCAGGAATTTGTAATTTGTTTAGATATGGTTTTCGTGATAACTCTCCTCTTTGGAAATGACATGGTGGGATATTTAATGTGTACCAACTAATGTTAGCAGATGGGACACCCAGCTGAACGTCTATCCGAGGGACGTGGTACTTTGTGAAGTAACAATTTTTTTTTTTTTTTTTTTTTTTTTTTTGTATACCTTGGTCGAGGCTCGTATGAGAGCTAACACACAACTCACAGCAAGGAGGCATGAGACAAGAGGGGTGGGAGTGGAAGGGACAAAACATTGGGGAACAGACACAGGTGAACTGTGGAAGGGAGAGGGATGGGGATGGGACGGGGAACATGGCGAGGAGAAGATGGACATTACAGGGACTTTCAGGAAGGAAAGCAGGAGAATTGAAGGAAGTGGGCATGGGTGGATTATCGGGGGTAGAAAAGATCGAGGATTTGGATGGGGGAAGATAAGAGGTGGTGGTGAACAGCTGTTTTGAAAGCCTGGAGGGAAGAATGGGAAAGAATAGAGTGAGGAAGTTTATTCCAAAGGCGGGTGAAAAGAGGAATGAAAGAGTGAAGATGAGCAGTGATTCGTGATTTTGGTAGTTTTACCAGAAGGGGGTTGTTGGCGGACTTTGAGCGCCCTGTGGAAATGTGGGTGGGACAATGCGCAGAGAGAGCAGGGGGGAAAGGCTGGAGAGGAGTCGGTAGAAGACAGAAAGACCACCGACCAACCTGCGGTGATTGAGTGAGAGGCCCAAAGACTCAGCTTCATTGCGGGAGATGCCAATGATCTTAAAAGCCCTGGTTTCGACAGCGTGAAGTCGAGAAAGGTGGGAGGCAGGAGCACCAGCCCAGAGGGGAGAGCAGTACTCCATCAGGCTACGGACAAAAGCTTTGTAAGTAGTCAGGAGCTCAAGAGGGCCGAGGAAGGACTTTGCACGACGGAGGATTCCCAGTCGGCGACTGGCTTTTGAGGCGAGGTTGGAAATGTGACTTTCCCAGGAAAGGTCATGGCAGATAGTGAGACCCAGAAGCTTGAAAGAAAAGACTTCTTCCAGAGGATTGTTGAGAAAGTGGATGGGGGGTTTTGTAAACGGTCCTTTCGAAGAGACATAGTGAGAGTGTGAGATTTGTGTGGATTGAAAGACATGTTCCACGTGTTGGACCAGTTTGTGATTTTATCCAGATCTGCAGTGAGCGAAGAAGCTGCTGCTTGCCGGTCTGAGGGATGACAGATGGTACGGCAGAGGGTGGAGTCGTCGGCAAAGAGAAATAGAGGATTTTCCAGAGAGTCCGAGAGATCATTGATGAAAACCAGAAAAAGAACAGGGCCCAGAACGCTACCTTGAGGAACTCCAGCCTGCACAGGAAGAGGGGATGAAAGAACTCCATTTAGGGCCACACGTTGACTGCGACAGGAGAGGAAGTCTGCGAGCCATGAGTGGAGATGGCCTTGAATACCATGGGAAGAGAGTTTGGTGAGTAGGGCAGGGTGCCAGACTGTGTCAAAAGCACGTGATATGTCCAGGGATACGGCTCGGATTTCCTGTCTGGCATTGAGGACAATGTGACAGTTTATAATCTGGTCAGACTAGAGATCTTGACGTCTTTCTTGGCAAGGGTTATGAACGTCATAAATTTAATTCTTCACTCACATTGGGTCATAAATCAGATATATGAAGTTTCAGATTTTTGGACAAGGATTTTATTTCAACCAATTGTGGTTATCACCATATACACCCCATGGGGAGTTGATGACATATACCGTTTAAATTTTTTTCGCTGAGTGGTTTCGAAGAAAAATGATGTCCAATTTTTTTCCTGTAATCCAATATGGCTGCGACACCATGTGACGTATGATGTCAGAGTTATCAATAAAATACTCTCCATGGGCAGTCCCTCCTATGTTTAAAGATTCGCTTCGATCAGACAAGCATTTGCAGAGAAAAACATATTAAAGGTGAAAATATATAGATTTGAACGCACGCACGCATGCACGCACACACCAATAGTCTCACATCCCCTCTTGCAAGACTAACAAAGGAACTGTGATGTAGGGGGAGGCCATTCGGCCCATCATGCCTGCGCCACACCAACACCAGACCAAATAAATCAGACTCGGGGCACCAACCCAATCTCAATGGAGGAGATGCCATTTCTACAAACAAAATAATATTTTAACAAATTTTTTAAATTCATATTATTACTGTAAATAAATGCCTTTTGGTTTTCTTTTGGTGGGGTAGGGACAGGGATGAAGGTGGACCCTCCTACAGAAATCACAATCATGCCAAATGTATCCCAACAATCATCCACACGCAAGCAACCGACAAGTGCTGCCAATCAATATCCCTGTACCCCTCTATTTGCACTGATTCAAGGTCTAATTCCAAATGAAACCCATCTACTGTTTCTGTTGCCACTACCTTTCCAGGGAGACCATTAAATGCATTAACTTCTCTCTGAATGAAAGACCTCAGTCTAATAACTATCCTAACTCTCCTCTTCTTTACTTTCAGGTTCTGACTGCTGGTCCTGTTGGTCTATTTTGCTTAAAAAAAAACAAAATAAAAACCTCATGGTCACTTATTTTGTCAATAACCATCATTATCTTAAAAAAAAACATATTGTCACATCAGACAGCCTCCGTTAACACGGACCATCTGCACTGCGATCTTTGATGCTGCAAGCAGCCACAAGGTAGTAAGTTAAACTACGTTCAAACAAGAATCACCCTGTGCTCAGATTCACCTTATGATTCCCCAAGGTTATTCCCAATTAAACCAAATTTGGCGGTGGGCCACGCACATGAGGCGAAAGATGGGGAAATGCCTCTTACCTTGAAAAGGATTTAAGACTATCAGAGTCTATGCGGCACTACCGGGTTGGTGGGGTGGGGGGGGGAGAGGGGATACTCAGCACTGCCGGGATGGGTGAGCTTTTCCCGGTGGTGGTTTTTGGAGGTGTTGGACATTGAAAAGCTTTGGAGTTATTGGTCTCATTGTGGTTACCTTTTGCATGAGAGCTGGTGACAGCCCTGCCTGACCTCACATCCCAATAGACACTCTTTAGTGGCGTTTGGTGGCCTCAAAATGGATGACAAGGCCAACATGCAGAAGCTTCAAACCTTGCCCAGCTTTTGAAATATCTATATCCAAAATTTGGGGCCTCGAGGTGCTACGGTTCGGCCGTGAACGAATAACGCATAATCTCACAAATAAACACACGAATACAAAGATGAAACAAACAAAATACGGGGATAAGGGTGAACAAGACCCTCAACAAGTATGGAACAAACCAAGCGACACAACAGACATGTAGAGGGAGAGTGGAATATGCAAAGGTATCACAATGATAAGGAAATAAACAATCCTAACCCACTAAAAACACCTCACACCACATTCTTACTGACAAAGGGAAAGTAGGTGAGGACTTTAACAGGCACAAAGCTGAGAATGTGCAGGACAATGGTGCAGGGCGGACAGGGGGTGCGGCCGAAAGCGGAGAGAGGTGCAGGCAGGATGGAGTGAGGATGGTGCAGAGCGATACTCCATGAGGCCTGATTTGTCTCCACAACCAGGAACGAGTCAGTCTGTCAGGAAAACCAAGGACAGAGAGAGAGTGAGAGAGACAGGACGCGATGTTCTTCTCACCAAGGTGTGAGACACCACCCTTGTGGACACTGGGACGACATTAGTCTGCGGCAGGTCCTGTGATTGGCTGTCCATTGCTTGTTGGAGGTGTCATCTTCCAGGTCATCATCCACCATGTGCGGTCATCCACCATGTGCGGTCATCCACCATGTGCGGACACCACCCTTGTGGACACTGGGACCACATTAGTCTGCGGCAGGTCCTGTGATTGGCTGTCCATTGCTTGTTGGAGGTGTCATCTTCCAGGTCGTCCCTTCCAGTGGAGTGGCCCCAATAAAAAAAGTCTTCTGTCCCTCATCTCCAGGCCTCTACAGCGACTTCACCACCATGGCTTCTGGTGCACCAGCCAAACGGTTTGTGATTGGTCCCTTGAAGTGTAAAGTGCTTTCATGGTGCCTTTTGTGCCCAACTCCTCACCTGGCCCCATCCGCGAACAGGAGGGTTTTTACACCTACAATCTTATCCTTTTACACATAAGCTGCCTCCTCAGCATCACGTTTAAAGACGACTTACTATGACATTTTCCCTGGTGCATGGAAATCTAACCTACTTGAAACACACGGTCCTTACTATAATCTTACTACATTCTAACTACAGTTATAACCTTAATAACCTCCCACCCCCTCACCTTCCACATAACAATATTTATCAAATCCTCTCAAACATCAGGTCAGGTCAGGTATGGGAGCATGTGCCAGAACAGCGCGTCGCTGCGTCCACTTTCCGCCGGTACTCCAGGGGCCTCCGTCTGGCCATCCCCCAGGCAGATGCCAGGCCCATCCCCATCTCCTTGAGATGATGGTCAACCTGCTGCAACCATGAGGCACGTGGTCGGCCCACTGGCCTCCTCCGCTCATGAGACTCCCTCGCTGAGAGAATCTGGTGAGCAGGATCAGCGTCAGGAAAACGAGCCACATGTCCATACAGCCGCAGCTGACGCTCACGGACTATGCAGGTAACAAATCTCATCCGAGTCTCTCTCAGCAACCGCTCGTTGGACACAAAATCCGACCAGCGATAGCCAAGGATTCTCCGAAGAGACCTGGTACCAAAGGAATTAAGTCTCCGTCTCAGATCCTTGGTCAAAGTCCAAGTCTCGCACCCATAGAGCAAGACTGGAAGTACCAAGGACCTGAAGACTCGGACTTTCGTCCTCCCGCACAGGTACCGGCAGCGCTACACCCCATGATCCAGTGAATCCATGACTCCCCAGGCCCGACCCAGACGTCTATTGACCTCTGGCTCACAACCTGCGGAGACATGAATATCACTGCCAAGGTAAGTGAATCTATCCACGACCTCAACATCCTCACCACAAACAGACACAGACAGGACAGCAGCATCCAAGATGTCACCGAAAGCCTGGATCTTAGTTTTGACCCAAGAAATCCGTAATCCCAACAGCTCCGACTCCTCATTCAGCACCTCGAGGGCCCCCAAGAGGATGTCTAAAGTCTCCGCAAAGATGACTGCATCATCTGCAAAATCAAGGTCCGAGATCTTGACATTGCCAAACGATGCACCGCAACTTGATCTCTCCGACATCCTCCCAAAAATCCAGTCCATACAAGTGCTGAAAAGTGTGGGGGCAAGTACACATCCCTGACGGACTCCAGTAACAACTGGAAATAAGTCAGAGATGGTACCACCACACTTCACAGCACTCTCAGTACCAGAGTAGAGTTCAGACATCAGATCGATCAGTTTTGGTGGCACCCCACGAAGACCAAGAATCCTCCAGAGGACATCCCGATTCACTGAATCGAACGCTTTACAGAGATCAACATAGGCTGCAAGCAGCCCCTGCCAAAACTCTCGTCTGCGTTCGGTGAGGACACGAAGTGCAAGGATACGATCAATCGTTGACCTCTTTGGTGTAAAGCCTGACTGCTCTGGACGCTGGTGCTCAAGCAGATGGTGGCGAACCCCATCAAGAATTATCCGAGCAAAGACCTTGCCCGGCACTGAGAGCAGCGTCACCCCTCGGTAGTTGTTGCAGTCTTGGCGATCACCCTTCCCTTTCCAGAGAGGGACAACAAGGCCCCTCTTCCAGTCAGTTGGGATGATGCCTGTGTTCCAGGCAGAGCACAAAACTGCGTGCAACGACACGAGTGCAGCATTTCCACCAGCCTTGAGAAGTTCAGCATGGATGCCACAGATCCCTGGAGCTTTGCCCCGTTTCAACTGGTTCACCGCAGCCCGTGTTTCCACAAGCGATGGTGGACCACAGTTGATTCGAGGGTCAGCAACAGGGATTGTAACACCCTTGACGTCCAACTCGACAGCTGGGGGATCAGCCTGGTACAACCGCTCAAAGTAACCGGCCCAGCGGGCCTTCACTTCAGACTCCTCTGTCAAGAGCCTACCACTCTCTGCTCGAATGCAGTGCTCCGAGGGATGGGCTTGGATGAGCGTAATGCGCGAATTCCCCTGTAAGCGGGACGAGAATCACCTGTCCACAGGTGATGCTCTACCCCCTCACAGATTCCTCGCACATAGGCCTCCTTGTCCACCCTCAGTGCACGTACAGTTTTACGCCTCAGCTCCCTGAACAGCTCAGCTCTGCCATTCAGCCTGGCCCTGCGACTCAGGTCAATGGTATCCAGTGTCCCTTGAGAGACAAAATTCTTCTTTGCCCTGTGGTGAACTCCAAGGCATCCACCGGCAACATCAAGGACGGTGGTCTTGAAGGTGCTCCACAACTCTTCAGGACCCCCCAAAGCACCCAGACCCCCCAAGTGTCCACTCAGCCTGTTCGCAAACTCCTCAGCTACTCTCTCATCCCTGAGCTTGGCAACATCCAGCCTAGGCTGGGATGGTACCATTCTCCAGGATTTAAGGTGCAGCTTTAGAGTTGCTACAACAAGCCTGTGTTCAGTATTGAGGAACTGAGCACTCCGGTAGACCCTGCAGTTCTGGATCATCCTCCAACGACCGTCAATGAGGACATGGTCAATCTCCTTTGCCACACCGCCAGCATTGGAATACCAAGTCCAGCGATGAGCTTGCGGGCGCTGAAACCATGAACCAGCCACCCTAAGTCCATGACTTCTTGCAAAGTCAAGGAACTTAGTGCTATTCTGGTTCATAGTTCCTGACCCATGGGGACCAACACACACCTCATAACCATCCCTATCAGTTCCAGTCGATGCATTGAAATCCCCCAAGACTAGAAGTGTATCTCGTCTGGGGCACTGATCAACCACAGACTCGAGTGTGGCGTAGAATGCATCCTTCACGGTGAGATCACTCGCCTCAGTCGGAGCATAAATAGAGACCAGGGAAATGACACCTAAGGAGTGGCGAATCCTTAATCTCATAATACGCTCGTTGACCGGTGTTACCTCAATTATCATTGGGGTCAGCTTATTGGACACAGCTACAGCAACTCCTTGGGTATGGTAACCATCAGAGCGACCAGACCAATAGTAGGTGTAACCACCCACCATTATCTCGCCGCAATCCGGTCTCCGAACCTCAGAGAGAGCTGCAATCCCGATGTCCAAACGCTTGAGCTCAGATGATAACAGAGACAGGTGATCATCCTCTCTTAGGGATAGGACATTCCAGGCACCCACCCGAAGGGACCGCCTCAGGTTAACCCAAGGAGACCGCCGTCTGGTGGACGACACCTCAGCACCACTCCGACACACTCTCCCGCAATCTGACCGAGGGATGTTACCCCGTGGTTTCCCTCCTATCAAAGATTGGGGGTCCCGAAGGCTTTGCCCCAATCCTGTCATCCGGTGAGCTGCCCTGCGAAGGGTAGCTGCACAGGAGGTACTCCCACGGAGTGGGTTTTCAGATTTTTTTGCGTTTTTGCGTTTTGCGGAATGAAGGGTTTTACGGTGGCCGGAGTGCAAATCCTGCCACAAACCTCCTAATAAGAAGTAACCCAACTGCAGGAGGACGTCCGCAGGCACAGTTGGGCACTAGATATGGATGGCCGTTGGCTCACAAGGAGCTCCTCCGCCCTTTGACGGGTTTTGTTTTTAATCCTGCTGGATGGCCATATCCAAACACCCTCCTCACCAGAAAACCTGGTGGGGGAGACGGTTTAGTCGCCGACAACCCGACCATGGAACAGGTTAGTACAGGTTTACATGGTACCTGTAGCAGGTTACAGATCGAACCTGACCTGACTGACAATGGGGTAGATGGGGATGGGGATGGGGTAGATGGTATGCCCTGTGACTTGGCCCTCAAAGCAAAATCCCAACCTCGAGGTATCAAGTTCAGGACAGCACCAAGTGCATCACCTCCTTTATAACATATAAAGTCCTATCTCCTTCAGCCACTCCACATAGCTTCGTCCAGCGAAGCCAGGAATCAATATACAGCGGTTTTGCTACGTCGGTTTATTTCCAGTTTAAACCCCATTCACACTGTCATTAATGTTTGTCCATCTCTGTTTGTCAATGTCTGCACTTTTCCAGATGACACTTTTACTCACCCGATTGTCATACACAGATTCCTGGCTCACATTGCAGGCGATAACCTCTGGAGCCATCCAGTACGGCGTGCCAATGAACGTGTTTCGCCGGCCCATCGTTCGGTCCAGCTGCGCACTCACTCCAAAATCCACTGGAAGAGGACAGATACGAGGGCAGAAAAATAGAAATAACCAGGGCAATAAGTTGGTAAGGATTCTTTTTATAATCCTGCATTGTAAAGTGAAACTGACGTCACATACATCATGGGATTTTATGTTCCACACATGTGCACTCTCTATTATCCGAATAACGCACAGACATCTCACCGAGTTTCACTTCGGCTTTGTCTGTGAGCAGCACGTTCTGCCCTTTGATGTCGCGGTGGATGAGGCGATGCGAGTGCAGGTGAGCCAAACCCTAAGGGCAAAGCAATGTTAAATGCAATTACTTAATGTATGAAAAGCTTGGGTTTGAGTAGTGATACCATTAAGCTGTAATTCTACTGTTGAGCATGCCATTTTTCAAAGGGGATGTTAAGCCAACTGTCGCATAGGTGATCAAGCGGAAGGAAAATACTCCATTGTATTGTTTGTGAATGTAAGGCTTAGGACAATCCATCCATCCATCGGGACCATACTCTGTGCAGAGCGTTGGTGCTGCCTAAGCAGTCTCCTTGGCTATTGGGCACAATCCTGGACGGGTCACCACTCTGACGCAGGATACCTGCAAGCTGGTACTCAATTTTGCCGATCTCAGAAGGATGAAAGGTTGAGTCAACCCTACCTGGTATGAATTCAACAGACAAGCAGGATTTGAACTCAGGACCCCAGGATCCCAAGCCCACCACTCTAACCATTAAGCCAACACCAGGCATGCTTTGGACCAGTGTCCCCAGATGAAGTCCATATTCTCTCTGTGGGTCAAGAAAATTGTTCACCACTGATCTCATCAAGACCCTTCCTGCTTCACACCTACTCCAATGGCTTTTAATGGCTTTATTAATGGTGAGCCTTCAGAAGGATATTAGATCAAATGCTCCTTTATCATATGTAAAGGTGGTTGTTTTTTTTATCTCCAGAATCTATTTTTAGGAATGATGTATTTATTTCCATAAGAGTTCTCCAAGGCGAATGGAGGAGCTTTAACACTGATTACATGCAGGACAATTTGACAATCTTCTTAACCCAAATGTTATAATTGTATCTAAATCCTAATGACACATCAGTGTACTTGAAATGAACTGTAAGGACATTATGAGACAATGGATAAATAAACATACCCAGTTTCAGTATGAACAGGGTGCTTAAATTTTAACAACAAAGATTGTAACCCCCACCCTAAACAATGGTTGATGGACCATGTTATTATCTTGAATTTTTACATTCTACAAATCTCAAATCAATTTATTTGGCTTTTTCATTGAGCCAAATTTAAACTGCAGATTGGTAATGGCAAGGGATGGCTCTCAGGATACCTTTGTTAATGGTGAGCGGGGATGGGGTAGATGGTATGCCCTGTGACTTGGCCCTCAAAGCAAAATCCCAACCTCGAGGTATCAAGTTCAGGACAGCACCAAGTGCATTGTTTGCTCACGTAGGGACATTTGACACTAGCACGACATCAAGTTTGTCATTACACACTGTGTGGAGATATTGATGCGACGTGATTGCCTCTCTTCTTTTGTGGATTAAAAACTGAAGGGAAAGCCATGCACATATTGACTGTTCATTAATTGCTTGTGACCCTATCGTCTCGAGCTTTCAGTTTAGTTTATCTGCTCACAATGTTGTTGCAATATTGAACCCTTTAATTTAGCGTGGAATAAATTTGCCAACTTTTAGATTATAAAAGTTGTTCAACAATATGGTCATTCTTTAACTACTCTTTGCACCTCTTCTTTGGTGTCTTTCTCCCTCTCTAAAGTCTCACCTTAAGAGTGCAGGTACATTGACTTTCGTTGCTGTAAACTTATACAAACCACATGACCCTTACACTGCATCATCCCTTTTGGGTCGTGATTAATGATGCTATCCTGTGCAGATTTCTCCCTTAATTGATGTTGGAAGTTTCTCCCATTTCAATTCCACATTCCCTGTGAGTGCTTGTTCTCCTTATGACATGCATTATGGGTTGTGAAATGCATTTATCTTTGCTGGTCTTTTTTTCCTTTATATCTCATTAGGTCTTTACTTGTTTTAGAACTTTCCTTTTCACTCTCGACTTTAATTTCTCCCCGTTATCTCTGCCAACGAAGGTGAATGGAGGTTATGTTTTCATCACTGTCTGTCTGTCCTTTTGTCTGTGAACAGGATATCTCAAAACGTTGTGGACAGAAATGGACAGAACTTGGTGGACCGGTTGGGTATGTAACAAGGATGAAATGATTAGATTTTGGTTAAGATCAGGATCCCTCTGGAAACGAAAATTTATATTTTTTTAGTCATTCTTCACCATTAAGAGATGGAGACAAAAATTATATGTAACATGGTATTTCAAAATGTTGTGGACGAGTCATGACAAAACTAGCGAGATGAGTTGGTTTGGTGACAAGAACAAGCCGATTTCACTTTGGTTCATGTCTGGATCCAAATCTGGCCCATCAGTAGGATACTAAATGTAAACCGGTGAGCTTGGCAGCAGTAAGCACTCTACCGAGTGCTGTTCTCGTTGTAATGTAGCCAAGTTTGAATGCAAAATGCATATTATGTTCCAAACATGTCTTGCCTCATGCTTATTCATGTTTTGCTTCATGCATATTTATGCTCCACCCATGTGTCATGTCATCTCCGCTCCAGTGCGCGAGAGCGAATCTTCCATGGTCTGGCGGGACAAATGCATGTATTTGAAAAAGGAATGGTTTTTACCGACGCTGTTGAAGTGTTCTAAATAAACAAAAAGTGATTTGAAATTCTGCAAATGTTGGTTAAATTGCCTGGAGCATCCTTATTCCAGAACCTGGACACAAAGGCCATTCCAGGATACGAGGTACCTCCAACACTGAAGGTGGAAGGTGGAAGGAGGTTATGGTGTCACCCCTGTATTTCTGTTTGTTTGTTTTGTGTGCAGGATATCTCAAAATGTTGCTGAGGGATTCGGATAAAATTTGGTGGAAAGGTTAGTTGTTGTGCGACAAGGATGAACTAATAACATTTTGGGGACGATCCAGATACGACGATAATTTTTTTAAAAATTGATTCCTCACCATTGAGAGATAGGGCTATATATATATATATATATATATATATATATATATATATATATATATATATATATATATATATATATATATATATATATACATATATATACACATATACACATATATATACACACATACATACAAATGTCTTCTTCTTCTTTCGGCTGCTCCCGTTAGGGGTCGCCACAGCGGATCATCCGTATGATCCGCATAGTGATTTGGCACATGCTTTACGCCGGATGCCCTTCCTGACGCAACCCTGGTCGCCTCTTACGACACAGGGATATGGTACACCTATTTTAACCGGGGTATACACCGGCCCAGTATACTGGTACTCATTTCGCCGATCTCGGAAGGATGACAGGCTGAGTCAACCCTCTGGTGTATTAATTCAGTGGCACAACGGGGCTTGAACTCAGGAACTCAGGACCTTTTGGATCCTAATCTGCTGCCCTAACCACTGCGCCAACACCAGGCTTAATATATATATATGTATATATATATATATATATATATATATATATATATATATATATATATTGCATATGTATATGTATATGTATATATATATATATATATATATATATATATATATATATATATATATATATATATATATATATATATATATATATTGTTGTGGTTGAGGAAATTCGCAAACCACCATTCAGGTCCCATAGGTGAGATATCTCTGTAAGTATATGTGTAGTTAGCCCAAACCCGTTGTTTAGAGGGAATAAATGTCATTCATTCGGGCTGCGACCCTTTAAGATAGCCGTTTTTCTGTTCTATCTTTATTTTGAGCCAACCACGTCTCAACAGCCATCACACAACAACCACCAACCGCAACGCCGCTTCACAACAACAACGCCAACAGCCACGACCTTTACTGTCACATCTCGCTCTCGCAACCATCGCATCACCGCCATTCCCGCGCCGCTTGTGGGCACCGATCCTGGACTCGTACAGGGCGCGCACCGAGCAGCGGGTGCAAAAAGCGGCCTTTCCGAGAAATCGGATCAAGAATGATTCACGCCCACTTCTGTTCCGTCCTATCAGCGAGCATGGGGCGATTTGGCCCCGCCTCTAGGCGCGTCGGAGTATAATCGATATATGCAGATTCGAGGATCAGGAATGATTCACGCCCACTTTTCCTCTGTCCAATGGACGAGCGTGGCTCCGCCCCCGAGCCGATCCTGATCCAAAAATCTGCATATGGTTTCTCCTGTCGCACTATAAAGCGCCGAGCGCGGGGCGAATCGGGGAAGAGTTGGAGAGTTGTGGCGGCGGCGAAATCAGTCGAGAGAGTGTCTGTCGGGGTCCGGAGAGGTGGAGAAGCCAAGGAGCTTTGTGGAGGTCTGCGCTCGTGTCAGAGTCGGGGAGCTGCGGAGAGGGGAGGCCGGGAACGCGGTCGAGGTCACAGTGGCGTCGCTCGTCGCGGGACGCAAGCCAGCCAGATATCCTCTTTCCCCCGAGCATCAACAACCCCCCCCCCCTGTTTCCCCCCCGCGCTGAGATAGTGTGAGAAGGGGGCCCCGTTCCCACCACATTCCAGGCAGTGCCAGCGAGGCCCGCGGAGTCGGGGCACCGCCGCCATTTTGCGGCTCATCACCAGACGGGTAGGCTCGACGCGGTCTCAGCCCCAGGCCCGTCTGCCCCCTTGTATTCGAGGGTGGCCCCTTTTTCTTTTGCTTTGGAGTATATGTGTTGTTGGCGCCGTCTGTGAAGTAAAACTGTGTAAGTGTTGCCGTGTGCTCGCGTAGTCGGTAATAGATCTGCATTGTGTTTCTTTTGTTGCAATTGCTTTTGGTGCGTAATTATTGTTTCTTCTTTTGTTACATTTGCTTTTGGTGCATAATTGTGGTAATTGTATATGTGTGCTTTCCGTTTGCCGCGGAATAAATCTGCTTTTTGTTGAACTGTTTCTCCCGTTTCGCTTCGTCTTTTCTCTAATTGAATCTCCATCTTACTTCACGTAAAGGGTTGGTCGTGGGCTAAATACGCCCGATAATTAATCGGAACCGTCGAGGTTGAGGATAACACCGCTCGGTTATCCCGATAGTACGGAACGGGTCGCTTAAAGTGGCCCGTGTCCGAAGTCGACCTGCGGAGATCGCCCGGTCTACCCTCCGTGTGGGTACTTAGGTAGGTCGAATTTGGCGAACAACCCTATCCCACGCGGGGGGCCGATTGGCACGATCGTGGTGAGGCCGAAAGGCCCACCCGTGACTAGTTCCCGGTGTTAGTCCGAGAGGGTCACGACGGGATTGTCCGTCCGGTGGGCGATGTGCCGCGATTCGAGTTACGTGGCCGCTCGCACGCCGGCGGGCGCGAATCCGCAACAATATATATATATATATATATACATATATATATATATATATGTATATACATATATATATATATATATATATATATATATACATACATATATGTATATATATATATATACATATATATGTATATATATATATATATATATATATATATATATATATATATATATATATATATATATATATGTATATATATATATATATACATATATATATATATATATGTATATACATATATATATATATATATATATATATATATACATACATATATACATACATACTCATGTATATGTATATATATCACACGATATCTCAAAAAGTTGTGGATGGATTTGGATTAAACTTGGTGGACACGTTGGATGTGTAACAAGGAATAATCGATTCAATTTTGATGAAGATCCAAATCCATATCCGGATACGAGAATTTTTTAATTTTTCGAATGATTCTTCACCTTTGAGAAATAGGGTCAAAAACGATACACAGCAGGATGTCAAAAAGCTGTGGACGAATCTGGACAAAAACTTGGTCCACACATTGGGAGTGTGACAAGGAAGAAGTGATTAAATTTTGGTGAAGATCCGAATCCAGATCCGGATGTGAGAATTATTTCATTTTTAAAGTAATTTCAACATTGAGAGATGGTGCCAAAAACGACATACAGCATGATATTTCAAAAAGTTATTGGGCCCAACATGTTCTACTGCATCAGGCATTGCGTGGCGGAGGTAAGCGCTCTCCCAAGTGCCCTTCTAGTGTATTTCTGTTTTTGCCAAGAAAGATCTTTCTTTAAAATATAATTTCAGCACCCTTGGTGCATATATGTTCTTCAGCTTTATGAGATTTCCTGTTTTTTTGCATAAGCTTATTTTAAATATGTTTGCATTGCCAATGAAGCTTTAAGGTATACATGCAACTGTCTAAGCTAATTGTGAATTTTTTTTGAATTTTTTTTTCAAGAAAAAACACATCACCACTGCACACTGCTTCTTTTTGGGTGATGGTTTATCACATTGCCTAAACGAGATCTCTCTCTACTCTGCTGATTCAGTCTTTTTATTTTTTTAATGGTTCCAACAAGATCACAAGTAATATCTTTTTTACGATTCCAAATATTATATATTTTGGTTATAAACTCTTTTAAATAATGCTTGTACACTGCTGTTGATGGGATGTGCTCTTAAAGCCATCATACACCTTTCATCCTTGAGAACGGAGTCTGTCTTGGGTACAACCAGATGGCTGGTGTCTGGTTTACAGTTTCCCATTGAATGACTAATCGTCTAATGAACATCTGAGCTCCAGATCACATTTGTTTGTGTGCTGCACGCTGAGCTTCGAGTGTAACTGAGAGCAGGCTATGGTTCATCTTTTATAGACCTTTGAAGATCCAGCATGGTGTAGAAAGTATCGAAAGTGATCTTTGCTAGACTTTAAAATGGCTTCTTACTGCACATGATGATAATGATCACCAATGACCTATATTCTTTACAGAGCGCCGGGTCTGTCAAAGTAGTTTCTTGGTAAAGGTTATGCTTGGGTGGTACTGGATAGTGCTGTGTGATTTGCTGTTACGAGTGTCAGTCTCCTGAAGCAGTCTCCAGTCAGTCAAGGCAGGAATTTGTTATTTCTTGAGGGTGCTGGCACTAATTTGCTTAAATTTTCACAAAAGACACCATGGGATACTTACTGTATATTAAGAGTCTATACACAAAATACGTGACCCTCACACCTGTGACACTTGGTGATGCTTTGCATGATCACCCAACTCCCCCCCCCCCCCCGACCACCCACACACACACAAAAAATACTTGAATGAGAGTGAAGTTACCTTTATATATTTTCGATCAGTTTCGTTTTTGCAAAAATCTTTTATACGTTTGGTGGCATCTGGCAACCCAGTCAATGATTTATGTTTTTTATATTAAATATGTTTTGCAGTTTATTTATCGTAATGCCATCTTTTCATATGCACAACTTCTTCACATGCTTTAACAAAATTATTACATCAATCTAAGGCTCATGGAGGAGCTTGTACATAAATCACATACAAGACAAAGACAATATTAGACATCAGTGTGCTTTTATGTGAGTTACAAGGATATATGTAGGTTTTACACAATGGACAACCACATATGGTTTTATGGGATTTGAAGCTTGGTTCCCTTCCTCATGAACTAAGTGGTCAGATGGGATTGCTCATCGGCCAAATCAAATCTGAATGTACTTTGTAAATTCGTTTATTGCAATGCAAAAATGCAAAAAAAAATATTCAAATATTTTTTCAAAATGGCCGCCATAGCGGCCATATTGGATTTTGGACCAAGTCCAAAATCTAATGGCATGATCCTTGGACCATACCTAACCCCTCCACCAAGTTTCGTCGAAATCCGTCAAGGAGTTTTTCCGTAATACTGTTCACAAACAAACAAACAAACAGAAAGGGGTGAAAACAGTAACCTCCGATCTTCGATGGCAGAGGTTAACTAGAGGCTGAGCACTCGGGAGAGTGCAAAACCTCCACGCCAATACTGCTGGGTCACTCAAGTGAACCTTATATCTTATTCATTAAATATGATGTCAACAGTGCTGACAGAGTTATAGTTCTTTTCTCCAACATTTTTTTTTTTTTGGGGGGGGGGGGGGGTTGGAAATCACTTAAAACATGTAGAAATGCAAAAAAAAAAAATTTTTTCTCTAAAATTTTTTTTCTTTTGGGGGGGTGGGGGGGGACCAAGTCCAAAATTTAATGGCATGATCCTTGGACCATACCTAACCCCCCACCAAGTTTCGTCGAAATCCGTCCAGGAGTTTTTCCGTAATACTGTTGTCCCGCGGCCCGGGACAATGGAAGGCCAACCCAACCTTTTTATTCGCCACCACCGCTCCCAAAGCCACCACATCACATTGATCATAATACAAATCCCATTGATTGATCTCCGCCAAACCCACTCTCACGCGGGAACTGCTGGCATTTAATTCAACAACGTTAAACTGCATCACTAGAGCAAGGAAAAACACATATGCAATGAACAGCAATCCACAACCCACATCATGAGTCCGTCTCTTGGTTGTTGACTCGATGTTGTGACTCGCGACTTCCTTTAACGCCACGGGCTCACCACAACCTGTTGAAGCTGCCTGAACAACACCGGCGCGCATTGCCTCACGAACGCTGCCAAAGCGCGGGAACTCATCGCGAGCGAAGCGCGGGAACTCATCGCGAGAGCTGATACGGCTCTCGCCGCTCCCGAACCGTACATCACCGCCGCAGGCAGCAACGAACGGCCGCTCCCGTTGCATCGACGCGGCTCCTGCCGCCAGAACCTCGCCCTCGGTACCCGACGAAGGCATCGAAGAGAGCACTGGCACACCTGGAGGTACGAACCGGAGATCCAGCCCGAGGTGCGCCAGTCAGTCCCGACCCAAAAGGGCGGGCCCCTCCCCTCGCACCACGAACACCGAGAGCCGGGCGCATCGACCTCGGTAGCGCACTGAGATGTCGGCCCTCGCAAGCGGTGCAATCGCTTCACCGGTGTACGTGTACAGCGACAAGGCCGTCTTGACCAGGCTAACACTGCGAAGACCACGAGCCGCCTGCTCACCCATGACCGACACCGCAGCCCCGGTGTCCACGCAAAACACAGTCGGCTCGCCATTCACTTCGACCTCCACTGTGAACGGCGTCGTCATCTCCGAACCAACGGAAAACAGACTCAACCATGGTTGCATCTCCTGCTCCGGGCCGCCGGCATCGCCATGCCCCGGTTGCAGGCCGATCTCCAGGTCACTGGGGTCCTCCCGCACCTCGTCATCCAAGACCCCAACGGAGGCCCCCGCCATCCGACACACACGCTTCAAATGTCCCACCTTGTGACAATGCAAACACACGGTGTTCTTATACGGGCACATCTGTCGCAGGTGCGGACCCCCACACCCCCAGCACCCCTGGAAAGCCACTTCGCTCCTGGTGCGACCGTGCTGCGGTGCGCGCCCTCGTCCCGCACCGCCAGGCGCGCGTGCAACCTGCGGCACTTGAGTCATCGCGCGGACTCCGGGCTGCGCGACCTGCGGCACTTGAGTCATCGCGCGGACTCCGGGCTGCGCGACCTGCGGCACCTGCGCGGTCACCGCGTGGACCTCGGGATCAGCCGACACACCCCAGTTGGAGCTACTCATTACGTCCTGGCCAGCGATGGTGCGGACATCCGTGAGTGTCTGCTCGACAGACGAAGCAGTCCCGACCGCCGAGTCGAATGTGATGTCGGTCAACCGCAGGATGGCTGCTACCATCTTTGCGTCTCGCAGACCAGAAATAAAACGATCTCTGAGCCGTGCCGGACGCTCCCCTGTCGTGAACTTGCAAGGCACCGCCGAATGCTTCACCTGTGTTACGAAGTCTGCAACGCGCTCCTCGCCACCCTTAGCGAGGTGATCGAACTGGAACCGCGCGAGATGCAACGACTTCTCTGGCGCCAAGTGGGTCTTCATTTTCGCCACGATGTCCTGAAACGATAGCCCGTCATCACTGGGCTTATTTGGAGCCACCAAATCACTCAGCAGCCGGTAGTGCTCCTGTTGTGATAATAAGTGCCATACTGTAATTGGCGGCAACGGTAATTGGGCAGATGTGGCAGCACTGTATATGAAGGTCAATGGCTGGTGTTGACACGTATACCACGTACTCCGTGGAAAGTCATGCTGGAACAGTAATGGTATGTTGTATACTATATTAGGAATAATGTACTCTGAGGAATGTAATTGGTGTTAGAGTATGGAGTTTAACTTCGTTATTATGTGATGCGTATGTGGTATTTGCCTTCAGTATTATGTGTACAAGTTATTGTATTTTGTTATTCTTACACTATGTATATTTATGTTGTTGTAGATATGCGTATGGGTTTTGTGAGAATAAAGCCGATCGAAAAGGTTTATTGTTGATTACTACAACAGCTCCGTTGATAGCGAGGCGAGCAAGATCGCCTTGTGTTTCTCTGCATCATCTACATCATTCGCGCAAAAGTAGCAACCCAACTGTTCAGAAAACAACTCGAATTCATCTCCTACTTGGTTGGATTGGACCAGAAGAGCGCCGAGGCCTACACTGTAATGGAGCGTTTGCTGAGACCAGAGAGGCTGGATTCGGATCCCAGTTCACCCACGGCAGCACAAAAATGGAAACGCTGGTTAAAGACGTTCGAAAACTTCCTGGGAGCTCTACCACAGGATAATCTGGATAAGATGAGTCTGCTTACAAATTTTGTCTCACCAAGACTATACGAAACTATATCAGAGTGTACCATTTATGATGAGGCTATCCGTACTTTACAGTCACAGTACGTAAAGCCCACTAATGAAGTGTTTGCACGCCATCGTCTTGCAACTCGCCGCCAGCAGGTCGGAGAGTCCTTAGATGAATACCTTCTGACTCTGAAAACGTTAAGTAAAGAGTGTAACTTTGGGGCTGTAACAGCAACTCAACATTGCGAAGAATCCATCAGGGATGCCTTCATTAGCGGCCTGCAGTCACCACTGATCAGACAACGTTTATTAGAGAATAAGACTTTAGATTTAGCTACCATGTTTGATCAGGCTAGATCTCTAGATTCAGCCCAAAGAAATTCAGAATCTTATTGTGTTATTCAACCTTCTCGTTTATTGGGTGCTGCCTCATCCAATCAGAATACCGGTGAAGTGGAACCCACAACTGTAATGGCTGCTACGGGTGTTAAATGTTTCTTTTGTGGTTTTTTAAAACACCCACGTGTAAAATGTCCGGCACGAGAGGCTGTGTGTCATAAGTGCCAGAAAAAGGGTCATTTTGCTAAGGTGTGCCGTAGTACTTCATCAGTAGCTACTGGTGCTTGTGCAACTTCCTCTGATCAGGCAACGCTAGCGGCTGTGTCTTCTGCCGCTGCCCCAGGGGTGTTATCAAAGGCGGTTGTGAGGGTCACGCTCAATGGAGTGGAATTGGATGGCCTTATTGATAGTGGTAGTTCAGAAAGTTTTATCCATCCCGACCTCGTTAAGTGCCATTCCTTAAATGTACATCACACCCAAGGCAATGTTTCCATGGCATCCACTTCCTTCACCGCTCATACATCAGGGTTCTGTCAAGTCAACATCAAAGTAAACGGTCGGTGCTACCAAGATGTGCGTCTGTCCATACTCCCTCAGCTGTGTTCAGATATAGTTTTGGGCCAGGATTTTCAGGGACTGCATGATAGTGTTACACTGACATATGGAGGTAGTTTGCCTCCTCTTGTTATCTGTGGACTCAGTACACTATGTGTTGACCCTCCAGAACTGTTTGCCAACTTGACAGTTGATTGTTATCCTGTTGCTGCTCGATCACGCCGGTACTCTCCCGATGATCGTAAATTCATTGAAAAGGAAATTCAAAGGATGTTGAAGGAAGGTATTATAGAGCCCAGTAACTCCTCTTGGCGTGCACAGGTTGTTGTCGTTAAGAACGAAACTCACAAGAAACGCTTAGCCGTGGACTATTCAGAAACTATCAACAAATTTACACTTCTTGACGGGTATCCTCTGCCTCGTATAGATGACACTGTTAACAAGATTGCTCAATACCGTGTTTTTAGTACGATTGACCTCCGTAGTGCGTATCATCAAATCCCCATCAGAAATGAAGATAAGCCATACACCGCGTTTGAGGCCTGTGGACGCCTTTATCAGTTTGCTCGGGTTCCCTTTGGCGTCACCAACGGAGTGGCTTGCTTCCAACGTATCGTGGATTCTTTCATCCAAGAAGAAGAACTGGTTGGAACATTTGCTTACTTAGACAACATTACTATTTGCGGCATGACTCAGGAAGAGCATGATGCTAATCTCACGAAATTTCTTGAGGCTGCGAAGAGAAAGAATATAACTTACAATGAAGACAAATGCATCTTTTCAACTAACAGGCTCAGTATTCTCAGATATGTGGTGGAAGGAGGGGAAATGCGCCCGGATCCGGAACGACTCCGACCCTTGCAGGACTTGCCTGTGCCTCGGGACATGAAATCGCTCCGACGCATCCTTGGCTTCTTTGCCTATTATTCACAGTGGATATATGACTACTCAAGCAAGATCCGCCCACTGTGTGCCACTACTACATTTCCCATGACAAGGGAAGCAGAAGCGGCTTTCCATATACTTAAGCAAGACATTGAAGGTTCAGTGGTGAGGGCGATTGACGAATCCATACCCTTCGAAGTTGAGACCGATGCTTCGGATGTAGCAATTGCTGCAGTCCTCACCCAGGCAGGACGTCCAGTAGCCTTCTTTTCCCGAACCCTTCAGGGACCCGAATGTCGTCATGCTTCTATTGAGAAGGAGGCCCAGGCTATTATTGAAACAGTTCGCCACTGGAGACAGTATTTGACAGGCAGACATTTTACTATAAAGACAGATCAACGATCAGTGAGCTATATGTTTGATAAGCAGCATAAAAATAAGATAAAGAATGATAAGTTCATGCGTTGGAGGATGGAATTATCTTGCTATGATTTTGACATTGTGTATCGTCCTGGTCGAGAAAACATTCCCTCTGATACATTCTCCAGGTCTTATTGTGGGATGGCATGCCACGATCGACATTCACTGTTTAACCTCCACGAAGCCTTGTGCCACCCAGGGGTTACCCGCTTATACCATTTTGTGAAATCTAAGAATATGCCATACTCTGTCGAGGATGTCCGGCAGGTTGTTGGATCTTGTAGAATATGCGCAGAATGCAAGCCCAAGTATCACCAACCAGATAAGACTCGACTCATAAAAGCTACTCAGCCATTTGAGCGTCTCAATATAGATTTCAAGGGGCCTCTTCCGAGTACAGATAAGAATCAGTATTTTCTTAACATTGTGGACGAATATTCACGGTTTCCTTTTGTATTTCCTTGTGCCGACATGACCACTTCCACGGTTATCAAGTGCCTCTGTCAGCTGTTCGCTATTTTCGGAATGCCGGCTTACATTCATTCGGACCGGGGACCCTTCTTCATGAGCAAGGAATTACAAGACTTCCTTGCCAGTAGGGGGATCGCTGGAAGCAGAACTACTAGCTATAATCCTCAAGGGAATGGCCAAGTGGAGAGGTTCAATGGTACCATTTGGAAGGCAATCACAACGGCTTTAAAATCCCGTAATCTACCCATCAAATGCTGGCAGACTGTTCTGCCTGATGCTCTCCACTCAATTCGTTCACTGTTGTCTACAGCAACCAATGCTACCCCTCATGAAAGACTTCTGAACTATTCTCGTCATTCTTCCTCGGGAGCCTCGGTGCCTACTTGGCTCTGCAATCCTGGGCCAGTCCTGCTGAAGCGTCACGTACGCATGAATAAAACTGATCCCCTTGTGGATGAAGTCGACCTCCTCCAAGCAGGACCCCACTATGCCCATATTCGCTACCCAGATGGCAGGGAAACTACGGTCTCTGTTAGACACTTAGCCCCAATTGGAACCCCATCCAAGAGTGAACCCCAAATTCTACCTCAGGCTTCTGAAGAAAATGTAATTCCCCAGGGTAGTCCCCAAGACGCACCCTACTCAGAGGGGGATGATCTCGTTCCTGATATTGTTCCTGCAACTCCACAGCAATCAGATGCTGTGGATAACCCTCCAGTGCCAAGAAGATCTGGTCGCACCATTCGTCCTCCTATTAGACTAGATTTATAGAGATAGATATCTCGGAAGGGGGTGAATGTTGTGATAATAAGTGCCATACTGTAATTGGCGGCAACGGTAATTGGGCGGATGTGGCAGCACTGTATATGAAGGTCAATGGCTGGTGTTGACACGTATACCACGTACTCCGTGGAAAGTCATGCTGGAACAGTAATGGTATGTTATATACTATATTAGGAATAATGTACTCTGAGGAATGTAATTGGTGTTAGAGTATGGAGTTTAACTTCGTTATTATGTGATGCGTATGTGGTATTTGCCTTCAGTATTATGTGTACAAGTTATTGTATTTTGTTATTCTTACCCTATGTATATTTATGTTGTTGTAGATATGCATATGGGTTTTGTGAGAATAAAGCCGATCGAAAAGGTTTATTGTTGATTACTACAACAGCTCCGTTGATAGCGAGGCGAGCAAGATCGCCTTGTGTTTCTCTGCATCATCTACATCATTCGCGCGAAAGTAGCAACCCAACTGTTCAGAAAACAACTCGAATTCATCTCCTACTTGGTTGGATTGGACCAGAAGAGCGCCGAGGCCTACACTGTAACGGAGCGTAGCCTCTGGCTCACTGGCGTAGCTCACTGGCGAGACCCTTGGCTCCGTAGCCTGGAACCGCACGGGTTATTTGCCGCCCTGCACACGCCGATCCGAAGATCCTCGTCAGCCAACTGTGATGTACTGAATAGAAGATGCTTAGCAGGCAGACACGATGCGGAGGAACAGTCGAGCCGGGCTGTGTTGCACAAGCGCGAGCGCGGGCGTACTGTGCCCGTGGCTCTCCTTTATTGCGTATTCGGCACACTCACGAGCCGGGCGACTCCAGCATTACTACAACACCTCAGGCGGCGCGCACACCTTATATCCCTTGCAGACCCGATGACCACGCCGACCCCTCCTCCCATCATCATACCCATCATGCATCATCATCATGCCCCGCCCTGCATGCCCGCAGGCTACACCACACTACCAAGTTTCATCGAAATCCGTCGAGGAGTTTTTCCATAATACTGTTCACAAACAAACAAACAGAAAGGGGTGAAAACCGTAACCTCCATCCATCTTCGAAGATGGTGGAGGTTAACTAGAGGGGGAGCACTCGGTAGAGTGCAAAACCTCTGCCGCCAATACTGCTAGGTCACTCAAGTGAATGTGATATCCTATTCATTCAATTTGACGTCAACAGTGCTCACAGAGTTATAGTTTGCAACTTTCCCTTTTACTTTTAACTTTTACATACTCAATTCATTCGTCATAACTATTCATTCGTCATAACTAGATTCCTTGAGACAGAAATTGATTTTATGTGGGTATATCCACCTGAAGTTCCAAAATCAGCTGCAATTTTAATTTTGGCATGTTCTTTTGTTGGAAATCACTTATAACATGTAGAAATGCAAAAAAAGAAATCGAAATTTTGTTGTAAAAAAAGTTGCAAATATATTTTTTTCTCTAACAATTTTTTTTTTGGGGGGGGGGGGGAGGTTGGAAATCACTTAAAACATGTAGAAATGCAAAAAAAAAAAAAAATTCAAATATTTTTTCAAATTGGCCACCACAGTGGCCATATTGGATTTTGGACGAAGTCCAAAATCTAATGGCATGATCCTTGGACCAGACCTAATCCCCCCAACCAAATTTCGTCGAAATCCGTCGAGGAGTTTTTCCGTAATACTGTTCACAAACAAACAAACAAACAAACAAACAGAAAGGGGTGAAAACAGTAACCTCCATCCATCTTCGATGGCAGAGGTTAACTAGAGGGGGAGCACTCGGTAGAGTGCAAAACCTCTGCCGCCAATACTGCTGGGTCACTTAAGTGAACCTGATATCCTATTCATTGTAGGTCAAAACGGATCAGACTCTACTGAACCACGATTGAATAAGCTAAACTAGATCAATGCACATGTAGAAATGTCCAAAAAAAAATCGAAATTTTTTTGAAAAAAAAAAGGTGCAAATTTCTGGGTTTTTCTTTCTCAAACATTTTTTTTGGGGGGGGGTGCTGGAAATCACTTAAAACATGTAGAAATGCAAAAAAAAATCAAATATTTTTGAAATAATGGGAATTTTTTTGAAAAAAAGTTGCAATTTTTTTTTCTCTAACAAATGTATTTATTTTTGGTTGGAAATCACTTAAAACATGTAGAAATGCAAAAACAAAAATTCAAATATTTTTTTCAAAATCGCCGCCATAGCGGCCATATTGGACTTTGGACCAAGTCCAAGATCTAATGGCATGATCCTTGGACCATACCTAATCCCCCCACCACGTTTCGTCGAAATCCGTCCAGGAGTTTTCCGTAATACTGTTCACAAACAAACAAACAGACAGGGGTGAAAACAGTAACCTCCGTCCATCTTCGATGGCGGAGGTTAATAATAACTAGCCAAACCCACGCTCCACGTGAAGTTTCTAAAGTGAGGGTTCGTTAGGACGTCAATATATCCAGTGTTCACAATGTGATTTATACAATTTCTTTATATACAATGTTTCTTGTTACATTTTTTGTGTCAAATGCACCTTCTGAGGTAGTCAGCATGTGCAGAAGAGGGTTTTTCATTGCAGACGCTGTTTTCTAGGAGTGACATTACGCCTCTCAGCAGTGACGGTCTGTCGACGACAGACGTAATGACGTCAGCGAATGAGCACTGATGTCATGACATCGTTACGCCTCTCAGCGGTGACGTCACACGTCGCCATGCAAACGAATGTAAATATTGAAAATCGCCAAAAAATTATCAAACCTGTCCGTCTGTACATTAGCCTGTCCGTCTCACATAGCCTATGCTGTACATTAGACCACAGAGCACCCACATGCCGAAAGTGGCGACAATCCGTCCGGCAGTTTCGGAGGAGATATGTCCACAAAATATGGCTTAGCGTATGTCATGTCCAGGAAAATTTCCCATGTCCAGGGAAATTCCTCTTTGTGACACTGTAAGTTCAAACATCATCAAAAAACATCAAACATCAAAAGGAATCAGAAAACAGAGTAAAAAAAAACATATTGAAGATGGACTAAACAGCAAAATGGCTAAGAATTTAAATTCAACACTTGAATTACACATGGTAAAAATGATTGTTTGAAAATGTTCTTCGTCATGGGCCCAACACAAAAGCGTCTCCCTGATGGCAGTTTTTCAACAAGTCTGCACAAGAAGTGGCTTTCATCGGTACATACATGCATAGTCTTCCTTTCCAATGCTCGCAAATACAGACACGCCATGCTGGTTGAAGGCCCACCCACTTTAAATGCCAGCGATATGACCTTTCTCTGTCATGACTTATTCCGCACATTTAGATAACTACACCATGAAACCAAATTAAATGACAAGACACTGATCAGCAAGGAATTGGTTAACATCCGCATCACTCATGAGTTAACACCACACCAGGCATGTTGTAAATTGGTAAAGCAGTACTCTTAAAAATTCCCCATCCCGACTGCAGCACATCTTTTGTTTTTCACTTTTCTCTACTGAAATAAACTGCTTCCTTACCTTATCAATAACAACTTCAAGGTTTACCCTTTTACAGCAGAAGTTCCATCATCTCAATGGAATGAGGAGAACCCCCCCCCCACTCACTTTCTGTATAAATAAATAAACATGAATTAAGCAAACAAACAAACAAATAAATAAAGATGTCATGCAAAGCACGATACTTACAAAGTCCATAAAACAAATTTGACCTTTAAAATAATTGGTGGTTGAATTCAGTGACCTGATATGCAGATCCCGTTCAAATTTCAAGTCAATCAGATGAAAATCGAGGATTTGAGAAACTTAATAAAGTTGTCGACCTTTGGCCTATGTTGACCTTTTGACCACAAAAACAATAGGCTTCTTGCTTATGACAAATTCCATCAGGTGGTGAAGTTTTGTGAAGATCGGTTTAAAATTGTGCCCTATAGGAAATTTACATAAAAACAGACAGACAGAATAACACACACAACCAACCAATATACTTGGAAAATTTTCGATTTTCCCAAGTAACAAAGCAACGGACAGAAGACTGGCTTATAGTGGACAGAGAAGCATCATAATTACTACCCTTGATGACAAATAAAATAAATAAATTCCCTTACTATTAAACATTGCCACATCAAAGGTAAGACAACTTACCATGAATAACCACTATTCACACAAATGCAATCATTTGGAAGGGTGTTTCTTCATTTTTGGACATTCGATTTACCATGAACGAGTTTTAAAGTATCACACTCACACAACAAGTAAATTACATTCGGATAAATATTTGTCAAAGGGTCGTTTGTGAAACAATTAGAATATAAAAGGAAAAAAAAAACGTGCAACAGTACCTGCAATACTTCTCGGCAAATGTAAGCAATCCACTCCTCCCTCAAGCTGTTTCCCTTGGTGTTCCTGACCAATTCCGTGACCGAACCAGCTCCACAAAACTCCATCACCAACTGATAATCAATAAACACGTGATGTCAGGGTGGATCCTCAAGACAGGAGTTATCTTTTGTGATCGAAGGCTCGTGGAGGAGCTTGCACATGTATAACCTATATAGGGCAAGGACGTTGGCATAATTTGGTATCCTTTTACACAAGTTACAAGGACATTGGTAGACATTGGACAAATCCACACAGCCTACGGGATTTGAACCTGCTATTAGAGCAGCCTAAGTCGAGTGCTCAGATGGGAATATGGCAAACAGACTGACCTTTTTGATTTTCTGGCTGTTGAAGCCCAATTTTTTTTTTTTTTTTTAATTCATCAGATACTGTTGCCATTTCATGCAGAAACCTTGCATTTTGATATATAGGGCAAGCTATTAAATGTTTTGTTTATTATGGCCAAGCACTGATTAAGCTTCATAAAACAGAGATAAAATAATTGCTCATTTGAACCCTGCTCACGGAAGAGCCAAGTAGTGTGCATAAAGGTAGTCCGAGGTTGAGGTTCAGAAACAATGATACCGTGAAATAAAGTGCTCAAACATGAAGCTACAATCAAACTTAAAACAAAACAAAAAATCAAGGTTCATAGCAGAGTGACATGACAGAGGGTAAAAAGCCATACAGTGATTATGGGGCAGTGCTGCAGTGAGTGAGAGATAGAGATAGAGATAGAGATAGAGATAGAGATAGAGATAGAGATAGAGATAGAGATAGAGATAGAGATAGACAGAGAGAGAGACAGAGAGAGAGACAGAGAGAGAGACAGAGAGAGAGACAGAGAGAGAGACAGAGAGACAGAGACAGAGACAGAGAGACAGAGAGAGAGACAGAGAGAGAGAGAGAGAGACAGAGAGACAGAGAGACAGAGAGAGAGACAGAGAGACAGAGAGACAGAGAGACAGAGAGACAGAGAGACAGAGAGACAGAGAGACAGAGAGACAGAGAGACAGAGAGACAGAGAGACAGAGAGACAGAGAGACAGAGAGACAGAGAGACAGAGAGACAGAGAGACAGAGAGACAGAGAGACAGAGAGACAGAGAGACAGAGACAGAGACAGAGACAGAGACAGAGACACAGAGAGACAGAGAGAGAGAGAGACTGAACTCATAAGCCCACAAGTAAAGGCCCAGTCACACCTTGACGTTTTAGCCAGCTCATGCCGATTTTTGGAAAATTTGTGTAAAACGCTGGTACACGTCGAATACGTTATGGGTAAGTTTTGATAACATTGAGAGCACGCTGAAAAACACTGACATACGTCGTAGTACGCTGGCTTTAAACGTTGTACTTTTCGGTTGTCCTCAAATTTTCCATGCTTGAAATTTTAAGACTTATGCCAGCGTATGACTCACACGTTCCGCATAACGCTGGCCATAAGTTGTAGCCACGTTACGCGATCGTTGACACACGTTACTTGTAAGGTACTCACAAGTCAAAACACGTCGAGGTAATGTTTAGCGTACCCGAAACTTGTTTCTAACCTATGAGTAACGTGTTGTAGGAACGTTACGCAATCGTTGACACACGTCGACACACGTTACTTGTAAGGTACTCACAAGTCGAAACACGTCAAGGTAATGGTTAGCGTCAGTGTTCCAGACTCCCTGGGGTTTTTTTTCTTCTTCTTCGGTATGACGGTGATGTTGACACTTCGATTTCTAGTGCGGTTATAATATAATATAATTAAAAGGCTGCCGCTCAACAATTTAAATCATAACCGCACTAGAAATCGAAGTGTCGACATCACCGTCATACCGAAGAAAAAAACAAAACAAAAAACAAAAAAAAAAAACAGGGAGTCTGGAACACTGACGCTAACCATTACCTTGAGTGTTTCGACTTATGAGCACCTTACAAGTAACTCTTGTCGATGTGTGCCAACGTTCGCATATCGTGTGTACAACTTATTCCCATCGCATGCGGAACGTGTGTCATACGGCAAGTACGTTGTAAAATGTTTAACACGTTTATAATTACAAGACATACTCCACTTAATACGATGTATGATAGCGTACTTTAGCGTTTTATTCACACAAACCAAACTTACCCATACCGTATTCGACGTGCGCCAGCGTTTTAGATGCATTTTTCAGAGGTCGGCATATGCTGGCAAGATCGCCAAGGTGTGACTGCGATGTTGACACTTCCATTTCTGCGGCGGTTATGATTTGAATCGTTGTGCGGCGGCCTTTTAATAAGCTACGTCACGTCATCGTCGGCGATGCGTGTAGCGCGCTATGCATAAGTTAGACCATCGTTGGGCATAGGTGGAAAGGCCGACAACAGGCTCAGCATTCATTGGTATAAATTAGCTCTAACATAACGAAACGTTCTGTGTCTGTTACTAATATGTTATGCATACGACCAACTCTTTATGAATACGTCCGAATCTTCAAAAAAACATCAAAAGTTCAACGTAAGCCAGCGTTTTACATACATTTTAATACGTTGCCACCGCTGGCTAAAACGTCAAGGTGTGACAGGGCCTTAAAAGGGGTGCATTAGATAGGGTTACTGGGGGTTGAAAAGATTACAGAAAGGGATGAGGGTTGACATGAGATGGTGGTACAACGCTCACTTGAAGTTCTGAAGGGAGGAATGAAATTGAACCGTCTCAGGGATGCAGTCACACAAACAGGAGAAAAGAGAAACAAGAGTGAAGATGTGCAGGAAGCTGGATTTTGTGAGTTAAAGCATGGTTACTGGAAAAACGTGTGCATGCTAGAGGAGCTAGGGAGGGTCCAAGGCCTAAGAGAGCAGATGGAGCTCGACCGGAGAATAGACAGTAAAAATAGGGGCAATACACCTGGACGCCCACCTGGTAGAATAATGATACTGAGTAGGAAGTCAATGTGGGACAGAATCAGCAAAACTTACCGATGAACCAACGTTAGAGCAAATACTAATTTTGGGGGACAACCCCCCCCCCCTCTGTAAATTTGCTTCGACCCCAATTTTTAAAATAGCATGAACAAACTTTGGTACATCCCAGGTGATGAATGTTGTGGTAAAATTTCATCAAAACCGTGTGTGTAGTTCCAGAAAGAAGTTGCAAGTATTTGTGGATGGATGGATGGACGGACGGACGGACAATGCGACATTCCATAAGCTACCCACAACTACGTTCCAGGTGAGCTTAAAACCAGAAAGTGCACCAACTGAACTTTTTTTATTCTCACTGTGACAAGCCACAGTTATTCTTGTTAAATAACAACAGTACCTCTTCTCACAGGTGTGTGGTCATGTGACCGGACGTGCAGATAGTAATAACGGTTCGCTGATTTAGAAAAGACTGTGTTGCCTTTGAAGAAAAAGGAGGAAAATCTCACAATATGATGAAAATACAACTTTAAACTTTATCTTCTCAACATCATGACCAACTGTTTAAGCATATTTAGTCACTTTTCAAAGACCTTTAAGACTGCACCTAAAGAAAAATGGCACATCATCTGAAATATAACCAAATTGAGTAGCATTGTAGTTGTACTTTTTGGGGATGTCATGGTGGATGAAGAGTGATCAAAAAGTCTTGCACTTGAAGTGAGTTAATCAACAAATCAAGAAAACTTGTTTTTCTACATTTTCATCATACAACTTTTTTTTCACTAAATTGTTTCCAAATAGTCATTTTAAAACGATTTAAACCATTTTTCTTTCAACTGAACCTATATATATATATATATATATATATATATATATATATATATATATATATATATATATATATATATATATATATATATATATATATATATATATTAAATGTAAGGGCACAAATGTTTTTTTTACCGAGTAACCATTGCCGTACAGGGCGTGAACACTGCAGGTGTCATGCTGCGGCAGGCTGTGGCATTACTGGTTGTGCATTTCATCGAGACGTGTAAGATGGATTAGGGCTTTCTCCACTGGTCCTTTTTGTACTGTATGGGTGTAGCCCGGGTCGCGGTTGGTGGTGGTCACATGGTTGGGGCTTCATATGTCACGACTCGCCCACTGGGGGCTTGAAGCACGAGTGGCGTCGGAAGCAGCCTGTACGGTCATGAGCAGTGGCCTGTGGGTCGTGTGCCTGTAAGAGTGCATCGAGTACGTAATAAAGCGGAGTTACGGGCATCGTACGCTCACACTCCCGCTCGTGGCAATAAAGCAGGGTTGTGCTATCCCCTCGCTCGTGTCTGTCTGTTCGCACCTCTACCATGTCACTACAGTTTGGCGACGAGTCTGTTTCGGATCGACGTATGCAGAGTGCCTGGGTTGCATCAGTATTGACTTGGAGTCTTTGGCCGGAGCGATTGGATCGCTGGAGCGGGAAACTCAGCGCAACTCGCGCGGTTCGAGTTCGACACCTGGCGAGGGTCCCAGAGAAGCGCATCACGAGTTTCGCGCGGCTGCACACACAGTCTTCGGTGCGGGTCGAGTCCTGCAGCCAGACGTCTCGCCGGTGCCTGCGAGTCACGTCGAGTGAACGATGGCCGCGCTCGGAGTTCGTTTTATTTCTGCTTTGCAAGCCTCGGGAATGGTTTCTGCGATGCCACGGCTAAAGGACGAGGACATTAAGTTCAGCTCAGACGCGGCGTCGGCTGTCGCACAAGCGCAGAGGGATGTCTGGAGTCTCGATGGTCAGTGCGTGGCAGATGATCCGAAGGTCAGCGCGATGTATCAAGCGCGCACAGCCGCACGCACGGTCTTCTGTGCGGGTCGTGACTGAGCGTTGCAATGCAGTCAGTCGGACGGCGGTCTGAATATTCGGGGACATCTACGGTGTATGTGCCGAGAGTCATTGCCCATCATAACGGTCATGGATGTCGGTGTGCGAAGCGACCCCTACGTCCTGGGTCGAGACCTGCTGCCGGTACGGTGTTTTGTGCATGGCGTACGCTTTTACGCCCTGGGTCGAGGCGTGCAGCCTGGGCATAGCGATCCCGGCGACCCGGGGCAGGAGATGCTGCCGATGTTGAACCTGTTTTCAATTGGTCCGAAGGTGACAAGACCAATGACAGTGGAGGTCGAGATGATCGGGGCACTGATCATGTTTCGAGTTGAGTCCGCTCGTGCACTTCCCGGTCTACGTCTTTTTAGGTCTACCCTCGCATTGCACACGTATACTGGTGAAGCGCTACCGGCGGTTGGCAGGGCACACGTCTTGGTCGCCCATCAAGGTCAGCAGGTTGCGCTCTCGCGGTTCGTGGTGCGAGGCTCGCGGCTCGCGGTTCCTGTTTCGGAGTTCGTACTTCCAGGTGCACCTGTGCCTCCTTTGAGATCCGAGGGCGAGGTTCTGGCGGCAGGAGCCGCGACGATGCAACATGGGCTGCCGTTCATTGCTTCCGGCGACGACGATATACGGGTCTGGAGCAACGGGAGCTATGCCAGCGGCGACGGTCTCTCGCGCTCCCGCTGTGCTCATGATACAGTGCACACCCGTGTCGTGCAGGCGATTTCAGCGGGGGATTGGAGTGAGCCGGTCGCATTCAAGAAGTTCGCGGAGCGCGACCATCAAAGGTGTCCTCTGCGATGTTTGGATGGAGACCGGCGAGCAAGTAGTCGCAACGTCGTGACATCCAAGAGGCGTACACACGATGTGATTCATAAATTGCTGATTGTTGTACGTTTGATTCTCGCTGCACGAGTGATTCGATTTAGCATTGTTAAAGCAAATGCTGACAGTCCGCATGTGAGCATAATGTGTTTGGTTGGGGCCATTCAATGGGATGACCGATATGATCAATGTGATGTGAAGAATGTGCAGACGATTGCTGCGAATAAAGATGTCTTTCTGGTCTCCAGCTGCGAGGGCAGTCCACGGTTCGCTACCCTGTCATGTGTGGGGATTATATTGGGAGAACGCGCTGTACGGAAAGGGGAGTTTACATCTGCGCAGACGATGTTTTTATTGCTTTATGGCATGACTGAATGTGATGCGTGGTTTTGTATGGGATTGCTGGGACTGCAGCCGGCTCATTGCCGGTTTGACTCGCGTGTGGGACTCAGAGATCGACTCAGAGCCGGGGCTGGTTCGCTGTTCAGCGTCACCCCCACCCCTGATATTGCCAAGGTCAGCCATAGTGGTGCCGCGGGGCTTGCAGGCTCGGGGTGTTTACCTGATTCGGTCCTGTCTGAGGGAGATGTGCCAGCTTGTCGACCAGGGGCGTTTGATGGGGCTTGTTGGCCAGGGGGCGCGGGAGGTCATCGCGACCTCGCCGGAATGCGGGAAAGCATCAGCTGCCTGGGGGCGCTTCTGCTGCGTCGTGATGCTGTGCTTCCCAACTTGCTTCTTTATATCTTTGACACGGCCAGGGTTTTGTGGTCTGCAGCCATCATTGGGTTTGTCGTGCAGTTCAGTACTCGAACACCTGTCCACTGCATTTTGGGATGCAACTCGAAAGGATGAATGATGTGCCAGGTTAACACAGCGGCATTGAGGTGGCAGGTTGTGCAGATGAAGCACGTTTTCTTTTGTGTCGTCTCATCTGGGTTTGATTCACGGCATTTTATTCCTCTTTGCTTGTTTATGTCATGGTTTTTTGTTTTCTTTTTTTTTCACCAGTTGTTTCTTTTGTATCATGGTGCCAGTGCGTTTGCTGAATGCCATTGTTGGCGCTGGTTGCTTTCTGTGTTGTAGTGCCTATGATTTTTGATTGATGTCGTTTTGTTCCGCTTTGTTTTTATGCCGATTTTGCTTATCAGTATAAGGGTCATGTTATACTCATGTTTTTAGTGGGGAGGAGTGTACTCTATGGGCGTAGCCCGGGTCGCGGTTGGTGGTGGTCACGTGGTTGGGGCTTCATATGTCACGACTCGCCCACTGGGGGCTTGTAGCACGAGTGGCGTCGGAAGTAGCCTGTACAGCCATTAGCAGTGGCCTGTGGGTCGTGTGCCTGTAGAGTGCATCGAGTACGTAATAAAGCAGAGTTACGGGCACCGTACGCTCACACTCCCGCTCGTGGCAATAAAGCAGGGTTGTGCTATCCCCTCGCTCGTGTCTGTCTGTTCGCACCTCTACCACGACATTACAGTTTTACGTTTTACATCTGACAGGATGGGGCACAACCACAAGTAGCACACGTACCTCTACACTGTCCAATCTGAGTTTAACTCCCGACCTGACAAACTGCGGCATTTGTGCTTTGCTGGCAAGACGTTGCATCACACAGTGCATCATCTCTTGGAACAACGTTAAGCGGGGTGTCCCATCTGTTAGGATTAGCTGGTGGACATTAAATATGCAATGCTGTCTTTTGTGAAAAGTAAACGAGTTATGGCCAACAAACTTAACAAACCCCAAAATGCTGCGACCTTCGGTTTAATGCCAGGCCTGAGTAGCTGGTTCGTGAAAGACTTGGGCCAAAACCCTTCCCAACCCAACCCCACAAGAATGTATGTCTAAGTGGGGTAATTTAAAGTCGTCATTGTAATAGTTTCTCAGCGGCCTTCTTCTTCTTCTTCTTCTTCTCCTACTTTTCTGAAGTTTACATATGTTGTGGTGCTTTTCTTTGTCCTAATTATTGAGCAAATATTATATTTATCTGAAGCTAAATTGGCTTCACTGGTATGATCAACACAATGACCCCCAAAAACATGGTTCACCATCATGTACCATCAATTTTGTCAAGTTTGAACAGCAATGATATCAAAGAATAATTGTTACTCTTTGGGCCAAATCGATTTTGGCTAACATAGCGAAACCACCAATGTTTAATGATCCAAGGTATCAGAAAGATCATCCAGCAGTTTAATCGTGACAGCACCAGGAGAGTGGCAAAGAAAGCAGATGTGTTGAGTGAGCAAGGATGGAGGAATTGAGGGGTAGACCTCGGCTGAGATGGGAAGATTGTGTGAGGAGGGATGTCAGTAAGGTGAGGTAGTGGATAAGTGGAGAGGATTGGCTGGGAATAGAGGGAATTGAAGAAGTAGTGTACCAATGGTGGGGGCAGCAGCAACTTGGTACCATTAAGCCTCACCCCATATAAAGAAACTGAGGAAGAAGAAGAAGATTCACCAGTAACTTTGCATTGCAATAAACAGCTGCAGAGACTTCCATCGTAAGGCTAACGCAGGCTGTACGTGTCATTTAAGGTTTAAATATAAGCTTACATGGTTTAACGCAGAAAAGAGAACATTTCACATTGTCATGAGAACTTTCACTATGACATCACAGGTTTTCAATGATGAAATAATCTTTTTCAACATCGAGTTCCTTTCTCGACACACTCGAAACATGAAACCCAGAGCTTTTGCACATTTGTTTGAAAAGTTTCTGTAGTTTGAATTGATGCTCGTATCATGGGTAAAGTATTAAGGACAGTTTCAACATAATATGAGGGGCATTCAAAATGTTCCACGAACACGATACTGTACTCCATTACATACGTCAAGGTTTATATTTTTCAATCCAATTCGTAAGAAAACGTTTTCTTGTTGTGAAAACGAAAAAGCCTTGGCATATCTTGAACTTGTGAGTACCTCGTTGATATGACTTTGTGAATGCCCCACATAAATGTCCAAGCAAATGTTCGGACCACAAGCCTGGTATGTCACATAGCAAAACTAGAACAGCACTTCTTGGTGGAGCGCATACCTCCGCCCTGTAATGCCTGATCCACGAGAACATACCGGGCCCAATACATTTTTGAGATATCATGCTATATATCGTTTTTGGCCCTATCTATCAATGATGAAGAATCACATAAAAAATTATAGTAGTCGGATCCGGATTCGGATCTTCACCAAAATCAAATCAATTTGTCCTTGCAACACACCCAACATGTTCACCAAGCTTCATCTGAATCCGTCCACAACTTTTTGAAATATCGTGCGATATATTGTTTTTGGCCCTATCTCTCAATGGTGAAGAATCACTTTAACAATTCTCATAGTGGGATCCGGATCAGGATCTTCACCAAAATCTAATCATTTCGTCCTTGTCACACACCAAACCAGTCTACCAAATTCCGTCAGAATCCATCCAAAACTTTTTGAGGTATCCTGTTCACAGACAGACAAACAGACAGACAGGGGTGAAAACACAACCTCCGTCCACCTTCGGTAGATGAGGTAATAATTCGAGGATAAATCCTCAAAAGCCACCAATTCACAGGACACGTCTCGCTACGTTGCTGCTGTTCAGTGAAAAGCCAAAATGATTGCACAGACTCTAATTATAGTTATGTCACATAGTATAATATTAATTATTGCACAGACTATAATAATGGTACGTGTTCATGTAAGCAAGTTTAAAGCCAGATTCTAGTGTTTTCTAAATTACAAAAAAAAAGGAAGAGCAACTTAAATGAAAGTTTCACTCAATTAAAGGGAACAGGAAAAACGAGTGTTGCTCCAGTTACTCACCCACAGCTGGTCATCATTCCCTTTTGGAACCTTGTTAATGAAGGCTCCATAGTATTTTGCAATGTTGCGATGGCAAGAGAATTGCCTCAACATATTCATTTCTGCCTTGATGTCTTCCTCTTCATCCTGTGTTGGTCATAAAGTAAAAAATGAAAATATTGCTCAAAAAATATTGAGTTATCTCTGGCACCTGAACAAATGACAAATTAATTCCCAAATCACCTTCGGTTGAATGTCAAGCCTGGTCTGCCAATTTGTGAAAGACTTGTGCCAACAAACTTTCCCTACCCTACAATAAGGTGGGAATAAGTAGAGGCATTAAAGAAGTGGGAGTATTATAATGTGAGGTTCGAGCATCTGCCTTTGGGAATGGTCAATGAATCAACGACTCGTTTAGGAATGGGATGTTTGCAGGATTGGAATCTGAGGATGAAATGTTCTAATCTCCAGTCATGATGTACACTTACACTCCGTACTTCCATGACTTTCACTGCAGCCAGTTGTCCTGTCTTTACATGCCGCCCCTGAACACACAGAGACGAGCACAATTGGGTGAAAGAGTGCAACAAAACTTGCTGAAAGTAAAAACAATTTGGTCCATTGTGATTGTCATCAAACTTGAAGTGGTCTTTGCACATACAGTCGGTGTCATTCGGCTACACCCGAATCAAAGGCTACAACACTTACCCAAAGTGACCTCAATTATAATATATACCACATTTGATGAAATTTTTAAAACAATTTTTTTTATCTCTTTGAAGACTTGTATGAAATAGAGAGAACATTTAAACATAAAAGCGAAACTAAACTCAAAGCTTATAAAACTTACAATTACTTCATTTAATCATCTTATAATCTCTGATTTGACGTAATCGAGTGGGAGTGGGTGGGAACCTTCATTCGGCAGTTGTTGAAACTTGATGAATTTCCAAAAAATTTATCTGTGGAGGAAGCCCCGTGTGATGTATATCCTGATTGGGTGTTAAAAGCATGCGATTCAAATGTGCGTTTTGCTGCCCTTCTTACCTTGAACACTTGGCCATATGTTCCATTCCCCACCACTTCCACCAACTCAAAAATGCCCGTCGGTTCCTGTTTCCAAAGCACACAATGGCAACAGAAAGCATTGTTTCGTCATATGAGCAAAGCACAAAGGACATTAACTTCATGGAACCATTCCTTTCTGCTAAAAAGCCTCATTCTCGACGTGGCCCATTACGTCCAATCCTGTTCTGGCTTCCCAGGTCAAAAAACCAGTAAAGACCAGTAGCTTACTGGTCAACTGGTACCAGTTGAAAACCAGTAGCCAACTGGTACCAGTAAAGCCAGTTGGTTTCTTACTGGTTTTAATATGGAAATTGGAATAGAGTGATATATTACCAGTTGAAATACATGTATTTAACTAACTGGTATCAACTGGGACCAGTACATTGTAACTGGTATCAACTGGGAGACCAGTACATTGCAACTGGTATCAACTGGGACTAGTACATTACAACTGGTATCAACTGGAACCAGTAAGACTTTAACTGGTACAAATATGAGCTACTGGTTTTTTCAACTGGGAAATTGGAATTCTGACTGAATTTAACTGGTACCAGTTGAAACCAATAGAGACCAGTTAAAGACCAATTAGAACCAATAGAGACCAGTTGAAAATGTGTACTGGTTTTAACTGGTTTTTCGACCTGGGTTTCACCTTTACAACACATCTCTCCCCGTACTGTAATTCTGGGGCAGACTTTGATACCGAGATGCACAAAGGTATTACATATTTAGTTTACATCTTCAATGTCATGGGGTGTGCAAGTTATTAATGTAGTCCTGTCCCATACAAAATGCGAGCTAACTCGCATCCTACTATTGGGGTAGATATTGAGAAATCTACATCATGTTAGTTACACTCAATTAGTAATTTAATTGCTTAGTGCCATACAATTACTTCATATCCTAATTTATTTATTTTTTTAATCCAAGCACATGTCCATCAATGACCATACTTGTTTCCAGAGCATCTGGTTCTCCATCATGTCGTGGACATTTCTCTGGTTGAAAAGCAACCCTCGACAGGTCCCCACTACGTCAACGGGTACTGTAGGTGAGGCCAAGATAGCCGTTTGGGTGGTGCAGACGTAGTGCTCTTACATTCGAGCTATCTCATCTGGGTTCGATTCCCCGCCTGACTATATAAACTCTCAGATTGGTATTCTACAGGCAGGGTGTTGCATCACAAGTCATACCGTCCATTAAGCAGGGTGTCCTGTCTGCTGGCATGAGTTGGTGGAAGCTAAAAATCCACAGTGTCTTTTGCAAAGAGCAGGCGAGTTACCGCCGGCACTCTGAACAAATTCCAGATTAATTCCACCTTCTGTCGAACATTTATTTCCATTTGGCCAACCGGTTTGAAGCTGTTAAGGAAGTAGTAGGAGATTGGCTCACAATGGCCTATTCTTTTCAAACAAAAACGAACGTCCACACGATTGCACTCACTCGCAGATGGGACGCCTGGATTAACATCACTCCAAAGGACGGCACACCTTGTTGTACAACGTCCTGCACGCATATCACCAATTTGGCAGTTCATAGTGGAGTTGAGAATTGAATGCAGGCAGGACAGCTCAAAGTTGAGTGATGCACACCTCTGAGCCATTCTACCAGCCCTCTCAAACAGATGATGAAAACAAAGAAAAGCATAATTGACATCTTCAACTAATTCACATCCGATTAATTTGGATCATGTGGTGAGTTATTAATCAGTAATTTATGCAATAACAATTTTTAGAAATTGGATTCATATTGCAGTATGAACTTTTACATGAACGTCCTCAAGCAGACATAAAGTATGTAATGTAGGTAAATGTATATCCTTCAGTTTTGTGCAACATGCCCACCATAATATAAGTACAATACACTGTGAAGGTAATTAGTAATCCAATTACATAGTTCCATGCAAATTTTTAATAACGTCATCCAAGCAAACGAGACGGCTGGCAGACGGCGAGTGCAAGATGTTATTCTTTATTTAATGCAATGCCAGCAGAGCATTTTATGGGTTTAATAAACATGGGTTCGAATCCATTGATTACTCTGGTGTGAACTGGTCGGTCAGAGCCGCGAGAATGTGAAACATTAACATCATGCTCTGTATAATAAGTTTATACGACTTTAACAGTTAAATTGCAACAAACCCAACATGAGAAACATAAACGTATTATGTTTGTGGGGTATATGGAGGAACTTCATAGAAAAGGAAGGATTGTATAGTGTAGCATGGTCCGTGGACGAGGAGGAGATACCAAATGTAAATGAAGTAGGGAAAACTGTCAGCTGAAGTTTGTTACATGTCACCACGTGGGGGTGGTGCTGCGTTAACTAGATAGGGTTTAAGGATAATTTCTCTCAGTATGTGATTGCCCCTTGACCTTTTCCGACGTTTTTGTATTTACAAAGCCGGCTTTAAAAATGAATAATGCTTTAACAACAACAACAACAACAACAACAGGCAGGCCATGCCCCGAGGTTGGGATTGGTCGGTGTGACATCAGAGAAGGAGCAAGAGAGACAAAAGGGCATGATCGAAGAGCAGATAGTTGGTGTGAGGAACACGGTTGAGGCAGAGGATCTCGATTTTGCTCTCCCCTCGGCACAACGGAACAGCAGTGCAATTCTTGTTGTTCGTGCTGGTGTGAATTCATTCACTTGTTGAAGCAAGATGCTCGCCATTGACTGCTAGGTCATGAAGGGTGTACGTTTCTGAGAAGAGAAGAAGAGCATGGCCTTATCTCCGGGCCTCAGAAATCATCCCGTCATGTGGTCAAGGAGAAAGGCGGTGCCCATTTATGGCGAGTGGATGTGTTGTAAGAGGAGCAGGGTCGGCATATTCGTTCATGAGAAAAAAAACTGTACGAGGATTTGTCGGCCCTTAATGAAGGAGGACCATCCACGCAAGTTACCATGTACGTCTCCCACCCAGAGAGCGACTTGGCGCCATTTTGGGTGCGGTTTCTTGCATAGGATGATGTGGTTCGATCGCCAGGCTCCTAAAAGATCATCTCTGAGCACGCAGCTATGTGCCAGAATTAAGGGAGGATTTTATTTTATTTTATCTTTCCCCTTGTCTGTGTTTGAACTGTGTGGAGACGTCTCAAATTAGGCTTTAGTTTACCTCACGCTTTGATTTGTCTTTATTAACACTCTTTGATTTATTGCCATTATAAATATTTGATTTTCTCATTAAACTCACATTTGTTAAATTTACTTGTGTCTGTCTATTTATTGTGGGTTCGAGTATAAACCCTTTTGCTTCCGTGCAGGTGAACACCACTGGTATGTGTGTGCTTCACTGCTTCCCGTCCCACACACGCCATAATCTCCAAGAATCTCGGCTGTTCGCTTTCAAGGGAAACCATTCGGCTATCCGTCCAGGTTGTTGTTAACTGTCGATCCATGACAACTGGGTCGGGAGTGGGATAATTAACTTAATGACCGTGGACTCGTCAACAACTGGCGTCATTAGAGTGGGACTTTCGAATCCCATGGGACCACGACAACTGGTGTCGGTGTGGGATTTTTTGAGCCCCCCCCCCCCCACCACACCACGACAATTTGCATCTGGGCGGGATTTTTGAATCCATCGGGACAGGACATTTGGTGTTAGAGCGAGTTAAGCTTGATAAAAAATATATATATAAAAAGAATTGGGAATCTAAATTTTTAAACGAGCGTCTCTATCATTGAGGGAGGGAGGGTTGCAGTGACCAAGGTACAAATTGTATAGTTAATTGGTGTTGGGAGAAAAGAATGCTTGTAAATTAAAGGAAACTTTTTTTTTTCCGAGGAGACTGAACATGTGCGGGAAATGGCGGACATGCACAAGATGGCGTTGATCGTGCGAGATAGTGAGGATGAAGGAAGTGAGCAGAGGATGGAGCTGAGTGATGACTATAAGGTAGGAACCTCCCCCATTCCTGAGCCATCAAGCCAGGAAGCAGGTGCGACGACTCTCCAGGCCATGATGAAACAAATGAATATTGAAAGTGAACAAATGGATAAACAAATTAATGAACAAAGGAATGACACAAAGGGAATGAGTGAACAAATTTATCAACAAAGGAATTAATTGAGTAAACAAATGAACGAGTTTAAGGAAGGAATAACATAGGAACTGGGGGCATGAATTGATGGAGTAGGAAAAAGGAATAACTTGAAGGGAGCGGAAAACGAAATTGATGAACAAAGGAGTGAAAATGGAGGAGATGGAGAAAGAAATGGCATTAGAAGGACAGATTGGTGGAATGGGGGATGAAATTGAGAGAATTTGAGATGAAATTGGAGACTCAATTCGGGGAAAAGTTGGAAGAAGAAATTCAACAATTAAAATAATTGACAAAGTAAATGAGGACCTTGAGTGCTAGCGCATTTGCGTGGATGCCAGAATGCAACAGCAGGTAGAGGAATGGGAATTTTGTAAGCGCCAGAGTGGTGGTATGGCTGAGGAGGTGAAAGAGTTGGGGGGCTGTGTAACAGAACAAGAGTGGGTGTTAGTGGATAAAGGCTTGTGTGGGCCACAATTGACCGGGGGAAAGATGGATGAGATGTTACGGGAGCAGCTCAACATGTCGGACAATGCCCTCAAGGGAGAGGTGGTGGAAACAAAAATTTCGGTTATTCTCAAAGGCTCAAAGAAGCCATGTGGGACGGTGAAGCTTAAAGAAGAACCAGTGCTGTTCCGTTCTTTTGGCTTCCTTTGGTTCTCTTCATTTTCCCTCGTTTCTATCAGCGGTTCCTAACTTACTTCCTGTGGATTACTCAAATCAACCAGATGAACTTTCTTACTACGCAGACCTTTGTATTTGACCCAGGTTTTGAGGAACATTAGCTGCATCTCGGTGGAACACCCACAGACAAACTTTCCTATTTCCCGGACTTGGCATTTTCAACAGTTGAAAAAAATCAACATTTCATGATGCGTTTCCCTCCGGGATTTTCGAGCCATGTACCAAGGAGTGTTGTCCGTAGCCTGGTGTTGGCGCAGTGGTTTGGGCAGCTGCTTGGGATCCAAAAGGTCCTGAGTTCAAGCCCCGTTGGGCCACTGAATTAATACACCAGGGGGTTGACTCAGCCTGTCATCCTTCCGAGGTCGGCGAAATGAGTACCAGTGTACTGGGCCGGTGTATACCCTGGTTAAAATAGGTGTACCATATCCCTGCGTTGTAAGAGGCGACCATGGTTGCGTCAGGAAGGGCATCCGGCGTAAAACATGTGCCAAATCACTATGCGGATCATAAGGATGATCCGCTGTGGCGACCCTGAACGGGAGCAGCCGAAAGAAGAAGAAGAAGAAGTACCAAGGAGTGTTGTCCACATGCATCTTGGTTGAACTTTCACCATTACTCCCATCACTACGTTGGCTGAGCATTCTGTTGACTGGGAGACTGCTGGCATTCATTGGGAGGATGAGAAAGGTCGACCTTCCCTTGATCAGCAGCTGGATCGTCAAGGTGTGGGAGAAGATACCGTCGGACATCATCAAGTGAGAATTTCTGAAATGCTGCATCTCCAACAACATGGACGGCACAGAGGATGACATCATTTGGGAGGAGGACTGGCAAATGATGGTGACAGCAATGGGGACTTGTTCTTTTCTGATTCGGACAAGGAGTTGCACGCCATCCTCAATGAGGAAAGCATTGACGAGGATTTCCTTGGTTTAGCTGAAAAGCTTAATCAAACCAAAATGGCCCTTTTCAGGACCACACATCCACAATAAATATGTATGATACCGATATGAATCCCTTTTTTTCCTTTTTCTGGAAACAAAAAAAAAATCCTCTTTGTAAAGTTAAAAATAAAAAATAAAAATAAAAACTTCTTGGTGTCCTCTCCTCTCTCTTCAACTTCTTGAAAATGAGAACAAGACTGTTAGACGAAATTAGGCGGATGTGGGAGTAAGCATATTGATACCTCCGTCACTTTGTTCCAAAGAAAGCTCATATTGAAACGTACTTAGATCTAAATCACAAAATAAGATGATCAATAATATTCATTTCTTTTGAGGGTTAAAAACAGGTGTGGTTAATGCATGGCCACGGTTAATACACAGGAAAATACGGTTCAGGGAATGTAGCGTGAGGGGAGGGGAAGGGAAGGGAGATAAAACACGCCCAAATAGCAACATTTTCTTTTTAACTGCCGCGTTCCACATAAAACCAGGCAGGAGCATTTAAAATCCACTCTAATAACCTGGCAAAGGTTGGCCTGCATGCATGCATGCTCGCACACACAGCGACCTTTGCACACCTCCGGTTGGCTCACTTTGAATCTGATTAATAATACTACACTCTGGGGAAACCACTTTAAATTCAAAACTAAACCGTCAGTCCTGAACAGTCCCGCTAATAGAGGGGGAGGGTAGGAGAGAGAGGAATGGGGGTGGGAGAATGAGGAAGGGGAGAGGAAAGGAGGTGGGAGAGGGGAGGGGTGAGAGAGAGAGAGGGGAGGGGAGAGAAAGAGAAAGATGGAGATGGAGAGAGAGAGAGAGAGTCAGAGACAGAGAGAGACAGAGAGAGAGAGAGAGAGAGAGAGAGAGTCAGAGACAGAGAGAGAGTCAGAGACAGAGAGAGATAAGAGAGAGAGATAGAGATTCAGAGACAGAGAGAGATAAGAGAGAGAGATTCAGAGACAGAGAGAGAGAGATAAGAGAGAGAGAGAAGAGAGAGAGATAAGAGAGGGAGATAAGAGAGCGAGATAAGAGAGGGAGATAAGAGAGAGAGATAAGAGACAGAGAGAGATTCAGAGACAGAGAGAGAGAGAGATAAGAGAGAGATAAGAGAGAGAGATAAGAGAGAGAGATAAGAGAGAGAGATAAGAGAGAGAGATAAGAGAGAGAGATAAGAGAGAGAGATAAGAGAGAGAGATAAGAGAGAGAGATAAGAGAGAGAGAGAGATAAGAGAGATAGAGAGAGAGATAGAGGAGAGAGATAGAGGAGAGAGATAGAGAGAGAGAGAGACACACAGAGACACACACAGAGAGACAGAGACAGACACAGAGACAGAGACACAGACAGAGACAGAGACAGCGACAGAGACACAGACAGAGACAGAGACAGAGAGAGAGAGAGAGACAGAGAGAGAGAGAGAGAGAGAGAGAGAGAGAGAGAGAGAGAGAGAGAGAGAGAGAGAGAGAGAGAGAGAGAGAGAGAGAGAGAGAGAGAGAGATCATCTGGCCATCTCATCCATAATACCAAAACCATGAAACCTTGTGGCTCCAAACTTTGCAGGCATACTAATGGAACTCCAAGGTAGTGCACCAATGAAAATCAGGTGTTCAGGTAAATGTAAACATCCTTTTTGAAGATAAGTATTTAATTATCCTTTATCAAGGTGTTGTCCTTCGTCACCTTGCTGTCCCTCACTGAGGTCTTAATTTGTGGTTTTTTGGCCTGCTCAACAATGCCTTGATTTGGAACAGGCTGCAACGGTTTCTTAATAATAAAGTTTTATTTTTCACTTTCCTCACTCATATCATCGAATGCCTGATCATCATATCTATCGACAAATCGCTGGATACATTGCAATGCCAATAAAACGCCCAGAGATGCCAGGATTTATGGCTTCATTTGATTTCAGCACATGCCATAACTGCTAGAATCTCTTGATCCGAGCCAAATTTCAAAATTTAAAGTTCTTAATTGACCTTAGCAGCAGTTCTGACTGCTAAAAGAAAGTGTTCATTTGGCGTTATATGTTTATTTTAAAAAAACAGTCGTCATTTGGGTGCATGGTGTTGATATGACCGATCGGTGATTGTTAATTGCTTACCAAACCAGCCTTCCTTATCAACCATTTTATTGGAATGCTTGTTTGAGTGCTTAAGCCATTTGGTGAGCATGATACAAGCCACTTGATTTTTCATTTACAACCTGTGGCATTGCACGGCAAAATTACTCACAATGTCACTGAAGATATCGATCGACTTGAACAAAGTTCATGCACTCCTCGCCTGTGTTTGCCTCCGCGTTGTCATGTAGTGCCTCGGGTGGTGGCTCGCTCGCTGAAAATGTGCAATTTTATTTTGATGTTTCCGTTTTTTGCATGATATTCTTTCATTATATGCCCCATCACTTTTTTGAAGTTTCTTCAACCATGTCATTGGAGTGCTTGCTGGGGGCGCTAATATAAAGCGGCCATTAAGAAAAGTAAGAATTTAATTTGTTAACAGACATTTTGAATGAAGTCCTTGAAGTTAAGGGTGACGACAATGAAAAACTCGGGGCATGAGGGAAGGGCACTCAGTCATGCAATGCCTTATCCACGAGAACATCGGGCCCAATACATTTTTGAAATATCATGCTCTATATCGTTTTTGGCCCTATCTCTCAATGGTGAGAGATAGGGAAATGGTGAGAAATTTAAAATTATATTTTGACTCATCAAAGTAGCCACCTTTTGCAGATATAACAGCTGAACATACTCATGGCATTCTTTCTAAAATGGAAATCAAATATTGTTTCGAAAGTTCTTCCCAACACTGTTGCAGAAGTTCCCACAAATGTGTTGCATTTGTAGGTTGCTTTGCTTTCACCCTTCTGTCCAATTAATCCCAAACCAGCTCGATGGGGTTTAAGTCTGGAGAATGAGCTGGCCATTCCATGATTTGAAGCCTACCGTCTTGTTCTTTTATTCTCAGGTAGTTCTGACATAGCCTGGAGGTATTTTGGGTCGTTATCTTGCTTTTGGATGAACCCCTGACCAACCAGGCGTAGACCAGAGGGTATTGCATGGCACTGCAAAATGCTGTGGTAGCCCTTTTGGTTCAGGGTGCCAGTCACTCTGTGCAAGTCGCCGACTCTGGATCCAGCAAAAGAGCCCCAGACCATCACGCTTCCTCCTCCATGTTTGACAGTTGGTGTCACACACTGAGGAACCATCCTTTCGCCTACAAAAACCCTGCGTGATGAACCGAAGATTTCAAATTTTGATTCATCGGTCCACAAGACCTTCTTCCAGTTTTCAGTAGTCCACTGGTGGTGCTTCACGGCCCAGGCAAGCCTCACTTTCTTATTTTGCCATCTTAGCAATGGATTTCTTACTGCCACTCGACCTGTC
>NC_140965.1:32782055-32799555 GCF_056783735.1 Eptatretus burgeri
GATGGCAAAGCTTCTTCCTTGAAGGCTACAACTGAGACTTGGTGATTAATGTGCGTCCGTTAACCGGGCATAATGGTGGAGAGGAAATCCACCCAGGAGGAGTATGTAGAGGAGTATGGGGAGGAACATTGCATGGGGCGCTGCACCAGCACAGCACAATGCTGCAATGTCTTAAAAGGAGTACATTTCATGAAAAATGAACAAATATTTATAAAAACGATAATTCAAAAGGAAATAATAATGATGTGAAATAACTAAATCCTACAATCGAGGTCTCGCACACAAACACAAATACAGACAAAGGGTGACACAAAATGAAAAGAAAAACCCTCGTTCTTAAGTATACTGGTACTTAGCTTGGCTCAGAGCTGATCCATGTCGAACTTGGAATTGGGTGGGGGGGGGAGGCTCTTCCACCAGCACGTGCACATGTGCGCAAATGGTGACGTCACTTATTTAGTGGCAGGGCAGACGTACGCCAGGCAATCCGCAAGCGGCTTTCCACAGGAAGGCTCAAAATGTGCCAGCCTTCCTCTTTCCAAAGGTCCCACCGGCCTAGTGCATTCCTCACACCGATCTCGTGTGTGCGCTCCTCCGATCTCACGTTCTATCCATATGAAAGCCTTCTATAATCCTCAAGTGCGCAAGCCCGCCTGCCCTCGACCTCGATCACACCGATCTGTCTTTCTATCTGGTCCGAAGCCTCTCACAAACCTGATGTATGACCGATCTCCCGTCCTCTGCAGTCGTCCAAAGCCCCTCGAACTGCGCCAGTCTTTCCTCCAGGCTCTCTCCTCTGTGCATTCTATATCCTCCGCCTCTGGGGAGGCGGGGCTTCTCCTGCTTGGCCAGCTTCTGACGTCACGCCCATCAATCGTCCTTCGGGGACGTGACTTCGATTCTTGTCAACCTTTGAAGGCGGAGCTTTCTGCCCATTTGTTGTGGTTTCAGGGATGCGTTTCCCACCTTTACTGCCTGGCTTGAAATATAAAAAAACACTGGGAAAATCAGAGGGCAATCACGTACTAGGGAACTTATTCTTACCCCTGAGGCTAATTAACACCAAACCACCCCTCGTGTGGTGACACGTAACACTTAAGCTCATAGATTCCTTAACTTGGTTCCATTGAGTTGCTTTTTACTTGTCCATGGACCAAGCAATTCTACACAATGCTAAACTCTCTATTAGATTCTTCCATCTACCCCTCTCCCCCCCTCACAATCACAACAATATATGTGTGTGTGTGTGTGTGTGTGTGTGTGTGTGTGTGTGTGTGTGTGTGTGTGTGTGTGTGTGTGTGTGTGTGTGTGTGTGTGTGTGTGTGTGTGTGTGTGTATATATATGTCAGTGTATCAGCTTCGATGTTCATTGGCATCGAAGCCGATACACCGGGAAAAAATCACAGGAATGTCGGAAAGCATCTGTAAATGAAAATAAATAAATGAAAAATCAAATGCAGGTGAGCGATCAGAGACAATGGGGAAGCACGGTTCAAATGCTTACACAATGTGTGAGCATACCCTGTTTTTTTATATATATATATATATATATATTTTTTTTTTTTTTACTGTAACCATTCACTGACTAACTGATATTAATGTTCCGTACCTTCCGGGTGATGTAGAAAGCTAAAATGCTGTGTACCGTTCAACATTGAAGCTGATACACTGGGGAAAAAATAAATAAATCACAGAACCAGAGGAAAGTGTTCATAAATAAAAAATATACGAAAATAAGTGCAGCTTTGCTGTGCTCACTGAAGGTGAGCGGACCCGAGACAATGTGGGACAACGGGAGGTCATGCTGCACCAGCTGCTATTTATTATGTACCTATGGACGAAGCACGGTTCGGTTTGTGATTGCTTACAATGTGTAAGCATACCCCACTAGTATATATACATATTGTTACGGTTGTGGAAATTCGCAATACACCATAAAGGGTCCGTAGTTCAGTTATGACGCTAAGTTCATGTGTCGCGAGTCCACACCTGTTGTTTAGGGAGAATATGTGCGATTCATCTGGGCTGCGACGCTTTGAGTTAGCCATTTTTCTTTTCTCTATCGTTATTTTGGATCCAACAACCTCATACAAACCAACGACAACGGCAAAAAAGAAACCTGCGCTAGTGCGCGGGTTTGCGCACCCCTCTGCAGTGCTAAGGCTGGCACGGGAAGGGGGCAGGGCAGCTCCCTCCCCATTGGTGGAGGCCTGGCGTGAGGCCGTTGGAGTGGGGGCACGGTCCCCTTCGAGAGCCTTCTGGAAATGCCTCGAAGGAAGGTGGAGCCGCGAACGGGGCGGAGCCCCGCGCGGCGAAAGGTGGAGCCCCGCCTTACAAAAGGCAAACGGACGCGAGGCCCTCTCTCTCTGATCGTGGCTCATGTTGGCTGTAGCTCTCTCCGAAAAAGGCACCAGCTCTCTCTCCAAAAAGGCTCGGTCTCTCTCCTTGGGTATCGCTCTCCAAAGCGCTCCCTTCCTCCTCTCTCGTTCCCACGCTCGTGGCCCGGCGCGGCCTGTTGGTGGAGACGCGGATGGGAGGCGCCACAGTGCGGCCTGTGGTGGACCTGCGCGTCCGGACGAGGGGTGCCGGAGAGGGTTCGCCGGCCGCAGGGGAGGCCGGAACCAGACGCGACCGCGCTGACGGTAGTAGGAGAGGAGGACTCGAAGGTCCATGAGAGAAGTCACTTCTTTTCTTTTCTTTTCGGGCTTTTGTATGTGTGTTTGTGGTGCCAGTCTGACAAGTAAAACTTGTATAAGTGACTGTGCTGTAAATAATTGCCTTTTATTCGGTCGTAGTGCTTTCCTTTGTTCCTACTTGCCTGCTTACATGTGAATAAAAGTGCTTGTTGAACTGTTTTTCCCGTTTCGTTGCGTCCTTTCCTCCGTTGATAGTTCCATCTTGCATCACGTAAGGGATTGGTAGTGGGTGTAGACACCCAATAAATAATCTGAACCGTCGAGGTTGACGATAACTCTGCTCGGTTATCCCTGCAGCACGGAACGAGCCGCTTAAGCGGTTCGTGTCCGAAGTCGACCTGCGGCGTGGTAAAACTCCTCGGTACGCTACCCGCGTGGGTGCTTAGGTATATCGACATTCGGCGATTCACCCTATTTCGCGCGGGTAGAATGCAGACTGGGTTGTGGTGAGGTTAAACCCCCCACCCGTGGCTAGCTCCTTGGCGGTAGTTCCAAGAGGGTCACGACTGAATTGTCCGTTCCGGTGGGCGACGCGTCGCGATTTGAGTTATGTGGCCGATCGCACGCAATATATATATATCTTTATATATATATATATATATATATATATATATATATATATATACATACATATATATGTGTATATATATATATGTATATGTGTATATATATATATGTATATACACATATACATATATATATATACACATATACATATATATATATACACATATACATATATATATATATATATATATATATATATTGTTGCGAATCTGGAAGCTTACTGCACTCAACATTCAGGTCCCTATAGAACAGTTATATCGGTAAGTACGTGTTTCTAGTTAGGGTCCCGTCCCTCGTCTAATGGGAATTAAATGTTCATGCGCTGCAGAGTTATTTTGATAGTCAGGATTTTCTTTTACATTTTTATATCAACAACAACAACTTTCTAACGACGACACCTGCCTTCTCTTCCTTCCACGATCCTCCATAGGCACCATTTCATGCGTGTGTGTCAGCACGTACGTGGGCAGAGTTCACGAGGACCTGACGTCTCTCTCGCCCAATCCGGGGGATGCGAGCGAGGTTGCCGCCGGTCGGCCAATAAGCGCAGCCCACACGGGACCATGTTACTCTCCTTGTTTGGGGGCAGTCCGCCGCGACGGCCTTCACGCCCCCCCCCCCAGTAAAATCAGCAGACTTTGCACCCTTTCGGCCAATCACGGGGGTGACGAGCAAATCGCGCGCCGCAACCGTACAATCAGGAGGCGAGTGGCCAGGATAGAAGCCCCTCCCGCCTGAGGAGAAAGTGTGTTTGTCTGGACCAACATTGAGAGAGACTATGCTCGTGGCAGGAGCGTTGGCCAGTACAATTGTTCGGGCGTTCTGGCTGGAACGTGAAGGCCTCGTCTCGTCGCTGGCGTCTGGTCTCGTCTCGTCTTGTCGCTGGCTCTGGTCTTGTCGCATGCCGGAGGAGCATGTGGGAGCTCGACGCTGCCTTCCGTACACGGTGCTTGCAGCGGCATCGAGTTGTGGGTTTGAGTCCCGCCGATCCAGGACGTCGAAGACCACACGAGGCGGGAAGGTCTGAGATAGCTCTGGTTCCCAGCTCATCGAGTTCCCATCGAGTTCCCAGTTCCCATCCCTCGAGCTGGGAACTTTCAATAAAGGCCGCGGCCATCACTTCTTTTGGGTATTTGTGTGTGCGTGTGTGTGTGTCTGTGGGCCGGTGTTCAAAGAGAATTGTTGAAGTGCCTTGTACAGACTTGCATTTATTTTAGTCGGTTTAACTCTGCTGCTTGTGTGTTCCCTTTCCCCCCATTATAAATAAATCCCCTGTTAAATGTATCAGCTTGTTTCTGTGTTTTCTTCATTGGTATAGCACGGTGCGTGTTGATGGATTAAAAAGGCCATTGCTGCCGGAGTTGTGCATTTGGACCGACGAGACCTCGGTAATCATCCGCTCGGGTTACGCACGGATCGAGCACGGTAACGGCTCATTCCGTTCGAGCTCCATCGAGGGTGTGAATTCCTCGGTAGCTCACCACATGGGCCTCTAGGTATTTTGAAGTTTGGCAAATAACCCTGTCCCACGCGGTTGAATTATTGACGATTCACGGTCCTGTAAGGGACCCATACCTTCGGAGTTATCGGAAAGGTACGATCTAGATTCCGGGTGTTCCATCTAGCGTTGCGCTAGTCACCGACGCCCGGCCCCCAACAATATATATATATATATATATATATATATATATATATATATATATATATATATATATATATATATATATATATATATATATATATATATATATATATATAGATAGATAGATACTAGCTGAAGTACCCGGTAATACCCGGGAAATTTGCCCTATTTTCCTCACGCGAGTTAGAATGAGGCATTAGTTGTATGGAGAAAATTAGGAAGGCTTCTTTTATTCCTCAGATTTATGGAAGGAAGGCTTTATGATGCCATAATCCTCAGAGAGGTCATAGTTGAAGGTGGCCTTGAGCCACTCAATGGTTCTAGCAGCAGTGGCAACTGTCCTTGATGTCCTGCCAAAACCCGGACCTAGAAAGCTGGAACGTGAGTTTTGTGCTTCCCTCGCCTGATGCTCTCTCTCTGCTTTGCTTGGCTCGTTCATGAGCAGATATATCAGCAGTAAGACGTCCGTCTGTCTCTGTCTCTGTCTCCGTCTCTGTCTCTGTCTCTCTATATCTGTCTCTCTCTCTATCTCTGTCTCTCTAAAAAACTATCTCTATCTCTATCTCTCTGGAGCTGACTCCACTTGCCTGGCTCTTTCATTAGCAGATCTATCAGCAGTTAGCTGTTGCCGTGCAGTTCGAGTATTCAAATAACAGGAGGAGAATGTGTATGTTTAAAAATTCAACGAATACGAACATTTTGTATTTCAAAAAACCCTAGCGTTTTTAACCATGAAGCCATTTGTTACGATTAATATGCTGGGGCACTATTCGAAAGCCATTTTTCATTTTTTTAATGGGAATTTTTATTTTTAATGTGTATATATATATATATTCATTTTTATGGAAAGCCACTTAGCGCATCCTGGAGCTGAATGTTAGGTCTATATGTCTGTAAAGTTTCATCAAGATCGGTTCACTGGTCTGGGAGCTTATTGGTTACAAACAAACAGACAGACAAACAGACAGATGGACTGCTATATATATATATATATATATATATATATATATATATATATATATATATATATATATATATATATATATATATATATATATATATATATATATATATATATATATATATATATTAGTGTTACGAATCTGGAAACCATGCGCACTCAATATGCAGGTCCCAAAGTTAGTTATGCCGCTAAGTACGTGTGTTGTCAGGACTCCGTCCTTTTGTTTAGTGGGAGGATTAAATGTGTGCATTGTGACAGCTAGTTAGGTTATTACATCTCATCTTACATCTATCATTCCATCTGCACGACCCAACCAGCCCATCATGCTCCATCACTGCCCATTGGCCGCTCGTACCTTGATTTGCCAAGAGGGGGCCTCGCGGTTCTGGTCCTCGATCCCCACAAATGATAGTTTTTGTACGGTGGGCCTTTCAGGGCAGACACTCTTGCTCTGTGCGAGCGAGGCCATGTGGCCACATTGAGAATATGGGGTCTCCTTGAAAGGGCCACGGCTCCACCCCGGTTGGGTGCTGCCGTAGGCCAATGAGGGGCGGACAGCATGATGATTCTCACCAAGGCCCCTCCCCGTGGTGGGAGGAGATATATCTCGGAGGGTGGTTGTGGTTGGCATTGGCGCTGGGAGAGTTTGTTTGCGGTGGCAGAGTGGCAGAGTTTGGGTCACGGTGGCTGCATGGAAATGAGGTTTTGTTGGCACGTGCATGGACAGGAGTCTGAAAAGGAGTCAAGGTCGGTATGGGCACGGAAAGGAGTTTGGGAGCTCCTACGATTCGCCACGCAAGTCTTGTCACGAGTCATGAGCCTGGCAGGAAAACTCCCGGACCATGGCCCGACGACCATTATCCACGTGAGGTGCCACATTACCGAGCACGCTTTCCTGCGACGACAGGTACCCATGAATGTGTGTGTGTATATATATATATATATATATATATATATATATATATATATATATATATATATATATATATATATATATATATATATATATATATATATATATATATATATATATATATATGTGTGTGTATATATTTTGTCGTGCTTTTGCTACTTGTATAATTGCATACGTGTTTCGCCTTGTTTAATTGCATACGTGCTTTATTATAATAAATGTCCTTGTGTGAATGTAAACCTGTTCGTTGCGTCCATTCCCTCATTGAACTGCCCCATCTTGCACTCGGAATATAGTTTTTAAATAGCCGGTAAAGTGATCGGGTCCAATGGGACTGCGCGATAATACCCCGCTCGGTTATCCCAAAAGGAAGCGAGCTGCTTAAGCGGCTCGTTTCCAAGCAGTCCCGTTGAGGTACAATCTCTCGGTAACCTACCCGCGCGAATAATTAGGTAAATCGAAGATTTGGCGATCGGACCCTGTAGCGTGGGTAGAGTGCAGACAAGATTGTGGTGTGGTTACAAACACACCCGTGGCTGGTTTCCGGCGTTGATCCGGAAAGCCGTGACTGGATTGTCCGTTCGGTGGGCGAAGCGACCGCTATTGGTTAGACGCGGTCGTTCACACGCCGACGGGCGGGAAATCTACAACAATATATACATTTGTATATATAAATGCATGTATATACAGGATGCCCCAAAAAATGGACTAGCTCTTTAAATGATAATAAATGCGTTGTTTATTGACTTAGAAACAAGATTAATGGTTAAAAGGATAAATGCATGTTTACATTAAATGCGAGTACATTTTTTTGGTACACCATATATATATATATATATATATATATATATATATATATATATAAATATATATACATACATACATACATGTGCGGGTGTGTGTGTGTGGATATATATATATATATATATATATATATATATATATATATATATATATATATATATATATATATATATATATATATATATATATATATATATATATATATATATATATATTGTTGTGGTTGAGGAAATTCGCAAACCACCATTCAGGTCCCTTAGGTGAGATATCTCTGTAAGTACATGTGTAGTTAGCCCCAAACCCGTTGTTTAGAGGGAATAAATGTGATTCATTCGGGCTGCGACCCTTTAAGATAGCCGTTTTTCTGTTCTATCTTTATTTTGAACCAACCACGCCTCAACCGCCATCACACAACAACCACCAACCGCAACGCCGCTTCACGACAACAACAACGCCAACAGCCACGACCTTTACCTTCACAACTCGCTATCGCAAACATCGCATCACCACCATTCCAAGCGTCACCGTGGCCAGGGACCGCCATTTTAGACCCTCCACCACCTTCGCCTCTCCTTCTGCGGCCATTCCCGCACCGCTTGTGGGCACCGAGCGTCAGGCTGTCCTGGACTCGTACAGGTCGTGCGCCGAGCAGCGGGTGCAAAAAGCGGCCTTTCCGAGGAGAGGTCGGATCAGGAATGATACACGCCCACTTCTGATCCGTCCAATCATTAAGCGTGGGGCGATTTGGCCCCGCCTCCAGGCGCGTCGGAGTAGAATCGATATATGCAAAGTCGAGGATCAGGGGAGGTTCACGCCCACTTTTCCTCCGTCCAATGGGCGAGCGTGGCTCCGCCCCCGAGCTCATCCTGATCTGGAAATTTGCATATGGGTTCTCCTGCCGCACTATAAAGCGCCGAGCGCGGGGCGAATTCAGTCAGTTTTTGTTTTGGGTCGGAAGCAGTTGGAGGCAGTCGCAGTTTTGAGCTCAGGCGAGTTGGAGAGGTGTGGCGGCGGCGGAGTGTGGCAGCAGCAGTCAAGACAGGTCTGGAGGAGAGTCGGTCTGTCGGGGAGCTGCAGAGAGGGGAAGCCGGGAATGCGGTCGAGGTCGCAGTGGAGTCGCTCGTCGCGGGACCCACGCAAGCCAGCTATCCTCTTTCCCCAGAGCATCAACAACCCCCCCTGTTTCCCCCCGCGCTGAGATAGTGTGAAAAGGGGGCCCCGTTCCCACCCCATTCCAAGCAGTGCCAACGAAACCCGGGGAGGAGCGTGGAGTCGGGGCACCGCCGCGACATTTGCGGCTCATCACAAGACGGGTAGGCTCCGCCCAGTCTCGCGCCCACAGACCACGTCTGCCCCCTTGTCGTTGAGGGTGGCCCTTTTCTTTTGCTTTTGAGTATATGTGTTGTCGGCACCGTCTGTAAAGTAAAACTGTGTAAGTGTTGCCGTGTGCTCGCGTAGTCGGTAGTAGATCTGCATTGTTGTGTTTCTTTTGCAATTGCTTTTGGTGCATAATTGTTGTAATTGTATATGTGTGCTATCCGTGTGCCGCGGAATAAATGTGCCTTATGTTGAACTGTTTTTCCCGTTTCGCTTCGTCTTTTCTTTAATTGAATCTCCATCTTACTTCACGTAAAGGGTTGGTAGTGGGCTAAATACGCCCGATAATTAATCGAAACCGTCGAGGTTGACGATAACACCGCTCGGTTATCCCGATAGTACGGAACGGGTCGCTTAAAGTGGCCCGAGTCGGGAGTCGACCTGCGGCGAGGTGCGATCGCCCGGTCTACCCTCCGTGTGGGTACTTAGGTAGGTCGAATTTGGCGAACAACCCTATCCCACGCGGGGGGCCGATTGGCACTATCGTGGTGAGGCCGAAAGGCCCACCCGTGACTAGCTCCCGGCGTTAGTCCGAGAGGGTCACGACGGAATTGTCCATCCGGTGGGCGACGTGCCGCGATTCGAGTTATATGGCCGCTCGCACGCCGGCGGGCCCGAATTCGCAACATTGGTGTCAGGTCGTGGGACACAAACTCATCCCCCTCCTCGCGACACTGGTGTCGGAGAGCGGGAAAACGGGCTCTCCCGTCTCCAGCTAAATTCACGGGAATCGGTCCAGGGGTGAGAGGAGCGACCCCCGATTCACTCCAAATTAACCCTTTACGAGAAATAAGATGGCGTCTCAAGGCGAGCGGGAGCCGGGGGTATTAGAAATGGATTTAGAATGTGTAGAATCCATGATCCAGGATGGAATCCCCGTGCAGGAAATGTTGGTTGTGCAGGAACACGAACTCCCCCAACTGAACCCAGAGTTCGAAATGGGCGCAGTGGCTGGGGTGGCGGACGAACGGCCCCCACGTGCGAATTCGCCCACGGATCGGACGATGGAAATGTTTGAGGCATTGATGAGGAAAATGGATGAAATTAATGCAGACATGAAGGGATGGGGAAAGGAAACTCGGACCGCGGGCGAGAAAATGGCGACGCCACGTGGCGGAGACTCCGAACCAACGGGAGGGAGTGCAGCGGCTGTCAGGCCCGCGGTCGGGGCGGGTGAGAAAATAATTCGGGAGACGTGTAAGACGAGACACGAGGTAAAGAAGGTATTAGAAAAATTAAAAGAAAGCCAGGAGGAGACAAAGGAGGGATTGAAGGTCGTAACGGTGGAGTGTGAGAAAAGACTTCAAGACATGACGAAGAGAGTTGATAAGCTGGGACTGGAGGTAACAACGGAGACAGAGGAACTGGGAAGACGGGTAGAAAACCACAAGGGCAAGACGGAAGAACAGTTAGAAGCCAAAGCAAGGTCGGAGGGTGCGGAGATGAGAACAGAATTATAAAAGGAAGCTTCTGAGTTACAGAAACACCAAGACAAAGAGAGAGAACTACAAAACGAACTGAGAGTGTTAAAAGAGGAAAGGAAGAGAACGGAAAATGAAACTTTAAGAAACCACACTGTACAGATCGAACAGTTGGAAGCGAAGGCCAGACGAAAGAATGAGGAACAAGAAAGAGTAATGAAGGAAGAACGAATGAGACAGGAGAAAGAAATCAGTCAGTTGAAAGAAATGACGAGATTGCAGAAGGAGGAACAAGAAAGACAGTGGAATAGAAAACTGAAAGAGTATGAATTTGAAACTGAACGACAACAGGAAAAAAAATAGGTTTGAATACGAGGAGAAAGTAAAGGAGCAAGGAATGAAGCAGGAAGGAGAAATCAGGAGATTGAAGGACACAACGAGATTGGAGAGGGAAGAACGAGAGGAACAATGGAATAGCAAACAAAAAGAACATGAATCTGAGGTTGACCAATTGAAAGAAAAGCTGAGGCTGGAGTACGAGGAGATAGACAAAGAACAGCGAATGAAACACAAAATGGAGATGAACCAAATGAAGAAAACCATGAAACTGGAGAAGGAAAGACAGGAGAGGAAACAAGGAAGAGTAATGAGACAGCAGCGAATGAAACACAAAATGGAGATGAACCAAATGAAGCAAACCATGAAACTGGATAAGGAAAGACAGGAGAGGAAACAAGGAAGAGTAATGAGACAGCAGCGAATGAAACACAAAATGGAGATGAACCAAATGAAGAAAACCATGAAACTGGAGAAGGAAAGACAGGAGAGGAAACAAGGAAGAGTAATGAGACAGCAGCGAATGAAACACAAAAAGGAGATTAACCAAATGAAGCAAACCATGAAACTGGAGAAGGAAGGACAGGAGAGGAAACAAGGAAGAGTAATGAGACAGCAGCGAATGAAACACAAAAAGGAGATTAACCAAATGAAGCAAACCATGAAACTGGAGAAGGAAGGACAGGAGAGGAAACAAGAAAGAGTAGTGAGAGAACAGCGAATGAAACACAAAAAGGAGATTAACCAAATGAAGCAAACCATGAAACTGGATAAGGAAAGACAGGAGAGGAAACAAGGAAGAGTAATGAGACAGCAGCAAATGAAACACAAAAATGAGATTAACCAAATGAAGCAAACCATGAAACTGGAGAAGGAAGGACAGGAGAGGAAACAAGGAAGAGTAATGAGACAGCAGCAAATGAAACACAAAAAGGAGATTAACCAAATGAAGCAAACCATGAAACTGGATAAGGAAAGACAGGAGAGGAAACAAGGAAGAGTAATGAGACAGCAGCAAATGAAACACAAAAATGAGATTAAACAAATGAAGCAAACCATGAAACTGGAGAAGGAAGGACAGGAGAGGAAACGAGGAAGAGTAGTGAGAGAACAGCGAATGAAACACAGGAAGGAAATGAGCCAATTAAAAGAAACAATGAGATTGGAAAACAAAGAGCAGGAGGAACAGCGGGAGAGAAAACAACAACTATACGAGTGTGAAATTGAACAACTAAAACGGAGAGCGAGATTGGAGTCAACGGAGATTGAGGAGCTCCGGAGGGAGAACGAACAGCTAATGAGGCTCAGAGAGAAAGAACGACTCCAATGGGAAGGAAAAAGGGACCAATAAGAGACAGAAAAAATAGAGGAGAGACTGCATGATAATGACGGGGTTAGTGACGCACACACACACACACACGGAGATAGTGGAGGACGATGAGGGGGAGCTCGCAGAGCGTGTCGGGACCCAGTGCGAGCAGCGGGATGGCCTCCTCCAGGAACGAGGGGAGGGAGTATGCCCCCTTGAGGCGAGTCACGACCAGGTGAATTCAGTCGTGTCAAGCGAGGTCGAGGGGAGGAGTGCTGTGGACGGGTGCACGCCGAGCTTGAGGGGTATAGAGGCCCCGGAGACCCTTGTGGGGACACAAATCCCCAGTGTGGTTGTCCCGGTGTGTGTGGTGCAAGGTGTGAGTGCGTCCCCGTGTGTGGAAGCGACCCCGTGTGTGAGTGGTGTGGTGGCAAGTGTGCCGAAGGGCATGCTTCCCAGCACGCCGTGTGTAAGTGAGACACCGCGGGCGAGTGCCCCCGCGTGTGAGTGGTATGGTTTGTGTGAGGGAAATGGCACGAGTGAGTGGAAGGCCGCGAGTGAGTGGAGCCACGTGTGCAAGGGAGGTGGCATGCGTGAGTGAACGGCCGAGTGCAAGGGAGACCGTGTGTGTGAGAGAGCGGTATGTAAGGGAGATGTCGTTGGGCATGTGTGAGCATGCAGCCGCGTCTCCCGGTGTGAATGTAATGGAATGGTGTATGAGCGTCGTAACACGCAGGTGTGCGTGGGTGGAATGGAGACGAGGACGGCAACAGAGGGACAAAAGCTGAGTAGCGGCTGTAGATGTATTGGTCACCGCGCCGGGTTCACCCAGCAGCGAGTGCGAGGTTCGTGCTGTGCAACGCACGAGGCCACCACGTGCTCGCTTGCGGGAGTGAATTCCCGGTCCGGAAACGCACGCGGTGGATTTGCCGATCCCACGGACGGACAAAGTTTAGGCAGGTAAACAAATTTGGACCGGACGGGTTCTCCACGCGAACGGGTGTGTTCAGCTCCAATGGGCAGATCACATGTGTTCGCGTGGGGAACCCCTCGAGACGTGAGGCTTGTGTTTTTTTATGCGCCGGTGACGTCATGGCTGCGTGTGTGGTTGGAATCCGGCAGGAGGGTGAATCCCTGCTGGATGGTACCGTCCAAGAGGGACGAGGGACGCGAACAGCTCCCATGATGTCACGCCAAAAGTGCGCGAGCTGCGAGTTTCCGCGCTGGTGCTGCGCATGTGAAAAAAAAAGGGGGAAAAGCAAGCCTCACTTTCGGGTGCACAGGATCCCCGGGCAAGGGGTGGAAGACCCCCCTACCTGGGCACAGGATGGAAACTAGTTAGGGGGAAGGGTTAGCTTAGCTAGACTGGCTCCATGGGGCAGGGGTAAGTCCTCATGGGGCCCGTGGAATGGATAGGTAGAGGGATTTAGATGAGATTTTGGTTGGGAAATAAAATGATTTTTTTTGATTTAGAAGACAGTGACAGGCAGTGAATGTGTAGAGGGGACATAGTTTAGCAACGTAGTGTTAAAAGGAACGTGCTATAGTTTAAGGGACGACGTGGGAGCACGAGTTAGGTAGGGGATGTAGTTAGCAGGATGGCTGAGTTCAGCGATGAGTGTGTTGAAGAGTTGGTGAGTGAAGTGGAAGCATGTGCTTGGTGAGTGAGTGAGGCCAGCGGGTCTGTGAGTGGAGCGAATGGGGAATGCATGGTGCGATGAGTGATTGGGGGGAGGAGTGACTCCCACCCAAGGGACCCCGGGGTCAGTGTAGAGTGAGTTAGGGGGTTAGTTAAATTAAAAAATGGAGGTCGTTTTATTGTTGGTGGGAAAGTAGGCTCGAAACCCATTTGGAGGGGTGCAGGAGCCCTGTTGACAGGCTGGGAGCGTGGCTGCGAAAGGTGAGTATCGCTGAGTGGGTACCCCGGGCACCAGGCTAGTCAGCCGTAGTAGGCCAAGGGCCCATGGGGGGGCCGGGATAGCGTAGTGGGCACGGGTGCGCCCGCTTGGTGCGGGGGCCCGGGGCGCCAGTAGCCGCGTGGGCAGTGTTGTGGGCACGGGTGACCCTCGGAAAGGGGCCCGGGAAGCCAGCCTGCCACGTGTGCATTTCAGGGGAGGTGCCATGTGGGGCACTCCCCGTGTTTCGGGAGCTGGTAGGCTCGGAGGCAGTGTAGTGCCCGGGGGTGCCATAGCTGGAGAATCGGCAGAGGGTCGTGCCTGCCATGGGGAGCCACGCGTCCCAGCCATGAGACCGTGTGAGGGCACGGGAAGAAAATTGGGGGGCGAGGCCCGAAATTGTGAGGACACCAACACAGGCGACGGGAATCTGGGTTGTTAGAACCAATAGTTTAAGCGAGAGGCGCTTGTTGAAAGCCCCGGGGTAGTTTAAAGGTTAATGGTTAGGGTAGATAGGAAGTGTACCCCTCCACACCATCCATCCCCTTGCTCTCGTTGTGGGCCACTGGACCCACTTTGTGTTATAGATTGCTGAAGTCTGGGGAGGCCATCTTGAGGCTTCATTGGGCCTCGGCACAGGACGCTGGCTCTCCCTTATTCCCCTCCGGGAAGGGAACGTAGGGGTTGGGAGTAGGCTAGTAGACGATAGGTTAGCCGAACAAGTACGATAAAGGGGGTTAGGGGACGAATTATAGTGGGAGTAAGAAAAAAAAAATTAAAAAATTAATTAATTGGGGCTAAATTGGTTTTTGACAAATTAAGGGGGTGGGTATGGACAGTGACAGGCAAAGGCGATAGGTTGGGAGGGAGACCGTAGGGTAGGTCCGAGCCAGCCTTCCGAGTGGCCAGCACCACCGCACTCCCTCCACCAACCTCCACTTCAAGGCAAAGGCCGGCCCACTTCATCGGCAGCTGTTGTTTTGCTGCAAGGCCTGTGCCGGCTGGATCGTCTGCAGCTGTTTGCTGCAAGGCCTGTGCCGGCCGGATCGTCTGCAGCTACTGTGCTTCAAGGCCTGTGCCGGCCAGTTCGTCTGCCGGCTGTGTTTGCCTGCTCACCTTTGCCATGCCATGCCCACTGCCCATGTTCACCAGCCCCCGTTCAATTTTGCTTTGTCCCCCCCCCCCTTGTTCATTGCCATGTGCGCCAGGATCATCAAGCAACAGTTTGCAAGCTGCAAGAACTGCTCTGTTGGCAGCTACAACACGGGCCTGCAGTGGCGGCCCGTGCACCGTGTTTGCGTCCATCCATTCATCCATCCATCCGTTGTGTTCATTGCGTGTGCCACTTAAGCTGGCACGGAGACTGCTTTTGTGCAGCCCGTGCACCGTTTTGTTGCTTGCGTCAGTGCCCGTTCAGTGTTCTGCAGGGACTGCCTTGCGGCAGCAGCACCAGGAGACTGCGTTTGTGCAGCCCATGCACCGTTGTGGTTCACTGGGTTTATTTCAAAAGGGAAGGCCTTGGACTGCGTGTGAGCAGCCGGCCACGTTCCCCGTCACCTGCATTGTTTGAGCCAGAGACTGCATGCGAGCAGCCTGGCTCCCTGCTAACTGCTTTCTTTTTGCAGAGTTCATTGATCCTGGGCCATGGTTTAGTGTAAAATTTGTAAGTTAAGGTTAAGATGTACTGTACATATGAGTGCGCCCCCGGCATGTATGTCTTAGCGCCGGCAATTTTATTTAAATCGTCCGTATGAGTGGGTTTGTTCAGTTAGTTACTCAGCCCTCAGGTTATTTATTTTGGGGACACGAATACCATGAATGTCGCACTCAGGGATCCGTAGGTAAAACGTGCTAGGGGAGAACTACATATGATGGCACACGAAAATTTGACGACTCGGGACGAGTCTGTAAAAAGGGGAGGGGGTAGTGTTGTGGTTGACGAAATTCGCAAACCACCATTCAGGTCCCTTAGGTGAGATATCTCTGTAAGTATATGTGTAGTTAGGCCCAAACCCGTTGTTTCGAGGGAATAAATGTCACTCATTTGGGCTGTGACCCCTCTAGATAGCCGTTTTTCTTTTACTATCTTTATTTTGGACCAGCCGCCATTACTACCACCACCAACCACGTCTCAACAGCCATCACACAACAACCACCAACCGCAACGCCGCTTCACAATCGCCAAGACTGCAACAACTACCGAGGGGTGACGCTGCTCTCAGTGCCGGGCAAGGTCTTCGCTCGGATAATTCTTGATAGGGTTCGCCACCATCTGCTTGAGCACCAGCGTCCAGAGCAGTCAGGCTTTACACCAAAGAGGTCAACGATTGACCGTATCCTTGCACTTCGTGTCCTCACCGAACGCAAACAAGAGTTTCGGCAGGGGCTGCTTGCAGCCTATGTTGATCTCTGTAAAGCGTTCGATTCAGTGAATCGGGATGTCCTCTGGAGGATTCTTGGTCTTCGTGGGGTGCCACCAAAACTGATCGATCTGATGTCTGAACCCTACTCTGGTACTGAGAGTGCTGTGAAGTGTGGTGGTACCACCTCTGACTTATTTCCAGTTGTTACTGGAGTTCGTCAGGGATGTGTACTTGCCCCCACACTTTTCAGCACTTGTATGGACTGGATTTTAGGGAGGATGTCTGAGAGATCAAGTTGCGGTGCATCGTTTGGGAATGTCAAGATCTCGGACCTTGATTTTGCAGACGATGCAGTCATCTTTGCGGAGACTTTAGACATCCTTTTGGGGGCCCTCGAGGTGCTGAATGAGGAGTCGGAGCCGCTGGGATTATGGGTTTCTTGGGTCAAACTAAGATCCAGGCTTTCGGTGACATCTTGGATGCTGCTGTCCTGTCTGTGTCTGTTTGTGGTGAGGATGTTGAGGTCGTGGAGAGATTCACTTACCTTGGCAGTGATATTCATGTCTCTGCTGGCTGCGAGTCAGAGGTCAATAGACATCTGGGTCGGGCCTGGGGAGTCATGGATTCACTGGATCATGGGGTGTGGCACTGCCGGTACCTGTGCGGGAGGATGAAAGTCCGAGTCTTCAGGTCCTTGGTACTTCCAGTCTTGCTCTATGGGTGCGAGACTTGGACTCTGACCAAGGATCTGAGACGGAGACTTAATTCCTTTGGTACCAGGTCTCTTCGGAGAATCCTTGGCTATCGCTGGTCGGATTTTGTATCCAACGAGCGGTTGCTGAGAGAGACTCGGATGAGATTTGTTACCTGCATAGTCCGTGAGCGTCAGTTGGGGCTGTATGGACATGTGGCTCGTTTTCCTGACGCTGATCCTGCTTACCAGATTCTCTCAGCGAGGGAGTCTCATGAGCGGAGGAGGCCAGTGGGCCGACCACGTGCCTCATGGTTGCAGCAGGTTGACCATCATCTCAAGGAGATGGGGATGGGCCTGGCATCTGCCTGGGGGATGGCCAGACGGAGGCCCCTGGAGTACCGGCGGAAAGTGGACGCAGCGACGCGCTGTTCTGGCACATGCTCCCATACCTGACCTGAATGGGCGAGCGTGGCTCTGCCCCCGAGCTCATCCCGATCCGGAAATTTGCATATGGGTTCT
>NC_140965.1:32804555-33359352 GCF_056783735.1 Eptatretus burgeri
CGCAGCTTGAGGGTAGCATTGCGCAGCTTGAGGGTAGCATTGCGCAGCTTGGGGGTAGCACTGCGCAGCTTGGGGGTAGCACTGTGCAGCTTGGGGGTAGCACTGTGCAGCTTGGGGGTAGTTCTGTGCAGCTTGGGGGTAGCACTGCGCAGCTTGGGGGTAGCATTGCGCAGCTTGGGGGTAGCACTGCGCAGCTTGGGGGTAGCACTGTGCAGCTTGGGGGTAGCACTGTGCAGCTTGGGGGTAGCATTGTGCAGCTTGGGGGTAGCATTGTGCAGCTTGGGGGTTGCACTGTGCAGCTTGGGGCTAGCACCGTGCAGCTTGGGGGTAGCACCGTGCAGCTTGGGGGTAGCATTAACATACAGTTTGGGGGTAGCACCATGCAGCTTGGTTGAATCGGTGTGCAGATCGGTGGTAGCACCATGCAGCTTAGTTCAATCATTGTGCAGCTAAGTGGTAGCACCATGCAGATTGGTGAGATAAACATTAAGCTTGGTGGTAGCACCACTCATTCAGCTTCGATGTGGCAGGATGCAGCTTGGTGGGAGTCACTCGAGTGTGCAGCTTGGTATGGTGTGCAGTTTTGATGTGGCAGCATGCAGCTTAAAGGTGGAAGCTTGCAGCTTTCTGGCAACAGCATCAAACTTTGTGTAGTGTGCAGTTTTGTGTTCGCAGCACCTGTGTGGACGTCTTTCCTGGAATTTGTGCTGTGGGTTTAGATAACCTGCATTTGCATATTACAGCATGGTTGGAACAGTTTCACAAAACCAGAATTAAAACTACTGTTCATGGATGGCTCAGATGCATCGATCAACACCCACGATTAGCAATCTGCTGCATACAAACTCACAGGCCTTCATTGGCTTTTGTTTCTGATGAAACATTAGTAATTTAGGGTTGTTGTAATGGCATTCATCTGCAAGTTGACATGGTTGTTTTTTGTTTTCTTTAGGGATAGCAGAAATTTCGATGATTTTGAATAGCACCCATCAGGCTTTGTCCTGAGACAATGCCTTGAGAGTTGCCATTAACACATTTGAGGAATGGATGATATATGCTTGCATTATTAAGTAGTTTATTCAAGCGTGGGTCTGCAGTGGTCCAAATGCCAACAATGACTGAAATGGACAACCGATGTCACTGCAATGTATCAACACCGATAGGTCTGAATCACCATCTCATTGTTTTGATTATTATCCCGATTATCATGTAATATTACCTTGATATCATATCACTACCTTTTAAAAGAAGAACAACCACTCATTTCAGGTATTTAGAGGCATAGGGTTGCCATGGCAGTTTTTCCTTGGCTGGGGGACACAATGTGGATGGGTCACCACTCTGACAGATGCCTTGTGAGTGCTGTAGTATAGTTAATTAGCATATGACCTCAATTAAACTGTTTTCATGTGCATTGTAAATAAAATATACCTGTGAAGGGTCATGGAAGAACATAACAGCAAAGGGTAAAGGTCAACTGAGAGAAAGCAGGGGAAATGGGGGTAACAACTGGACAAGAGTGCATGGATGAATCATAACACGATGAGAGGAGATGCAGGTGAAAGATAAATGGGGTCTCCACAGGTGTAGAAAAGCTCAGAGGTTGAAATGGGGAAGAAAAAAAATGGTGGAAAATATTGTTGCAGCCACTAGTCATTGTGGTTTTTCAGTTTGAATCCAGTGGGTCATGTCAAAGCGATCGCAGCAGTCAGGTGAGTCTGTGGTCCCAGGCCGGATCATAGCCTTTCCACTCCGAATACTGTGCCCGTGGGACCACCAAGCCACCCAAGTGCCATGCCGATTGGCATCACATGACTCTGTCTTAAGTTGGGTCGAGAGAGCCGAAGTCACGTGACGCAGTCTTATAAGAGGTGTAGAGACTATGCTCAATGGTCTCCTTAATGAGTCTTTCAGAAACCATCAAATGAAGCCAACACCTCAGCCAGAATTCACTCAAGACCAGGTATATTTAATAAACACAAGTCTGAAGACGACAATGGTTCACGAGCAGTATTTGACGATGTAGATTGTTTCAGAAGTCAAGGATGAGACAATGTGATAATTTTTGACCAAGTTATAAAAATGATCAACATGATGTGGTACGGGTGACAGGTTATTAGCAGCAAAATGTCGAAAACCCGGTTTCGTTCAACAACTTAAAAAATTTGACCTTTGCATAACTTTTAAAGGTCACAAAACAATGTTGTGGACATTAAAATAAGGAAACAGAATACGTGATATAGCTTATTGGAGTTAGTTCATCGAAGAAGGTCGAAAACCCGGTTCAAATCCCACAACTTTGAAAATTTGACCTTTGTGGTCTTTAAAGGTCAAAGGTCAAGGATTATGACCTTTGGTGCAAAACTTCCTCTGGAACATTCCAGGAACAATACAACATCATATAGGCTATATGGCATTTCGCACTCCTCGGATTATCCATACTTTGATGAAATCAGCGTAAAAACAAACCTGAAGAAGGCGCCACGGGCAGGTGTTCGAGATAGAGCAAAATGGTTTGAAGACTTTAGGTGGGGAATGACCTCAAGATTATGCATAAAAAATATTGTCATCCTAGCTCTCAAAGTTTGGGCGGTCGTATGATTTTTATGTTAAAATTCACAATTTTCAAAGTTTTGACCTTGTGATGAAAATGAAAAATCAGATAACGACAAGTTTTAGATAACTCATTTTGCTCTTCAAATACCGAAGAACCCATTCCATTCAGTTAATTCCCGAGAAGATATATTTTTAATCCGACTACCCCCTAAAAATGGCTATTTTTTGGGCGTGGCTCCGCCCACAATGGGCGTAGCCACGCCCTCATCCAGGAAAGCACAACTTGACATTGATATCGAACACATAACCAAGTTTCATCAAGATTGGATCAAAGTCCACGGAGTTATGCTCTGGACAGACAGACAAGCCGGTAGGTGGACATTGGTAGTCGCCTACCCAATAGAACCTGACGCGATGGGCCCGTTCGATGGGGAATGACCTGAGGATTACAAGCACAAGAAAATTCATGATTCTAGCTTCAAGGGTTAATGCTGCAGATCGTTTTTTCCTTAAAATACCCCCACATTTAGAGGGTTTTCGGCCGTTGCTAGGCAACGGAGGGGTCCAGAGCAAAGGCTCTTTCTCACACATAACTAGGACATACCATGAACCTACCATACCAGTTTCATGTATATCTGACTCATAGTCTCTGAGATATAACAAACTTCGTTTTTTTTTTATTGTTTTCGACCAGGGTTCATTCAAAGTCTATCTTCTCTGACAGTTTTCATAGGATCCGGCTGGAATTTTTTCACAATATGGCTGAATGTACTGCCCACAGTCGCTCGTGGCCCGATTTTTGATTTTCGAAAAAAGAAATTTTTTATGATTTTTCGAAAATATCAAGTCCCGTTGCTCGGCAACGGTGGTGTCCATAGCAACGTTTCTCATTTGCACACAACTCGGTCATGGTATGAACCTACCAACCAAGTTTCAACGAAATTGCCATTGTATTAACGGAGCACTGGACCGAACAGAGGGACAGACAGACAGACAAACATAGACAGAAATACTGATAATAAGGGTAGAAAAAAATCTCAAAAAAAATCTTTTTTGAAAATGTTTTTTTTTTTCGACTACATCGACTACCCAACAAGCCGGTAGGCGGACATGGGTAGTCGATCAAGTTGAATTTCGTCGTTTTTCAGTCGTTACTAGCCAACAAAAGCGTCCATAGCAACGGTTCTCTCACACAACTAGGACATACCATGAACCTACCATACCAGTTTCATGTATGTCTGACTCATAGTCTCTCAGATATAACGAACTTCGTTTTTAAATTTTTTTTTGACCAGGGTTCATTCAAAGTCTATCTTCTCCGACAGTTTTCATGGGAGCGGGCTGAATTTTTTTTTGTCAAGGAGGCCGATTGTGTTGCCCAGAAACGATCATAGTTTGATTTTTGAATTTCGATATTTTAATTATTTTTTTGATACTTTCAAAGGCCCGTTGCTAGGCAACCGAGGGGTCTATAGCAACGGTTCTCAAACGTGCACAACTCGGTCATGGTATGAACCTACCACCAGAGTTTCATCAAAATCGGCCTACGATTAACGGAGTACTGGCCTGGACAGACAAATAGACAGACAGACATAACGACGGAAAACCTGACGAGGGTAGATAGATCGACTACCCAACATAACGAATATAGTGGTCACTCTGGCTGGTGCTAGTGAACCAAAAGTTGTAGTACTCGAAGAGCACTACTTGCATACCAACTTTCATTTGAAACAGTTGAAAACCCGAGGAGCTCGATGCCCAATTTATTGATTTTTTTGACATTTTCTAAGTTCGTGACCTTGTGACGAAAATGAAAAAAAAAAAAAAAAAAAAATCGAGCTCCGTGGGGCTATGCAGGTGCCATTGGGCTAACCAAATACCGAAACCACCGCCACATTCGACAAACCCCTCGGAGAAGATGGATTTTTATGTCAAAATCGCAATTTTCTAAGTTTGTGACCTTGTGACCTTGACCTTGGGACGAAAATGAAAAATCGAGCTCCATGGGGGTTATGCAGGTGCCATTGGGCTAACCAAATACCGAAACCACCGCCACATTCGACAAACCCCTCGGAGAAGATGGATTTTTATGTCAAAATCGCAATTTTCTAAGTTTGTGACCTTGTGACCTTGACCTTGGGCCGAAAATGAAAAATCAAGCTCCATGGGGGTTATGCAGGTGCCATTGGGCTAACCAAATACCAAAACCCCTGCCAGATTCGACAACCCCCCCCCCCAGAGATGATGCAACTTGAAACCGGCTACCCCCTAAAAACACATGTTTTTTGGGCGTGGTTCCGCCCATAATGGGCGCAGCACACCCATTCTCCGGAAAACACAACGAGATCATGATATAAACCTCCCACCCTAATTTTATCAAGATCGGATCAAAACCCACGAGCTATGCTCGGGACAGACAGACAGACAGACAAGCCGGTAGGCGACGAGGGATCCGCAAGGATTGAAGCGCTGGATACGATGCTTTTCATTCTGACCGATCCATCGACGAAGATTCATTGCCAAGACGTATTGGTTCACATACAATTGTTCCTCTGCCTGGCAAGATTTTTCCTATTGCGTATTTTGCCAATTGGCACTCCTCATAAAAAATGACGGTAAATAGACACCCTATTTTTGAAGGACTACCATTTGAAAAATAAAACCTAAATAAAAAATCGGCTCGAGTAAATTAGGGACGAATTAAGTAAAAAATAAAATGTGTCTATTTTTGTTGACATTACCTCAGATGACGGCAAACAGAGTGGACGTCAGAAGAACACGAAACAAAACGTAACGTGAAGAGAGAGAGAGAAAGAAAAAATAACCATAAACACAACAACAGATGTTCAGGGAAATACGAACCAGACCGTGGGGAGCGCGAGAAGACTTCCTGGTCGGTTGTTTTTGATGAACCTGGCGGTGTAGCGGACGATAACATAACGGGGGGTGTAGAATTTTTTTTTTTAAAGATGTTTTTCAAATTCCACATAACTAGCTTTATACCATATTATTAGAAATTTACAAAGACAGAAATGCCGGTGATTCCATTTATTTTGGATCCTTTTCACTTTGGTCAATAACGTTTGGATCGAGGAGAGATCGAAGGTGGAACGACGGTATAGTTCTTTACAAACACTGTATACACACCTTAAATGACGGTAAATAGACACCCGATTTTTGAAGGACTACCATTTGAAAAATAAAACCTAAATCAAAAATAGGCTCAAGTAAAATTTTCTAAATATCTCGAAGTGTTTAATTCCGAAGTCTCGTTTCTCTACATTCAAAACTGAAGGACAAGTATTGAAAATAGTGAACGTGCGGTTTTTCGGCTGCTGCATAGCAACGGGCGGTTGCTAGGCAACGAAACTCAAACGCGCGCATTCCCAGCTCATATGGCACCCTTTTACCAAGTTTCATCGAAATCGGTTTGCTGGTTTGTGCTGTGGAGCTTCTCGTTGCGCGCGCGCACACACACACACACACACACACACACACACACACACACACACACACACACACACACACACACACACGCACACACGCACACACACACACACGCACACACACACACGCACACACACACACACACACACACACACGGAAAACCCGACAATAAGGGATATCTAGCGAATCCAACAGACAGACAGACACACCCATAACGAATATAGTGGTCACTTGCTCGTGAACCAAAATTGCACATGAGGAGGGGAATGTACAAGAAGCAACAACAAATAATGAGTACATAATAAATAAACAATTCCCTTACCCACTAACGACATATGCGCCCACGGCACTAAACAAACTAATAGGTTTCCTTAAATATCCTAAGCCTTATGTCCGATCAAGCTCGCTACAGGAGATAAACACAGACAAGATGCATAGAAGACAGGAAATCCCCGAGCTGTGCTGGCTTAGCAGAGCTGGACCCGAAGCAAGTGGCGGGTCTGGCACATTCTTGTAGCAGCTGTAATCCGTCCGAAAGGAGAAGAAGAGGCATGGTTGGTGGGGGTGGGGGTGTGGCTCTCCTTCAGCAGCCCTGCAGACTGACGCAGCTTTCTCCTCAGTGGCACCCGGGCATCTCCTCCCCTTCCCCTCAGCGCACCCACTTTTATCGCCGTAGACATGCACGTCATCAATGCCCCTCTCCTCCCAGTCACCATTGGACAAGCTTCCTGGTCTGGGGACGGACCCCGATCTCCTGAGGTGATGTGCCATGGCTGAAGGCGTCAATTCCATTCTACCATGTCAAGCACCGAGTGAGCACTTTAAACAAACATAAATGACAGATATAACATCAATAAATTGGGTCTAAAGGGATGGTGGTTTTAGACACACACACACACACACATGAGGTTGAGTTGACGTTATCTATATCGAGACATAATAGCAACGCATATCTAATATCTAATATCACATGTAATTACTTAACGCTTGTACTGAACGTTCACTCAGGACATACAGTGTCTGCGCTATATTAACCACACATCTTTAACCCTCGAGGAATCATTTCCACAATCACAACCAAAATGGATCATCTTTGTACAAAGATCAATCGGTAAACAAAATACCTTGGGGAAACACCAGTGATCAAGTAAAACACTAAATGTCAAAACAAAGCCATTTCTGATGAAGCACCACGTGTAGTTCTCATTGTGATTTTGATGAAGTTTGGTAAACCATTCACAATATGTCTCTCGTTGTATGGGGGCCTTCCTCAAATAGATACGACTGAGGTGGGGTTGTGGTAGTTTGGTAGTAAGTTGAGAAAATTCGAATTGAAAAGTTATGTATAGAAATGCAATTATGAGAGAGAAAAAAAATATTTTTGTTGTAAAGTGAAGAAAAGCAAAAAAAAACAAAAAACTAGAGAGTTCAAAGAACGCCTTACCTTACGCAGTGTTCAAGTTTTTAACTCAAATGAAATAAAACAAGTATAAAAGATATAAAATGTCACAACCCCTGTTATTTTAGTAATTTTGCTGTATGGAGTTAAAGGGTTATCCCATATTTATGTACAACTAAAATGGCCACCAGTCTACCAGTCAGCAAAATCGGATCATGCATGTCGGATAAATTGTTGGGGACACATTTAGGTAACAAAATGGCCGCCAGTTCGCCATATTGGATATGATCTCAAAAATAAATGACATGTTTATGTAAGTCATCGTTCATTATATGTGTGCCAAGTTTGACCAACATCGGTAAATGCATGTCCGAGAAATGGTTGAGGACGTGTTCAACATCAGGTGTTTTTTTAACTAAAATGGCCACCAGTCGGCTTTCTTGAATCTGATCAAGAATATACTCCATCATTCTTTATCTGGGTGCCAAGTTTGATCAACATCGGTAAAGGCATGTCTGAGAAATGGTTGAGGACGTGTTTGACATGTCTTTTTTGACAACTAAAATGGCCACCTGTCATCCATCTTTGATCTAATGTTGAAAAACAAATGACTTACCTATGTAAGCCATCATTAATTTTATGTGTGCCAAATTTGAACAACATCAGTAAATGCTTGTCCGAGAAATGGTTGAGGACGTGTTTGACATTGGGGTTTTGTTTTTTTAACAACAAAAATGGCCGCCAGTCAGTCATTTTTTATCGCATTGGGAAAAAAAAATGATGTGCATATGTACACCATCATTTGTTGTCTTTGTGCCAAGGATGAATAAAATCGGTCCATATATGTCCGAGATATGGTTGCTGACGCATGCACGGACATGAAGATTGAGACCAACCATCTCACCAACCCTATATAAAAGTATCTTTTGTACCACCTTATTTAACACGTTACATTAGTTCTTCGTGCCTCTTGTTTGTGTCCTTCATGACATCCTTAAAAACAGTAAGTTTCCTGTTTGAAATGATTTTCCATTTTGTTTGACTGCCAGGCAGGCAGAGTAAAAATATTATCTCACTCCTCTCTGCGCATGTGCAATCAGGACAAATTCAAAGGCAAAGTACTGCTAAACTGCAGGTTCGTTTTCTGATTCATGGTCTGATGCATGTTTAAAATATAACATTGAATTGAAATAAAGTTGTTCCTTGATCATAAACTGACGTTTGTAGACAAATGGACAGACAGACAGAAGTGAACCTATTGTTTAACCCCACTTTTCGCTTTGCGTGCGTGGGGTAAAAATAAAACAATTGGAGCAGATATTAGAGTAAGGAAGTTGGTGGGGAAGAGTGATGGTGTCGGAACTAAGGAAAGAGCAGAGCATGAAGAGACATTTGCAAAAGAACAATGAATAACAGTGGAGGAAAGAACATCTGGTCTGAACAATAACAGTAGTATCAACATTATTACTCCACACACATAGCGCAAAGGAGATTTAAACAATTAGTTCACTCTGTCTGTCTGTCTGTCGATGTCAGAGATACAAAGGTCCAAAGGTTTTCTGTTTTTCCAATATGGCTGCCACACCACGTGACCTATGAAATCATAATTATCATCACAACATTCATTCTACATGAGTAGTCGCACCAGTGGTGAAAATTTTGTCACAATCTGACAAACTATATTAACCATACATCTTTAACAAGCTGTTAAACGGTTGTGGAGAAAAACACAAAAGTTCTGTGTGGACAAACAAACAAACAAACAGACCCAAATGCAATACCCTCTCCTTTGGTGAGGGTAATGAGGAGGTTCACCATTACATACAATGTCCAACTCTGATTCCCGCATTGTTGTTTCTGCTGCTCAGTGTCCCAGTCCTGCCGGCACAACTCACGCGTGTTCACCTTGTCCACCGTAGCTACTGAACAATTGAGTCTTGTCACATCATGGTTTCTTGTACTCTGGCCCGTCCAGGATGATTGAAGAGCTCAAAGGAATTCCTTCCCGATACACAATCTTAATGAGTTTTAAACAACCTCATTATAATCAGCTCTGCGTGTCAACAACCGCTCTGGACATTAACACCTTGTTCACTCATCGGAGTTAAATTGAGCATGGGGGTGATGAAACACATGGCTCGTCACATGTCACCCGTCTCTCCACATCTCCCTCTCATGGGTTTATATAGTATCACAGAACAATCCCATGCTTTCCAGCAAATGCGATTTTAGTCCATACTGGAAGTTTCATCTGAGAATGTTCCAGCACCTTCACCAACCTCACAATGCAGTTTACAGTACAAAACTTCCATCTGCAGTCAAACTTAGCTCATTACATCAAGCAGTTGATATTACAATTTCTCGATCCGTGCGAGACGAAATTTATAACATGTAACCATCAATTTTACTCGTTCATGTTTTGGCATTTACTAATGCTTATCCACTAAATACCACAACATCTAGCTTTTAACTGATAGTCTATAGATATCAGTCAAGGAACTACTTACTTTCAATTTAATTCTATATTTTGAACAGTGTAGAACACTGTTCTACACTGAATAGTGTAGTATTCTATTACAAATAGTAACATGAATCAGAACACGAACCTGCAGTTTATCAGTATTTTGACTCTGAATTTGCCAAATTGTCTGGACTCTCGTCACGAGTGAGCATGCACACAAAGGAGTAAAGTAAGTTTTTTTACTCTGTCTGCCTGTCTGGCAGCTAAACAAAATTGAAAATCATTCCAAACAGGAAACTTACTGTTTTTAGGGATGTTATAAAGGACACAAACAACAGGGTATGGAGAACTAATTTCACGTGTCAAATAAGTTGATGTAAAAGACGGTGCATCAACGGTGGTAAACTTCCGAAATTTGTTTTTTTTTCTGCAGCCTTCAAAACTTTTATATTATTTCAATCGGATTATATACTTGAACATTGTAGAACAGAAATCACCTTGTTTGCACATCCAAAAATCTGCAGTTTATCGGTACTTGGACAAACTATTTTGCCATTTTATGCTTATTACACGTCGACCAATGGAATTTACAGTCGGGGAATAGAATCAAAGTTGAGATTTACAATATAAGTTGGGGGAATATCAAGATATATGCCTGGTGTCAGCTTAATGATTAGGATGGTGGGCTTGGGATCCTAGTTGGGATCCTAAGGTCCTGAGTTCAAATCCTGCTTGGCTGTTGAATTTATACCAGGTGGGGTTGACTCATTCTGTCATCTTTCCGAAGTCAGCAAAATGAGTACTAGCCTGCTGAGATGATTGAGCCATTTTAGTATCCTATGTTGAAGTGGTGACTTGTCCAGGATTGTGCCCCATAACCCAGGAGACAGCTTTCATAGCACTGATGCTCTGTACAGAGTATGGTCCTGATGGATGGATGGATGTATGGTTGTTGAACTTCAGACAAAATGGTGGCATGTACTTGGAAACATACTCAGGAATATAGATTGTGCTTGGAAATGTAAAGCAGGAATTGAAAAGACTCTTCCCTTGTCCATTTCCTCAAGACTGTAAGGGGTATGATGTTCTATGAACTCTGTCATTATTATTGTAATTATTGTTACATTTTACTACAAAGGGTGAGTGCCACAGCTGACTGGGGTAGACACATAGATTCCACAGATATCTTGGAATGTTCCCTGTTGTGTTGTGTATTCTTGAATTTCTGGTTCCTGGTTATCTATTTTAGATCTGCCGGTCTTCTGAGGATGCTCATTCTTCTCTTACCAAAGCCAACGGAAACACGTAATTTGGTTCTGGTGCATTTGTGTTAAGATATTTCCCATTCCTAGTATTGGTGACCACAAAAAAAATGATACCAACCTCACCTTTAATAACCTCCTCAATACCAATGATATCTTCCTACTTTTTGCAGGTATGCAAAGTGGAGTTCATGTCCTGTAATTATAGTCACAGATTTAGATTTAGTCAACATAGCCCGATTTCTTTCAACATGGACAACAACATGCCGTGGACAACTAAAGAAAAATAGTTTTCAGTTGAGATATATCTGAGAATGAAATCCTTGAAGAAGACGACTCATACCTGCTTGGATGTTGCCGGTTAGATGTTTCACAATAATATCTACCGAGGAAGGCCTCGATCCATTGATGATCTCAAAACAGCAGTGACTGATAAAATCCATTCAATCACTGCAGCTGAATGTGTTAGAGTTAGTAATAAACATTTTTTCCCATCCCAAAAATTTATTTTTGGAGTTTGCTAAGAATGTCTTTGACAGCATAATGGCAGGGACCTGTGAAAATTCTACATCATGTAAAATGTGACATCAAGTCCTCAACCGCTTTCTTCTTCAAGTCCTCTACCCCACCTCCCAGCCCCGAGTCCTCAACCCCAAGTTTTCAAGCCCATCGTCACTCCAAGTCCTCAACCCCCTCCTCCAGCTCTGTGTCTTTTCTCTGCCCACTACCATCCCAAATCTGTCCTCACCTTCCCCTTTCTTCTTCATGTCCTCAACACTCCCCCCTTCCCAACCCCATACTCAAAGCCCACCCCCAAAGCCTAACCCCAATTTCTCTGCCCCCCCACTCCCCTTTCTTCTTCAACTCCTCATTCCCACCCCCCCTCCCCACAAGCCTCAACAGTCCTTATATACTAGGAGTAGTGACATGGTGCGTCCCAGAAATTTCTGGTCACGTGGGTCATGGCCGCCATCTTGTTTCCATTAAATGTTCATTGAATGAAAACATGATAGTTTGTCATTCTTTTTAAAATGACAGGATGGTGTGCCATTGGATGCACCATTCGATCAGAAAAAGGTTTCAAAATGTATAAATTCTCTATAGATGCTGGAAGGAGAAAAAATTGGGAAAATAAAGTTATTTGTCTGAGATGGAAACCAACTATGGGGTCGTTCCTGTGGCAGGTAACTTGTAGTCACATGTGTGTATACACATTCATGTCTTGTGCTGTAATCATATTGAAGCGGGCAGTTGGGTATAGCTCGTAAACAGATATAAATAATCATGGAAACATCTACAGCTCATTTATAACATATCAAGACCATCCTGCATGGCAAAGTTACTTATAAGTAAACACATAACTTGTGTGGCTGTAACATAAGTTTATTTATTTATTTATTCAAATTTGTCAAAGTGTTGCAGTTAACACTGATGAACAACTTGTCATGGTCCATGAGATGGTCCATGACATGGTTAATTCCAAAATAATTCAGGATGCATTTGCCTTTGGCTTCACCTTGAGGCAAAACAGTATATTGTGTTTTAAAAAAACAACATTACAGGAATCAGAAGAGTGGGAGAAAAGGGAGAAAATGAGGAGAGAGTAATGGAGCACATTAACGAACTGTGTGAGAATGGAAACCACGGTCAATGAGACGTTTAATGGGAAAAGAGAAAAATGAAGGAATTTCATGCACATGCATGTTCTCAGTGTTACAGTACTGTGCTAGAATTTTCTAAATCTCTTTTAAAAAAATGAAGACTTGGAAAAAAATATCCCCATCACAAATGACTCATCTCCATTTTAATGCATCCCTCTTTCATTACCTCCACCACCGAAGGGAAGGAGGTTATGTTTTCAACCCTCTCTGTCTGTTTGTTTGTTTGTTTGTGACTTGGCCAAAAAAAAAAAAATTGACAAGTATGTTGATCGCTTCCATTTGTTTGTTTGTTACTTGGTGAAAAGTTTTTATACCAAGTATGTTGGTCCAGCGTTTGTTTGTCTGTCTGTCTGTTTGTCACATGATTTTTGGCCACAGTTTTCAAGCAATCGTTCTGACATTTTTTGTGTATGTAGTTGAGCAGACAAGGACAGTAGCGCTTAATTTTGGTGAAGCTCTGAATCCAGATCCAGATCTGAGAATTTTTAAGTGATTCTTCACCATTGAGAGATGGGGCCAAAAACTATGTATCGCATGAGATCTCAAAAAAAATGGGGATGAATTCTGACAAAATGAGGTGGATGAGTTGTTTAGGTGACAATAACAAGCCGATTCAATTTTGGTTAAGGTCTGTATTCAGACCCGACCTCTCAGTGGCATACAAAATGTGAACTGTTTAGCCTGGTGGACGTATGCACTCTACCGAGTGCCGTTCCATTTTGCCAAGTGTCACTCTGTGAGTGGTTTTTCGTTTGTTTATCTGTCCCTCTTGTCTCCAGCCCAAACAGCTCTGCAGATCATTCTGAAATTTGCGGAGATTATGGTCAGCGACCCTGCGACGGTCCCACATTGAAGTTTCATAAAATTCAGTGGACCAAAAAGGTTAACATAGGCCAAAAGGTCAATTTCGGCCAGATTTTCTAAAATCCTCAATTTTCATCCGATTGACTAGAAATCTGAACAGGATTTGCATATCAGGTCATTGAATTCAACCACCTATTATTTTTGAGTTAACATCAGCCAAAAGGTCAACATAGGCCATAAGATCAACACAACATCGGCCAAATTTTTTAATCGTTTCTAAAATTGTCAATTTTCATCCGATTGACATGAAATTTGAAGACCACTTGCAGAGTTTAATGAATGAATGTCGTTTTTGGCCCCATTTTTCAATAGTGAAAAACCATTTAATGAATTATTAAATTCTCGTATCCGGAACCAGATCCGGATCTTCACCAAAATCGCATTAATTTGTCCTTGTCTCACACCCAAACTTTCCACCAAATTTCGTCTGAATAAATCAATAACTTTTTGAGATATCTTGCTCACAGACAGCCATCCACCTTCGGTAGCGGAGGGAACAAGTGGCCATTTAACAGAGATGCAAACATGACCTGTAATGCAAGGTGGACTTTTGTCAGCTGGATGTTAGCGGGATTAAAAAAAAAAACCCAGATGATTAATGTAAAGGGGAGAAAAAGATGGCAGAAGGGGGAAAATAAGAAAGGGAACAACAGGATAATAATGCCTGAGCTGCCTGATCCTTGTGTTGATTGGCTGAAGTAAAATCTCACTCAAAATTTGTAGTTGGCTTGTGGTGTTAGCAGTGGTGCTCAATCATGGATCACCTCGTAGGCATCAATCTGGATGTCCCATCCTCAATAATTTGGACGTCAAAAGTTTCCTTGTAAATTCCCCTGGTATCTCATGCAGGCAAACAAATGTGACTGCCAGACCAAGTGGGAATTAGGCAAGTGAGCCAAAGAGCAGATTTGACCTAAATCAACTCAAAATTAATTCTCGTGAGCTGTATGCTTTGCTGTTAAAAGTTGAAAATGCAATGCAGTACTACTTTCAGTTAGAATTTCCTGCTTTAAGAAGATATTTTAAACACTTATCTGCATGGATGCAGCTGTAGTTCAGAGCTTTGTGTCCGGGAGATTAGTCATATCATGAGAAGAATGGAGATTTGTGGTCAAAGCCTGAGGTTGTTCACTTCTGCCTTTCGAGCAGACCCAGGGAAAGTTATTTATAATGCTGTAATATATGTTATCTCAACCTCAGGGAAGTGTAGTCATCGGAGAAGAAATACATGTTACTGCATTTAATATGGAAGATTGTGAATGAATTACTTTGGGTTTGATCCATCTGGTGGAAAGAATTATTCGACTTCACTTGAGAAAATTTGGGTCTTTTTAGGTCGAAAGTTCATCATAACTGTCACGTTACTCCCTATATGTATTATATATGTATGTATATGTGTCAGAGACTCGCCATCACACAGATGATTATCTGAAGCAGGGTGTACGGAATGTGTTTTCAATGATATCCCAAAACAAAAAGACATTTCGATTAATATCAAAGAAAACATGGAGACGCATTAAACTGACCTATGAAAATGATGGTGCGCACACACACTGACATTCTTGACATTTAATGTGCCATTTTGTGCATGCAAATGTGATGGAATATTAATAAATACAGCTACAGCGGTGTTTTCATAATTCTGTACATATAAGCATGCATGCAATACTTGTAGGGGGTAATCTGACATTAGGCGCACCATGTATGTAGGAGTTGATGGAATGTAGGGGTTTACATCATTATGTGACAGCTGCAAGTAAGAGGGACATTTCAAAATGTAGTATTTCACTGCAAAGTAGTAATTTAATGAATAATTGCATTTTATATAAAAGTACAGTCAGCCTGTACATATATAAATTGCGAACAAATGAAATACAACAATAAGCAAAATGGGAGCAAACCTAAAGTGTGAAATGTAAAGTCACATAGCGATGATGTGGAATGCAATTATTCACTTGTCGGCAAAGCTTAATGCAATGATGAGATAATCCCCAGTGTTAATTAAGGTGACTTTATTATTTGTGTAATAAACATTAACCTTTGTGCAAAATATTATTACCGTAGCTCGCTTGTATTACAAAACTAACAAGAAAAGGAATAATTATAGATTGCAGACCCTCGCCAGGACTGGTTTTGTGTGGTGTTTGTGTAGTTTTATGCAGTGTGTTTTGTGTGGTGTTTGTGTGTTACTTCATTAATAATAGATATAACTCGAACTGCCACTTTATATCTGCTGGCAGTGATGACTGGGTACCAAGACATCCCACTTTGATACAACGCCGCTTTGATTGGACACCTGACCCTGACCCATGACATTTATTATTATTCAATTTAATTCAGAGTGGGATTAAAATAAGTTCAATTCAAATCAAATGGAAGACCAAGTAGGTACAGCTCTGCAATGGAGTCATCAGAAGGAACCTGAACAAGCAAAAAGCAAAGATGAAGTCATCATGAGGAACCTGTGTAGGATTTGGGTTTCAGCTGCTACTCTTCTACCCTCAAACCCATCTAGGTGCAGCCAAGTGAACCTTATTTAAAAAATCAAAAAGAACCCAGACCAAAAAATTGAATAATACTGGCTGCCAGACCATGTGTCTGACCAGGTTAAAATTAATAAGAGCGCAAGTGAGCACAATATATGCCCGAAAAAGTCTCTGTGACACACACACACACACACACACACACACACACACACACACACACACACACACACACACACACACACACACACACACACACACACACACGTGCGTGCACGCACGCATGCACACACACAATTATATATTCAAACACGTCAAATTATGAAGAACAAGAAGGTATATATATAATTGTGCTACGACATGGAAAACAGCATCCTGATTGCCATGGCAACCACTTTAGATGACGAATGTATGTCGCGACACACCGTCTCCACAGTCTGTACCTATGTACCAAATATGAAACGTGAAAGTTGAAAACTTTGGGAGTTAGAGTGCGGAAAGGAACGGACGGATGGACAGACGGACGGACCCGATATATATATATATATATATATATATATATATATATATATATATATATATATATATATATATATACATATATATATATATATATACATATACATATATATATATATATATATATATATATATATATATATATATATATATATATATATATATATATATTGGGCGTATAAAAACCAATATTCCCTATCACTACGAGATCATAATTGTGAAGTTTCACTTTGATTGATGAATCAGTTCAAGAGAAAGAATTTAAAAAAGATTTCCACTCAATCCAATATGGCTGCCAGACCATGTGACCTATCAATTATTTGTGAGCACACTGGTACCCCCAAGGATTGGGGAACATTTGTGTAAAATTCCCCATTGATTTGTCCAGCCCTTCTGGAGAAGAATATTTTTTTTATAGGTTTTAGGGTAAATCCAATATGTTTGCCAAACCATGTGACCTATGACATATGTGTGAACGTTTTGTTCCTCACGGATAGGTGGTAATACATGTAAAGTTTCGCCTTGATCTGTTCAGCCGTTTCAAAGAAGATTTTTAAAGTTAAAAACAAACAAAAAAAACAACAATATGGCTGCGGAATGACGTGACAAATGATGTCATCAATTTTTTTTGCTGTGGACCAATGAATCCCTAGATGACCCTCATAATTAATTACATACTGATCGGGTGTAGCGTTCCACATATCGCGGGTTGAGAGACAATTTTGTAACTGCATTTCTGGCGAAACCCAATAAAATGGCTCTCATGTCTTTCAACACCATATTTATCTTTCATTTGCGATTTGCAGGAAATGGGAAATTTTCAGTTACAAGATTATGTCTCTCAACCCGCGATATGCAATTATGACATCATAATGAAGGCACCTATGATGTCATAAAATCACTTATTCCCCATGAGGAGTACTTGCTATGTGCTAAGTTTCAATTTTTTTCTTAGTGCGGTTTCAGAGATACAGAGGTCCAAAATTTCTCCATTTTTATAACATGGCTGCCACACCGCTTGACCTATGCCGTCAGAATTATCATTGAAACATTCTACATGAGTAGTCAAATTTTTATTTTTTTTATGGTCAAAATTTTTATCTCAATCTGACAAGCGGTTGCAGAGAAAACCACTCATGTTTTGTGCGGACAAACAAACACATGGACCCAAATGCAATACCCTCTCCTCTGGCGAGGGTAATCCGAAGGGCACTCGGTATAGCGCATACATCCGCTCAGATCCAGCTTCAGATGTTCACCAAAATTGAACCAATTCATCCTTGTCATACACCCAACCTGCCCACAAAGGTATGTTCGAATCCATCCATAACCTTTTGAGATATTGTGCTCTCTATTGTTTTGGCGCGATCTCTCAATGGTGAAGAATCACTTTAAAATTCCTGTATCTGGATCGAGATAGTCACCGAAATCTAATCGTTTTGTCTTTGTAACACACCTAACCTTCCCACCAAATTTCATCTGAATCCATCCACAACTTTTTGAGAAATCGTGCTATTTGTCGTTTTTTCCCATATTTCTAAATGGTGAAGAATCACCTTGAAACAGTGTACTCTCCAGATCTGGATGTCTACCAAAATCGAATCATTTAGTCCGTGTCACACCCCCAACCTGTCCACCAAATTTCGTCCAAATCTATCCACAAATTTTTGAGATATCCTGCACACAAACAGACAAACAGACAGACAGACCAGACCAGACAGGGGTGAAAACATAACCTCCGTCCAACTTCAGTGGCGGAGGTAATAAGTGCACTATAATGGCTTCAAATATTCCTTTCCTTACTGAATGAGTTTGTCCTGAGTAGCTGCGTTGTCCTGCAGTTTTGCATGGGGTGAAAAAGAAAAATGTAAATAGAGTCACTTTCAGAGAGAAGGTGCGGTGCTTCTTTTATCACACATTGAGGAAGGAGATAGTGGAAAATGTGAGCTGTTTCTGCCAGAAACAAAATAGCGACACAACCTCGTATATTCAATCGAGTTCCCACAACCCAAGCAGCACCGCAGCCCACAGCAGAGGCCAGGCCTCTTTATCATTGCAGTGAGTGCACACCACAAACACGTACTTGGATCATGGTTGTCTATTTGAGAAGGTAGGAATCGCTGCCCAGACAACAACCACACTTTGAGAGAGCAAGCAGTGTAACCTGGTGTGAAGGGATATCTGAGATCAAACCACTTGCCGTCCACAGTTTTTGGCAGGAATTTGGATAGACTGCCGCAGGTAACCCACTTTACGTCCACCAACAAGGTGTGCTGCCAGACAGGTCCTCCAGCTTAAAATCCTTCAGAGGAACATATTGATGCATCACCCTGCATGCAAAATACCAGGATGACAATTTAATCGCTGGTTGAGTTCAAACCCAGACTAAAGAGCTCAAGTGTTCATGGCTATAGGTTCATGGCTATGAGCTTCAATTTCAACCCAGCAAGAAAACTCTTGCTCGAGTGTTTTGCATGCAGGGTACAAGGCAACAATGAGTGTGCCATCCTTTGGAGGGACATTAAATGGGGCTTCCTGTCTGCTGGCATTAGTTGATGGACGTTTAAGATCTAATGGTCTCCTTTGCGTAGATTAGGCGAGCTATCACTGGCACCCTGAAAAATACCATATTCCTTCTCTAACCTATGTAAGTCATAAAATCCCACCAAAAGTCATATTCCCACCAAAAATGTGATGCAAACCCTCAACTACTTGCTGCAAATGAAAGAAGAAGAAGAAGCTCCCAGCCCTTCTGTCCCACCCCAACCATCATTCCTGATCCATTCCCTTGCTCTCCTCAAACGGTCTCACCTCAGGCTCCGTCTGCTTGAAACAAGGCAGAATGTCTCAACTCAGTGTTTGCAAACCTCGTGTACCCACCACGTCCCACTCAGCCCCACTTTACACCCCGCTTTACATGCTCCCTGCTTTCTTCCATTTTGGTAAGTCCACTCGAACAGACTGTTGCTTTGTTCTCAGCAATGGTTGAAGGCCTTGGGTCTTTTCCAAGGTCAACATATTCTCCCTGGTCATGGCTCAAGCAATCAACACAGCCAGACATCCTGCTCTGCTTGTCAAGCTTTCTCCTTCAATCTTAGAAAAATCTCACAGTCTCCCCCTGTCGTTCTGGAAGGTTCATCAAATGAATCCACCGCTGCAAATGAAAGAGGTTGAGTCTCCTGAACTTCCAGCCCTTACCCTCAGTCATGATGTCTTCTGGCCAACCATATAGAAAAGCTGGCATCCAAAGCCAACCGTAAACTGGGCATCCGACATCATTCTGAGTTTTTCCTTGGAAAATTAGATCTACTCTGTCTATAAATTTTTATCCGTAGCACAATGGTGTACCATTCTGACATATGGGTGAGAATCCGAGCATTTTATTTATCTCTCCTGGATTCTGTGGAATGTTGGCGTCTCAACATTATCGGAATTTCAGGTAACTGGAAGCACCCGCTTTCTACGGGAGCCATCAAGGGGGTCATGTTAATGTCTATTTTACTCCAAGGGGTCTCAGGATTACACACCCAAAAATGGTTGCGATCGGTTCAGCCGCTTTTGCGGTACCTGGGAACAGACAGACGGACAGACAGTGAATTATTTCAGGTCATGATGCTGAGGCTTGATTGCTGCTCTCACACCGCAGGCAGATCGGGAGCCTGTCTGCTTTCAACCACCTCTCCTCTGGGTTTAGCTCCCATCTGCTCTCTCAGCCCCCTGACCTTTCTGAACAACAGGATGTACATGTTTTTCCAACAACTCCCTCCTGGTTAACCTTCCAAAATTCAAGTTGACTGAACACCTCAACTCTTTGGTTTTTCACGTATCATGGATATGGAACCACTTTCCAGAGGCTGTGTTATCCCATTCTTCTTTCTGAACATTCAAGCAGGTTGTACACTCATTTCATTCCCCGTCCTTACCCACAATCTTTATGAACCCAAACCTTTTATTTTCAGTTTGCAGAGTTAGCTCTTCTTCTTTCTCTACTCTGTTCCTGTTCATTCATTCCATCGCTTATCATATTCGAAAGTTACCCTGTTGTCCAACTGTCAGGTTTTACTCTCTGTCATATTGATTTTCACGAACCTCAATCAGAGAGGGAGAGAATGATAGAGAATGGGGGTAAGAAAGAAAGAAATATATATGTACATTGAGAGAGAGAGAGAGAGAGAGAGAGAGAGAGAGAGAGAGAGAGAGAGAGAGAGAGAGAGAGAGAGAGAGAGAGAGAGAGAGAGAGAGAGAGAGAGAGAGAGAGAGAGAGAGAGAGAGAGAGAGAGAGAGAGAGAGAGAGACAGAGAGACAGAGAGACAGAGAGACAGAGAGACAGAGAGACAGAGAGTGTTTTCATTCCTTTTTATCAAAGGAGACATTTCCACAAATACAGACATGAAGAAACAGAAGATTAGTACAGTATTTAAGTCATAAAAGACAATTTTCAGAAAAGCAGTTCACATTTAAAACAAGGAAATAAGAAGACATCATGCATGCAGAGCACGTTACTTGCAAAATCCAAAAAACAATTTTGACCTCAAAAATAATAGGTGGTTGAATTCAATGACCAAATATGCAACTCTTTAAATTTCAAGTGGATCGGATGAAAATTGAGGATTTTAGAAATCCCATCTAAGTTGTTGACCATTGGCCTATGTTGACCTTTTGACCTCAAAAACAATCGGCTTCTTCCTTATGACAAACTCTACCATGTGGTGAAGTTTCCTGAAGAAAAAAAAATCGGTTTAAAATTGTGTCCTGCAAGAGACAGACAGACAGACAGAATAACAAAATCGACTGACCAATATACTTGAAAAATCTTCAATTTTGCAAATAACAAACTGAAACCAGATTTATAAATTAACTCGCAAGTTGCCCATTCCCACACGGTATTTAAAACAGGCTATGATTGAAGGCGGCAGAAATGCAAATGGCGTATTCTGTCATTGAGCCGGCAATCTCGGAATAGAACAACAATTCACATTTATTGCCACATCTGATGGCAATTTAAATTCTCTAATGGCAGCAAGATTCTGTATTTGAAACCGTTTGTTCCATTCTATGTAGATTTTTGATGCCGAGGGTCCGGAATAAAAATTTGTCTTTGTGTCAAAGTCGGTGACCAATTGCACATTAATCGTAGGGTTGTAAAAACTCCAGCAGTCAAACTGCACAAGGCATGCTGTACACACAAGGCATGCTATCAACATTTTCAATAATGACGACTGCTAATTTGCATATTAATGAGCTTAATTTAAATGCTATTATTTTTTAAGTGGGTTTATCTTGACCAGTGACCCTAAAAACATGGGTGTAGACACCTCAACCAGGCTATTTGGATGCGTAATTTTGGAGATATCAAGAAAAGTAGTAATCTGGACAATGGCCACTGCTAATTTGCATATTAATGGATTTCTACAAAAATGCTCAAGGGTGTCAGAGTGGCATAAATAGGAATATTCATTCAGATGGTCTGGTGATCACAAAAATGTAGAAAAACATTGTGCGGAGCCTAATACAAGGTCATCTTGAAAAAGGTGTTTGACATCTCGACTAATGCGGTTCATAGAACCGCAACAATATATACATATACATATATATATATATATATATATATATATATATATATATATATGTATGTTTCGAGATATATATATATATATATATATATATATATATATATATATATATATATATATATACATATACATATATATATATATATATATATATATATATATATATATATGTATGTTTCGAGATATATATATATATATATATATATATATATATATATATATATATATATATATATATATATGTATATATATTATTTATATATGTACACACACACAAACACTAGCAGGGCATGCTTACACATCGTAAGCAATAACAAACGGTGCTTCCCCATTGTCTTGGGTCGCTCACCTGCATTTGATTTTTCATTAATTTATTTTCATATTTTTTTTCATTTATTTATATTTTCATTTATAGATGTTGCCCAACGATTCTGTGAATTTTTCTGGTGTACTGGCTATGATGTTCATTGGCGTGCAAAATTTCAGCGTTCTATGTCACCCGGAAGATACCCATCTTTAAAGAGCAGGTTTTGGGTCGCTGATGACTTCGCGTGATTCGAAGTTTGTAAGCACATTAATAAACGTGGGGTATTTATTTTCTTACATTTGAAACTCAAAATATGCTAAAATTAACTTTTAAGTCAAAACTTTTGTCAGTGATCAAAAAACAGACCAGAAGTTACCGAAGATGCTATGACGTCACGTTCTCCGAAAACTTCGTGAACATTCGGAAACAGCGTGTGAACAAGGCGAGATGCGAATCAGAGAGTGATTTCAGAGGCGATGAAATTGAGTGTTTTAATTCCGATATTGCCGAGGACGAGTCGGAGGATGATGGGAATTTATACTATGGAGATTCTGGCCCTGAGCCATATAAATGGCCAGAAATAGAATGAATCAATAATGGACCCAAATATATTATACACCGTAGCCTTGATGTTGAAGTCTTTCTGACAGCTGAGCTTGACCCCAGCGAAAGTGAACAGTTAGATCAAACCCCAACTTTCAAGAGACTGTTGTGGCATATCTATCTATAATTCCAGCAATGTGTGTGTGTGTGTGTGTGTGTGTGTGTGTGTGTGTGTGTGTGTGTGTGTGTGTGTGTGTGTGTGACCGCTGTTTATCTAATTGAAACTTACCAGGTATATTGCTGGGCACCTGAGTATGTGCCTTTTCAAGGTTTGAAATTAATCGGACAACTGCTTCTCAAGTTCTTCCCAAAGACACGTTGCTGTGTAGACGTGGCCTTTGGGGAAGAGATTCTCAGCCGCGTTCCCCATTACGGGTTACAACGTACGGACTTCCGGATAGTGTATTCTCATAATTTCTCGATTTCTTATGCGCATGTATCGATAAACACAATGGCCCAATCCTTGAGAGGTGACAGTGTGAGAAGATGAAGCAGGAGCCAGCTGAGGAGGAGAAGGCTGAATGGTGGGCACAGCATCACGCTTGTTTTGAAACCGAGCTCACTCATTGCGTTGCCTTTGTAATCCTCGGCTGTGAAATGGTCACCACAAATGACAAGTCTATCCAAAGGGTCCTCTTTACCTGTTTTCTTTGGGGGAAAATTCGTCCGTTTTGTTTGTACAAATCTTATCCACTGCCAGCGAATGTTTGATTCCTTCGGGAATCGGTGGGAGCGATTACCCGTTTTCCAGCCATTTTCGCAAAACATGATGGCACACGTACAAGGAATGATGTACAAATAACCAAATAACTTTGTTCTACAATAATTCAAAATAAAAAAGGATAATATAGACAGTTGCAAGCTCAAAATAAGCGAAAGAACGGCCCGCTGAACTGGACACTTCTTCAATGAGCAAGTGAGCGCTGCTTTGTTTTGGAGAACGTGACGTCACCATCCATATATGGGCACACGGCTATTTTTTTCAACGGCCTCGAGAAATAACAACTTCGGAGTTAAATTTCATTAATTTTCCCAAGAGTTAGGCAACCACAATAGTTTGTTTGCATCGAACTATTTAATGCACATATAATCATATTGATAAATTTTCAGAACATGTTTGGTGACCTGCAACCTGCTCTTTAATATCAATTCAGTCAATGTGTGAGTCAGTGGTGAGAAAGAGCTTCATCTATATGCATATGTATTGGCATATATATATATATATATATATATATATATATATATATATATATACATATATATATATATATATATATATATATATATATATATATATATTGTTGTGGATTTCCGCCACTCCGGCGTGCGGGTGACCGCCTCGAGCTAATCTGCGGCCACACGCGTCCACCGGACATGGCAATCCAGTCGCAGCTTTCCGGATCAACGCCGAAACCCAGCTATGGGTGTTGTTAACCACACCACAACCTTGTCAATGCTCTGCCCGCGCTACAAGGTCAATCGCCGAATTGTCGATTTACCTAATTATTCACGCGGACAGACTACCGAGAGGCTGTACCTCAACGGGACCTGCTCGGAAGCGAGCTGCTTTAAGCAGCTCTTTCCGTCTACGATTGCCGAGCGATTTATTATCACCAAGCCCAGTTGGACCCGATTATCTTATCGCTGTTAAAAACGAGCTATTTATTCCGAACGCAATTATGGCAGTTCAATGGAGGAAGGGACGTAACGAGCAGGTGAATATTCAAACAATGGGGGTATTATTTCACACGCATGCAGTCAATGAAGCCATGGGGGGGGGGGGGATGGGGACAGGACACGAGCAAAAAGACCTACAGCCGTTGTTTACTCAGTATGTACATGCACTTATAACAATCCTACTTAAAGGACAAGGCACCACAGACTTCCATGCAAAAACCCCAGAAAAGAAAAGGGAGAACTGGGCCCATAAGCCTTTAATGTTCCTCAGAGCATGGGAGACCGAAGGAGCTCCGCAAGGCCATGCAGGTTACCTGCCACCCTCGTGGTGACTCGCTGGGCCCTGGTTTGGCGACCCTCGGTGTCTCGACCTGCACTCCGCTGGAATCCACCTGTGCCTTCAACGGCGCCTCCAACGGCGATCCGGCTGGTGATTCCTCTCTGGCTTCTACTCGAACAACTCCTCTGTCCAATTCCACTCACTCCAGACTCCAACAGTCAACTCTGGTGCTCTCCACATCGACTCGCCAAGGAGACCAAGGAGAGAGACTCTGTCATCAGCTCGCCAACCGCCCACTCTCCTCCTCGGCGTTCCGACGCAGCCCTCTATCGCCCCGGGGCGTTCTTCCCTCCCTTTTCGGCACACGGGGGGAAATTCCCGGAGAGTTCTCGGGTATTCATACGTTTAGTAACCGTCACTTCTGTTTACCTTTTCGAGTCTCCCCCAAAACGTCTCCTGAATTATTGTGTCCTCACCCGTCTTTATCACGGGCTGCACAGCCGTTGCTTTTGTTTGTAGAGAAGGGCTGGTGTGTTGTGGAGATTGACGAGGTTGTTGAGATGTCATTGTTGCAGTGTGGTTGGCGCTCTGGTGGGGATGGTGTGGTTGTTGAGATGTCATTGTGGTGGTGGAGGTGGCAAGGGTGTAGTGGTGTCGTTGAAGAGATGCTGTTTGTTTGAAAGAGATGTTGGCGGTTTTGGAGAAGGTGGTGAGGAGATGTTGTTTAAAATAAAGATAGAAAAGAATAATACTTCCTCAAGATTCACAGCCCAGCACACGAATAAATCCCTTTCGACATTGGTGGGGAAATCTAATCTGGACAAACACTTATCGACATAACTGATCTTCGGGGAACCTGAATGGTGTTCTGTGAATTTCCACAACCGTAACTATATATATATATATATATATATATATATATATATATATATATATATATATATATATATATATATATATATATATATATATAGTTACATACATAATAAATAAATATTGAGATAAATATATAGATAATATATAGATAATAAATAAATATGTAGATGATAAATAAATTTTTCTTGGGAAGTTTTTTAAAGTGGTTTAAAAATTTTCTCTTGTTTTCTTTCAAATGCTTCTTCACCCGTTAGTTTCTGTCTGCATTTCTTCTTTATGTTTTCGTTGTTTTCAACTTTTGAAACCAACTCTTGATGTTCCTTAAATCTTCTTGCTCTTTCTTTCGCATCCATTTATTTATTGGAAAATATCATTTAATGAATTGTAATGATCAACAGGGAAATTTTCCTTTTCTTCATCATCCAAGTGGATGTGTTCAAATAAATCCTTTTCTTTAAATATGTCATCAAATTCTTTATTGATATTAATACGAGTTGTAATTTCTTCTTCACTAATACTTGTATCTCTGCTTTTAATACATTTGCGTTGAATTTCTTCATCAACATCAAAACCGAATGATAAAATCTTCACCCCACTCAGATGTTTAATAATTTGTCTCATTCCTTCTGGATTAGTTTCAAATATCCCAAGACCACAAGATTTTAGTTTCTTTAACTCACTCTTACACAATGTGAATATTTTGTTGTACAAAGAGAAACCTCCTCAAATATTTGGCCTTCATTCCTCAATCGCATATGTTCCTCCACTGAAATAGAGTAATAAAATCTTCACTTTCTACTTCTCCAGGTCTTATTGCTCTCGGTGTTGTAGATACAATGCATATCACAGGGTGTTTTTTAAGCAAACTTACAATATTCTCATTTGTACTCTACAAGAACCTTGATTTATGAAAGTTTTTTCCAGAAGCAGATTTACCTACAAGATTTATAATAATACTTGTCACTGATATATGTAATTGTTTATAAAATAAATAAATATATCCCTTAATATCTCATCTTGTTTCACAACAATATATTTATATTTTTCAGTCGTGTGCTTCAAATAATCCCCAAATTCCTTTTTACTACATAATGTTGAACAATTGTCTCTCCAAAAATTGTTTATATCTATTGAATTTAACGTGAATAAAATAAAAGTACTAGCATTGTTTCTTATGGAATGACGAGGGAGTTGAAAGTATGATTGACTGAGATAAATACAATTACAAGAAGAATGTCTCCCTCTTGTGTAGTAGCTGTCCATTACCGTTTGGTTTCTCTCATTAACACAATCATCAAAGATAACGAGGTTCTTTTTTGATTTATCAAAATTTTGGAGAGAAGGTATATCATCCGTATTATCACTAAAAATACAAGTTATCAGTTTTGATTTCTTTTTATATCTCTGTGTATCACAAAATAGTTGTATTATATCTTGAATGTTGTAATCATTTTGTTTGTTTTGAATTTTAAATAAACCTATTATATCTTCTTTTTGAAGACCAGCATTAAAACCTTGTGAGAGTAATTGATACTCAGGTTGAAAACTCGACTTTGTGAAAATTATTAAATTATCATAATCAAAAAATTTGGGAGTAAGGAGTATCTTTAAAAGTAAGCAGGTTTTTCCATATCCGCTTGAACCAACTATGAGACATCTTAATGAATTTGGAAGATTTTTATGGTTGTTAAATTTTATCTTATTTTCCCAAATGGGTAAAAAATCATTCATTTATATATTTGGAAAAGAGGTTATTTAATTTATTATTGGCTTTTTTAGAAACTATATTTTATCCGAAGTTCGGGTTTAATTTCAAGATAATCCATTATTTTATTTATTCAATATTTTGTGTTGATGTTTCCCTGAAAATGGGAATCGTGAATAATATATAACAACAATCCTTTGAACATTTTTCTGATACGTTCAGTTTCTTCCATTGTAAGGAAAGGTGTGTTATCACCCTCATACTTTACATTCATTCTTTAATCAATCTTGCAAAGTAATTCATTTTTGGTGTAAATCTAAAAGAATTATAATCCTTTTTACATTTTTTATTATCATTAATTAGAAGATAATCACAGAATATACATTGTTTATAGGCATTTGACTCTGTGTTTAATCCCACTCTATCACATGCAGGACAATTCTCAAATTTGTCATATGGAGAATCAGGGAATTCAAGAGGCTCAAACTCTAGCATATTTATAAAGTAAAATTTTACTCAAAACTAAAATTCATCTTCGGTATCATCTTCGGTACTTTCACAATCACCTATAAAACTACTTTCATCACTATTGTTTGAACACAAACTCTCAGTATCATAACTGTCGTTTGAACACAAACTCTCGGTATCATAACTGTCATCATTCTCATAATCTTCAAAATCTTCAGATGAATAATGACTCATATTTAATTAGTCGAAAAACATTACCATCGATATCTATATACTTTTTTCCATTAACAGATTCAACTACTCCATTTTTTATGTTAAAGGTAATTTTAAAATGATCCTTAACTATTACTGAACGAAATGTCATTTCACCTGAGATATTAACATCCTTTATTTCATCAGGATTTACATCTTTAGGGATGTTGAAAAAAATACAAATTTCTCCTTGCATATTGCAGATGGTCTTCTCTTTTCTTTCTCAAGCTTCATCTATAAGGTTTTTATTTTTTGATACTTTTTCTTGTTTCATTGCTTTTTCTAGTTTTGAATATATTACCAGAAGGAGAGGAGAAACTTTTGTTAGAGATACTTTAATTGATGTTCTTCCAGATATACTAAAAGCCCTTCCACTGAAGGAAATTGAAGAACTCATATTATTCACCGAAATTGTTTTTACCCAATAGTTGTTATATTTATCTTTGTTCAATTTTACTTCCTTGACATATTTCTCAGTATCTTTTACAAATGAAGAGATTGATTGAAACTTGTCTTTTGTGTCTTGATACATTGCATTTATTAAGTGAAAAAAGTTGGAGGATAAAATGGTTTTAAGCACAGATTCACCTATAAATTAAACGAAATTTTCATCAAGAAAATTTTATTTTAAGCAAAGTTTAATTATATAAATATGGTGAATACAATGTACTGCGATGTTTGTAATCATGAATATAAATGTTATAAAAAACACCTTCAAACCAACAAACGCACATTCAAACTTTTCAGACAAATATCTCCACTTGACCAAGAAACAAAACATTGTGATAGATGTGATCATGATATTCTTAAATTTTTTTATAATAAACACCTTCAATCACGCAAACACAAGAACAATGAAGAAAGGTAAGCTAAATTCTCCATTGAAAACACTGATGGGGCATTTAATGGGAATATAAAAATAACATTGTTTCGCTTTCAAGACCCTGGACCATCTTCAATCATGGAAGCTGTTGATATGGTTAAACAAAGTATTGAAACTGTATTTAAAAACACATTAAGTGAAATGAAAACTTTAAAGTTTTATATGGGAGTAAAATTGAAGATGGCAAGACAAGATGAAACTAATCCCGAAATGAGGACAAACCCTCACTTTATCTCATCATTTCAAGATTTTGTAAGATGTGATGTTTACGATGATCTCCAGAGACAAGAACAAGATGTTGATAACACTGTAGTAGGTAGTGGATTTATTATCACAAAATAATTTTTTAGATATACATATCTTAAAATCAGATCCTCTTCAAGCTTCTTCTTATATTGATTAAAAAAAGAGATTAAACTTCAGAAAGTGGTTGTTAATATTCAAAACAAAGATAGTAAATGTTTTCTATGGTCTGTTCTTGCTCACTTTCATCCTCCACAATGGAATACTGAAAGGGTTGAACATTATAAGAAATACGAGAATGCATTAAATGTTAAAGATTTAAAGTTTCCAATGTCATTGAGAGATATTCCTAAATTTGAGAAAATGAATAATCTATCTGTTAATGTATATGGATTAACGGATACAAAGTTCAGATATTAAAAATTTCAAACAACTATAAAAATGATGAAACACACATTGACCTTCTCTACTTTACTTCAAAGGAAAAATCACATTATGCTTTCATCAAAAAATTCTCAAGATTAACCAAATCACAAATATATAAGAGGAAAATGTAAAACGCATCCTTGTAAGAGATGTCTCAACTCCTTTCACACAAAAGAACGATTAAATCAACATTCGAAATATTGCAGTAATCATAAATCAACCATAATCAATTTACCAAAAGCAGGTTCAAACATATCATTCAAAGATTTTAACAAATCTATTCTGTTTGTGATATATGATGATTTTGACAGTATCCTTGAAAAGATAGATACTGCTTCTCCAAATCCAAACAAATCATACACAAATAAATATCAAAAACATACTCCTTGTGGTTTCTGTTATTATATCAAATCATCTGTTGGTGATGAATACAACAAGTTAGAACTTTATAGAGGAGAAGATGCCTCAGAGGAGTTTGTAAGACGATTGGAAAAAGACTGTATAAGACTAAGAGAAATAATGGTGAAAAACTATAAACCAATGTCATTAACAAAGGAAGAGAAAAAGGAATTTACAAAGAACAGTATCTGTCATATTTGTTAGGAGAAAATTGAGGGAGATGTCAAGGTTAGGGATCACTGTCATCTTACTGGTAAATATAGAGGTCCAGCTCATTCCTGTTGTCATCTTAATTACAAGCCTCCAAACTTTTTCCTGTCTTTCTTCACAACAACGCTCACTATGACACACATCTATTTATAAATGAACTTTCAAAGGCATCTGGAGATATTTCTGCTATTCCTAACACAGATCAAAAATACATCTCATTCACAAACACAATTCATATATCCTCCATAACCCATATCAGATTTCTTGACACAGACACGTTTATGACAAGTCCATTATCTAACTTAGCATCAAATATTAAAAACTTACCGAATCTTAAATCACATTTCTCAAATTAAGAAGAGATTGATCTCTTATCACAAAAGGGAATATATCCATATGACGATATGGATTCATTTGAGAAGTTTAAAGAAACACAACTTCCTTCAAGGGAAAGTTTCTATGGAAAGTTAAATAAAACTCATATTTTCAATCGAGATTATAGACAAGCTAAAAAGGTTTGGGAGAAGTTTAATATAAAGAATCTTGGACAATATCATGATTTGTATCTTAAAACTGATGTATTGTTATTGGCTGATGTGTTTGAAACTTTTAGAACAGTCTGTCATAATAAATATTCTTATGGATTAGACCCCGTTCACTATTACACAGCCCCGGGTTTGGCTTGGAGTTCTATGTTAAAAATGACAAAACAAAATTTGGAATTAATCAGTGATATAGATATCCTTTTAATGATCGAGAAGGCTAAAAGAGGAGGAATATCTCAAGTATGTTCCAAGAGATATGTGAAAGCAAATAACAAATATCTTCCTGATTATAATAAGAATGAGGACAACTCTTACCTGATGTATTTTGATGCTAGCAATTTGTATGGGTGGGCTATGTCTCAATCTTTACCTTATGGAAAACTTAAATGGGTAAAAGAAAACATTATGAAAAGTATTACTTGACATTGTTATCTCCTCTCAAAAAGATTTTGGATGAAGCTGAAGTTGGATATTATTTTGAGGTTGACTTAAAATATCCAGAAGAACTTCATAACAAACATAAAGACCTACCTTATGCCCCTGATAAAGAAAGTCCAAGAAAAGAATGGTTAAGTGATTACCAACAGTCATTTAATATAAAAGGTAAATCTACAGAAAAACTACTTACTACATTAAATGATAAAGAAAGTTATGTTTTGCATCAAAGGAACTTGAGACAATATTTATCTGCTGGGTTGAGAGTGAGAAAAATTCATAGAATTTTGAAATTTAAACAAAGTCATTGGTTAAAAAAGTATATTGATTTTAATACAAAAAGGAGAACAGAAGCAAAAACAGATTTTGAGAAGGACTTTTATAAATTAATGAAGAATGCTGTATTTGGAAGGACTAAGGAAAATGTTAGGAATCGACAAAACATAAGACTTACAACATCTTGGAAACAGGCTTCAAAAGTTAATTAATAGACCAAGTTTTGAATGAGTGGAGGTGTTTTCAGAGAACTTTTGTGCTATTCATTTGAAAAAAGAGAGTATTGAAATGGATAAACCAATTTATATAGAAACATCAATTCTTGACTTGTCAAAGTCGTTAATGTATGACTATTACTATAATAATTTAAAATCAAAGTATAAGGATAATGTGTCATTGTTATATATGGATACAGATAGTTTTATATTAGAAATTAAGACATGTGATGTATATGAGGATATGATCGATAATATTGATATATATGATACAAGTAATTATAAGTCTGATAGTATGATGTTTTCATTAAAGAACAAAAAGGTTATTGGTAAGTTTAAGGATGAGTTGGGTGGAAAGGTCATGAGTGAATTTGTGGGTTTGAGATCAAAGTCTTATGCTTTTACGTATATTGATAATAATAACATTGAAAGGTGTGATAAGAAGCTAAAGGGAATAAAGAAAAATATAATCAAGAAAACAATAAACTTTAAACATGACGACAACTGTTTAACCTTAAAGAAGGAAGAGTACAGAAAAATGAATACAATAAGAAGTTATAAACATCAATTATATACAGAAGAGATAAATAAGAAAGCATTAGGAGCTTTTGATGATAAAGTATATATTTTAGAGAATGGAATCAATCATCTCCCTTATGGTTGTAAGTATAAGTGTTGAGATATTGGGTTGGGGATTTTAACGGGCTACCGCCGTCTTTTTACTGATTTATAAATGGTAAAACCAAGCAAAAACCAAACCAAAGAGTGGAGATGCAATCAACCATGGTATTTAATTGGAAAACATAAAGAATGTGAGAAATATCAAATAAGTCTTCTTGAAGAAATAACCAGGGTAAAAGTAGATAAAACAAATAAGCAGATAAATTTAATTACAAATAAGTTGAAGGATGTAAAGAAAAAAAATATCCTTGAATGGACTGAAAACTTTGATGGTTATCAATTGAACAATGGAAAAACAATTTACTTCAATCTTAATAGATATGTGGCTCAAGAGGTGGTCAAACAAGAGCATTGAGAGAAGTTTATCATTTAATTTCTGCTCAACAAAAATACTTAAACAAGAACTAAGTTCCAAAATAATTTTTGTGAATATACTCGATGGTGATGAATGCAACAGGAAAATTTATTTATTCCCGAAAATAGAACATGAGCAAATATGAATGGAATGAAAATATGAAAGGAAAGAAGTGCTTTAATCAGTAAGTCTCAGTTGAACATTTGCTCAATGGGGCAGAGATCAGTCTCCTATTTTGGGTTTTTAGGGCTTGAGACAGAAAGGTTTTAAAATTAGCTTGTATGGGAGGGGGAGGAAATCAGTCTCCTGTTTTGGGCTTTTGGACATTGATTCAGAGAGTTTTTCCCTTTTTCCCCATTCATTTGTATGGATGCCTTAGAAACTCCATTTATCCTCTACACACACACACACACACACACACACACACACACACACACACACACACACACACACACACACACACACACACACACACACACACACACATATATATATATATATATATATATATATATATATATATATTATACATTGAGGTGCAAAAGTATGAGTCCACTCAAATCACGATTTCAAACACGAATTTGTCATAATTGAAGACATATCCATATTCTTTAATTTCTTATAGTTATTATTGACTGACATGTTGTCTTAACATAATACATTTAAAAGAACGATAAATTTACATGAGCAGTTTGACTCTGCTTTCCAACAATGTTGAGAAAAAAGCGATTCAAACATAATCCATAAACTAATTGACTCAATCCCAAATGGAGTTGAGGCAGTTCTCAAGGCAAGAGCGTTCACAATGGTTCTTGATTATACGTAGACATATTTGATTTTTCCTATCATAATATATGTTGTTATATTATATCTTTAAGAGTGCATGGAAATCCCTTAAAAGTATTTTTGCTTTCATATTACAATGATTTATTTTGTTATCACTTCTCAATTAATTGATTTCCGACTGGACTTGTGCTTTTGCAATCCACTTTTATATACATTTATGTACATATTGTTGTGGGGTTTGTGGAGTGTGCGTTGCAAGTGGAGTTCTCGGACGCACTTCTCGGCCAACGTCCCTGAAGCCACCAAACATCAGATAACTCCGTGTCATGACGGGTTTCTAAGCAACTACACACCCTGTCTAAGATGCTTAATTTAGGTAGAGTCCAGCATCCAAATCTCGCTTTACCTTCCCGGCAAATTAATCACCCCACATAAGGACTATGCTTCCCAACACTCCACTGTTGTTAATCAAAGAAGCTTAGCGATCCTGAAAGTGTGAACATTGGCTAATGTCTGACCGTAATGAAACAGCGAAGCTGAACTCCCTGTCACTAATTACACACTATGTTCTAACCAATGGAAAAGGACGACCGGGAAGTTTGGAAAGCAGTCTGTAAAGATTGGCAAAAAGGGCACGTATATACGAGACAAACAGTGTCACAAAAGTAATCTCTTACCCAGAGCACATAAGCCCACTTAATCAATCAACTTTTTCACAGGTTCTACACACACAGGTACTTCAGTCATTCTGGGAAAATGAGATAATAAAGAGTGATAGACAAAGGAGTGAAGCAGGTAGGGTGTAGTGTCGATCCCGTCCTCACCCGTATATGAGCCGGGTGGCTCACGTGGTAATGAACAGGGTGTGTGGTGTGGGTGACATGTGTGGTGTATGTAGGTGAGTGCAGTGCGATTCCTGAAAAGGACTGTTGTGGACTCTGTTGATACTCTGCAAAACCAGGGCAAGTCAATGAGATGCATGCGGTGGAAGGTGCAAGAATGGAAGATGCATGAGTAAGGGGTGTCAGGAGATAAGTTAACTCCGAGGAGAACCGCTGTTGGTTCTCTTGATGCTCAAGAGTTTGTGATTGGATTTAATGAAGTCAGCATTGGAGGTAATGTTAGTGAGGAGGTGGTGACCACACCTGGAAGCCCGTATCTCTGCACTCATTCTGCTTGGTACTCTCAGAGCTCATTCTGCTGTGTTGGCAGCACTCGTTATGTGTGGTGCTCAGCAGCTGTTGCACAGCATTCTCCAGACACACACTTTGCATGGTTTGCCTCAAACTCTTTCAGCACTGCTCTTTCAACTCTCAAATTCTCTCACCAACCACAACTCCTTCAAAATTTCCAACCACACTGAACTCTCCTACCAACTCACACTCTTGACTCTGCCAGGCCTTTTATGGCCCTAGCTTCTGTCTTCTCCCACATCAGCCTTCCACGGTCCAGCCACTTTGATTGGCTGGCTCTCTGTGATCCAGTCATTGTGATTGGCTGCAGTTTTGTGGGTGGAGCAGGCCACTGATGCCACGGTGGCTTGGGAAGGATAAGGCAATGAGTCTGGTGTTTATGTGTTTAATGTATAACATTGAAGTGTTGCTAGATAGATTTGTGTTGTTCATGGTGTAGTTTGTGGAGTAAATGTTTTACGTGGTTTGAGTCTGTAAAGTGTTTAGAAGTGCTTGAGAATGGACTTTGAGAATGAGGGAAATAACAGTGGGATAATGATAACTACACCCACAATGCATCTTTCCCTTCCACTGATATGAGGGAGAGAGGTAATTTAGCTCGATAAACCACTGCAGATATCATACAACTACACTTGGGATCCCTTATGTGTTTGTACATGTCTCCGCAGGGCCTCCAAAATGGTAACTATATATATATATATATATATATATATATATATATATATATATATATATATATATATATATATATATATATATATATATATATATAGCAAGTATTGCCTTAGAAATCAAATAGTTAGCCAAAAAGCATTCATCCTTATACATAGATTTAGCACTAAAACCAAATATAATAGTATAATGCATACTTTTATATTAATTAGATTACACCCTCCCTGCTTCACTCCTCTGTCTATCACTCTTTCTTATCACATTTTCCCAGCAGGACTTGGGTGTCTGTGTGCGGAACCTTTGAATAAGTTGATTTAGTCCTAAAACCAAATATAAAAGTACAATGTGTACTTTTATATAAATTAGTAGATAAATAAAAACCAGCCCTATCCCTTGAATAATACGCAATGAAATAGGAAAAAAGTGGTATCAAAATGGGCATTCAACAAAAGCATGAAAAATTGTTTCTAAGGCATCACACAAACGACACATTTCAGAGATATCAGAACGCATTCGGTGTAATAAAACATTTGAAGGTAAAACATGAGGTGCCAATCGCCATTGCAAATCGCCGGTATGCTTAACAATGGGTGCTTTGTACATGTCAGACTATTTCCTTGTGAGGCCAAGCTTGTAGCATTGCTCTCCAGTGAGCCTGTGAATCCACAGGTCTTTGAGAAATTTGTGATATCATCTACTACAACAGTTTTATTCCCTTCGTTTTGTGAGCAACTGTTAGAGGGACACTCAGACACAGCGTCTTTGTTTAAAACAACCTTCTTTACTATACAATCCAGATTTTTTGTCATTGGTGTTCTTCATTTTTTTTTCCACTACAGATTCTTCATCCATCAGTTTACTATGGGGGGGGGGAAATTACTATCAATTTCAATCAAATAGCTGGGTACCACTTCATTGGATTCGGAAAGCACCGGGGTGTTCTCCTTTTTGCAATCAATATCGTTGTGGCCTCCTGATTCACCATACTTCGTCCAAGAAGTTTTGGGATAAAACCTTTTAACATGTCCAAAAGCTCACACAAGAAAAGCATGTAAGGGTAGCTGATGATGCATACATGTGATACTCATGATCATTCGGGTTGCTTTACAAATGATATTCAAGCCCGAATTGTCCCCACAATTTGGGAGAACCAAATAGAACTGTTGCCTGAAACTCATTCCATGTTTCCCACAGTACTTCTGGCACCTGAGGGGAATCATTAAGATTTGAGAAGCAATTGTTCCAAATCGAGAGAAAATCGGCATCATTTTATTATTTGTTATAAATGGTGGTATCTTTAAGATGATTATTTTGACTGATCGTGTATACACACGGGTCACCGTTATGAAGTGACCACTTTTTGTGGTTAGGTCAGAGCTCACGTCTGATGTAAACACAACAAACTTTTGGTTCATCCACAATGTGGTATGAGCATTTTCATCATCGATCATGGCTTCTGCAACATGACAATGTCCTCTGTAAGAACCCCTTAGGGCAGAACACATGCGAAGTCATGCTTCCGTGTTAAGTTCCAAAACGCTTTGTAGTGTGAGCAAACATTTGCCATAATGGCAATCTATCACCTTTCCTCCTAGACAAGGCACAAGGACACAACTTAAAGAAAATTGAACTGGAATTGAAAATTGAATAAGGCTTACACAGTCCGGTCAGAGCAGTATAACCATGCCAAACGGGGCTGTTCTTATCAATGCCATGAGTGCTCTCCTCTCACTCCCTTTGACCCAGGGGAGGGGAGATGGCAATGTGGAAAGGGGTAGAAAAACCGGACAAATGTAGGACGGAGAGGGGGGATGAGGAGAAAGGAGGGAAAACGACGCAACCACAAGTGTGGAGCGACAATATGCACACACGGGCAGGTTCCATTACACCACACCAAAAACATCACTGTCCATGAGGGGGGGGGGGGAGAGAGAGAGAGAGAGAGAGAGAGAGAGAGAGAGAGAGAGAGAGAGAGAGAGAGAGAGAGAGAGAGAGAGAGAGAGAGAGAGAGAGAGAGAGAGAGAGAGAGAGAGAGACAGACACAGAGACAATACAGAGACACACAGAGAGACACAGAGAAACAGAGAGACCATGAGAGAGAGGGAGAACATGAGAGAGAAGGAGTGAGAGAACACCAAGGCCACCTTCATACTTGGTTGAATGACTTCCTCCAGTCAATGGCCAGTCAATGGCCAGTCAATGCATCTTCAAAGCCAGTCCATACATTGTTATCATTATCAATGAAACCCTCTTCACTACTTTGCAAATCTGAAGTCCAAGCCTTTATGCAGGCTGGGGATCCTCTGCCATTCCAAGTCATCACTTGGAAAATCATAACTATTCAGTCTCCAAGGCCATTGTCTGTAGCTCATGGGAAGACTGTTCTGCCCTCTGGGCTGGTTCCCCAGCATCATTTCTGTCTCTCGTGGAATGTGTGGAGTCTAAAGCTCTCAGCATCATTGGAATTTCCTGTGATTTGGCTGAAGAACAAGACCTGTTGTCCTCAAATCACGGGCAGGTCAGTGGCCTGTCTGTTCCTTACTGCCCTCTACCCGGAGACCTTCTCAACCGTTGAACACTTTCCAACTCCTTCAGGACGCACACATTCCCCCAGTCACTCCCTCCTGGTTAAACTCCAAAAACACAAACTTATTTTACACCTCCTCTGTTTTTTTCTCAATACAGGTCACGAGTCTCAAGATCTCATGCAAACATCTGACTATGCTCCTCCACAGCTTTATCTGCAAATAAGTGGATGAATTATCTTCTGATATTTTAACACTTTCATTTTTGATGTTGCAACGACATTGTTTGGAAGCTTGAAAGCCAATTCCCGAGCTACCATCTCACCCTTATACTTCTCTCCTCTTCATGATGTAAAATTGAGGACTTTAAACGATATTCTTCCAACATTGAATACAATGTGTTTGTTTTGACACTGGATATCAGCTATTCGAATTGAAAGTAATTTCAAATATGACGTAAATTTGTCATTGCTGTATTTCTCCTTGTGGTATTCACATTATTTTGTCATTCAAGTTCATAATAAGCTAAACTCTGTGTCAGCACAAGAGGGCGTGCAATCCAAAATAATTGAATGATATCAATCGTTTGTGATGTAAAAATGCTTCTCTTGTTTCATTAGCGTCTTCTATCTCACTGCATTTATTCGGCTGAACAAGCCAACCCATGAGAACTACGACAGTGTATAATGTCTTAAAGGCATGTCTTGTTCTTTACACCGAGTATACACAATGTCTCATAAATGGCTCATTGTCTCAGACACAATGTCTGAAGACTCAAACCTTGTGATATGTTGGGGGTTCAGAAGGACAAAGGTGTCATAGATGTTGGACATTGACCACGTGCAATTTGAAAGTCTCTGATCTGGTCCAGGTGATAATGTCGAAGTGGATGATTTATGTCCAACCTGAATCGCGAAAATAAAATTCCAAGAAAACTGGAAAACGGAGCATGTAAATGTCTCCTTGTAAAACTTTATATTCTCTCCAGTGGGCAAGCTCGTATTGAACTGAGAATGCAAGACATTTCAATCACTTTTAATGTCCATTAGATTGGAGAAATAAGGTTTTGTACATTGGGAGCTGGAGAGTTGACACAAGAGATTTGGTTTTATCCACATTGACATGTGTGTACACATATAGTTTATATATATATATATATATATATATATATATATATATATATATATATATATATATATATATATATATATATATATATACAGATCACCTTGACTTTAGTCCAGTGAGCTTCTGCGATCGAGCAGTGTACGTAGGTGAGTAAGTCAGTCAGTCAGTCAGTCCGGAAACACTTCAGTGATTATCATTTGAACCAAATACAATTTTGATGAAACTTCGACATAAGCTTCATATCTGATGCCTCATGAAGATTTAATGACAACATCAAAATGCGCGCTCAAAAGGGGGTCTTGGGGGGGATGGGGGGTGGGAGGGGGTTGAGCCCCACATAATAGGTATTTTCTCTCTTCTCCAAAACTACACACACAATTTCAATGAAACTTGACCACAACCTTCATCACCCATGATGTACGAAAATTTGTTCACGGCATTAAAAAAAAAATCAGGATCTTAAGGGGTGTAGTGGGGGTTTGAGTGACTGTTGCTCCTGATCCAAATGACCTTCAGAACGTGCAGTCATATTTTTATATCGATGGCGGTCCGAAAATGGATGTACCAAATAGAACGTTGAATAGTTTTATTGTTATTCGAGATACCGACATAACTTTGAAAAGAGAAAAATATCAGTACAAGCCGGTAGGCGACGAGGGATCCGCTCGGATCGAAGCGCTGGATACGATGCTTTTCATTCTGACTGATCCACCGACGAAGATTCATTGCCAAGACGTATTGGTTCGCATACAATTGTTCCTCTGCCTGGCAAGATTTTTCCTATTGCGTATTTTGCCAACTGGACCTCCTCATAAAAAAATGACGGTAAATAGGCACCCTATTTTTGAAGGACTACCATTTGAAAAATAATCGGTTTGCTGGTTTGTGATGTGGAGTCTCGCGTTGCAGACACACACACACACACACACACACACACACACACACACACACACACACACACACACACACACACACACACACACACACACACACACACACACACCCACACACACACACACACACACACGGAAAACCTGATAAACTTCTCTCAATGCTCTTGTTTGACCACACCTCCTGAGCCACACAATAGTTTTCATAAGCCACGCCCACTTCCCACAAGCCACGCCCACTTTCCTACGCCACTCCCACTTTTCATCAACTACGTCCACCTTCCCTAAGCTCCGCCCACTTTCCTAAGCCCCTCATAAAAAATGACGGTGAATAGACACCCTATTTTTGAAGGACTACCATTTGAAAAATAAAAACCTCAATCAAAAATTGCCTCAAGTAAAATTTTCTAAATATCTTGAAGTGTTTAATTCCAAAGTCTCAATTCTCTCCATTCAAAACTGAAGGACAAGTATTGAAAATACTGTACGCAGTTTGGCCGCTGCACAGCAACGGGTAATTGCTAGGCAACGAAATTTAAACGCGCACATTCCCAACACATGTTCAAGTTTGTTTTTGGGATTTTGTTAGCAAAGTTTCATGTTAGCAAAGTTTCATCGAAATCAGTTCGCTGGTTTGTGCTGTGGAGCCTCGCGTTGCAGACACACACACACACACACACACACACACACACACACACACACACACACACACACACACACACACACACACACACACACACACACACACACACACACACACACACACACAAAACCCGACAATAAGGGATATCTAGCATATATAGCGAATCCAATAATGCCAGTTTAATCAAACCTCTGAACAGACACAGGCATGCCTCAATTAAAATCCTCAATTTTCATCCGATCGACTTAAAATTTGAACATGGTTTGCATATCATGTTACTGAATTCAACCACAAATTATTTTTGGGCCAAAAGGTCAACTTTAGGTGGTATTTCTAAAATCCTCAATTTTCATCCGATTGACTTGGAATTTGAAGAGGATTTGCATATCAGGTCACTGAATTCAACCAGCGAATTCGTTTTATGTTCAAGTTTGTTTTTGGGATTTTGCAAGTGTTGTGCTCCACATGACATTTTACTTGTTTAGATATTCTCAAATTATTAATAAATTTCTTTAAGATTCGGACGTATTCATAACGAGTTGGTCGTATGCATAACATATTAGTAATGGACACAGAACGTTTCGTTGTGTTATAGATAACTTATACCAACGAATGCTGAACCTGTTGTTGGCCTACACAACCTATGCCCAACGATAGTCTAACTTAGGCATAGCGTGTTGCACGCATCGCCGACGATGTCGTGACGTAGCCTATTAAAAGGCTGACGCACAACGATTCGAATCATAACTGCCGTAGAAATGGAAGTGTCAACATCGCGGTCACACCTTGGCGATCTTGCCAGCGTATGCCGACCTAAGAAAAATGTGTCTAAAACGTTGGGGCACGTCAAATACGGTATGAGTAAGGTTGGTATACGTGAGTAGAACGCTAAAGTACGCTATCATACGTCGTAGTAAGTAGAGTACGTCAAGAAATTTTAAACATGTTCAAAATTTTACGACGTACTCGGCGTATGACACACGTTCCGCATGCGATGGGGATAAGTTGTACACACGATATGTGGACGCTTACACACGTCCACAAACGCTACTTATAATCTACTCATAAGTCGAAACACGTCGCGGTAATGTCTTTTTTACGCGAAACTTATTTCTAACTTATGTTTGACGTGCTTTGAACCAATTCTGTACGTAGTCCCAACACACATCGACGTATGTAGATGTATTCCAATGACGTCTTCCGGTCGACAAAAAAAATAAATGAACGTGTTTCTAGGTTACAACTGCCATATCAAGACGTGTTCCCAGCGGTTTTGGGAATTGGTATATAAAAATGGTGTTCATAAAAGGGGAACCCAACAGTGTTTTCGAGTTCCTTTTTGAGTCGATGTCCATGTCAGCAGTAACAGTATCAGTATCAGTATTACTATTAGTATTAGTATTAGTAGTAGTTTGTTCATGTTGGCAGTAGTAGGTGAGTGTGAGGGGGAGGGTGTGGGTTATGATGGATCGTCCTTGCGTCCGCGTGTCCACGGGTAGGTTCATAGGCTGCCACTCAACGATTTAAATGGTTGCATCTCCACTATTGAAAGTAGACGCTTGCGCTCAACAATTGGATTTTTTTTACACTCAACGACTTTTAAACGGTACCACTCAGCTATTTTCATTGTTTACAATGAACGATTTAAATTGCTGTCACTCGCCTTTGTTTTTTGACGCTGGGGTTTGGAAATTTGAAGCGTTTCTTCTGAACGTGTTAAAACGCTCAAACTCGACTATTTTAAATAGACGCTGCCGATGGACAAATGGAATCATAGCCAAGCTAGACATCGAAGTGTGAACATCCTCGTCATGCCGAAGAAAAGTTTGAAGAATGCTGCAAATAAGTGTCCTGGCCGTGGCCGTGGACGCTGACGCAAGGACGATCCATTATACCGACGTCTTTCAGCCTATGAGTAACTTAAAAGTAACGTCTGTCGATGTGTGGCAACGATTGCGTAACGTGCCAACAACACGTTAATCATAGGATAGAAATAAGTTTCGGGTACGCGAAACATTACCTCGGCGTGTCTCAACTTATGATTAACTTACAAGTAGCATGTGTTGACGTCTGTCAACGATCGCAGACCGTGCATACAACTTGTGGCCAGCGTAGCGGAATGTGTGAGTCATACGCCGGCATACATCGTGAAATTTCAAGCATGAAAAAGTTTGAGGACAACCGAAAAGTACAACGTTTAAAGCCAACGTACAACGACGTATGGCAGTGTTTTTCAGCGTGCTCTCAATGTTATCAAAACTTACCCATAACGTATTCAACGTGTGCCAGCGTTTTAGAAAAAAAATTCAAAAATCGGCATACGTTGGCTAAAACGTCAAGGTGTGACCGGGCCTTTACTACGACGTATGATAGCGTACTTTAGCGTTCTACTCACGTATACCAAACTTACTCATACCGTATTTGACATGCCCCAACGTTTTAGACACATTTTTCTTAGGTCGGCATACGCTGGCAAGATCGCCAAGGTGTGACCGCAATGTTGACACTTCCATTTCTACGACAGTTATGATTCGAATCGTTGTGCGTCAGCCTTTTAATAGGCTACGTCACGACATCGTCGGCGATGCGTGCAACACGCTATGCCTAAGTTAGACTATCGTTGGGCATCGGTTGTGTAGGCAGACAACAGGTTCAGCATTCATTGGTATAAGTTATCTATAACACAACGAAACGTTCTGTGTCCGTTACCAATGCGTTATACATAAGACCAAGTCGCTATGAATACGTCCGAATCTTTAAAAAAAAAACATCAAAAGTTCAACGTAAGCCAGCGTTTTACATACATTTTAATACGTTGCCATCGCTGGCTAAAACGTCAAGGTGTGACCGGGCCTTAAGCAAAGTGAAGTGGTGCTCCATCCTGTTGAATGATAGCTCTTTTTAACAAGTAGGGATTTTCTTGGAGTTGTGGAATAAGTAATTTTCATAGCATGATGAGCTACGAAATGTTGGCAACAGTGCAGCATTCATTAAAGAAATAGGGTCCATGACATGGCACAACAGACGTTTACTTTAGGGAATCCCTTTCGTTTTCCTCTAATTAACATGGATTTTCTTCTCCCCATATCCTACAATTGTGACGATTAACTTTGCCTGATTTATGAAATGTAGCCTCATCACTAAAAATGAGGCTTCATTAAAAAAAAAATCTTCATCCAATTCTATTCATTCAATTAATTAGTGACGAACATTTACTCTTGTTTCATAATCCTCTTCAAAAAGTTTATGCACTGTTTGCATTTTATAACATTTAAACCTCAATTCTTTATGAAGGATATCATGAACAGAGCTTATCAGAACGTTTAATTCAAGTGATTCTCTCCTAATTGACTTTTTAGGGCTGTTGGTAAATGCCTCCATAACAGCATTCACCATTTCATTTTAGATTCTTGACTTTCCAGCCAATTTCCCCTTCAGGGCAGATACTGTAACCTCAAACTGATTCACCCATCTTCATATGGAGTGTCTATCAGGCGTTGGTTTGTTCATGTCACACTGAAAAAGCCTTTGGGCTGGAATGATTGAACCACATTAATGTAGAAATCGCACAATTTTTGCTTTTTCTTAAGGACTTGTCATTTTAGAAAATGAGATTTCTCCGGACATAGAAAGACAATAACGATCAATAGTCACAATAAACGAAATCCCTTTCGTTTTGCTCCAATTCTGGACGGTGACCGTGGTTTTCCATAAACATGTGTTCATTTAAAATTTATGTCAGTATCTCTAATAACAATAAAACTGTTCAACGTTCTTTTTGGTATATTCATTTTCAGACACCCTGTGTGCATATAGTAATATACAAGTAAATACAACCCGTCGCTTTGCTAACGGGGATATTAAAGGGGAGGGGGAGTAAGAAGGAAGTGAGGGAGAGAGAAGGGAGGGTCGGGTTAGGGGAGGGAGAGGAGGGAGACCAAGGGTGGGGGAGTGATGAAGGAGTGGGGAGCAAGTAGGGGTGTGGTAATGAGGAGGGGTAGGGGAAGGGAAGGCAGTGTGAGCGGAGGACAAGGAAAGGCAGCGTGAGGGGAGGGCAAGGTGAGGCAGTGTGAGGGGGGGGGGGCGTCCATCCAGACATAACCACCGTCCAAGCACTTTTGGATATTACCACTGTCCAGACATAACTACCATCCAGAAATAACCACTGTCCAGATACGTGTGGAGATAACCACTATCTGGGCATAACCACTGTCTAGATACGTCAAGAGAAGACTGTGTGAGGGGAGGGTCTGTCCGGACGTAACCACCGTCCAGACGACAGGTATACAAAGAGGAGGGGAAGAAAAAGAGGGGGGAGAGAGAGGGGTTGAGGAACGAGGAGGTAGGGAGACTGAGCAGGGGTGGGGATGGGGGAGTGAGGATGGGTGGAGGAAGGGAAGGCAGTGTGAAGGGAGGGGAAAAGGTGTGAGGGGAGTGGAGGGAAAGGTAGCATGAGGGGAGGGCAAGGTAGGGCAGAGTGAAGGGATAGTCCATCTGGAAATAACCACCATCCAGACACGTATGGAGACAATGACCGTCCAGACATAACCACCGTCCAGATACATGCAGAGATAACCACAGTTCGGATACATGCAGAGTTAACCACCATCCGAATACGAGTGGAGATAACCACTATTTGGGCATAACCACCGTCCAGATACATTTGAAGACAGAGAGGGAGAGAGGGGTGGGAGAGAGATAGGGATGGGGAAAGTGTGGCGGGAGGGGGGGTATTCCAGCAGATGTGACGTCCAGTTTAATGGCACACACATTGATGAATTGCCCTTCCTGTGAAACACCTGATGACAGTCTATAGCTGTGTCGGGATTCAAACCCAGGCGAGACAGCTTAGAGCGAGCATGCATATCTCCCGGATTTCCTGCCACGGTGTGGTGATTTATTACTTCATAGCAACTGAAAACATTTTTTACTCATTCTGATCATGTAATTTATTTTGCTTTCCTACCTCTGGTATCAAACTGTGGTATCACTATTGAAGCTTGAAGAATGCATGCCAAGTGGCTTCACCAAGCAATCCACAAAATGGGTGAAGAAACTTTTAAAAACGAAACGCTTAATTTCTACTTATATTTATCTATGTTGAATTGATGGGTCATACAATGGAAGATTGTACAAAAAGGGGAAATGTCGTGTAAAAAAAAAACAATTTCACATTTTCAGCGAGCCAGGCACTGCCTGTTGCACCGCAGGACAACACGTGACCAATGCAGGTGGGTGGCTCCTGACCTTTGTTCAAGTCAACTGAAGTACAGTATTCAGTGATAGTGCGAATGTTGTAGAGTGCTGGCCAAGTGGCTTAAGCACTCAAACAAAACAGTTGATAAGGAACGGCTAGGCTTGGCAAGCAATGATCCATCATATTAAACACCACCCGGAGATGTACAAGCAATGTCCGAATTAAACAAATGAACACTTTTTTTTTTTAGTAGTCAGAACTGCTGCTAACTTCAACTCTGGAGCTTCAATTTTGTAATACATCTTAGTTTAACAGATTCTCGAGGTTATGACGTGTGGAAATGAAAGAAAGCCACAAATACTGGCGTCTCCGGGTGTTTATAAGCATTGCAATGCACCCAAAGATTTATAGCTATGAAAAACAGGCATTCAATAATATGAGGGAGGAAAGTGAAGAAAAAAAATTATCGTGAATAAATTGTTGCGGCGTGTTCCAAGTCAAGGCATGCATGGTTGAGCAGGCCAAAAAACATGGTGGCTTCAGACCCCAGCGAGGTAACCCAGGATATGCTTTAAGTCCCCAGAGAGCGAGGCGGCCAAGGATGCACCTGAAAAAGGATATAATCTAATAAGGCCGTTAATTATCTTCAAAAGGGGCGTTTTAATTAACCCAAACACCCAATTTTCACTCATGCACTTCTTTGGAGTTCCCTTTGTATGCATGCAAAGTTTCAGGCTGCTCGGTTTCATGGTTTTGGAGTTATGAAGGACACACACACACACACACACACACACACACACACACACACACACACACACACACACACACACACACACACTGACTTTATTAGTACAGAAATATACTGTACAAGGTGTTCCAAAAAAACTCAGACTTTATGTCAATATATTTAGTACCACAACTATTATACCGGTACCCTATATTTTATATGATACAGAAACTGAAAATGATTTCGATATTTTCAGGTCTGGTGGTTTAATGTAAAATAAAATGGTGACCCCACAGAAGAAAGCTCAGAGCGTTGAATGGTTCATCGAGATGAGATCCGACATGGAAATTCAACGTAATTTCCTTACAAGGCACAGAAGTAATCTGCCATCATGGACTAGTATCAGAGAGTGGTACAAGAGGTTTGAGGAGATGGGGAGTTGTCAGAAACAGAAAAGTACCGGTCGACCAAGCAGTCGACCAGCAGTTTTAACAAGTGCAGCAGACGTTGAACGAGTCTGTGAAGAATTTCAACAAAGTCCCAGAAAATCAATTTGATGCGCATCCATAGAAGTGGGATTACCAATCAGCACTGAAGACAGGATTTTGTGTAAAAGAATGAAGCTTTATGCCTCTAAAGTACAGGTTCTGCAGGAACTCAAACCAAATGATGGACCCAAATGCAAGGTGTTTGCCTTGGAAATGCTCAGTCGAATAATTCCCGAAAAAGGTCATGCTCACAGATGAAGCTTGTTTTCATGCATCGGGGAAGGTCAACAGGCACAAAGGGAGCACCTGGAGCTCTGAAACCCCCTGCGTGGTCATTGAACACATACGCCATAGTCCAAAGGTCAATGCGAGGTGTGGCCTTCTCCATGACCACTTGGTGGGTCTGTTTTTCTTTGCAGAGGATACAGTGACCTCAGCAATTTACATGAACATGTTGAAAGGATTCGTCTTCCCACAGATTGAAGACCTGAAACCCGATATCATTTTTCAACAGGACGGTGTTCCCCCTCATTGGGCCTTTGTCGTTCGAGCCATCTTGAATTTAAAATTTCCAGGTCAATGGATTTGCTGAGACGAAACAACTGCCTGGTCCCCATGATCATCAGACATAACCCCCCTTGATTTTTTTTTCTGTGGGGGTTTGTCAAAGATGTCAACAACACCAAGGTAGCAAACCTCCAAGATCTTCATTCTCAGATCACTACTGCGTGCACTCTGATGGACGCAAACATGCTGAGTCGAACATGGCAAGAACTCCTGTATCGCCTTGATGTCCTGCGGGTGAAAAAGAATGGAGCTCACATTGAAGTGTATTGAGGGTGTGCACAAAACTTTATGAGTTTCTAATGCACTGAACTGGTTGCATGGTGTAGTTTGGCAAAAGAGGTGAGGGCAACTGACCCGAGGTATGCTGCTTCTCCAGCACAACACCTCTGCACACACAGCCCAACTTTCGGTGACTACTGACTACTATTAACTATGGGTATGAACATCTGCCACACTCTCTTTACTCACTAGATCTAGTCCCGTGCGATCCCTTCACCTGAAGGAAACTGCTGGAACACAAGTATGAGAAGGACAATGTTGTGAAGGCAGCTGTAGACTTTCTAGAGGGGTGCAACAAGGAGTTCTACAGAATGGGCATAGCCAAGCTCGAGGATCGATGGATGAAGAGCGTTGCAGTAAAGGAGATTATGTTGAGAAATAAAAGTGATTGTATAGTGAAACGGATCATCCCTCGTACATATTTTAATCGTCGCACCGGTCGACATCAGAACACCTACCAAAGCTATAGACAGTGCGTACAGCATCACATAGTCGTACATTCTTCGAGACAGTTCAAATAAGTTTTCCTCTTCTGAAGCTCTAAAGCTCAGGGCTGAAGTTGTTGTTGTTTTTCGATTTTGATATGATATTGTGAGGCCCTGCAGGTTGGCAGGTTGGTCTATTCATTTAGTTTGTAGCTTTTGGAAAGTTGTGCTTCTGTTGACCTGCCAGATCTGATGCAGTGGCCATAATATAGACGAGGGATCCCTGTGAGCTGTTGCAATCAGGGCAGCAGCTGTTGCTTTTCTGCTTGGAGTAATTTGTGAATGACTCTGAAAGCTTTAAACGAGACACCTACTCCAGTGCAAGCGAGCTTCCATTATGAAAACATTTCACGACCAATAAGATACCCACAAAGGAAAAAAGATAGCTTCCGACAAAGAAATTCCGATAAAACACACTAAACTGCATGTGTTGCTCAATGGTGGATTTCTTGTATGCAGAGATATAAATTGGAAAATTTGATAATTATCCAATACTTATTAATTGAATTCTTTTTTGTTTTAATGTGGTGTTGCACTCGTTCTATATTGGGAAACCAACCTGCATTCTAGGGACAAGGTGATGTTGATTGTAGAGCACAGGAAGTCACATGGAATTCTACACAACTGAAGGCAGTTTTAATTTACATGATATTAAGAAGTGTTTTTTTCTAGCAGGGTGAAAAATATCATCGCCATGTTATTTGCTTGCCCACCTGCACTTTACCTTTACATGATATAACTTTTTTCCTTTAAACCCATGGCCGTGCGATGATGTCGTAATGTTTCCTTGCCTCTGACCTGATGAAATTTTATTCAAAAGAAGAGTGCAGCACCAGCAAAGGAAAATCTTATTCCCCTTCTTCTTTTGCGGAATTACTTCCTTTTGTCTTCTCTAATCTTGGCAAACTCACTGTTCTCCAGTCTCACTTCATTGTGGTGTCCTGACAGTATGGTGGAGAGAGAGCACATTGCACACTTACCTTTGAGCTGTCTTTCCTTGGTTCTGATCTTGGCCAAACTCGAAACTGTTGGATTGGTGCTTCGCAGACAGGGTGTTGCATCACAAAGGACATTAAGCTGGGGAAGCTGGTGGACGTTAAAGATCCCACAGAGTCTTATAAGGAATAGTGGACAAGTTATCGCTGACACCCTGAAACTCCCTGCCCTAACAGACAGGGGTCACTGTATCAATAATACTTCCAAGCTTCTGAGCACTAATGGTTCCAGCAGTCCCATGCTGCATACAGGAGAAGACTTCAGTATGGTGGCTAACAGCCATTACACGTCATATCCCCCAGAATTTTTGACTCCTGCCAATATTCTTCCTCATACCAACTTGTAGTTTTCCTTGCTGTCACACATCTTGTTCATTCATACATGCCATGGGCACCTTTATGACTGCTTCCTCACTCTCAGTACACTGTTTTGCCCTTTCATTGGCTATCATTTGATTTGCTGCAGTGCAAAGTTGGGTTTCTGAATTGTTCATGGTTACATCATCTGACTGCTTGTTGCAACACAAAAAAAAATGTACCAACACAATATCATCATCAACATCATGTATCATGCCAAATTCCCTATCCAGTGCGGCGGTGCTACCCAAACAATCTCATACCAAGGGAATACGCTATGTGGTTTTTCCATTGCTTTCCAAGTGGAATTTGGTTCAGGAGTTTTGAATTTGTTCAGGGTGCCGATAATAACTTGCCAACTGTTTGTCGAAAGACAACATGGAATGTTTAACCTCCACCGGCTAATGCCAACAGATGGATACCCAGTCTCACGTGCATCGATGGAGTGCTCACTCAATGATGCAACGCTCTTCCTGCGAAGCACAGTTCCGACAGTTTATAGTCGGGTTTGGAATTAAACTCAGACAAGACAGCTCAAAGGCAAGTGCCTCTATGTCCTCCTATCAGACACATGCATAGGAAAGGAAAATAAAATGTCCTCAAGAACGCCACAGTTTCACAGTCATGTGTCGATGCTGCGAAATCAGAAGAACTACCGTAATTAATGTTTGAACGAATATTGATATTCGCGAAACAACATCAACTAGAAGGGCACTCGGTAGAGCGCATACCTCCACCACGTAATGCCTGATCCACAAGAACATATCAGTCCCAATACATTTTTGAACTATCATGCTATACAGTACAATATCGTTTTTGGTCCGATCTCTCAATGATGAAGAATCACATTGAGAATTAAATAATTCTCGTATCCAGATCCAGATTCGGATCTTCACAAAAATCGAAAGAATTCGTCCTTGTGACACACCCAACCTGTCCACCAAGTTTCGTCCAAATCCATCTTCAACTTTTTGAGATATCGTGCTATATATCGTTTTTGGCCCTTTCTTTCAATGGCGATGAATCACTTTAGAAATTCTAATAGTCGGATCCGGATTCGGATCTTCAGCAAAATCTAATCAATTCTTCCTTGTCACCAGTGTGACCACTCCTCATTTTCATAAATGCCAAGGAGAGCCAATGAAAAAAGCCAAGAATTCACAAGGTTTCGGAAAAGCGATGATAACAGAAAACCTATACGCCAAGAAAACCTATAGAAAACAAAGACGCCAAGGTGACCAACGAATAGCCAAGATCTTGTGAAAAAAAATCCAAGGAGTGGTCACACTACTTGTCACACACCCAACCTGTCCAGAAAATTTCATGCGGATCCGTCCACAACTTCTTGAGATATCCTGTACACAAACAAACAGACAGAAAAGGGATGAAAACATCACCTCCTTCACCTTTGGTGATGGAGGTAATAATGTTTTTATCCTTCTTGAAATTATTTTACTCCCTAAAATATGGTATGCTCAGTTGAAGCAGCAATCAGGATGGTTTGAAAAAAAAAAGAAGCTTCAATAGCTGTATTGAACTTTCAGCCTTCAGAAGGCAAGATTGGGGTCGAATTCAATCCTGGGAAAACTTCAGAGGCTAATCCAGGAGCTTGGACGATGCATGATAACACCAATGCAAATTTCATCACCAAAGCTAGTGTATATATTATTGTCTGCCACGCCTGACCATTATGTCTTGCGAGGTTAAGCTGAGCTACAGAATTGAAAACTATTGGGTGGGAGACCACCAGGATTTCTAGGAATCGCTATTCTTATCCACTTGACCTTTGAACCCACGAGTTTTTTGTGGATTTTTTTTCTTCCTTTGGAGGATGGAGCTTAGTTTGGCGTGAATAGATTTGTGTCTGCAATTCCAGAAACAAAAACCCTTTTTCAGCCTCACTCGCAAAGTCCCGTTTGAACAGATGGACTGTTGGGACGAAAACTATTGGAAAGGAATTTGTAATTAAACTTGTTCACCAGCTCACAAATACCCTGTTGTTCTATGATCTCAGAAAGACATTTCGGATCATACATTGCTTCGAAACTATATCTGGCAGATGATTGTTCGAATGGGATTCAGTTGGGCATCTGGTCTGTTTGCTTACCTCATGGATGGCGTACAAGTGTGCTGCTGTTGCAGTGCCCCCATAGATTAGGCGAATAATTTGGAGCGTGGCCAAGATAGTGACAGCCAATGGCCTACTATTTTTGAAAACTACCATGGGATCTTTAAAGTTTGCAAGCGAATGCCAGCACACTGGACATCTGCTTTAACAACCTCTCTCAAAACCAGAATATCCTTTGATGCAACATCCTGTTTGAGAAGCACCAACATGATAGGATATCTATCCATCCATCCATTGGGACCATACTCTGTGCAGAGTGTTGGTGCTGCATACACAGTGTCCTTGGCTATTGGGCACAATTCTGGCATGGTCGCCACTCCGACACAGGATACCAGCAAGCTGGCACTCATTTTGCTGACGTCAGAAGGATGACAGGCAGAGTCAACCCCACCTGGTATTAATTCGACCATGATCCTGGGATCCCAAGCCAACCACCCTAACCATTAAGTCAACACCAGGCATATAGGATATCATGAGGTTGTGAATGTACCCCATCCGAGACTGCTCAACAGAGAGTACATCACCTGTTAGCTATCCTGTCAGCATGGATAAATACTGTGGCATGTTGAATAATTTGATCAACTCGTAAATACCCGTTCGCTCTGGAAATACGACTCGGTGGAGAAAGAAGATGAGCTGTGCAACAAAGTAATTTTTTGTGAGATTAATAGCCGTGCTTACCGGTCGCTTTCCCGACGGGTTTAATCAAAATACAGCATGTTGCAAGTCACAAAGATATTGCATGTACATCTGTGAGTCTCAATGAGGATGTAAAATGAAACATGAGAAAAAAGGATCTTTTATAAACAATAATTGTTGTTGTTGCTGCTGTCGTGGTGGTTTTGGTTGGTTGTGTTCCTTCTGTGTAGTTAACCTCCGCCATCGAAGATGGATGGAGGTTACTGTTTTCACCCGTCTGTTTGTTTGTTTGTGAACAGTATTACGGAAAAACTCCTGGACGGATTTCGACGAAACTTGGTGGGGGGTTAGGTATGGTCCAAGGATCATGCCATTAGATTTTGGACTTTGTCCCAAAAAAAAACTTAGAAAATTTTGCAACTTTTTTTCAAAACAAATTCGATTTTATTGGAAAAATATTTGAATTTTTTTTTTTTTGCATTTCTTCATGTTTTAAGTGATTTACAACCTCCCCCCAAAAAATTTGTTAGAGAAAAAAATAAGAAATTTTGCAACTTTTTTTCAAAACAAATTCGATTTTATTGGAAAAATATTTGAATTTTTTTTTTTTTTGCATTTCTTCATGTTTTAAGTGATTTACAACCTCCCCCAAAAAATTTGTTAGAGAAAAAAATAAGAAATTTTGAAACTTTTTTTTCAAAAAAATTTCGATTTTTTTTTTTTTTTTGGCATTTCTACATGCGCGTTGATCTAGTTTAATTTATTCAATCGTGGTTCGGTAGAGTCTGATCCGTTTTGACCTACAATGAATAGGATATCAGGTTCACTTAAATGACCCAGCAGTATTGGCGGCGGAGGTTTTGCACTCTACCGAGTGCTCCCCCTCTAGTTTTATATGTTTTTCTTTTGCTTTGAGAGATATTACTAAATATTATTTTGTGTGCTCCTTCTGTGCCCTTCTAAAAGGTTCCTGATATCGTCGAATAATAAATGTAACCATTGTAATTGCTGCATTGAGCTCCCATTCCCTCTTATCTATCTATAATTCCAGCAATGTGTGTGTGTGTGTGTGTGTGTGTGTGTGTGTGTGTGTGTGTGTGTGTGTGTGTGTGTGTCTGTGACCATTGTTTCTCGATAACCACTGGTCTGATTTAATTGAAACTTGCCAGCTATATTGCTGGGGCCCTGTGGATGTGCCTTTTCAAGGTTTGATATTAATCGGAGAAGTGGTTCCCAAGTTATGGGCATTTATTTACCAACCAATGACAAGACACGTTGCTGCGTAGGCGTGGCCGATGGGGAAGAGAACCTCAGCCACGTTCCCCATTACGGATTACAACGTACGGACTTCCTGATAGTGATGACAGTGTATTCTAATAATTTCTCTATTTCTTATGCGCATTTATAGATAAACACAATGCCCCAATCCAGTCGTCGTTTACGAGAGCGAAGGAATGAAGCTGCACATCGTGCACGCGCAATGGAATCTAACGAAGCACGAGCTGCTCGCTTGACACGCGACGCTACTCGCGTGACAAGGCGTCGTGCAGCTGAAACGGATGAAGAACGAACTGCTCGCTTGGCAGGCCACGCACGTACGGCCACACATTATGGTGGACATTGGGCCAGCTATTTTCAATTATATAATCATCAAACATACATACAAACATACATACATACATACATATGTAAGAACATACGAGTCTTTTTTTTCAATGATTTAATGATTATACCACTTCCCCTCCATTCTCCCCCCCCTTTCCTCTGCCCCCCACCCACCCCACCCCTTCCCATCCCTTCTCCCACAAAGGATTTTTTGCAGGGTGTATATTTGGAGAAGTTAGATAAGGTGGTTACTTTTTGTTTTTTAACAAACTTCTTCTTTCACCTTTGCGAGTGATGTCATTATATAAGCAGTAAATTTACCTTTAAATCAATGTATATGTTGTGTTGTGCTATTTTCGGTTTTTGAAAAATTATCAATTCGCGCATTTGAGAGGTCACGTGACTCCGTTTCCACAGATCTTACCCACTGATATAACATCTTAATTCACAGTTATTTTTCCACATCTGATGCCACATTTGACGATCGGAACTCACCATCTCACTAATAATTATATAAGTATCCGTTGAAATCCCCCCCAAAATTGAGATTCTTATCAAGCATTGTATATATGGATCTTCTCTCAGAAATGGTGACAGGCTCATGTGTTCATAAGTTATGAATTGTGAGAAAATGAAAAACAAAAACATTGTAAGGTGCATCGTGGTAAAAATGTATTCTAATAAAGTTTCATAGCGATTAACCTCGGGAGCTTATAGGAGTAGCGTCACAAACAAACAAATGTCTCATTCGCTTTCATATAAAAGATAGCTTTGCTCCAAGCTCCAAATTTGAAAACTATAGCACCGACAAGAGCGATGCACAGATCAGTGATTGGTAGCGATGATGATCAGGTATTTGAGGATATGATCAGTGAGGAAAGTGAAAAAAAAAATTGAGCACTTTATCACACACAAACCATTGTGGCCTGTTACAAGTTGAGGCATATTTGAGTAGGCCGAAACAAAATGGCGGCTTAAAACCCCGATGAGGTGACAGCGATCTGACCAAGACGGTGTGCTGCCATCTTGGAAAGGCTTTTTTGTTTTTTTGATGATGAGCACCCTGCCAATTGTTTTCAAAAGGGGTGTTAAAATTTACCCAAATACGCAGTTTTCATTCATGCATCCCCTTGGAGTTCCCTTCGTATGCATGCAAAGTTTCGGGATGCAAGGTTTCATGGTTTTGGAGTTATGGAGGACACACACACACACACACACACACACACACACACACACACACACACACACACACACACACACACACACACACACACACACACACACACACACACACACACACACACACACATTTATGATAATAGATTCAGGAGTATGCCTGGTGTTGGCTTAATGGTTAGGGTGGTGGGCTTGGGATCCTCGGATCCTGAGTTCAAATTCCTACTCAGCTGTTGAATTAATACCAGGTGGGGTTGACTCTGCCTGTTCATCCTTCCGAGGTTGGCAAAATGAGTGCCAGCATGCTGGTATCCTGTGTCGGAGTGGCGACTCGTCCAGGATTGTGCCCAATAGCCAAGTAGGCTGCTTTGGCAGCACCAACGCTCTGCACAGAGTATGGTCCCAATGGATGGATGGATTCAGAAGTGATGGCAGCTCAGTGTTTGGAAGCACACGTAAGAAATCTGGAGCCCAGTCCATAATGCCATCTGAAATTGATAAAACAATGGCAATGCTTTTTACATATTACTTCTGGCTTTTAGTTCATAATGGTGCAATCAGCTGATGTTTGTGAATTTCTCTGCCTTCACTCACCTATTCCCATTATTACAGCCAGCACAGCTTGAGATGTACTAAACCATGTAGCTTGGTGGACGGCAGATGAGGACACAGCATGGCGTATTGCACTCGTCTGGAAACGGCACTTTTATGTCAAAACAGACTCCAAACGCAGCATGCACAATGCACATGATGGACAGCCGTTTGTTTATCCACTGCAGGTTGTTCCTTCCTGTCAATGAACAAACAGTGTGTCAGGATTGCTGAGAACAACATATGGTTGGGAACACATAATGGGACGAGTTCGTTGAAGTTCGAAGAAATTAGACTCGGTGTTTTTTTATGGTTAGAGTGTTCACTCCGTACAGTCTAACTGAATCTGGGAGGTCGGTGGTCCAAGCTCCGGCTGAGTCACACCAAAGACTTTAAAAAAATGGTACGTGCTGCTTCCTTGGTTGACAATCAGAATTTAAAAAGAATAGAGCACGGACAAACGACCATAGCACAGGCTTTGATGGGACCTAATGGCCTGTTCGTGTGATGAAGTTCCTTGTCAGGGAACTGGTATTATTATTAAAGGGGTGAGACCTCCACAAGCCAGCGGCACAGGACACTATTGAAAAAGAGTATTGCTCATGTGGATTTGTAAAAGTTTATAGCAACATCAGCTTTGGATAAGTCATCAGCAAGATGAAAAGGAGTGTGTGTGGCAGTGTCCAGGTGGCCTGCCAGGCTAAGGTTTGTAGAACCCTCCCGGACCTTGAGCCCAGGGCGAGGGGGGTTGGATGAGCGTGAATAATCTCAGTGACCCGAAAGTGTGAGAGTGGAATAACACAACAGGCCCTGTCACTTCACATCCTGTCAACGGTAGAGCGAACTCTCCCTCGGGCTTCTTAGTGACATTAGTGTTTAACCCTTTTTCTGCTCTCCTTCGGTAGACACTTTTTGTCGCCATTAGCTGATCCGCACACAGTCTAATAAACCCATTTGGACCAACAACAGCTCTGCCTCATGTGTATGAATCACACAGATGGGCACGACTTCTGTTGATGTCTTTTCCATATCGGTATAATTAATCAATTAGTGACTAAATAATTGCTTCTCCATCAGCATTCATTTTTCTGCTGGTGTATTTTCATGCTGGCCACGTGCCTGATGAATTAACAGCCGACAAAAGCCTCGATGGCTCTTATTAATTCGAGATCAATAACCTTGTTGGTTGAAATGTGCTTATGAAGTTCACATATTTCTGCCATATAGAATTCTATGCCACTGCAGGTGCTTTATATGCCGAGTACTCGATGAACTGTGGGTTAAAAGTTGATCGTGATTGTGCAATGTTTTTAATAGTCTCAGTCATCTTTAATTCTGTGCTCATTAACGGGGCTGTCTCAGGCACATATTGCACACCTGCAAACGGCTGTGTTGACTCAGCCTTTATGACTCCAACCCGAACATCCACTCATCACGCGGAGACGTCACACCTGTAAACTGCTGCAACAGCTTTTACATACAGATGTCAAAGCTAATGAACAAGTATAAGTACAACAATGTGATGGGAAGGGACAGGTGCACGTTGGAAAACTAATACATATGTCCAAAAAGAGAGTTTCAACAGATCGCAAAAAATATTATATGGCTGGCATTGTGGAGAAAAGCTTTGAAAGCCGATGTAGGCTGATTTACAGTGCGGGTGAGACTAAAGTGAAGCAGCTGACATTGCTTTTAGTGGTGGGTGGGTCTATGGCTTTCACAGAGTGCAACCAAAACCCAGAAGTTCCATTTGAAATGTAACAAGCACTCTCCCATCCTCCCCACCCCCTTCTTGAATATACATCCGCTATGGTCATTTATTTCAGTGTATTGAACATTTTTCATTTGAGAAACTACAAACACAATTCTGATGAAACTTCACGACAACCTTCATCACCTGTGACATACCAAAGAAGGCTCACGACATTAACAAAAATGCCGGGCCCATCCCCACCTCCTTGAGATGCTGATCAACCTGCTGCAACCACGAGGTATGTGATCGGCCCATGGGCCTCCTCCATTCACGAGACTGAGAGAATCTGATGAGCAGGATCAGTGTCAGGAAAACGAGCCACATGTCCAAACAGCCGCAGCTGACGTTGACGGACTACAGTATGCAAGTAACAAATCTCATTTGAGTCTCTCTCCACATCCGCTCGTTAGACACAAAGTCTGACCAGTGACAGCCGAGGATTCTGCAAAGACACCTAGTACCAAAGGAATGGTCAGATCCCTGGTCAGAGACCAAATCTTAAGGTGCTGTCACACCTTGACGATTTAGCCAGCGTATGCCTGACGTCTGCAAAATTTGTCTAAAACGCTGGCACACGTCGAATACGTTATGGGTAAGTTTTGTATAGGTTAAGAGCACGCTGAAAAACACTGGCATACGTCGTAGTACGCTGGCTTTCATTGTTGTACTTTGCGGTTGTCCTAAAATTTTAGCATGCTTGAAATTTTACGACGTATGCCAGCGTTTCACTCACATGTTCCGCTACGCTGGCCATAAGTTGTAGGCACGTTATGCGATCGATGACACATGTCGACACATTACTTGTAAGTTACTCATAAGTCGAAACACGTCGAGGTAATGATTAGCGTACCCGAAACTTATTTATAATCTATGAGTAGCGTGTTGTAGGCACGTTACACGATCGTTGCACACACGTCGGGGCACGTTATGCGATCGTTGACACACGTCGAGGCACGTTACTTGTAAGTTACTCATAAGTAGAAACACGTCGAGGTAATGGTTAGCGTATCCAAAACTTATTTCTAACCTATGAGTAACGTGCTTTGAACCTATGTGTAACGTACCTCCAATGCATATTGACGTATGTAGACGTATTTGATTGACGTCTTCCGGACGACCACAGAACTTACTGAACGTGTTTCTAATTTACAGCTACCGTATAATGTCGTATTGGCAGCATTTAAAAAAAACAAAAAAAACAACAACTTGAGGGGGAGCACTCGGGAGAGTGCAAAACCTCCGCCGCCAATACTGCTGGGTCACTCAAGTGAACCTTATATCTTATTCATTAAATATGATGTAAACAGTGCTGACAGTTATAGTTCTTTTCTCCAAAATTTTCTTTGGGGGTGGGGGGGTTGGAAATCACTTAAAACATGTAGAAATGTAAAAAAAAGAAATCGAAATTTTGTTGAAAAAAAAGTTGCAAAAATTTTTTTTTCTCCAACAATTTCTTTTTTTGCGGGGGGGGGGTTGGAAATCACTTAAAATATGTAGAAATGCAAAAAAAAATTTTTTTCTCTCAATTTTTTTGGGGGGAGTTGGAAATCACTTAAAACATGTAGAAATGCAAAAAAAAAATTTTTTCTCTACCAATTTTTTTTTGGGGGGGGGCTTTAAATCACTTAAAACATGTAGAAATGCAAAAAAAATTCCTTTTTTTGGGGGGGGGAGTAACAATTTTTTGGGGGGGGTTGGAAATCACTTAAAACATGTAGAAATGCAAAAAAAAGAATTTTGGGCGGGGGGGGGGGGGACAAAGTACAAAATTTAATGGCATGATCCTTGGACCATACCTAACCCACCCCCCCACCAAGTTTCGTCGAAATCCGTCGAGGAGTTTTTCCGTAATACTGTTCACAAACAAACAAACAAACAAACAAACAAACAAACAGAAAGGGGTGAAAACCGTAACCTCCATCCATCTTCGAAGATGGCGGAGGTTAATAACTTCCGATATTTCGTCACGTGCCGTTACTTCACGTCCGATTGCCTCTTGTTTGCTCGTGTCTTATTCTTAGTTCCTCCTCTGTGAATATTTCCTGTTTGAGGATATTGTCACATGGACGTCGAAACTTAAAAGCAAATGTCCGAATATATTTTAAAATTTGTGAGACTAAAAAAAACCAAAAAAACAAACAAAAAAAAAACAACAACAACTTCAGATATTTTGTCACGTGCCTTCACGGAGCCAAGGAGAAAAAAAGAAAATGTGCCTTGAAGGAGAAAATAAGTTTCAGGTATGCTAAACATTACCTCGACGTGTTTCGACTTATGAGTAATTTACAAGTAACGTGTGTCGACGTGTGTCGACGTGTGTCAACGATCGCATAACGTGCCTACAACTTATTCCCAGCGTAGCGGAACGTGTGAGCCATACGGTGAGTACGTCGTAAAATTTTCAGCATGCTTGAAATTTCACGACGTACGAGACGTACCAGGAAATATGACAGCATACTTCATCGTTTTTCAGCGTGCTCCTAACGTATAAACAACTTACCCATAACGTATTCGACGTGTGCCAGCTTGGTTCGGCAAATTTTTCATAGGTTGGCATACGCTGGCTAAATCGTCAAGGTGTGACTGCGTGGTTCACACTTTCAATTTTCTGGCGGTTATGATTTAAATCGGCGTGCGGCAGGTTTTTAACAGGCTACGCCACAAGTTCGTCGGCGATACGTGCAGTGCGCTGTGCCTAAGTTAAACTATCGTTGGGCATTGTTTGTGAACGCTGACATCAGGCTAAGCATTCATTGGTATAAGTTATCTATAAGACAACGAAACGTTCTGTGCCCGTTACTAATATGTTATGCATACGACCAACACGTCATGAATACGACCAAAACTTTTTTAAAAACATAAAAATTTCAGCGTACGCCAACGTTTTACATACATTTTTATACGTTGCCATTGCTGGCTAAATCGTCAAGGTGTGACTGGGCCTTTACATCTGTAGAGCAAGACTGGAAGCACCAAGGGCCTGAAGACTTGGACTTTCATCCTCTTGCACAGGTACCAAAAGTGCCACACCCCATGATCCAGCGAATCCATGACTCCCCAGGCCTGTCCCAGATGTCCATTGACCTTTGGCTGACAGCCAACAGAGACATGAATATCCCAGCTAAGGTAAGTGAATCTCTCCGTGACTGCAACATCCTCACCACAAACAGATACAGACAAGATAGCAGCATCCAAGATGTCATTGAAAGCCTGGAACTTAGTTTTGACCGAGGAAACCCATAATCTCAGCGACTATGACTCCTTATTCAGCTCCTCGAGGGCCCCCAAAAGGATCTCCAGAGTCTCCACAAATATAACTGCATCATCTGCAAAATCAAGTTCAGAGATCTTGACATTCCCAAATGACGCACCACATCTTGATCTCTCCGACATCCTCTCCAGAATCCAGTCCATAACAGCGCTGAAAAGTGTGGGGGCCAGTAGGTTGTACCACTTTTGCAAAAGTAGTTGCTCGAATGAAGCACTATGTGCCTATCGATTCCACAAGTGAAGTTAGGTGATCGACCAAAGTTTGAAAATTTTTCCGCCTTTTTTTACCACGGGCTGCCATTTTGAAATTTCAGGAAAAAATCCATTTTTTTTTGAAAATAATATTGATTTTTGAATATTTTTAAAACACATATTTCTCTGTTTTTAGATGGCCCCAATGCACTTCAGTAGACACTATTATGATAGTAAGTACTCGTAAATATTATTTCACAACTTGTCCCAACATTCTGAGAAGGGGTTGCCATTTTGAAATTTCACTGAAAATCCCATATTTTGACAATTATTGCACAGCACATTTAGGCATTTACAGAATATCAGTAGTAGCGTCTTCATAAAGACATTATTAATGACAAATGAGAGCATGATCAATTAATTATGAGAACCACCAAATATGTTTTAAGCGACATGGTTTTTATATATGACAACACAATAATCTAGCAAACAAGCAACCACACAGATATCTTATAGATAACATAGTGTTTGTTTTATATAGTCTCGGTAAAGCTTCCTGTGCTCTTTCACGCACTGTAGCAATGCTTGACGTTGTTTCTCATCATTGCACATATGAATAAAGTCAAACACTAGCTTAATTCCTCTTTCAGCTGGATCATTTACGACACGCAAAGAATTAGCACTTTCGCAAAATTTCCTGTAACTGGCGAACTTGTCCCACATAGCCACAGGAGCCTTGACCATTGGTCAGTCAAGGTTTATCTGCAAGTACAAAAAGAATAATAATTAAAAAAAAATTCATTAGATATACACAAAATATACGATTTTCACTGAATTTCCAAAATGGCAACCCCTTCTCAAAATGTCGGAACAAGTTTGTGAATAATATTTACGGGTACTTACTATCATAATGGTGCCTACTGAAGTGCATTCGGCCATCTAAACACAGAGAATTTTTTTATTTTAAAATATTCAAAAATCAATATTATTTCCCAAAATATGGATTTTTCCTGAAATTTCAAAATGGCGGTCCGCGGTCAAAAAAGGCGGGAAAATTTTCAAACTTTGGTCGATCACCTAACTTCACGAGTGGAATCGATAGGCACATAGTGCTTCATTTCAGCAACTACTTTTGCAAAAGTGGTACACCATAGGGGCCAGTACACATCCCTGACAAATTCCAGGAACAACTGGAAATAAGTTGGAGATGGTATCACCGCATCTTACAGCACTCTCAGTCCAGATATCAGATTGATCAGTTTTGGTGGCACACCACGAAGACAAATAATCCTCGAAAGGACATCCCGATTCACCGAATCGAACACTTTGCAGAGGTCAACTTAGGCTGCAAGCAGCCCCTGCCGAAACTCTCATCTGCATTTAGCGAGGACCCAAAGATCAAGTGTACAGTCAATCGTTGACCTCTTTGGTGTATAGCCTGACTGCTCTGGGTGCTGGTACTCAAGCAGATGGTGGGAACCCTATCAAGAATTATCCAAGCAAAGACTTTGCCTGGCACTGAGAGCAGCGTCACCGCTCAGTAATTTCTGCAGTACTGGCGATCACTCTTCCTTTACCAGAGAGGGACAACAAGGCCCCTCTTCCAGTCAGTTGGGATGATGCCTGTGTTCCAGGCAGAGCACAGAACTGCATGCAATGACACGAGTACAGCATTTTCACCAGCCTTGAGAAGTTCGGCATGGATGCCACAGATCCGAGGAGCTTTACCCATTTCAACCGGTTCACCACAGCCTGTGTTTCCACAAACAAAGGTAGTTCACAGTTTATTGGAGGGTCAGCAATACGGATAGTAACACCCCTGACATCCAACTCAACAACTGGTGTGTCTGCCTGGTACAGCCGCTCAAAGTAGCTGACTGGCCCAGCGGGCCTTCACTTCAGACTCCTTTGTCAAGAGCCCTCCACTCTCCGCTCTAACTGCAGAACACCAAGGGATGGGCTTGGAGGAACACAATGCGGATCGGCTTGGAGGAACACAACGAACTTCCCTGAAAGCAGGATGAGAATCACTTGACCACAGGCGATGCTCTCTCCCCTCACAGATTCCTTGCACATAGGCCCCCTTGTTCACCTTCAGTGCACATACAGTTTTATCCCTCAACTCCCTGAACAGCTCAGCACTACCAGAGGCCCTGTGACTCTGGTCAATGGCATCCAGTGTCCCTTGAGGGACAAAATTCTTCTTTGCCTGACAGTGAGTTCCAAGACATCCACTGGCAACATCAAGGATGGTGGTCTTGAAGGCACTCCACAACTCTTCAGGATTCCCAAAAGCACTCAAACCCCCAAATCCTCACTCAGCCTGTTCTCTCCTGTCCTCTCATCCTTGAGCTTGCCAACATCCAGCCAAGGGTGGGATGGTACCATTCTCCCAGATTTTCGTTGCAAATTCACAGTTGCTACCAGAAGCCTGTGGTCGGTATTGAGGAACCGAGCACTCCGGTCGACCCTGAAGTTCTGGATCATCCTCCAGTGACCATCAATTCAGCACATGGTCAATTTCCTTTGCCCGACCAACAGTGTTGGAATACCAAGTCCAGTGACGAGCCTGTGGGCGCTGAAACCATGAACCAGCCACCCTAATCCAAGACTTCTTGCAAAGTCAAGGAACTTAGTGCTATTCTAGTTCACAGTTCCAGAGCGATGGGGACCAACACATGTCTCATAACCATTCCTATCAGTTCCAGTCGATACATTGAAATTCCCAAAGACGAGAAGATTATCTCGCCTGGGGCACTGATCAACCACAGACTCAAGCATAGCATCCTTCAAAATGAGATCACTCGCCTCAATCGGAGCATATAAAGAGACCAGAGAAACGACACCCGAGGAGTGACGAATCCTTAGTCTCATAATGCGCTCGTTGACTGGTGTTACTTCAAATTACCATTGGAATCAGCTGACTGGACACAGCGGCAGCAATTCCTTGGGCATGGGAACCATCAGAGCGATCAGACCAATAGTAGGTTTGTAACCACCTGCCATGATCTCACCGTGCGATCCGGTCTCTGAACCTCAGAGAGCACTGCAATACCTATGTTCAAATGTTCAAACGCTTGAGCTCAGATGATAACAGAGACAGGTGATTATCCTCTTTTAGGGATAGGACATTCCAGGCACCTACTTGAAGGGACCGCCTCAGGTTAACCCAAGGAAACTGCTGTCTGGTGGACACCTCAGCACCACCCCGGCACACACTACTGCAATCCAACCTGGAAGGTTACCCCATGGTTTTCCTCCTATCATCAAAGAGTGGGGGTCCCGAAGGATTTCCCCCAATATCGTCATCCGGTGAGCTGCCCGGCAGAGGGAAGCTGCATCGGAGATACTCCCATGGAGTGGGTTTTCAATTTTCTTTCTGATTTTCTTATGTTTTGCAGAGTGAAGGTTTTTTTTACGGTGGCTGGAGTGCAAGCCCTGCCAACAACCTCCTGCAAAAGTAACCCAACTGCAGGAAGATGTCCACAGACACAGTTGGGCACTAGATGTGGATGGCCGTTGGTTCACAAGGAGCTCCTCCGCCCTTTGACAGGTTTTGTTTTTAATCCTGCTGGGTGTCCTTAATGAGGAAAAACTGTTACCGGCAAGACTGTCAGGTGCGGCATTTTCTTATTGGCAGAGCCTCTCCACTACAATTAAGGATGACTACGAACAAAGGAGGAATAGTCTGAGTGCAGTTTTTGGATGCACACACTACTTGGCAACATTCCACATGTATCTGAATGCTTGTCCTCACAAACCCAACAAACTGCAACAGGTTTATGCTGCAGAGGCTGGAAGCCTTGTGGATGAGGTCTTTCCACATATGACCCCGAAGCCAAGCAATGTGAGGTTTTTCAGAGATTTGTGGCTGGTTTGGAATCTGCACTTCAGCTTAAAGTGCATGAGAATGGAGCAACAACAATAAAAGCTGCTTTGAAAATTGCTGCCCAATGTGAGCGTGCACAACTTGCTCTGAATATCACAGCTCTCAACTCACTCGTATCATTGACTGCTGCAGCCCCTCAGTGGCAACATCCTTCTGCACCTCAAGCACACATTGCTGAATTATCTGCTGCCATTTCGGACATCACATTATAATTGAAGGAAATTAAACAAAATCAAACCAAGGACATTGAAGACAAAATTGATCTTCTGACACAACAGTTTGCTCACCTGCACCGTGATGTTGATGTGATTGCACAACATCAACTTCCTGTGCAACACAGCACCTGTTGATGGCCCTCTTCTACTCCGAGGTATTTTTTTTTTAATGATGCTTCATTTTTTTAAACTGCTGTATTGTTGTTTCAAGGTCAATTTTGAACTCGCCTGTTCGAAGAACAGAGAGCTATAGCGATACCCCCGGCGTGAGTGTGAGTGTGAGCGTGAAAATGTTAAAGTTTTTGTATTACGGAAAAACTCCTCGACAGATTTCGACCAAACTTGGTGGGGGGGGGGGGTTAGGTATGGTCCAAGGATCATGCCATTAGATTTTGGACTTGGTCCCCCCCCCCAAAAAAAGTTGTTAGAGGAATTGTTTTTTTGCATTTCTACATGTTTTAAGTGATTTCCAACCCCACCCCCCAAAAAAATAAATTGTTAGAGAATATTGTGACGTCCACGGGACTTGAACAGTCCCGCCAACGTAGAATGAGCCGAAACGATGGAGGCGGTTTATTTATTTATAACCCAAACATGGCGGTTCTAATCGCTCTACCGCAAACGGGACGAGGAAGGTGGCATGAGTCACTTTTCACTGAGTTGATGATGTTTATTCGTTTTTATTATTTATTAACCAGAAATAACAAGACTCGGCAAGAAGAGGGATACGGGGCGATTCGACGGGATGGTGTGGGATCGGGCGTGGGGAAAAACACAGACAATTCCAATGAATATACAGATCTCAAACCCTCTAAGGCGCCAAGCACACACACACACACACACACACACACACACACACACACACACACACACACACACACACACACACACACACACACACACACACACAGTAGCTATTTCTGGTGGTCAGGCTGGACCGTGGTGTGGAGGCAACTGTCCCTGGATCGGCGTCGGACGAGCTGGCCTTGCTCTCGTCAGGGGGGCAGGAGAAACCGTGGTGCTGTCGACCTCCTGGTCTTGGCCCAAGTCCGCTCACTACCGCCAGGGAACCAGTTCTGGCGCCAAGTTGCGAGCAGGAGAGGGAGGCAGGTCCGCCCGCCGTTCGACCCCGTACTCCGAGTCAGCAGAACCTCAGAGCCAACCAAGGTGAGGCACGAGACTCAGCAAGGCTCCAAGACACGATGAAGAACACGATCGAATCAGCACAACAACAAGGACGCTCTCCGCGCAACAGCCTCCACACCAAAAAAAAAAACACGATCATTTTGTCCCAATCTTCTTCCTCTTCCTTTTCGACCCCGAACAGAACCTTTTTATCCTCCTGTCCTCGTCACTTCCAATCGAGCCGTTTATTGGCCCACCGCCGTCGCCTTCTGCCAATCGTGATCACGGTGCGGAGCCATCCGCTGCACTGTCCTGTGACGTCACGGCCAGCCTCCAGAGAATATCAAAAGGGGTTTACGCAGACACACTTACCTTATCCCGTGTCCCTATCTAATTACGTGACAATTATCATTTCCCCCTTGAAGAAATGAACATTTACTAGACAACTTATCACCACTGAATTGCTACTTATTACATCGAGATCCTGGTAAACTCGAACAGCATGGCATACCTAATTAAACATCCTAATTACCCTTTGAATGCATACCCCCCCTCAAACGTAACAATATTTTTTTTTGCATTTCTACATGTTTTAAGTGATTTCCACCCCCCCCCCAAAAAAATTGTTAGAGAAAAAAAAAATTTTGCAACGTTTTTTTCAACAAAATTTCGAATTTTTTTTGCATTTCTACATGTTTTAAGTGGTTAGGATTTCGACGAAACTTGGTGGGGGGGGTTAGGTATGGTCCAAGGATCATGCCATTAGATTTTGGACTTGGTCCCCCCCCCAAAAAAAAAATTGAGAAATTTTTTTTTTGCATTTCTACATGTTTTAAGTGATTTCCAACCCCCCTCCCCCCCAAAAAAGTTGTTAGAGAATTATAAAAAATATTAATTATTAGACTCGTCTTTTAAAAACGATAAATGTATAAACAGGCAAGCATTGGGTGGCTTTGACACCAACTCTGGCTATGTTGTCTGTTTGTGTTGGTTTACCTTCAACAAATGTGCACTTGGAACACTTATTTTATTGAGTCCAAATTCCATTTGAATGTCCTCAGAAAACCGTTTTACTAGTTTTAGCTCTTCTGTCAATTTTGCGTCATTCGGTGCGAAGAGCTTTAAATCATCCATGTATAGTGGGTGTGTGACCTTTCCTGTTTATTTGGATGTTCTTCTATTGGTTGTTAGGGTGTCTCTGTGTCCTTGTTAATGAGGTTACTCAATGGGTCCAGAGCCAGACAAAACAAGAGGGGGGAAAGACTGTCTCCCTGGAAGATCACATGCAGCATCTACACATCTGGTATTTCGATATTTTCTTCTGAGTGCTGTAATATCAGTCGTATTGCAGAGCTCCATTGCTTTCTCAATCAGTTTGATTATTTGTGGATTGATTTTGTATATTTGCATGCATTTTATCATCCACGAATGTGGGACACAGTCGAAAGCTGTCTTACAGTCTATCCAGGCGGTGGACAATTTGGTTCATCGTATTATGCAATTTTCAAGTACCGTACAGCCTTCTTCAGTAGTCGGTGGTCAATTGTTCCATATCAACCTCTCTTCTACCCTTTTGTTCTGCCACTAAACCTCCTTGTTGTGTTAAGTGATGCTAAATCATTTCTGTAATGATTTCTCTTCGGAGTGTGTGTGTGTTTTTTTTTAAACATTTACATACATGCAGCGGCATTCAAAATATTTGAGAAATGATATACAATAATCATCATTACACGTGCATGAAAATTTTTTTTTTTAAAGTGGTGAAGACACTCAATACTTGACTGTTTCCATCCATCCGTAAAAAATGAGGTGGAAGAACCTTTCTAACACATGGTGGTTCTATGAAAAATGGACCCTTTTGACCCTCGCCTTGTGAGACCCCTTCGATCTTTGAAGACTCTTTAAGACCCCCAAGACCCTTAAGATGAAGATGACCCAAAATACCCAGATGACCCGACGATTCAAAAGTTCCAGAGGACCCAAAAGTTCCCAAGGACCTAAAAGACCCAAAAGTCCCCGAGGCCCCAAAAGACCCAAAAATACCCGAGGACACAAAATACCCAGAGGACCCAAAAGACCCAGATGACCCAAAAGTCCCTAACAACCCAAAAGACTCACACAACTCCAAGGACCCAAAATACCCAGAAGCCCCAGAGGACCCTGTAGACCCTTTAAGACTATTCGAATGGAAGAAGTGTGTGTGTGTGTGTGTGTGTGTGTGTGTGTGTGTGTGTGTGTGTGTGTGTGTGTGTGTGTATGTGTGTGTGTGTGTGTGTGGCATGTTTTCTGTGGAGTTCCATTTGAGAATTTTGATGTGGAATGTGATACACCAAAATTATCATCATAATCTCTTGAGTTTATTAGGCTAATTAACGACAAAGAACCTGGAAGATTTCGCATGTTTTAAACGCACGCCATGTTAAGGTGTATAGGGCAGCTTAATCGGCCCTTCCACAGCATGGCATTCCAATAACAAAATAAATACCAAAAATAATGATAACATTGGAACAAATCATACATTAATGAACACAAATAATATTACCAAAAAAAAAACAATTATGGTAGCATCATTTAGCAAGAATAATAGCGAACGGAAATCTCCACCCTGGCCCAAGCACATTTCGGCTTGGTAAAAGGCAAAGCAATGCTCAGGCAGTACAGCAGGCAAGTATGCAACAAGGCCAATGAAAATGAGGTCCAATGTACCAATGGGCCCACTAGTAATTCTAATGAGTTCTAAAGAGTAATTCTGAAGGGTTCTTCAGGGTAATTCTAAAGGGTAATTCTAGAGGGTTCTAAAGGGAAATTTTAAAGGGTAATTTTAAAGGGTTCTGAAGGGTAATTCTAAAGGGTAATTCTAGAGGGTTCTAAAGGGAAATTTTAAAGGGTAATTTTAAAGGGTTCTGAAGGGTAATTCTAAAGGGTAATTCTAGAGGGTTCTAAAGGGAAATTTTAAAGGGTAATTTTAAAGGGTTCTGAAGGGTAGTTTTAAAGGGTTCTGAAGGGTAATTTTAAAGGGTAATTCTAAAGGGTTCTACAGGCTCATGGTAATCGGTTCTAAAGGGTAATTCTTCAAGGTAATTCTGAATGGTTATAAAAGTAATTCTAGTGGGTTCTAATGGTTTCCAAAGGGTGGTTCTAAAGGGTTCTAAATTGTAATTCCAATAGGTTCTAAAGGGTAATTCTAATAAGTTCTGAATGGTTCTAAATGGTAATTAAAAAGGGTAATTATTATCGGTTCTAAAGCGTAATTCTAAAGGGTTCTAATGGGTTCTAAAGGTTTCCAAAAGGTGGTTCTAAAGGGTAATACTAAAGGGTAATTCTAAAGGGTTCTAAATTGTAATTGCAATGGGTTCTAAAGGGTAATTCTAATCGGTTCTAAAGGGTTCTAAATGATAATTCTATAGGGATATTCTTATCGGTTCTAAATGGGTCTGAATTGTAATTCTAATGGGTTCTCAAGGGTAATTCCAAAGGGTTCTGAAGAGTGATCAATTGTGCACTTTCCCTTAAAAGCATGGAACTTGGCACATGGTTAGAGTAATACAATACAAAGATTTTTAGTCCAGGGGCCATCGGAAATTGCACCCCGTATGGCGGCCATCTTGGATTTCAAAATGGCCACCACTGTGGACCTGTTTTTTAAAATATCTCCTAAACTAGTACAGATATCGAGACAGTTGAACCGCCTATATCTACATTTTACGGCTCAAGGAAGCCAATGGTGACATAAAATGTTTGAAAATTGTGGCTGCCATCTTGAAATCAAAGATGGCCACCATTGACAAACTATTTTGCTCAATATCTCATTAAGTAGTAAAACTGTATTGATATCTTTACTACTTAATGAGATACTTAATGAGATACTACTTAAGTTTAAAAACTGTATTGATATCTTTACTACTTAATGAGATATTGAGCAAAATAGTTTGTCAATGGTGGCCATCTTGGATTTCAAGATGGCAGCTACAATTTTGGTGCGATCTCAGTGCTCTCCTACATGCTCGAGCCATCTATAGTCACCGGACGTCTTCTCCCGGGCCAGAGACAAGGCATATTTCTGGAACTGGTGACCCCTTTACACTTGCCTTAACAGGTGGTGTAGTAATTTGGCAAAGCATCGAGTTTCTTTGTGCCAGCTGCACCACCAACAATGATTCGACCACGATCAGTGCCGTTATCAGGTTTTCTTGGGTGCTGGAATAATGAGATGCCGGTTCCATGGAAAGAGTCTTTAGCTGTTGTAGAACTTGGGTTAACATCGATATTGTCAACAGCGGATGTAGTAAACAAGTTCTGCTTCAGGTTTGGTGGACATACAACCTGTTCAAATCTGTAGAGTAGGCACACACTATTTCCCATATCAGCAAAAATCTGAATGACTATCATACGTGATGCTGATATCAAGCTGGGAGAGCTTCTCCACCAATTCTCTCTTCCTGGTTTCTCCATGTAGTTTCAACCCAATATAAATTGCCAGTGGGGTTTCCCGTTCCAGACTGTGTCTCAAATTAGTGGGTTTGTCATTTTGCTTTCGGGCATGCTTGACTACATTGAACTTAAGAAGCTGTGCCAAGCTTAGTTCAGCTGGTTTAGAAGGTTGGTACACCTGGTCCTTAATGCTCGGACCCTCCAGTATCATGTTGACTAATGATATAAGTGAACTAGGCACAGATTCCTCATGACATGTTGCACTAAATGAACCATCAAATGGCTTGGATTTATCAAACATATGCCCACGGACTATCTGAGCCGCCCGTGCAAGGTGCACTGCATCACTGTCACTGTCCTGTTGACACACCTTTGCTAAGGCATGTCCAATGTCCTCATCAAACATTAGCAAAATGTCTCTGCCCTTTTTAGTTGCTCTCATGTCAGGAAAATGGGCAAGAATTCGCTGCTTGAGCCTTGTAGATTTTATGCGGTTTTCCTGCTTGATTCCTAGTTGGTCCAGCCTGGAGGAATACAGGTTTGATAGATCAGCTAGCTTAAATACAGGAGCAATGGTGGCATCCTCCAAACGGGTTTCCTCAATATATGTCACAAGTTCTGCAAATGTTATGCAACAGAGAATGTTATCGAGATTCTCGGTGCCTTCTTGCTCCGTTTGGACCATGGATGCATGATAATAGAGAGAGGCTAAGCACTTTGCATGGCATTTTGCTTCAACAGCAACCATATCTCCGCCACTGAGACGTCTCAGCAAGTCATCGTCTTCGAGAAGTGCAGCACACTCTCGAACACGTTTGTCTGTTTTGAAAGTAGAAACCTCATGAAGTTTCTCTTTTCCAGATGACCACCCACAGAAAAAGCAGAGATCTTGAGAAATTGATGATGCAGAACTTGACCGAGTGCGCTTAGAAACACAAGATGTACCTTCACCTGCATCATCAGCCGGTATATCTTTAGAACGCTTCCTTGCACGTTCCAGTTTCGTATTGTTGTACGTAAGCCTGCACGACCTATGCCAACGTGCATTAAGAGCAATGAAAGCTGCCTCGACACCATGACCTTCGTCCAATGTGTCAATGTTTATCCTTCAAGACAGCAGACCGAGGTTATTAAACTCGAGGAGATTATCAGCCAATGTTTTGTACCCTGCGAGTGTTGCTTCACCTTGTTCACCTTTTCGTTGACTGGGAAACTGAACCTTTTCAGTGGTGTTCTGTTGACAAAGAATGCAGAGTTCCCACTGAGTAACTCGACCCATTTCAGCATCTGGCTTAGATGGATCCACAAGTTTGATGCGCTTTGCCATCTCCAGTTGCAGATGAACGGGCCTATGTAGGGTTAATCACTTGTGCAGTCACCATAACAATGGATGATGTCCCTGAAATGAGTAGATGCATAGGTACTACCAGTTTCATAGTCTGATCGATATTTTAAAGCATCAAAAATTTATTTGTCTCTGAAATGTGAGCATAGACCTTTGGAGCCAAATAGCTGTGGATGGTGGGATTTCAAGATGGCAGCCACAATTTTCAAACATTTAATGTCACCATTGCATTCCTAGAGCCCTAAAATGTAGTTATAGGCATTATAACTGTCTCGATATCTGTACTAGTTTAGGAGATACTAAACAAAACAGGTCCACAGTGGTGGCCATTTTGAAATCCAAGATGGCCGCCATACGGGGTGCAATTTCCGGTGGCCCCTGGACTAAAAATCATTGTATGGTGTTACTCTAACCATGTGCCAAGTTTCATGCTTTTTAGGGAAAGTGCACAATCGACCTGTTTTTTGGAGCTAAGCCACCCCACTATAATTCTAAAGGGTTCTAAAAGGTAATTCTAGTGGGTTCTAATGGATTCTAAAGCATAATTCGAAAGGATAACTTTAAAGGGTAATTCTAATCTCAAGGGTAATTCTTATGGGTTTCATTCATTTTAAGGCTTTGCCTATTTCATTTCATCTCATCTTCTTACTATAATTCACCGTCTGTCTGTTCCCAGGTACTGCAAAAACGGCTGAATCAATCGCAACCATTTTTGGGGTATGTAATCCTGGGACGCCTTGGAGTAAAATAGGCATAAATATAATAACATGACCCCCTTGACGGCTCCCGTAGGGCAGTGCTGGATTAACCATTAGGCAGACAAGGCATGTGCCTTAGGGTCAGCCAAAAATAGGGGCCAAAAATTCTTTTCACCATAATTTTTTCCCTTTTGTATTAAATATTTTGTTCTTGAATCAGTTCATCTTTTGTCTGGGGTCCATGTCCATGAGCCCGAGATCGAATTTAAATTTTTCAGGCCATTCTCTAAAATTTCAAAATGTGCCTTAGGGCCAGCCGAGGCTTAATCCGGCACTGCCGTAGGGAGCGGGTGCTTCTCGTATTAAAAATGCCAAATTTAACCTCTTCCTTTAGACACAGATGCGATTATTATTATTACTATTATTATGTTGCATCGGGCACTGCAGTGTCAGACAGCTTTTGTAACCAGATACAGGTATCCAGGCTGTTTAAAATCCGAGAACCATTCCAACTATTGCATTATTCAGCTACTCTTAACAAGCTTAGCTTAAAGTGGAACACTACCTGAGACCCCTTTCAAGGTCCCCTTTTATCAGTTTTATTTAAGATCACCACTGGAGATCAATAGAGTTGCACTTAATGGATGTTTTGTGTTTATTATAGACAACAAAGGACTCTAATGATGTGGAATTGTCCATGCATGACCCATACAGTGAATATGCAATTTGGCCAGGGACTTTGTCTGGTGCCTGGTAGGACGTATGCACACTCACCTTTGAGCTGTCGAGCCTGCTATAAACTGTCATCCTGGTCCCAATGTGTGTGCCGTTCTTCGGATAGACGTAAAACAGGGAGTCCAGTCTGCTAGCATTTGGTGGATGTTAAAGATTCCATGGTGTCCTTCGCGAAGAATAGGCGAGCTATCGCCGGCACCCTCAATTTCGTGGCCTGTGTCAGAGTGGTGACCCGTACAGGATTGTAACTCCTAACCCCTAACCAGAAACGACGCTCTGTGTAGAGCATGGTGTGCAAAGAGATAGATTTTGTCCACAATTAAGGTAGTAGTAATAGAAACAGTAGTACTACTACTACTACTACTATGACGACTACTTTAATGGTCCCAATTATTCCCACCTCACGAATAAGAATAATGACCTGACATTCAACTGAAGGTAATTTTGGCAGAAATTTGAACTTTGCTCAGGGTGCTGACGATACCTCGCCTACTCAGTGTTCAGGGTGCTGGTGCCACCGATACCTTGCCAAAGACACCATGGATCATGGATGCTGGCATATAGGACTTCTTCTTTTGTATCCAGCTCAAGGCTGCAAATAGCATCATTGGCTGAGGCTGTGATTGTGCGACTGATGCAGTGCTCTCTTTAGGTTAGGGCAGGGATTTAGAATTTGTTCATGGTGCCAGCGATAGCTTGCCTACTCTTCACAAAGAACACCGTGGGATCTTCGATGTACACCAACTCATGCCAACAGACGGGATTCCCGTTAAATGTCCATACGAGGGACAGCACACACAATGATGAATCGCCCTGCCTGTGAAGCACCGAGATGACAGTTTATAGCTGGGTCGTGATTCAAACCCAGGGTAAACAGCTTTGAGGCGAGTCTGCTTATCTTTAGGTCGAGGCAATCCTGCTAGTGCTGCCCCTTATTTACTTTGATGCAAAACTTGAAATCTCTGCACTCCAACGATCGATGAGAAAACTGTCGAATATCTATTCCATCTCCCGCTTCTATACTATGGAATCTCCAGTGCAAAGAATAACTTCAACATTCTTAGCCGGACTCTGGTTCTGGCATCAAATAATTACCTGGCTCGATGGAGCCCCTCATCCTGAAATCATAATAATCTGGCTCTGTGGGGATGCAGCCCCTGGCATTGCAATCAGACCTTTTGATGAGCATTTGCAGTGCCCTATTTGATGTGCTTGCACCTGAAGTGGAACTCATTGTAAGTTTGCTGTGATTGCCCTGCAAATCACACGCCATTGTTTACAATGATTTCTCCTTTTTTTTTTTTTCTTCAATTTTAACCTTGAATTCTTATTATTTCCCCACCTGCCTGCAAAATATATTAAATGTCAGTTTAGGAAGGATGCGACAACATGAGAGGAGTAGTAGATATGGATATCTTCCAAAATGGATTTATTTCAAATTCCTCTGCAGTTGCATGATGCAGTATAAAGAAGATCAGGAAATCAAGCTTTCTAGGAAAGGCCTGCCAACTGTTGTGTGAGCTTGTTTCACAGATTATGTTCTGCATGGATGATAGACTTGTCTTTGCATGAAAGGGGGTGGGGAGGGGACCTGTCTTATGGAGTAATCCTGGCCTGTCAAGAATACTAAGCTATGGAAATGTCAGGCAGCTTTGTAAAGGGATGAATGAGACTCCAGCCATGTTGCCTATAAATGTTCCAGCAGCCTGGCCCAAAGAATGGATCAGCCTCCTTAATGTGCAAAATTTCATGAAGTTTCTGTCACACAGAAGTCTTTCCCACTTTTACAAATCCAGTGGAATGTGATTCGATGGATCACACGAGCTTCTTCTATCAGTCAAGTCCTCATCCATTACACTTCAGGCACCAATGCACACAGAGTGTTTTATTCTCTACCTTGGCTACGAGCTTACACACAGATGACTTACTCCTGAAACTCACGCCCGCACTGTCCAGCAAGCAGTGTTTTGGAGCAAATGTGTTTGTCTACTCCATTGTCTAATCTTCCTCTGATTTGGCCCTCTTGAACACATTTGTTACTCAGCACAATACGTCGCAAGTGTCTGTAACAGTCTCGGAACTGTACTTTGGTGTCGGTTCGTAAACTCTTCGAGATAAAGCTCGGGTGATCCAATGCATCCACTGTGTTGAAAAAGGACCCACGATGGTGCCTCTTGCAAAGCAGACTAATCCCTCTTCTCAGATCAATGTGAAATAGCTGAACAGAGCTCTCACACAGCTTTATAAGCAAAGCATGGGACATCATTACATAAACTCGCCAGAAATTGGAGAATTTGAGTGGAAGCTGTTTGCGGCTTTGTTGCAGTAATGAAAAGAGCCATTGGAGGCAAGCTCATGCTATGTAGGCATGTGGTGCAGACACCGGTCACATGAAATATTCAACGTACTCCAAAGCCCTGTCTTTTGCGTCGAAAGATCATGGTCCAAAACACGTCCTTCCCATTCTTAATTTTGGGTCATCGGGCTGATGGCTCATTTAGGTGACCTTACTTTTAGATTGGACAACAAGGGAAGATGACGTGCATTTTTGACAACACTCTATCAATTTGTTCTTGAATTGCTATTCTGCTGAAATGGCATTTCACCCCATAATACTTTATAAGGCAGGATAGTGCAAATGTAGTGAATTAGCTTTTCAACTGTTTAGTCTGGGTTTGAATCCCCACCCGATTATTAACTGTCAGAGCTGTGCTTCACAGGCATGGTGTTGCATCACAGGATGCACTGTCTGTTGGATGGATGTTAACACTGGCGGCCTGTCCGATAGCACAAGCTGGTGGACTTTAAAGGTCGCACGCAGTCTTTTGATGACGAGTGAGAGTGAAACTGAGATGGAGATAGAGAGAGATCCACATCACCTTTATTTGCATGTCAAGCTGTTAAATGGACTTGTCGAAAAGCTTCACGAATTTTAACCTCCGCCGCCGAAGATGGACGGAGGATATAAATTTACCCCTGTTTGTTTGTCTGTCTGTTTACGTGTGAGCACGATGTCTCAAAAAGTTGTGGCCGGATTATGATAAAACCTCGTTGGATAAGTTGGGTAGGTGACGAGAACAAGCCGATTAGATTTTGGTTAAGGTCTGGATCCAGATCTGGACTCTCAGTGGGATAAAAAATGTAAACTGTTCAGCCAGGGAGAGGTATGCGGTCCACCGAGTGCGTTCTAGTTTCATATGTACTTTTCAAAAGCAAAAACTTTTACAATTCAGGACTATTTCCCCAATGGATCTCTTTATTTTCTGCTCTGAGAGTGAAAACTTTTTCAGGGCGTTATGCTTTTCGTCACTGTGGAGTTCAATAGCAAATTTGATGCCATGTTGTCCGAAACTTCCACGTTCGTTAGCACTTAACTGTGTGTTGTATCGTATCTCATACTTATTCATGCTCACACTACCTGCCTGTGTCTAACCCATCACTTGCTCGATTTTTATGCTCTTTTTTTTGTCACAGTGCAATCCCAGATGTACAATTTATGCCTCATGCCATGCCGTCCACAGCCAAACGATCAAGCTTCAGCGAGCTTCGTACTTCAATCACTTCCTTCCACGACTGCAGCTCCATTGCCTAGTGGTGAGGGCACTGACGAGGGCATAGGTATTCCAGTGGTTGTGGATGCAAATCCAGATGAAAGCAGCAGTATTAGGGATAACGACTCAGGATAACTACCATGTTACGATGATATTGTGAGGAAGACCTACCGAGCTCTTCCTCACAATATCATGCCGTTTAAGGTGCTAGGAGGTCACCTGACTGCCCTGCCTGGTCTCATCTACATATGTTGCAAGTCCAAGGAATTAAAATGCCTCTAATCTCAAGTCTTTGTGGTTCAAATGAAAACAATTCTGCTGGTTTGTGGCAAGTACACTTTGTTTTCATCGTTGTTTTTCATGAACCTTGACACCTGTACACATAAAAGCTTGATTGTTTTTGTACTTGTGACGGCAAAGCCATGGGCATCAGATGATATGCAGTCAAACCTAAGACCTTAATTTCGCTAATCCAAGTATATTATTTAGTTTTCTTTTCTCATTTTCGGTTATGGAGAATAATTAATGCTGAAAATTTTAATTGAGATTAGTTCAATCCTTTCTGAGCTACAGATAGCTGCAGTAATGATGATTGTAAAATTGTGGTTAACCATTATATAGGTTGCCCAAACACTCAAAGTTGTGGTAAAACATAAGAAACCTTATCACACCATTATCGTACAAAAAAAAAATATATATATATATATATATATATATATATATATATATATATATATATATATATATATATATAATTTGAGAAGAGTTTGCTTGTGTGTTTCTTTGTTTGCATGTGTGTTTGTGTGTTTGTTTGACTTATATGTACTTCTGATTCGCTGGTGCGAATGAGTTGAAAAGTGGTGGTTGTACTCTTGAGGTTACTGAGAGATTCACTTACCTTGGCAGTGATATTCATGTCTCCGCATGTTGTGAGCCAGAAGTCAATGGACGTCTGGGTTGGGCCTGGGGAGTCGTGGATTCATTGGATCATGGGGTGTAGTGCTGTCAGTACCTTTGCAGGAGGCCGACACTCTGAGTCTTTAAGTCCTTGGTGCTTCCAATCTTGCTCTACGAATGTAAGACTGGGACAGTTATCAAGATCTGAGATGGAGACTTAACTCCTTCAGTACCAAGGTCTCTTCGGAGAATCCTTGGCAATCACTAGTCAGACTTTGTGTCCACTGAACATTTGCTGAGAGACTCAGATGGGATTTGATATCTGTATAGTCCTTGAGCATCAGCTGCGGCTGTATGAACATGTGACTCATTTTCCTGACGCTGATCCTGCTCACCAGATTCTCTCAGTGAGGGAGTCTCGTGAGTGGAGGAGGCCAATGGGCTGACCACGTGCCTCGTGGTTGCAGCAGGTTGATCAGCATCTCAAGGACATGGGGATGGGCCAGCCATCTGCCTGGGGGATGGCCAGACGGAGGCCCCTGGAGTACCGGCAGAAAGTGGACGCAGCGATGCGCTGCTCCAGCACTTGCTCCCATACCTGACCTGACCTGTCTATAAGGATGGGTTCATCACTAGTGGCTGAAAATTAAAGATCACTACTAATATTACCACTACTACTTTTATGACAAATTATTCCCACTGTCTTGCACGATTGGCCGATTAACGTTTTTCACTCAAATCTTTTAAGACCAAGATGGCCAGGAGTGATGTTCAAGTGTAAGACGTCGGAATTTATCATTTGTTTATGATGCCAGTGATAACTCATCTACTCTTCATGAAAGAAAATGAGGTATCTTTAACACGCAGGAATGACTGGTGCTGGCAGATGAGTTCTCCGGCTTACCATCCTTCACACAGATTGTGCACACATTGATGAATGGCCCTGCATGCGAAACACCAGGATGACAGTTTAGAAGTAGGTTGAGATTTGAACCCAGGTGACACCGCTCAAATGTGAGTGTGCATGCTTCGAAGCTATTCTGGCAGCCTTTGTGCAGAATTATTTATCTCTACAAGGGAGAGGCTCATGGAAGAGCAACGTGAGAGAGAGAGAGAGAGCGAGAGAGCGAGAGAGCGAGAGAGCGAGAGAGCGAGAGAGCGAGAGAGCGAGAGAGCGAGAGAGCGAGAGAGCGAGAGAGCGAGAGAACAAACACTGAAACCAGCAAGTAAGTGGATTGAGTTTCCAAAGGACTAATGGGGGTAATAAATATAATGGGACACGATGGGGGTTGCCAACCATGAACACAAGGTGGCGGTGCACTGCCTGCTTGAAGCCCTAGCGGGAAAAGTGTGGAAAAAAACCAGCTACTGGAAATAGGTTCCACAGATAGGAGAAGTGAAGATCAAGGAGTTAAGGTGTGCAGTCAGGCTTCACCAGGAAAGTGTTACCGGAAGAACATGTGCATCCTGGAGTTTCTGTGGTGGGTCCGAAGACAGAGAGAGAGAGAGAGAGCAGAGGGAACAATGTTGGAGAACAGACCGTAAAATACAGAGACCAACGACCTGCCTGCACTTTGTAGATCGAGGCTCATGAAAGAGTGATATGGAAGGGCAAAGCTTGCTCTCGGAAGTAAACCGCAGATTAAACCAAATTTCTAACCATCTGGAAATTTTCAAACAAGGGTGGTACCTACATTCTCAAAATGTTTGGGCCAGGTTGACTATATGATTTTGAACTTTTCATTTTATGTGTACAAACAAAATTCGATTTTAAAAAGTCTTATAAATTTATATGTTATGCAAACTCAGTTGGCGGCATTTAATAGGAACCTCAAAGCATTTGCACAGCATGGTTATGCTTCCCATCCATAAATAATCGTGTTGTTAAAATGCAGCTAAATAAACAAACAACAAAATGATGAAATCATACAATCGATATATTTTAGTACCTTGGTAATGGGGTTTTAGCGGGTGCACTTCGCTGGTACACATTTTTGAGTTGCTCAGCTAATACATTATTCCCCTTGGTTAAGCAGCTGCATATGCCATGATTTGTGTCGTGATGTAAATTGAAATCAGCTTTGGTTGGGAGAAGGGGTGGGAGGAGGGTTAATGGATGTACCGGATATCGTGAGATACTTTCTGGCTTTCCACAGATGTATTTGGGATGGTGGATCTCCATTTAGATCCTTAACATTTAAGGATCTCGAGCTTTCTTTGAAATCTGACATCTTTTAAAACTGGTATTTGAACCAACTATATAGACTGCTTGGCTTAGCATCTGAGTAGTGCATAGCTCACAATTCTGGGATACCAATTTCAAATCCCAATGACGATATGCAGTTGCTCTGTCCATTGATATAAGAGAGAGAGAGAGAGAGAGAGAGAGAGAGAGAGAGAGAGAGAGAGAGAGAGAGAGAGAGAGAGAGAGAGAGAGAGAGAGAGAGAGAGAGAGAGAGAGAGAGAGAGAGAGAAAGAGAAACAAAGAAAGAGAGAATGAGTGAATGAATGGTGCTGGTAGGTTGTTCTTAAGGTATAGGTATAATGAGTGAAGTGGTGTCTTCCATGTTCCAGTTCCTCGTATCTCTTTGCAAAATACCTTAAATTTGTCTGTCTCTCCATCTTCCACCCTCTCTCCCCCCCCCCCACTCCCCCACTCCATCTCTGTCTCTTCCACCCTCAACACTAAATGAAGCTGCCAAAGGGCACAAGCATGTGCTATTGCTTCTGCCAAAAGCCAGGTAAGTAATGGTGCTTGCCTGGTCTGTTTACACATGTATTGATTTTTTACATTTTTGAAATGAAATTTGATGTAAAGTTATCAAATTAAGGTGCAATCAGCAAAAGGTCAGTTCAGCTATATGCATCACGTTGGAAAGATTCAATATTTGGAGACGTGTTTTCACCCGTGGCAAAAGCAGCCAAATTGAGGCATTAGGGAGATGCGAGAGCTTCATTGCGGAAATAAAATCATTTTCACTTCACTGAGGCATCTCGCCAGTGGGAGTTGCTGGGCAGAGGCGGCCAGGACAGGCAGATGGAGTGAGTGTGCGCCAGGGTAACACTATGTATCGAGCTGTATCCATGTCAGGAACCCCACGCACACACAGACCTACAGGCACACTGCAACAACCCAAGCCTGTGAATCTCAACTTTACAGAAACAGACATTGATACTATTCATAGCAATTCGGGTGTTTTATCAACATATTCAATTACATATTCACCTTATCATAATTCACTTATTTTCTTTTTTTTTTAATGTATTTTTATTTACTTTTTTTCTCTGTGCCTTCACAATGGCACAGCTGGTTTAATTTCCAGTTTGCTCTTAAATGCCCCTACCTTTACCATGTGGCTTTCCATGGCTTGCAATCCCAGCATTGCTGGTTTCCCAAGGCGACCATTGCTTTAACTTGGGCACGTAAATCGAAATAAATAAATAATGGGAATTGGCACGTCTCGTCTGTCTCATGGATGTTTCGGACGTGCCAGCATCGTTCCAGGCCATGAAATTCAAACCGGGCCTTTTTTTTGGAGTTGGGGGGGTTAGAATTTTTTCCTATCTGAATTAATCCTTTCTTGCGAATGGTGAATCCACTCGTTATCTGAATGATATGATGTGCAGGAACTGTAAACACACATTTGCTGTGCGTCTTTTCTGGTTTTCTTCTCTCTTTTCCCTTCGTTTTCTTTTTCTCTACACGTTTTTTGACATCTTCTCTCAACTTCTATTATGATTTCTATCTTTGCATCTTTTTACGTGTGCCAATAGACGTTTTTGTATTGTTGGCATCCTTGCATTCACGGTGTCCTTTGGCGTTAAGTCAGGGTTCCGCATCCCCACAAGCACTGTTTGAACCAATTTGTTCTCGTGCTGAGACTATTAGGATGGAAAACGTGTTTGATATAACCGGTGTTGAGGTGAGTTTGTGAAAATGTGTGACCATTGTACACTACCCATCATGGGTGGTGGTCCATGGTAATGCCCTATGGAGACCTCTCCTTAGCAGACCTATTTTTGCATATCCTGCCCAACAAGCTGCTGCTCAAACTAGTACAACCAACATTTCCTCCTTTTTACTGCTTCACTATTTCACCTTTATTTCTTTCTTTCTCACTATGATTTATTGAACCACCACCCTTCTTGCTATTGCACCACAACCTCTCATTGACTGGATCACATCTTCTTGAGCATTCTCTCAGCAACAATTATTTTTAGCACACTTAGCCAATTGTTCGTCTCCACAAGACCCACATCCATTGTCATTCACTTTCACCCGTGACCATCATGACCCTGTCAAAAGGTCACGTGCAGGTTTTTCAATCATGGTGTCAGATAAATAAAAGGAAAGTATGCTTACCTTAAGGTGACTGACACTCAATATATAATCTACTCGATTATTCTTAGACAGTAATCACTGGTATACTGCAATAAAATCTCACAAACTTTGTCAGCAATACAATCAATCGCCAGGGATTGCAATCAATCTGCGGATTCTTGCAATTATATTGCCTGGTTGTCAGCAAGGTTTCCAGTTATTTAATTACCTGTGCATTGACGAGAGGAAACCATGAACAATGCAAATGTTAAATGCTCTTTCAGATTAATACTTTTATTTTTGTAATGCAAAGTTTTTACATGATCGCTTGATTTTGCGTGCTCATATGTGCATTGTATTATGATTTTATTATTTTTTTAGTTAATTTTGGAAAGAAACATCAAGAACAACGAATATTAGCAATAAACAAAAATATATCAGGAAGACAACTGGAATGCAATGCTACTGAATAAATAAATAATGCAGCAGGAAGGTGTCCTGACCGTGGAGAGGGCGTTGCGTTGCGTTTGGTCGCGTCTCACCGAAGATGCTTCAATAAATCCACCGAATAAATCTCGGAGAAAATGCCAAAATCATTTTCCTCGGTATGAAATTTGTTTCTTTCTCCACATTCACGCATCCATTGATTCATCTTTCCAATGAATGGTCAATCCATTTGTAGGCATTACATTTGCTTGTAATGATGTACAAGGGCTTATGATTGCATTTGCTCTTGCTACACTTTTTAAGATTACTTTTATTTTACTTGATTTCATTTTACATTTCTTTTCTTTGTCTTGTGTACGAATTTGCTCTTTTGGTTGTTTTATGCCTATCTGTCAATGGAAGCATTTTGTTTTGCCCTTTCCCGCTATTCCCCACTCGCTGTCATGTTGTTTCTCAACGGTATAGCTGGCACGAGAGGCCTATGCATACGTTTTTAATCATTCTGTCTGGTTTGCTGATAGCTGTGAAATGCTTGATATTGCCTTTTGGTTTACCTTCCTCTTGATCCCTTGCAAGTTAAAAATGGCTCTGACCTCTTTGGCGAGTATAAGACCATATATCTTTATCTCTTTGGCAGAAATATTACACTTTTATCAGTTTAAGTCCTACATGAAAGTGTGTGTGTGTGTGTGTGTGTGTGTGTGTGTGTGTGTGTGTGTGTGTGTGTGTGTGTGTGTGTGTGTGTGTGTGTGTGTGTGTGTGTGTGTGTGTGTGTGTGTGTGTGTGTGTGTGTGTGTGTGTGTGTGTGTGTGTGTGTGTGTGTGTGTGTGTGTGTGTGTGTGTGTGTGTGTGTGTGTGTGTGTGTGTGTGTGTGTGTGTGTGTGTTCTTTCAGCTGCTCCCATTAGGGGTCGCCACAGCGGATCATCCGTATAATCCGCATAGTGATTTGGCACATGTTTTACGCCGGATGCCCTTCCTGACACAACCCTGGTCGCCTCTTACGACACAGGGATATGGTACACCAATTTTAACCGGGGTATACACCGGCCCAGTATACTGGTACTCACTTCGCCGACCTCGGAAGGATGACAGGCTGAGTCAATCCCCTGGTGTATTAATTCAGTGGCCCAACGGGGCTTGAACTCAGGACCTTTTGGATCCCAAGCCGCTGCCCTAACCACTGCGCCAACACCAGGAGATGTATGTATGTATGTATGTATGTATGTATGTATGTATGTATGTATGTATGTATGTATGTATGTATGTATGTATGTATGTATGTATGTATGTATGTATGTATGTATGTATATATATATATATATATATATATATATATATATATATATATATATATATATATATATATATATATATATATATATATATATATGTTGTTGTTCGTCTTTTGGCTGCTCCCGTTAGGGGTCGCCACAGCGGATCATCCGTTATGATCCGCATACTGATTTGGCACAAGTTTTACACCGGACGCAACCCTGGTCGCCTCTTACGACACATGGATAAGGATCGGGTTTCACCATGATTCCGGGCTGCCCTACACCCTCTCATGGCGCGTCCCAGCGCAGAGCTCCTGTCCTCAAGCGATCCTCCAACCCAAGCCTCCGAGTAGCCGGATTACAGGTGCACGCCACTACGCCCGGTTATATATATATATATATATATATATATATATATATATATATATATATATATATATATATATATATATATATATATATATATATGTAGATACATATATAGATACATATATAGATACATATATAGATACATATATAAATATATATATATATATATATATATATATATATATATATATATATATATATATATATATATATATATATATAGATACATATATAAATATATATATATATATATATATATATATATATAATATATACATATACATATACATATATGTACACACACACACACACACACACACACACACACACACACACACACACACACACACACACACACACACACACAAACACACGCCTCCTCTATCGTTTTCTGTAGCTTTTTTATTCTATCAATTTTTGTTCCTTATGCACTGCCACATCGTTTAAGTTACAAACTCCAAATTTGGGGTACAAATACAACTTTGTGTATGTGTGTGTGTGTGTGTGTGTGTGTGTGTGTGTGTGTGTGTGTGTGTGGGGGGGGGGGTAACATAGGTTATGCGGCCTTGACCTCACATGTGGTTGTGGGGGGGGGTGGAGTGGCTGGGGGCGAAAATTATTTATGTAAATGTGTACCATGTTGCACCACCTGGTGGTGATGGCAGAGGGTATTACAACTTCCTTTTTTACCTTGGCAATGCTGAGGTTAAAGCACTCTTTATACGAGTAAATTTGTCCTCTTCTGCTTCTCCACCCCCGGCCCCCCCCCAAAAAAACCAAGGAGGGGCCTGTCAAAACCTGTCATCGTACGTGAGACATTTTTTGCAGAAAGGGACATCTGGACGAACGGGGGGGGGGGGTGGACGTGAGGGGTGGGGGTGGGGTGGGGGAGGGGTTAAAGCACTCTTATCCATGGGTAAATTTGTCTTACTTTCCTTCTCCTTCTCACCCAAAATTTTAGCAAACACAATGACTAATTGGTCCATCAGCAAAGCGACGGCTATATTCTGCTCCTAAATGTATGAGTTCCCTTTCAAGGAACTTCAACACAGGAGGAGGCCATTTGGCCAATCAAGCCTGTGCAATGGCTGCTTGTCCATGGTTCATCCCTTTTAGATGCAGAGCATCAAGCAAGGAAGCAGCACATAACATTTTCAATGTCTTCACCATAACCCAGCCAAGGTCAGGTTTGAACCACCAACCTCTGAGAATCAGAGCAGACATTCCAACCATTATGCCACCAAGTGAAGTTTGATTTTAATGATCATTGTCGCGATTTGCATGGGCTGGTAAATCGTATAACAAGGCAGAAAAGTTCATGGGATATGCTCTGTAAAGAGAAGCATGGTGAGAGTAAAGGTATAACACCAAACCACCACGGTACGCTTGCTGAGTATGGAGCAAGCGGTTCCCCACAGCAAAGGCAGGTTTTACATTTAAAGAGGCCAGCAAAGCTGTTTACTCATCCAAGCAAAGCAAATGCAGGGAATGTGACAGTCAGGGTTGTGTTTGTTGTGGATGGTGTAGAATTAATCCTCGAAACAGGTTGCTGACAGCAAAGCCCAGACACGTATCGCAATGGCACAGAGATCACATGTGCAACTCTGCTTTCATGTCTCCATGTGTGCTACATTTGAACACTTTTTACAAATGCTCAAAAAGGTAAATTCAAAGTTAAATCCTCGGTTTGGAAATCCTGTCAAAATCGCATATCTCAGTTTCTCAACAATATTATAATTGCCTTATAGTTGTCTCCATATCGTCTCTGCAGATAATACCATGAGCTATCTTGCAGTTCATGTGTTTTAAAAAATAAAATATGATTGTCTTCAACTTGTCATGTAATTTTATGAATACATCTAATGAATGTCAATGAGGGAGAACCTGGACAGGATAATTACATTTTCAGATACATGAAGAATGTTTTCATTTATGGCTTTCATTTAAAGTACCTGCGCAAAGATTGATTTTAATTTGGAGTTGATTCTAATCGGTTGTTGAACTTTTATACCAACCCTCATATATCCAAATCATTAGACTGTGTTATGCAGCGTAATAACATTATACTATACTGCTACAAATTAGAAACAACCAAAAAGACAAACAATTTGAGAGTGGAATAACACAAAAAGGACTTGTCCTGAATTTTTTTCCCCTTTCAGAGTCAACAATGTGTCCATCCTTCTGTTCATCCATCCATTTTCTACACCATTATTTTCTACAATAGGTAGTTAGTCACCTGTTCAGGACACCATCCCTTACAAGTAACAATGTAAAGTGAAATAATTCAACAAAGGAAGTATGTCAGTTTTTAAGTAAAAATTTTGTTTGTTATAATGAGTATTCCATGAAACCATTGATTTGTTCACTGAACTCAAACAGTTGATGCTCTAATTCTTTTAACAAAGCGAAGGTCATCTAGGTCATGAAAAGTGACCATGTGATGCAATGGGCCTGGTAAAAGGATGTGAACGGTTGTTGTTTTAAATGCACTCCCCAATTCTGAGGGTGAGAAGTGGATAGAGACCAGGCATTCATTTTCAGAAGACAAATAAAGACCTACTTTTAATGAAAGGTACTGCAGAAGCATCAATATCAATCTATAAGGTATCTTGTTTTCATGGAAACAAGCCTCTGGGGTTATACAAGCTGAACTTCTTCTTTCCGATTTATGTGAACCTCTCTGATGTTTTGCTCCTGCTTGACGCATATCTGAGCTGGTAGAAGACAAAATCATCAACGAGGCTGTTAATAGGATATTGAGTAATGGGTTGGCCTGCGAGTGTTCCCATGTGAATCCCTGGCTCATTATGAAAAGATCCCAGATTCAAATTCTACATATCAGATGTGTTTGTCTATTGTCCTTGTAATTCATGTAAAATTACACTGCTGTCTCTCATTGTCTTTCTCCTGAATGTGATGCATGTACAAGCTTCACTGTGAGATTTAGACCACTGTAAAATAAATAAATAAATAAATAAATAAACAAAGTTGTATAAAAGCAGCAAATCCAAGAAATGTGCACTCTGCGAGCCAAACCTATGCCAATCTAGTAAGTAAAGCATCAACTTTAACTGACACAAATACTGAGCTGCTACAGAAATAGTTTATATATGATATATATGTATGTATGTATATATATATATATATATATATATATATATATATATATATATATATATATATATATATATATATATATATATATATATATTGTTACGAATTCGTGCCGCCGGCGTGCGAACTAATGCTTTCCACTAATAGTAGCAGCTTGCCCACCGGGCGGACAATTCAGTCATGACCTTCCGGAGCAACGCCGGAACCCTGTCACGGGTGGGTCTTCAAGCACACCACGGCCTAGCCAATTTTCTACCTGCGCAGGATAGGGTCAATCGCCAAATCTCGATATTCCTAAGTACCCGCGTGGATAGCTAACCGGGAGACCGTACCTTGGCGCAGATCGGCTTGGGACACGAACCGCCCAAGCGGTTCGTTCCGTTCTGCAGTGATAACCGAGCGGGTATTATCGCCCGACGCGATTCTATTTAACGGGTATTTAACAACCCCAACTATTATTCCGCGATGCAAGATGGCATTTCAATGTGGTGGAAGGAGGACGCGATGAACGGGGTACATTCACACAAAGCACAATTATTCTCAATTTACACACAACACGTATGCAGGCAAGGCAATGAAATAATCATACACATATTCAAAGAAACAAAAGCAATCATGGGACGGGGACAAAGACACAATCAAGGGAAAGCACTACGACCGATTATTATTATTATTATTATTTCACAGGCACTTAACAGGTTTTACTTAGCAATATACGGCGCCACCAACATTCATTCAAAAGCAAAAGAAAAGGAGAAGCCCACCCCCATAGACAGGGGGGTCAGACTGGGCCCGTGGGCCTTTATGGCATGGGACTTGGCTGACTGAATGGGCCCCATGAGACCGATGCTGGTTACCTGCACCCTCGTGGTGCGACGGTCGGCGAGCTCTCTCCGGCACTCTCCTGTCGTGCGTGCCACGACCCTGGACCACCGCACACAACCCTCACGACTTGGCACCCAGAGGGAAGGCACCCGGAGCTCGAACAACCACGAAGCAGCAGCAACCACCCGACCACAAAAGGCTCGACAACAAAAACACACGAGCTGCGAGCTCGACGAGCAGTCACCACGAAGAAAACCACGCACGAAGCAAACCACACGGGTCCTGATGACAAAAGGGCTCGATGACAAAGACACGAACTCCCAGACCTGGCGTCCTGCACGCCCTTATATCCCCTGGGGTCCAACCCCTTGCTCCTCCCCGTTTTCTGCCCCGCCCCCCTTCCAGTTCCTGTGAGAAGCTTCCCGAAAAGGGGCGTACCTCTGTTCCCAGTGCCTCATTCCATGAACCGACCAATGGCGAACGATCTGCCTCGCCCCTCCCCCACACCAAGTGCGGAGAAAACAGGCGGGAATATTAGGCGGAAAAAATCCGCGCGCCCTCAAGTTCCTTCCTTTTGCTCGTGTTTATTGATGGAATGCGGAGGAATGGTTGTAATGTGTCCGTGGAGAAGAAGAGAATTGATAGCTGGCGTAGCAGCGAAGGTAGTTGGAGATAGAGGCGATCGTGGTTGTGGCGTTGGTGGCGTGGTTGGCGTTGTGGTTAAGGGGAGCGATGTTGGTTGTTGTAATGGTGGTGGAGATGTGGTTGGTACAAAATAACGATAGAAAAAGAAAAACCTACCTCAAAGGATCACAGCCCTGTGACACGAAAAATCCCATGAAACAATGGTGGGGAAATCTAACTGAACACAGACTTATCGATCTAACTGAACTAAGGAACCTTTCTGGTGTCCTGCGAATTTCCACAGCCGTAACAATATGTATATATACACAACAAAATGTTTGTTGCTTGTTTGTTTGTGACCCTACTCCTCTGAGCTCTGAAGGTTAATCACCAAGAAACTTAAGAGGATCACATTATTTACCATGTTGCACTTACATTGGGGGTTTAAGCAGTCTTTTTCTCACAATTCATCAATTATAAATACCCGAGCTGCCACCTGCCACCATGTCAGCAAGGGTAGATCCACAGAAACAATGCTTCATAAAAATCCCATTTTCTTTCGGATTTCAACCCGGATACTGATATACTTGGTGAGGTGATAACCTCCGATCGTCAAATATAGTATCAAATGTCAAAAGAACTGTCAATTTAGACCTTACCATGATCGGTAAAATCAGCGTAGGAGTCACGTGACCTCTCAAATGCGCAAATCATTCAAAAACCGAACATAGTACAAATACAATCCACACATCGACTTAAAGGTAATTGTACTGCTCATCTAAAGATGTAACTGTCAAGGGAGAAAAGAGTTTGGCGAAAAAAAGGTTGCCATCTTACCTAACTTCACCGAATATATACCTCAAATATACATGCATTGCGTAGTTTAAAAGAAGTAAGTTAACGTCGTAATTTGATTTTTGATCGTAGATGTTTGATTAATTTGATCGTAGCTGTCTTACCTCAAATGAGAAATTTTTTGCAGGGTGTATTGTTGGTAGAAATGGGAATTCAGTGGAAAAATTCAGTGATGAAATATCGTAGTGGGTGGAGCCAGTAACCTTGGCAACCATTATTAATATTATTTTTTTAAATGGTTTCTGGTCACCATCACAGAAATATTCAATCACCGTTGAGATATATTTAATTTCTTACAATACTATCGATATCTCCGACCTCTTAACGACCCATTTAACCCATTTACACCCATTTAAGACTCTTAGACCCCTTTATGACCCTTAAGACCCTTAAGCCACTTTAGACCCCTCCACACCCTTTAGAAAATCAAAAAAGATTCCCCCGAAAATCATTTTTGTGGACGTTTTTCGTGCACCATTCGCGTTACATCACAAGTTGCGATGACAAATCGAAACTGCTATCCCAAAGTGAAGCTTATGTTGAAAAGGGAAACTGAAACGACTGATCTATGGATCAACAAGTGGGAAATCAGCATGAAATACTGTGAGAAATACGGCATGGAAATTGTTGAAAGCAAAGCTATGGGGAGTATAGAGAAAGGTGGCAAGTTGGGGACTGAAGAAGTGATGTGGAGAGGGATAGGTGTCTGTACGTGGTCGGTTGTTATGGAAAGAACTTTGGTGATCTTACATCAGGCAGTAGGCCCTAAACTTGCCTAAATTATTTTTTTCCAGACAAGTTTTCATAATGTCACCCTCACAACCAAATAGTACTTTGGAGGTACAACAAGCATGGATTGGAAATCTTCGCTGGTGTAACGGAATGAGGTTGCCAAGGTTACCAGTTCCACCCACTGCGACATCTGCACACTGAGTATTTACACTGAATTCCCTTTTCTACCAATACACACTCATTTGAGGTGAGATGATGTCAGTGATGGGTACCCTGCTCGTATCTGTATGAATATATATATATATATATATATATATATATATATATATATATATATATATATATATATATATATATATATACACATATAGATATATATACACATATAGATATATATGTTATGACAAAAAATATATTATTATTATTACCTCCATCACCGAAGGTGGAAGGAGATTATGTTTTCACCCCTGTCTGTCTGTTTGTTACTTGGTGAGTTTTTTTTTTTTGCCAAGTATGTTGGTCTGTAGCATTTGTCTGTCTGTCTCTGTCTGTCTGTTTGTAACACGAATTTTGGCCACAGTTTTCAAGCAATTATTCTGAAAGTTTTTATTAATGTTGTTGACCGGCCAAAGACAGCAACGCCTAATGTTAGTGAAGATCCGAATCCGGATCTGAGAATTTTAAAAGTGATTCTTCACTATTGAGAGATGGGCTAAAATGTCATTGCATGTTATCTCAAAAAGTTGTTGACGGATTCGGATTGAACTTGGTACACATGATGGGTGTGTGACATCAACAAATCAATTCGATTTTGGTGAAAATTTGAATCCGTATCTGGATATGAGAATTTTTTCAGTGATTCTTCACCTTTGAGAAATAGGGACAAAAACGATATGTAGCAAAATATCTCAAAAGGTTATAAAAATGGATTCCGCAAAAACTTTGTGGACTGGTTGGGTGTGTGATCATTTTTGTGCTACATATCGTAGGGACTTTTTACCTTGGCAAAAAGTCCTGCCATCGACTCTCTCGAAGGATTTTCCTCCCAATCAGACAATCAAAAACTAATTTATTCAATTGTGGTGAAGATTCGAATCCGGATACGAATACGAGAATGTTTTCAAAAGTATTTCTTCACCATTGAGAGAAGGGGCCAAAAACTATGTTTAACATGATATCTCTAAAAGTTGTGGATGATTTATGACAAAACGAGGTGGAAGAGTTGGTTAGGTGACAAGAACAAGCCGATTCGATTTTGGATAAGGTCGACATTCAGATCCGACACCTCAGTGGGATACAGAATTTAAACTGTTCAGCCTGGCAGAGGTATATGCTCTACCGAGTGCTGTTCCGTTTCACCAAGTGTCACTCTATGAGTGATTCTTCATCTGTTTATTTGTTTGTTTGTTTGTTTGTTTGTTTTGTGCAGGATATTTCAAAAAGTTGTGGTTGGATTCGGATGAAACTTGGTGAACAGGTTGGGTGTTGATCGAGGAAGAATCGATTTGATTTTGTTGAAAATCCGAATCTAGAATTGGAGTCGATAATTTTTTTTTTAATTTCAAAGTGATTTTTCACTATTGATTGAGAAATAGTACCAAAAACGATGCTCCAGCATGATACTTGATACATAACTGCTCCAGCATGATACTTCAAAAATTTATTTGGCCCGATATGTTCTTCTTGATCAAGTATTGCATGGCAGAAGTATGAGCTCTCCCAAGTGGCCATCTCATTTTTAAATGTAATTATTTTTCTTTTTCATTTTATTTTATTTTACTTTTTTGGGGGAGAGGGGGTTTAGGGAGGGCAAGCATGGTTGTAGGGTGAGGAATGAACAAACACAGACAGCACATTACCTTTTGATGAGACCTATTACCCTCCTTATGTTGAACTGAATCTGCCAATATTTTGCCTAATCTATTAGCTAGCTATCGTGTGGAGCCTGTGATGGCTGGTTGCATCATTATCTGAGGGCACAGCTGTGCCCCTGATGTAGTCCCTCTATTACCAATACACTGGTACTCATTTCACCAACCGCAGAAGGATGACAGGCTGAGTCATCTCCACCTGGTGATGATTCAACAGTCGACAGGGGCTCAAACTCAAGACCCTAAGATCTTAAGCCAGCCACCTTAATGGTTTGGCCAACACCAGGCTTGCTTAATCCATTAAAGCATCTCGACTTTCCTGAATTTGATCACCCCACCTCCCCCCCCCCCCCTCTGCTACTCACCTTGCCTCCAAGCTTTGTGTCATCTGAAAATTTGGAAAGCTTACTCTTCACCCCATTATCCAAATCGTTGATGTAAATGTTGAATAGTAATGGTCCGAGTACTGATCCCTGAGGTACCCCACTACTTACATCCTCCCATCTGGACATCCTCCCACTCACAGCCACTCTTTGCTTCCTCTCATTCACACAGTTTGCAATCCAATTAGCTATCTGACCAGCCACTCCCGAGTCTTCACCTAGGCTAACAACCTTCTATGTGGAATCTTTTAAAATGCCTTCTTAATGTCTAGATATACTATCTCCACTGCCATTCCATTTTCCTTCCAATCAGAAACTGCTTCATAGAACTCTAAAAGATTTGTTAAACATCACTTCTCTTTCGAAAATCTTTTCATTAGTTTAAATTTATCTACCTGAAATGGTTCTCCATCCAATCCATAATTAATGTGTATAACACCTTCCCCACAACTAGAGTTAAACTAACAGGTCTCTACATACATACATACGTACAAACATACATGGGGAGTTTGCGCCACAGCGCGTTGCTGCATCCACTTTCTGCCGGTACTCCAGGGGCCTCTGTCTGGCCACCCCCCAGGCAGATGTCTGGCCTATCCCCATTTCTTAGGGATAGGACATTCCAGGCACTCACCCGAAGGGACCAACTCAGGATGATCCGAGAAGACTACTGTCTGGTGGACAACACCTCAGTACCACCCCAACACACACTTCAGTGTGTTTTGCAGAGTGAAGTGTTTTGTGGTGGTCAGAGTGCAAATCCTGCCACCAACCTCCTAGGGAAGGTAATCAACTGCAGGAGGACGTCCGCAGATGCAGTTGGCACCAGATATGGATGGCGTTGGCTCACCAGGAGCTCCTCACCATGTCCACACACCCTCCACACCAGGGGGACTTGGTGGAAGAAGCTGGTTTAGTCGCCGACACTCGACAATGAACAGGTTAATACGGGTTTTACATGATACCCGTAGCAAGCCACAGATCTGATCTGGCTTGATCTGACAATCAGGTCTATAGTTCATCAATTCTTCTCCAGATCCTTTCTTAAATAATGGTGTTACATTTGCTACTCTCCAATCCTCCGGTACCTGTCCTGGCTCCGATGAGCTGTTGAAGATATCAGTTACCATCACACGTATCTGTCACCTCCCTCAACACTCTCGGGTGCATATTATCTGGATCGAGAGCTTTATCTTGTCTTCGCTTTTCTGTCTGCTCCTTAACTTTCTCCAGTTACACCTGAAACTCCTCAAAAAGCCCTTACTAACCCCCTCATAGATTCTCTCTGCCCTTGGAAAATCCCCTGACTGTCCTCGTGTAAAATAACTCGTGAGCCTGTCATCTCATTTTCATCACCAGCCAATCTCCCTGTGCTATTCCTCAATGGGTCCACACTTCTCTTAACCTGTTCTTAGCCCCTTTATGTACTTAAATATTGCCTTGTTATTATGATTAAAACGGAACCCAAATGCTCAGACTACCTCGACGCTAATCTATCCTTTGATACCCGACACAATACATATGATGGCTTGTTCCTATTTGTGATTGGTAAAGTAGGTAAATTTGCATGAAAAGTCGAAATGTTCTTTTTCTTCAGATATAGCAGTGACGTCACAGTAGGAAGTCGACCGTCATGATTGTACTGTTTCCGGGTTACATCGCGGAACGATTTTTAAACTCAAACGGCGAATAATTCTCAGTTTTCCACAAGTATGCCAAGTGGATGCGTCCTTGGTGCTTCATCTATCTATAATTCCAGCAAACTGTGTGTGTGTCTGTCTGTCTGTGTGTGTGTCTCTCTGTCTGTGACCGCTGTTTCTCGACAACCACTGGTCCGATCTAATTGAAACTTGCCATGTATATTGCTGGGGACCTGAGGATGTGCCTTTTCAAGGTTTGATATTAATCGGACAAGCGGTTCCAAAGTTACGGCCATTTACTTGCCAACCAATGACAGGACATGGTGCTATGACGTGACGATTGACATCACAATTCTTCTTTTTTTTTGCACGATTGACGTCACAACTCTTCTACTTCGTTGGATATGACATCACAATCACGTGCGGCCACGCACATACGGGCATGCACCTACAGGCACACACCTACAGGCATGCACTAGTCTATCTATAATTCCAGCAATCTCTGTGTCTGTCTGTCTGTCTGTCTGTCTGTCTGTCTGTCTGTGACCGCTGTTTCTCGACAACCCTGGTCCGATCTAATTGAAACTTGCCAGGTATATTGCTGGGGACCTGAGGATGTGCCTTTTCAAGGTTTGATATGAATCGGACAAGTGGTTCCCAAGTTATGGCCATTTATTTACCAAACCAATGACAGGCACACGATGCTATGACATCACAATTGACGTCACAATTCTTCTTTTTTTTCCTTCTTTTTTCACGTATGGCCACGCACGTACGGGCATGCACGTATGGGCACGTACTAGTAATAAAACAAACCAAGATGTTTTCATGGTACACCACTGGTCAAAATACCTTAAGTTTGCCAGACATTGGATGAGGTTTGTTGGAAATACCTGAGTGTGGATCGGGCTGACAAAATGTTTGCTTTTGTGCTCAGAACATGTTACAGAGCACTATGAAACAACAGAGATGGCTAGATCATGTGGTTATCCACCATGATTGAGAGAGATTGCCATCCCCACAATTATGCGAAAGAACCAGCTGTCGCTCAAAACTGTAACACCATCTCTACCCAGCAACCGGCAAATGTACACTGGCGATTTTAACGGTGAAATAAATACCTGTTGCCATTGCCCGGCAGTTACCACAAGAGCACCTGAAACTATTATCAACACAAATTTCTCCAAGTCAAATGAACCACCATTTATACTGGAGAGAAATTGTGTATGTATCATCATCTACTCCTCCAAGAGGATTTGACTTAGGACATTAAAACTTTCAGGGTCTCCCCTACCCCCAGCACCATTCCATCCTCCACCATCTGCAATGCGCCATCGACCATCACCCTCACAATAACCACCATCATCACACACCCACTGCCACAATCACGAATCAACCATCAACCCCACTATACCCACTACCGTACCACCCCTCTCCACAATCACTCATCAACCATCATCCCCATAATACCCACCACCATCCCATACCCCCCTCTGCCACAATCCCACATCCACTGGGGAGGGACATCAACGCTTCCCGAGAAAGTATTAAACGGGATGATCCCGTAAAGCCGCTGTCACACCTTGACGTTTTAGCCAGCTTATGGCAACATATCAAAATGTATGTAAAACGCTGGCGTACGCTGAACTATTGATGTTTTTTTTTTTCCAGTTTTGGGCATATTCATAACGAGTTGGATGTATGCATAACGTATTAGTAACGTACACAAAACGTTTCGATAACATATAGATAACTTATACCAACGAATGCTTCGTGTGTTGTCGGCGTTCACAACCTATGCCCAACGATAGTCTAACTTATGCATAGCGCGGCAGCATATCGCCGACGATCACGTGGCGTAGCCTATTAAAAGGCTGCGGCTCGACGATTCAAAATCGAAAATCGACACTCGGGCTTTTTCCCACACTTTGCGATTGGCAAAGAAATTTTTTAAATTTTCCTCTTTAAATTATACCATGATTAATGATTCTCAGTGGTTTACAAAAAAAATGTTTGTGGTTGGGTTCCCCTTTAATATTCTTGGCCATATCTTTCTCATATTCAATTTTTGGCTTGCCTAGTGATATTTTCTAAATTGGCTTCTGTTTACTCCTTTACTTATGTGTCAGACTCCCGTCCCGTTATTTTGTTGTTTTTAAATGTCTTCTGCTGATCATTAATAGCACTCCTTACCTCCTTGCTAAACCACCCTGGTCTCTTTCTTCTTTTGGATTTACATCACACTGGAATATACTGTTGTGGACTCGGGATTCGAGGCTCACCACGCGGGGAAGTGCTCAGGTCACTCTCTCGAAGACTGGTCCTGAGGCTGCTGGGCACAGATAACTCCGCACACCGGCAGGTTGCTCGGCAACCACTAACGCCGATTGGCACAGCCAATCTGGGCAAGGCTACACTACTTTACGTGATTACTTACCTGTGGATAGCCGGCCAATTAGGGTCATGTGCCCTCGATGCGTACTTGCATTAAACTTACCGTATCAGGTGCAGCCGAGCAGAGCTGCCAAGTACGCACCAGCTAATAAAACAGATTGTTGGGTAGAACTTAATGGCTAAGCTAATGTGTGGTCCATGCTGGACCAATAAAGGAAAAAACGAAAACGAGCTGGGTACATTTATAACAAAAGCAATTTATTACAGCGAGGCAAGGGAAATTATGTGGCACAGTAATCGGTTTATTCATAAAATTATGTACAGCAGGAGAAAGCAAGGAATTTGTGGGTACAGCAAAGGAAAATAGTTATTCACAAAATAGAGACAGTGCAGAATTAACCTGATAAATTTCCACAATCTTACTTATGTTACACAGGTTACAGGCACCATCACACACACACACACACACACACACACACACACACACACACACACACACACACACACACACACACACACACACACACACACACACACACACACACCTGAATAAATTAGATGTATCCCAGAAAGAGGAGAAGCAGTTGAGGTGTAGGTGACCTCGTTGTATCTGGTGCGGTCGACAGACCTATGCAACCCAATCACTTCGGAAGGGGAAGGAGGGAAGAAAACTGGGGGGTCTATTATGCATGAGAGGGAGGTGTAAAAATGTAGTGAAGCGTGATTAAAGAGGAAGGTGTGAGGGGTGTAAATTGGTAATGCTCTTTTCGTGAACGAGACAAAGCTTGAGAAAAGATGCATGATAGAAAGATTAATGGGGACATGTGAGAAAGTCTGCAAGTGTTATGAATATTGGCTGCAGAACACAGCCAGAGCCGAGTAGTGATGACCCGGGGATAACCCTGGCACATCTTGGTAACTGCTAGCTCTGCCCTGCTCACCTCGCTCAGTTGCGCTCGGTTCGGAAGAGATTCGGCTTGGAGACTGGGCGAAGGAGAGTGACTGAGCATGATTTGCACTCTTCTATCGAGCCTGGGTGAGGGAGGAGCCAAAAGGTGGATCAGGAAACTTGTTTGGCATTTCCAAGCTTCCACATTGGTGCATAGCTGTCACTCCATGCCGTAGCCACACCCCGCCAGATTCCAGGGTCGAAAATGGCTCCAGTTGCTTTGCCCTCCTGCTAGTTTGTCCCAATCTCGAGTGACTAACTCTCTTCTCAAACCCTCAAAGTTTGCTATCCTGAAATCTAAAGCCTTACTTTACTATCGTGAACTCGAACTATTAAGACAATCCTTGCCCACACTGTTATGTCCCTAAATGCTCTCCTACCTCCACCTCCTCCATCATGTTGGGATTATTCCTGAAAAAGAAAGATCAAACACTGCACTCCCCCTTGTGGGCTTTTCTCCAAACTGGCTTAAAAAGCAACCCTGGACTAGATCTAGAAAATCATCTATTCGGTCATTTCCATGTTCATGGACTCGATCTACCCCTGGTATATTAAAATTCCTGATGATCAATTCTCTTCCCTTCCCATATACCCATCTGAATTCTCCTTGAGCTCTTCTTTCCTGCTCTTCCCCTTACATCTGCTGCCCTGTAAAAGTATCTTACTCTTCTCACAATCTATAAACTCCAACCACACAGAAACCTCTGCAGTCTATACTACATTAATTCTCTCCTTATTGTCATCCCTTTCTCTTGATATAATATGGTCATTTACCTCGATTACTACTCCCTCTTTTGTTTTCTCTTTCCTATCACACCAATACATCTTGTAGCCTTCTTGTCCTGTTTTCCAATTTCTCTCTGAATTAACCCAAGTCTCACTTAACGCAATTAAATCGTACTCTTCCATATTTACATTAGATTCAAGCTCTTCCACCTTGTTGTTTAAACTCCTGGCATTGGTATATAGTATAGACTACAGAATACAACTTTCCTCTTCCTGTAATTATTTTTTCTTCCTGGGCTTAACAATCAAGTTTTCAGATTTGCAGTTTCTTCATTTATAGCCTGTCCAACTTCTCACCTTAAGAAACTCCTTAATTCCTTCCTCAATTCCCACTGCAAGCCTTGCTGCCCCCTTTCTGTTTGCCTATGACCATCATTCTGGAAACTCTCACTTTGCCAAACCCCACCCCAAATCATTCCCATTGCTTCGTAAACACAAAAACTTGCTGACTGCACCATTATTACAACCACACGTTAACATCTGTCACTGCACTTATGAATTATATTCCCTTTCCTATTCATGGAGTAATATCAGAAAGTATTATTTCACAACCTTTTACTTTCAGTGGCTACCCAATATCCTTTACCTATTTTTTTTTAATTCTTCAAGTAAACCTTCCTGATATCATTTTCTTCAACATGTATCACAGCCAACGTTTTGTGCCACAGCCTGACACTATGTCATTGAACTTTACTTCAACATCTCTTACTCTACAGTAACACACAACTCTGTCTACAAACCTTCCTGTAGAAGAGTCTACTACTTAATAATTTAATGTTCAATCAAAAACGTCTCCTCGGCCACATCCCTGCCGACATTCTCTCCAGCCTTATCCATGTCTGTACTTGCTCCATCCTCATCCATGTCTGCACTCACTCCAGATTCATCCATGTCTGCATGCACTCCAGCTTCATCCATGTCTGCACTCACTCCAGCTTCATCCATGTCTGCACGCACTCCATCCTCATCTACATCTGCACTCACTCCATCCTCATCTATGTCTGCACTCACTGCAGCTTCATCCATGTCTGCACTCACTGCAGCTTCATCCATGTCTGCACTCACTGCAGCTTCATCCATGTCTGCACTCACTGCAGCTTCATCCATGTCTGCACTCACTGCAGCTTCATCCATGTCTGCACTCACTCCAGCTTCATCCATGTCTGCACTCACTCCAGCTTCATCCATGTCTGCATTCACTCCAGATTCATCCATGTCTGCACTTGCTCCAGCCTCATCCATGTCTGCACTTGCTCCAGACTCATCCATGTCTGCACTTGCTCCAGACTCATCCATGTCTGCACTTGCTCCATCCTCATCCATGTCTGCACTCGCTCCAGCTTTATCCATGTCTGCATTCGCTCCAGCTTCATCCGTGTTAGCACTCACTCCATCTTAATCCATGTCTGCACTCTCTCCAGCTTAATCCATGTCTGCACTCTCTCCAGCTTCATTCATGTCTGCATTTGCTCTATCCTCATCCTCATCTATGTCTGCACTCACTCCATCCTCATCCATGTCTGCAATTTCTCCATCCTCATTCCTCACTGCTGCCTGCACTCACTCCAGCCTCACTCCCTGCTTGCAAGAAACAGACAATCAGGGAAGAAATAGACATACAACACAGTAAATAGGGATTAACACAGGATAGAGAAACAGACAGGGCATGTGAGTCGACAAAAGCAGAAAAGCAGAAAAATAGGATAACTGAGGATAGAAGGAGAGCAATGTTGAGAGGAGGGAAGAGTCAGCAATTCAAAAAGATAATCAGTAGAAACGGGGAACAATGTAATGTAGCAGTGGTTCACAATTGTAAAGGAATGGAGGGAAGAATATGAGTGGACAGACTCAGGGAGGCCAATCCCCAGCCAAGACAAAGTGAAGCCAAATGAGTGGAAAGTATGCAATATACACTTTCACATTTGTAAAGGTAACTTGATTATAGATTGTGACAAGTTTATTGCACTTGTCATGATACAAGTAGGTTTGTATCTTTATTTTAATATAATTCCATCATAAACAGTTAGCTTTGAGCTGTCATCATATTCACGTTACTTGCATTGTGTTTACAGGTGTGAACGAATGACCATTTGGTCAATACCTGCTCTCCCACCATGATTGAAAAAAAAAATCAAGTTGCAAAGAACTTTAATCATTGCACTGATTAATTAGGTATGTGCACATACGTTTCATTCAAGCACAAAATATATGTTCTGTTCCATTTCACCTTAGGACTTAGAAAGTTTTTCAAACATTTTTTGTTTGTTATCTAAGCTCCAGCTTCATACCCCCCTCTGCCACAATCCCACATCCACACGCCCATGTATTGGCATGCCCATTGGCACGCACACGCCCATCCCACTTGTATTGGCATACATACATAAAGAATATATAAATATATATATATATATATATATATATATATATATATATATATATGTATATATATATATATATATATATATATAGAAAATATATGATTATTACCAAGCGAGTGCAACACCTGCAGTAAAAGCTGAGCGGCCCGGTGGTTTAACAACCAAGCTCACTCTCCATATAAGGGAAATTGATTTAGTACTCCTTTCTCCTATCGTTTCTCTCCTATATTCTCCTCCACCTCCTCTTATTTTCCTGATCTACTTTCCTCTCAAAGTTTCTCATCCACTCTTGCTCTCCCCAACCCTTTGCATCTGTGCTTTCCTTGTGAGTTTATTTTTGAACTGCATGATATCGTGCTCATGGAGGAGCTTTCAAATAAATCAAGCGTAGGAAAACATGTCAGTGGACATCAATGTACTTTTCTGAGCATACGTAAATTACAGACTCAAGTAGACAATGGACCAATTACATTTTGAAAAAAAAACTGATGTTCCTATTTGTCGCTGCAGTTATCAAGTAAATTGATTGCATTGTGAATCTTGAATGTTCATGACAACATTTGCTGGGATTTCTTTCATTGAAAGTGTACACTCTGCCATAAAGAAAAACCGAACGAATGATTGTTGTTGATGCGATTTATTTATGTGACGACATGGGACACAAGGAGGTGCAAACCTCTGACAGAGATAAATTCTGAACAGTTACATGTCTTTCTTTGTGACATAATCATGTAATGCTGTGTTGCGATGAATGTTTTCACATGGAGATCCAATGTGGAAGTAACAATCTCAATACTGTACAGGGTTTGTCCATCTCCGGCGGCTATCACTGCATAGCACCGTCGTCACATTGACCATATGAGCACTCAAATCTGAAGTTGGGGAATGGCATTCCGTGCCCGAATCAGCTCCTGTTCCAGCTCATTGAGGGTCTGTGGATTTTTTGGCAAGGTTCAAACATGGCGATCAATCATATCCCAGAGATGTTCAATTAGGTTTAACTTTATCCAGGGTGTCATGACATTCACTTTGGCATTGACAATAATGTTTCTGATTGAAATGGCCCTGTGCGCAGGAGCATTATTGTGCATAAGGATGATCCACGGACCATAATGTTGAAAGGTAGACAAAACTTGTTGCTGTAAGATCTCATTAATGTTACAATCTGTCCTCAGATTGCCATGGATGCAGATCAAGTTTTTAACGAAAGGTTTTAGCAACACAATCCCACATCGTGACACTTTCGTGTCCAAAATTTGCAGCTTCCTGGACACAGACTGCAGCATATCGCTCATTGCCTGTTCTGTCGACCACTTGCACAGCCATCGTGCCTTTCAAGGAGGAACTTGGAGTCATCACTGAGCATAATACTTGCCCATTGCCTTCTTCTCCATCAAACGTGTTGATTTGACCACTTTAAGCATGTTTGGATGATCGCGGTGGAAGTCTAGGACACTGAACAGGATGAGGAGCATGGATCCCTGCATCACATGGTTGCCTCAAAAGGGTGTTGACACTTATCCCGTGAGGTCTAGGGAGGGTTTTTAGCAGTACTCAGGGCAGTTTGAAATTGATTGTATGGATGCATCGTGTTAATATATCGGCCCTGAGCAGGAGTCATCTTATGACGTCCACTTTTTTGAAATATATCTTCTTGATCTCGTCTCTTAATTACGTCTTCGGAGGTAATGAACAGTTCCTTTCCTTACATAAATGAGCCTCACAACATGGCTAATGTAAGACCTTTTTAAAGGTGTCCAATGATTTAATTCCTTTTATTTTCTCACCAACGTGGCATTGTAAAGGATTGTCAAAGAAGGTATTTAGTGGGCATTTTGGATGATCCACATGCTGGTGTCTCAAAAGGCTGTTTTTAGTTAGCTCAGAATACTTTGTGTAACCTCTAAAAATTACAGGGTACATGAGTTACATGTGCTGACCGATTACTGCACGAGACAATTATGTTACATGGAAACTTGCAATCAGGTATTCTGCACATCCCTCGTGCCAAAAAGGCCCTTGGAATGAACGCTAGCTGAGACAGTCCTTCAACAATTAATTTTTACAATTTCAACAGCAGTCCTTGTCATTTAGTGCTTGTCATGAGAGGGCATAAAGAAAGGAAAAGAAGAATGACTAGCCGGGAGGAGATGATGGTTCCCATTATTGAACAATGCCACGATCGGTCCAATTGAGTTCGTGCAAGCTTTTGAGGAAGCCCTACCGTAAAAACCTATCTGTTCTGTCAAAATTGACAAATCAAATCGGATTTTTTATATGTTGTACTTATGGACATTACGCACAGCTTCTGGGAAATTAAATTGCGAGAAAAAAAAATCGAGAAAAAAATAAAAATAAAATAAAAAGTTAAAGTGGGCGTGTCTCACCCACAAGGGGCGTGGGACGCCCCACATACAAAAAGACACAACTAGACCATGATATCTAGCTTGTGTCCAAGTTTCATCAAGATCGCGTCAAACGTCACGGAGCTCTGCTCTGGAGAGATTCACAGACAGACAGACAGACAGACACACAGACACAACGAAAATAGTGGTCACTGCTGGTACCCACAAACCAATAAAGCAAGGTGATGCTAATGTAGAATCAGGTGCAACACAGTAAAAGTGGGCCAAATTGCCTATTCGTGACTCTGAGAGTGACAGTTACATAAGAGCAATCACTCCATTTTTTTTTCTTATGACCGAACACCATCTGTTTTGAAACTTCCAGATATCCACAAAATTTGACACACTTCTTTGTCGTCTTCTTCATCTTCTGCTTCTTCTTCATGTGCATTATTCTCTACACAGAGCGGCAGTTCTGCCAAAGCAGTTCCTTTGGCTAAGGTTACAATCCTGGATGGGTCACTACTCAGACAGATGATACTCAACTGGGAGTGCAGGAATTTGGCCAGGGTGCCGGCGAGAGATGTGTGTTTTATCAAAGAATAACATAAAACTTGAAGACAGCATGAGAGAGTACAAAGTCAAAATATACAAAGCTAAATTCCTGTCTGTCGGTCATAAGCGCCACCCTTTCTACAGACCATGCCTTCCGCTCCCCCCTCCCCCACCCCCCACCAACAGCATCACAGGCATCACCCATTAGCCAGGCCACGCCTTTCCCTCCAGACACCCAAAAATTTCTGCCATCTTTTTCCTTCCGCAAAGTTCTGAGGGTTAATAGGCCTCTGTGGTTTTCGCCTTACTTTTCAAGGCTTCTCAACAAACCAAACTTATGGACATGTAATTCACATATTATGTGATGGAAATAAACATTAAAGGTGGCAAAAATTGTCTGGGTCAAGTGAAATGCTTGGTGTGCTTCATTAATTAGTCGGGGGGGGGGGGGCAAGGAAGTTACCAAGAGATATTTATTTTGTGTGTGTACACTTTAAATAAGTTATGTACACGTACACTTAAAGTTATATGAAATGCACACGTCCACTTTCGTGCACTCCACATCACCTCTGTGTTTATGTACATTTACAAAACTAAAACTAGAGGGGGAGCACTCAGTAGAGTGCAAAACCTCTGCCGCCAATACCGCGAAGTCACTCAAGTGAACCTGATATCCTATTCATTCAATTTGACGTCAACAGTGCTCACAGAGTAAGTTTGCAACTTTCCCTTTTACATACTCACTTCATTCGTCATAACTAGATTCCTTTGAGACCGAAATTGATTTTACGTGGGTATATCCACCTGAAGTTCCAAATCAGCCACAATTATAATTTTGTATTTTCCATCAGTTCATCAGGAATTATAATTCCATCAGCCACAATTATAATTTTGGCATGTTTTTTTTTGTTGGAAATCACTTATAACATGTAGAAATGCAAAAAAAAAAAAATCGAAATTTTGTTGAAAAAAAATTTGCAATTTTTTTTCTCGAACAATTTTTTTTGGGGGGGGGGGTTGGAAATCACTTAAAACATGTAGAAATGCAAAAAAAAAATAATCTAATATTTTTTCAAAATGGCCACCATAGCGGCCATATTAAATTTTGGACCAAGTCCAAAATCTAATGGCATGGTCCTTGGACCAGACCTAACCCCCCCCACCAGGTTTCGTCGAAATCCGTTGAGGAGTTTTTCCGTAATACTGTTCTCAAACAAACAAACAAACAGAAAGGGGTGAAAACAGTAACCTCCATCCATCTTCGATGGCGGAGGTTAACAACATGTTGAAAACTGGACAAGGTCCGTTTTCATTACAACAAAAATTGTCATGATTAGTATTTAACATCTTTCATTGAAAAAACTATCCTTTTGTTGGCATTTTGTATGTACTGTATGCTGTTGAGATGCCCAGGTGTGTTCAGTTACCAATAAGCTAGCCAGTGCTTGTTAAGATACCCGTTCCTTATCAATGGTTTCAAATGGAGTGCTCTTTTGAGTGCTTCAGCCACTTGGTGAGCGCTCTACAAGAAACTTGATAACTGAACATACGCCAGCTTCATTACATGGTGTTGAGGAGAAACATCTATACCATCACTTATTTTGGCCATATCGATGAATTTGTCCCTCAGGGGGCAGATTTCGACATGACACGTGGCAAGTTAGAGGTTGGTAGGAATCGAAAGCAGGTTTTATTTTAATTATTTATTGTTCCCAAACGTGGTTAAAAACCCTGTGAAAATTCCTTTGTGGAAGGAGAGAGGGGATAGGGTGGGATGAGGGAGTTGGAAGCTTGATTTAGTTGGCTCAGTGGTTAGGGTGGCGGCTTGGGATCCTAGGGTCCTGAGTTCAAGCGCCGTTGACCGCTGAATTAATACACCAGGGGGTTGACTCAGCCTGTCATCCTTCCAAGGTCGGCAAAATGAGTACCAGTTCCAGTGTGTGTACTGGTAGAGGGGCGATGCATCAGCTAAACAGTCATGCTTCAAGAAATGATAGCTACCCCGGCAGCTAAGCTGCCATACAACCACCACCAGGACCACTACCAGAATCTCAGTTGTCACCGTCAAGGAAGAAGCTTTGCCATCCGTCCAGGTAGGGTTTTAACCCCCTCAACATGATATATATATATATAGATATATATATATATATAGATATATATATATATATATATATATATATATATATATATGTATATGTATATATATATGTATATATATATATATATATATATATATATATATATATATATATATATATATGTATAACTAGATGAACCGTGAACCCACTGGGTTCCCGTTGTTACAGCGGTTGATAAAAAAATCATTTCAAAAAAAAACACAAAAAAGATAGTTCCAGTGAACTATACCGCTGAGGTTGTTTGCATTGATCAAATAATCCAGAAGAGTACTTGACTGAATCAGGAATTGATTTTAAAATTATTTTTTCGTTGCCCGATTTGAACGAAACTCGATACTGCACACCGCAGGAGAATGGCGAGTAAGGTGGCTTGAAAATTTTTGTCCTATTGTGTACCATTTTGGCTGTATATCAGGAACATCCATCCATACCTCCATATATACAAGATGAGAGTTATAGTAACACATAGATAGATAGATAATACTTTTTGGATATCCTGCTCTCTTTCAAAATGTTCAGCAGATCTGACACGCCGATGTCCACCTCTTTAATACGATGAGATAGACTCAATCTGTGTCCGTCATTAGAGGGAATTTAAAAAACAGATGGTTCAAACCAAGCAGCTTGTAGAGCGCTTACCAAGTAGCTTAAGCACTCAAGCAAGCACTCCAACGAAAGTGGTTGAAGCAAGCACTGTATCACCATGGCTTAGAAACATCAGTTGATAAGGAACGGCTGGCTTGGCAAGCAATTCGCAATGTATACAGCGATTCGTAGGTATGAAAATCAGCGATCAATGATCAGTGATCAGCAATGTATACAGCTATTCGTAGGTATGAATTTCGATCGTAAAGAAACTGTTATGACCTGTTCCAAGGCAAGATACGCTTGAATAGGCCGAATCAAAATGGCAGCTAAGACCCCTGCAAGGTGAAGTTGGGATGACCAAGGATAAGCTTTTCATGGGCGTTGGCTGGTAGTTATCTTCAAAAGGGGTGTTTAAATTTACACAAATTACCCAGTTTTCATTTGTGCATTCACTTGGAGTTGCCTTCATATCAATGCAAAGTTTGGGGCCACGAGGTTACATAGTTTTGGAGTTATGGAGGAGACACACACATTGACTGACTGACTGACTCTCAGCACACACTGACATTTACTATTATACATGGAAGCCAGCCTATTGTTTGCTTAACGGTTAGGGTGGCTGGCTTAAGATCTTTGGGTCTTGAGTTCAAGCCCCTGTCACACCATTGAATTAACACCAGGCAGGTCGACAGCCTATCATCCTTCGGAGAAATGAGTACCAGCATGCTGGTTACAGGGGGCAGTACATCAGTGGCACAGCTGTGTCCCCAGAAAATGATACAGCCAAGCAGCAACAGGCTGCACACCAAAAAATAATAATAATAAATATAATACTTGTACCCCCCCTCCCCCACACACATACACACACACACACACACCTCTGCTTTGAAGACGGGGCTCCTGCACGAAACGTCTCTTCACCCCCTTACACACAGCGGTTTGCATACTTCTCTCAACATCACATTTATTGTCGTATCAGTTTGCACAAGTCGTGAACATTTGCTCCGTCATAAAGAGTCGTTACAATTTAAATTTTACTTTATAAAATTGCAAATTGTTCAAGAAAAGTTTTCATTTCTTGCCATTTTGCAATGTCCTACACCGCTCAGACAAGAAGGACCATAACTTGTCCCTTTGATCTTGAACTTGTCCACAGCTGTTAGTGGCGCATCCGCTCCCAATGTCAAAAAAGAGAGGCGTAAGAATCATGAAAGGCCCAAACTGTCCTGATCTGATTTTCCATCCCTTACCAATTTTGCCACAGGCATCTCATTTTCAATATGACATGGCACATATGGAGAAACTTTTCAGTGCAAAGCGAACCTTAAAGAAGTAGGATTAAATGTTTTCTGGCTTGCATGTCACTTTCACTTCAAACCCTGCCATCTTTATTCATTTCCCGTTTGCTTATCTCTTCATCATGCGACCTTCATCCTTGACACTGCATTGACATTTGAAAGGCGATTGTTTAAGTTTTTCTTTTTTTTTAAATCAAAAGTACCAATTCCAGCTGCTATACCGTAAGGTAAAATTTGAGGTCCTTATCCAAAACAGCAGGATTTTAATACCTACCCACCCCCTGCTCTCACCATATATTTTACATATTTCCCTTTTCTTCCCTTTCCCTCCTTCCTTTCCTCCTATGTTTTCATTTCACTTCACCCTACTCCCCAAATCTACAAATCACTCTTTCTCCCTCCCCACTACCTCTCACCCCTCTCCAACATCTATTACTTTTCTCAAAGTATTTTTTACCCCGAACATGAAAGCAAAAGTTTACCCCGAACATTAAGCAATTGGTTTACTTTGTCTGCCTGTCTGGCAGTTGAACAAAACTGAGGATCATTCCAAACAGGAAACGTACTGTTTTTTTTAGCGACGTCACAAAGGACACATACAACGGGCACGAAGAATGAATGTAAGGTTGGGTTAAAAGACGCTGCATCAACAACAGTAAACTTCCAAAAAAGTTTTTTTTCCTTCCAACCTCTGAAATCTTTATTACCTCCACCACTGAAGGTGGATGGAGGTTGTTTTCACCTCTGTTTGTTTGTCTGTGAGCAAGAAAGATATCTCAAAAAGTTGTGTATGGATTCAGACGAAACTTGCGTGACAGGTTGGGTGTGTGACAAGGATGAAATTATTAGATTTTGGTGAAACTCCGGTTCTGGATACTGGAATATTTTTGACATGATTCTTCACAATTGAGATGTAGGACCAAAAATGATATATGGCACTATATTTCAAAACGTTGTGGATGGATTATGACAAAACTTTGTGGATGAGTGGGGGAGGTGACAACAAACTGATTCGAGTTTGGTTAAGGTCTGGATGCAGATCCAGCCTATCAGTGGGATTCAAAACGTAAACCTCACTGGACTTGGTGGTGTAATGGTTGGAGCATACCCTCAGAGTCTGGTAGGTTGGCAATTTTGAGTTAACAAAATACCAAAAAATAAACTGTTCAGCCTAGCTGAAGTATGCGCTTCACCGAGTGCCGTTCTAGTTCTGTTTCAACTGAATTGTATACTTGATACTGTAAAACACAAATTGCCTTTTTGGCACTTTCAAAAACCTTTCGTTTAGCACTACCTTGTTTGGACAACATATAACGGCATTTTACACCATCTCGACCAATCAAATTTTCCGCTCGCAGACCCCACCTATGTCCCTTTTTTTCTTCTCAAGTCTGTACAGGGAAAGGTGTTCTATGAACTCGAGTTTATATCTTTTCCTCTTTCCCTCTTGTTTGTGTACCTAATATATGGACGACTCCTTATTGTTTGTGAGCTCTTCCTATTGACTTGACCAATGTGGTGTTCCCATCTCAGGTTATATGATGCTGAGATCAATCAACTGTACCATACATTTGACAGAGCATCGATGCTGCCAAAGCAGTTCCTTGGCAAAAGTTACACTAGGGGGTTTGCCGTTGCCTTCTCGACATTCTTTCTGTGCATGAATTTGTAATTCGTTCAGGCATTAACTCACATACTCTTTGCGAAAGAGCTATAAACTTGTCATGCAGCTTATGTTTCGCACGGAGGCCGATGCATCAATTCGTCCGCCATTGCTCGGATGGATGATAAGCAGGGTGTCTCATCCACTAGCATTGATTGGTGGACGTTAAAGATCCCACGGTGTCCTCCTCTAAGAGTATGCAAATTATCACACTGAACAAATTGCAAACTCCTGTTCTAACCGATAGCGAGAACTGTATCAGTGGAACAGCTGCGTTCCCAGCAGTGATTTGAACCGGCAGCCATGTGCACACACCTAATGCTGAGTTGATTATGATTTGTCTGTTTACTTTAACTTGCAGGATGACAGGATAGAAGAAAAGCTGAAACTTTCTTACTTCTTCCGTTTAAATCTGGGTTTGATTTTTGCCAGAAGTGCATGTTAACTCAACTGCTGGTTGGCACAGGATCAGCAAGGATAGGTAGGTGGGGTGGGAGGGAGGGGGAAGGAGGGCAGCGGGAGGGAGATGATCTGTACGGTAGAGCATGTCATCCTTGAGACATATTTAGCTGGCTGTTCGATCTGCCTGCACTCTCTTTCATTGAGAAAGCACAGAATCTTTCACCAGAAATCAGGTCCATTAGGTTTGCACAATTGTATTGCCAAGTTCTTTGCAAGTGTTGAGCTTCTAGGAATAACCACATTTCCCCATTGAGAGTTTTCCTGGTATATACCTGCCCCAGCACATACACGAGTCTTTATAAATGGTGAGTGTGAAATTTGTGAGTAGATCATTCTTGCATTCTTTTTTTTCGACATAATTCAGGCTGAATGTTTCCCAAAAGTGTTTTCGATTTGAATTTGCATGTCCAGTGGGATGGATTCTTCTCCTGGGGCTTCTGAAAGCACTTATGAAGTTGTTGTAATGCGGCCAGGGAAACTAAATTCAGGATAATTCGGAATGTTATTGAGGAAATCACTGCCTGCCATGAAATGCATTACTTATGAAGAAAGGAAATTTAAGCGAATGTGACAACAATGGAATTCCAGGATCAGCACCAGGTGGGCATGAGGTGTTGTTTCAATCGAGATTGCAGTCATCATGGAATTTTATTTGCTGTATGGCTTCTCTCGATTGTAACGTTGTCATCACTAATCCATGCTGCTGCTGTTGCTGTCTGTGCAAGAAGCCGCTCGGGGTGAAACAGCTGTTTTTACATCCTCGGTTGGCCATCCGATGAAATTCACCATTTCTTATCCAAGTGTCAATCAGACACCATCTTATTAATTTGGTAATGACAGCACAAGACCATGTTGTTGGATGTGGAAGATTTACCAAGCACAAACTGCACCTTGTGAAATTAGAGTCTGAAACAAGAGCCATAAAACATCCAATATCTATGTATATGCATTATACATGTAGCCTCAGAATGGGGGTGGAATTAGTCAGCTACAGACTGGAACAACCCCGAATGAAGGAAGGCTCATGGAACTGCTGCGATGGGTATCGCAAATGCTTTAACATCTATATTTCACATTAGATAGCCGGCTTAACCCTCCCCCCCCCCCCCCCGATCCCAAGCGGCCGTTTCACTAGCTGCTGTTCAAACCTCCATATACCTGAGCAGCCAGTTTACCAGCCTCTATCCAAACGTCCATATACCCGAGTGGCCGGTTTACCGGTCACTATTCAAACCTCCATGTACCTGAGTGGCCAGTTTACTGGTCACTATTCAAACCTCCATGTACCCTCGTGGCCGGCTTACCTGTCACTATTCAAACCTCCATATACCTGAGCAGCCAGTTTACCAGCCTCTATCCAAACCTCCATATACCCGAGTGGCCGGTTTACTGGTCACTAATCAAACCTCCATGTACCCAGTGGCCGGATTACTGGTCGCTCTTCAAATGTCCATATACACGAGTGGCCGGTTTACAGTTCACTATTCAAACCTCCATATACCCGAGCAGCCGGCTCACCAGTCACTATTCAAACCTCTATATACGCGAGCAGCCGGTTTACCGGTCACTATTCAAACCTCCAAGTACCCGAGTGGCCGGTTTACCGGTCACTATTCAAACCTCAAAGTACCCGAGTGGCCGGTTTACTGGTCACTATTCAAACCTCCATATACCTGAGCAGCCAGTTTACCAGCCTCTATCCAAACCTCCATATACCTGAGCAGGCAGTTTACCAGCCTCTATCCAAATCTCCATAAACCCGAGCTGCCGGCTTACCGGTCACTATTCAAACCTTCATATATCTGAGCAGCCAGTTTACCAGCCTCTATCCAAACGTCCATATACCCGAGCGGCCGGTTTACCAGTCACTATTCAAACCTCCATATACCTGAGCGGCCAGTTTACCGGTCACTATTCAAACCTCCATGTACCCAGTGGCCGGATTACTGGTCGCTCTTAAAATGTCCATATACCCGAGCGGCCGGTTTACCGGTCACGATTCAAACCTCCATATACCCGAGCAGCTGGCTTACCGGTCACTATTCAAACCTTCATATACCTGAGCAGCCAGTTTACCAGCCTCTATCCAAACCTCCATATACCCGAGCAGCCGGCTTACCGGTCACTATTCAAACCTTCATATACCTGAGCAGCCAGTTTACCAGCCTCAATCCAAATGTCCATATACCCGAGCGGCCGGTTTACCAGTCACTATTCAAACCTCCATATACCTGAGTGGCCGGTTTACCGGTCACTATTCAAACCTCCATATACCCGAGCAGCTGGCTTACCGGTCACTATTCAGGTCAGGTATGGGAGCATGTGCCAGAACAGCACGTCGCTGCATCCACTTTCCGCCGGTACTCCAGGGGCCTCCGTCTGGCCATCCCCCAGGCAGATGCCAGGCCCATCCCCATCTCCTTGAGATGATGGTCAACCTGTTGCAACCATGAGGCACGTGGTCGACCCACTGGCCTCCTCCACTCATGAGACTCCCTCGCTGAGAGAATCTGGTGAGCAGGATCAGAGTCAGGAAAACGAGCCACATGTCCATACAGCCGCAACTGACGCTCACGGACTATGCAGGTAACAAATGTCATCCGAGTGTCTCTCAGCAACCGCTCGTTGGACACAAAATCCGACCAGCGATAGCCAAGGATTCTCCGAAGAGACCTGGTACCAAAGGAATTAAGTCTCCGTCTCAGATCCTTGGTCAGAGTCCAAGTCTCGCACCCATAGAGCAAGACTGGAAGTACCAAGGACCTGAAGACTCGGACTTTCGTCCTCCCGCACAGGTACCGGCAGCGCCACACCCCATGATCCAGTGAAACCATGACTCCCCAGGCCCGACCCAGACGTCTATTTACCTCTGACTCGCAGCCAGCAGAGACATGAATATCACTGCCAAGGTAAGTGAATCTCTCTACGACCTCAACATCCTCACCACAAACAGACACAGACAGGACAGCAGCATCCAAGATGTCACCGAAAGCCTGGATCTTCGTTTTGACCCAAGAAACCCGTAATCCCAACGGCTCCGACTCCTCATTCAGCACCTCGAGGGCTCCCAAAAGGATATCTAAAGTCTCCGCAAAGATGACTGCATCATCTGCAAAGTCAAGGTCCGAGATCTTGACATTCCCAAATGACGCACCGCAACTTGATCTCTCCGACATCCTCCCTAGAATCCAGTCCATACAAGTGCTGAAAAGTGTGGGGGCAAGTACACATCCCTGACGAACTCCAGTAACAACTGGAAATAAGTCAGAGATGGTACCACCACACTTCACAGCACTCTCAGTACCAGAGTAGTGTTCAGACATCAGATCGATCAGTTTTGGTGGCACCCCACGAAGACCAAGAATCCTCCAGAGGACATCCCGATTCACTGAATCGAACGCTTTACAGAGATCAACATAGGCTGCAAGCAGCCCCTGCCGAAACTCTCGTCTGCGTTCGGTGAGGACACGAAGGGCAAGGATACGGTCAATCATTGACCTCTTTGGTGTAAAGCCTGACTGCTCTGGACGCTGGTGCTCAAGCAGATGGTGGCGAACCCTATCGAGAATTATCCGAGCAAAGACCTTGCCCGGCACTGAGAGCAGCGTCACCCCTCGGTAGTTGTTGCAGTCTTGGCGATCACCCTTCCCTTTCCAGAGAGGGACAACAAGGCCCCTCTTCCAGTCAGTTGGGATGATGCCTGTGTTCCAGGCAGAGCACAAAACTGCATGCAACGACACGAGTGCAGCATTTCCAGCAGCCTTGAGAAGTTCGGCATGGATGCCACAGATCCCTGGAGCTTTGCCCCGTTTCAACTGGTTCACCGCAGCCCGTGTTTACACAAACGTAGGTGGACCACAGTTGATTCGAAGGTCAGCAACAGGGATTGTAACACCCTTGATGTCCAACTCGACAGTTGGGGGATCAGCCTGGTACAACCGCTCAAAGTAACCGGCCCAGCGGGCCTTCACTTCAGACTCCTCTGTCAAGAGCCTACCACTCTCTGCTCGAACTGTAGTGCTCCGAGGGATGGGCTTGGATGAACGTAATGCGCGAATTCCTCTGTAAGCGGGACGAGAATCACCTGTCCACAGGTGATGCTCTACCCCCTCACAGATTCCTCGCACATAGGCCTCCTTGTCCACCCTCAGTGCACGTACAGTTTTACGCCTCAGCTCCCTGAACAGCTCAGCTCTGCCATTCAGCCTGGCCCTGTGACTCTGGTCAATGGTATCCAGTGTCCCTTGAGAGACAAAATTCTTCTTTGCCCTGCGGTGAGCTCCAAGGCATCCACCGGCAACATCGATGATGGTGGTCTTGAAGGCGCTCCACAACTCTTCAGGACCCCCCAAAGCACCCAGACCCCCCAAGTGTCCACTCAGCCTGTTCGCAAACTCCTCAGCTACTCTCTCATCCCTGAGCTTGGCAACATCCAGCCTCGGCTGGGATGGTACCATTCTCCAGGATTTAAGGTGCAGCTTTAGAGTTGCTACAACAAGCCTGTGGTCAGTATTGAGAAACTGAGCACTCCGGTAGACCCTGCAGTTCTGGATCATCCTCCAACGACCGTCAATGAGGACATGGTCAATCTCCTTTGCCACACCGCCAGCGTTGGAATACCAAGTCCAGCGATGAGCTTGTGGGCGCTGAAACCATGAACCAGCCACCCTAAGTCCATGACTTCTTGCAAAGTCAAGGAACCTAGTGCCATTCTGGTTCATAGTTCCTGACCCATGGGGACCAACACACACCTCATAACCATCCCTATCAGTTCCAGTCGATGCATTGAAATCCCCCAAGACTAGAAGTGTATCTCGTCTGGGGCACTGATCAACCACAGACTCGAGTGTGGCGTAGAATGCATCCTTCACGGTGAGATCACTCGCCTCAGTCGGAGCATAAAGAGAGACCAGGGAAATGACACCTAAGGAGTGGTGAATCCTTAATCTCATAATACGCTCGTTGACCGGTGTTACCTCAATTATCATTGGGGTCAGCTTATTGGACACAGCTACAGCAACTCCTTGGGTATGGTAACCATCAGAGCTACCAGACCAATAGTAGGTGTAACCACCCACCATTATCTCTCCGCAATCCGGTCTCCGAACCTCAGAGAGAGCTGCAATCCCGATGTCCAAACGCTTGAGCTCAGATGATAACAGAGACAGGTGATCATCCTCTCTTAGGGATAGGACATTCCAGGCACCCACCCGAAGGGACCGCCTCAGGTTAACCCAAGGAGACCGCCGTCTGGTGGACGACACCTCAGCACCACTCCGACACACTCTCCCGCAATCTGACCCAGGGATGTTACACCGTGGTTTCCCTCCTATCAAAGATTGGGGGTCCCAAAGGCTTTGCCCCAATCCTGTCATCCGGTGAGCTGCCCTGCGAAGGGAAGCTGCACAGGAGGTACTCCCACGGAGTGGGTTTTCAGATTTTTTTGCGTTTTTGCGTTTTGCGGAATGAAGGGTTTTACGGTGGCCGGAGTGCAAATCCTGCCACCAACCTCCTTATAAGAAGTGGCCCAACTGCAGGAGGACGTCCGCAGACACAGTTGGGCACTAGATATGGATGGCCGTTGGCTCACAAGGAGCTCCTCCGCCCTTTGACTATTCAAACCTTCATAAACCTGAGCAGCCAGTTTACCAGCCTCTATCCAAACGTCCATATACCCGAGTGGCCGGTTTACCGGTCACTATTCAAACCTCCATGTACCTGAGTGGCTGGTTTACTGGTCACTATTCAAACCTCCATGTACCTGAGTGGCTGGCTTACCGGTCACTATTCAGACCTCCATATACCTGAGCAGCCAGTTTACCAGCATCTATCCAAACCTCCATATACCCGAGTGGCCGGTTTACTGGTCACTAATCAAACCTCCATGTACCCAGTGGCCGGATTACTGGTCGCTCTTCAAATGTCCATATACACGAGTGGCCGGTTTACAGTTCACTATTCAAACCTCCATATACCCGAGCAGCCGGCTCACCAGTCACTATTCAAACCTCCATATACCCGAGCAGCCGGTTTACCGGTCACTATTCAAACCTCCAAGTACCCGAGTGGCCAGTTTACCAGCCTCTATCCAAATCTCCATAAACCCGAGCTGCCGGCTTACCGGTCACTATTCAAACCTTCATATATCTGAGCAGCCAGTTTACCAGCCTCTATCCAATTCTCCATATATCCGAGCAGCCGGCTTACCCGTCACGATTCAAACCTCCATATACCTGAGCAGCCAGTTTACCAGCCTCTATCCAAACGTCCATATACCCGAGCGGCCGGTTTACCAGTCACTATTCAAACCTCCATATACCTGAGCGGCCGGTTTACCGGTCACTATCCAAACGTCCATATACCCGAGCGGCCGGTTTACCAGTCACTATTCAAACCTCCATATACCTGAGCGGCCGGTTTACCGGTCACTATCCAAACGTCCATATACCCGAGCGGCCGGTTTACCAGTCACTATTCAAACCTCCATATACCTGAGCGGCCGGTTTACCAGTCACTATTCAAACCTCTATGTACCTGAGTGGCTGGTTTACCGGTCATTATTCAAACCTCCATATACCCGAGTGGTCGGTTTACCAGTCACTATTCAAACCTCCATATACCTGAGCGGCCGGTTTACCAGTCACTATTCAAACCTCCATGTACCTGAGTGGCTGGTTTACTGGTCACTATTCAAACCTCCATATACCCGAGTGGTCGGTTTACCAGTCACTATTCAAACCTCCATATACCTGAGCGGCCGGTTTACCAGTCACTATTCAAACCTCCATATACCCGAGTGGTCGGTTTACCAGTCACTATTCAAACCTCCATGTACCTGAGTGGCTGGTTTACCGGTCACTATTCAAACCTCCATATACCCGAGTGGCCGGATTTTTCTCCAGGGGAGCCCAGGGTGCGGGAGCCGAAAGTCCAAAGAGCTCAGGGTTCAAAGGGTCAGCAATCCCTGCACATGACGTCATGATCTGCAACGAAGCATGCTCTTAGATGGCAGATTCAGTCGGATCGGATTCGAACCCAAGAGATATTCTGGCATCACAGCAATGAGACACAGCCATATTCGTGCGCCAGTCATCTGTATCGGAGTATCGCACACATTTCATCATGCCGTTGCAAACTCCTCATTTCTCGTTGCATGTTACACTCATATGAGGCATCAAGTCCAATCGAATCAAAAGGACAGCGACCTCTTGAAACAAATGATCAAAGGCTTATTTTGGTATCAAGTCAATCAGTCTTCTTCGTCCTTCCAGTTGGTGAGACGTTGGCTGGAGTATTAGAGCCTCATGTTCGTATAAATAATGTAGCCTTGGCACTCGCTTCCTGATTGATGAAGGATGTAATATGCATGAAGAACTCAAACGACAGCTAAAGGATAAATTCTGTCGAGATCCAGAAATGTGAGGCAATGTAGATTAACTGTCAGATGCTGCGTCAAGATCGTTTTTATTAGAAACAAGCTCTGCAATAATTTGGCTTTCATTTGGTGACTTCAGACCGACTCCCGAGAGAAACTTCTCACCCACTGCAGCCAGGTTGGTGGACTCAGTTTTATTTGACCCTCACTTTTGGCCTCGCTCACCCATCTCTCTTATTCCTCACTGCCCTCTTCTGCCCCCCCCCCTCCTTGCTTGCTGAGGTCAGTCGCACCTATTATTTTGGAATCTCATACCTGGTTATATGCTGAACGCACACCACCATTACTTCATTCCTCCATTCTCCTATCTGTGGAACTGACTCTCTTTGACCCTTTTCTTGTGCCAATCCCTCAGCCTTTCAAAAGTGCTGCCCGTCGTCACCTCATGCTTTCTCCCTCACCCACAAGTGCTCTCTTCTATTCTCGCTGACACCCCTCCCATCGCTTTCCTCTCTCTAGCTCATCCATCACAGGCACCGTGAACAAATTCCAAATTACTGCCCTAAAATGTTGTAACTTCCCCTCCACCCCCCCCCCCTTTGCCCCATTTCCCACACTCCCACAGAAATGATGCTACCTGCAAACCAAACTCATGATTGACTCCAGGTCCAGTGCGAGCGAGCATACATCCATCCCGCCGTGCAATGTCTTTATTTCCCCGTTTCCCTTCGATTCTCTCTAGCAGTCTGTAAACTTGATGCCCCCTGTCGTTTATGTATCCAAATAGCACCTTGATGCCCTCGATAGTTTGGAGCCGTGATCCCACTTACCACTCCAGCACTTGTTGCAAAGCTCCTGACCAACAGGGGGCACCTCCCACACATCCATCTTGTTGAGGATTCCATGACCCAGTTAACTAGTTTTGTGAATTGTGGCTGAGAAAGGAGATACTATAGGGTTATTATTATTATTATTATTATTATTATTTTTTTTTTTATGGGGGGGGGGTGGGTGCTGACATTTTCACGAGGGATTATAAACACTGAGCAGACGGCTTACTCTGACCAACATCGTAGGTTGCACTTCACCATCTAACGCTACATTTAGCGGGTTGTCTTTCACAGAATCCAATTAACCTAGAAGTTGCATTTTAACTTTGTTATCTTCTTGTTTAGGTGGTTGACTATTATGCATTTATTTGTGTTTTTATATATTCGTTCATGGTTTTTTGAATGGGGGAAAATATACTCAGATCACTGACAATAATTACTAGCTTGAAATGTAGGTGTGGTGGTGGGTGGGAAAAGTTACATTTATTTTCTTTTTAAAAACCACTTTATTCACTTCATTTTATTTTATTTTATTTTACAAGCAATGCTTTTTCCATATTTATTTATTTAGTTATTTTTTCGTGTGCGGCCTGTGGCTGCTTGGCTGCATCATTTTCTGGGGGTGCAGCTATGCTGCCGATGCGCCGCTGATGCGATGCTCCCAGTTACCAGTAAACTGCCAGTTCTAATTTCACCGACTTCAGAAAGATTCAGAAGGATGACAGACTGAGTCAACCAACCTGGTGTTGATTCAACGGTTAAAAAAAAAGGGCTTGACCTCAACACCCTATGATCTTAAGCCAGCCACCTTAACCGTTAAGCCAATACCAGGTTTTTTTCCCCCTCATATAAATGTATGGTGATAATTGACAATCCACCCAGGGTGTCTCTAAAGTAAAATTGTCTCTTAGGGTGATGGTCAAAGATGCTCTCGGATTCCCAAGTGAAAATAAAAGGGTTATCTGCCTTTGTCCTCCTGCACTCAACCACGTTCGCAATGATGCACAATCCTAAACGGCAGTCATGGCACCAGAACAATGCTGTTATAATCGAAATCGACTCAAATGCGGATCACATTTCATAACGGAGACAGCACCACAGGCAAGTTTATGAACAACAGAAACCGATAAAAATTCACAGATGTCAGGCTCAAACTTACACAAACAAGGAACAAAGAAGTCTTGTGCAGTAGGAGGCCATTTGTCCCATGATGCGTGTGCTGCACCAACCCCAGTATCCATCACTCATGCACACACAAGCTACCTACTAGTCCTGCCAATACCCCCCATACCCCTATATCTCCAATGCACCAGGGTACCTCCCTAATTCAAATTTAAACCTATCCAGCACCTCAATGCCACCACCCCTCCGGGGAGACCATTCCATGCATTAACCACTCTCCGAATGAAAGACCCCTGCTTTAAAAAGGACCTCTCTCATCTTCTTTACCCTCAAGCTATGGCTTCTGGTGCTAACACTCTCCACTCTGCTGAATAAACTCGACTTCTCCGACGAAGATGCCAACGGGCAACAAAACTGAACGTCGGGAAGGAAGTCTGAACGTTCATGGGAGGTTGTATACAGAAGAGTCAGTGGAGAGACAAACGAGGATGATTGCGCACACACAAAAGAGAAAGGGTAGGTAGCGAGTGTGCAAGTTCATTGTTGCGGAGAATGACCCACACTAATTCTTAATGTGAGACTGTAAAAAGGTGCATCATAATTTTCTGTGATGCCATCTCTGGGTAACCAGGTCATATGTAATAAAACTTTTAGTCCAGGTTACTTAACGTGCTATAAATTCTGTTCAGCGCTCCAAGGTTAGTTCATGTTCACGGGAACTGTCCGATTTGGTGGAAATCTGTCGAAAAGTACCACGTTGCAACTTGGGCTAATCGTCTGAAAATATGCCCATGAGAGTTGTTGTGCATTCCCATTGTGGTTTTTGTGCCAAACTGAAATACAGGCTTCGATGAAATGTTTTTCACACTTTCTCTCTGACTTTTGATTTCAGTACAAGAATAAATGCCAAGTGTCAGGATCGGTGGGCACGTCGTGAGTCGAGCTGTGTTCGTCGTGGAATTGAGTAACTGTTTAGTAGGTGCAACATCGATAACTTTGTTGCCGAATCAAGAACCTGATTTGTTGTATTTCTCAACATGAGGTCTTCACCTTCACTTTTCCATTTCTCCGACGAGTGTTTCAATATCTTGAAGAAATGCGTAAGGACTACAAGATGAAAGGTCTGCTTTAGCCCAATTTTTTTTTCCCCGAAAGAGCTTGTCAGACCTGACGTTTTACTGAAGGTGATTTGGGAAGGAATTGGTAATTCGTTCAGATGTCGTAGGATCTTTCATGTCCACAAGCTAATGCTATAGCGGAAGGGACACTCAGCTTAAGGTCCATCCGAGGGAGGTAATGGTCGAACACCAATCTGTCATTTTAATCGAACCTAGATTAGAAAGTTCAAAGGTAAGTGTTCTACCTCTGCACCATCGTTTCGGCCAAAACTAGAATTAAAAACAAAACAAAAAAAATCCAATGGGAATCTAACACTTAGGCTGTTCAAACATGGAGAAAGCTGTGGCATGACGGCTGGAGCGTGCTCTCTCCACACTCATGAAAACAGACACACATGGCACACAGATTTCTCTCTACAATTGTCGAAGTTTGGAAGAAACGAAAATTCTTGGCAGGTTCCAATGTATTCCACAAACCAGTGACAGTCAAGTTTAACCCAAGAAGCATTTATCTCCAGAACGGTTATCCCTTGGCCTTATCTTGCACTGCAGGAGTTGTGTTTCTTGGAGTTAAACCCTGGAGAGAAGAACCGGCCCCTACATAATGCACTTGCCACATCGAGCGCTTCGCAAAAGAAAACTTTTGAAAGAAAAGGCACTTTCATGTTGCAGATCTTTTACAGTCGTGACCTCTGACTCTTTATTCCTGCCAAACTGTTTTCCCTGACTTGTAAAACGCTCCGTAAACACGACCGGTTTGTTTCTGCAACCTGGAGTAAAGAAGGAGCGGAAAGAGGAAAGAGGGTGGAAAGAGGACAATTAACGATGACTGTGGTTGAAAACGTATTTCCTCTGCCGATCTGAGCTGGGAAATGGTGTTCCATGTCGCTGTAGCGCCAACTACTATGACTTCTTTAATGGTGACAATTATTCCCAGCTTCCTGTGGGGTGGGCCGGTGAAGTTTTTGGCCCAAGTCGTTCAGGAATGGGCTGGCCAGGCTGGACTTGAACTGGCAGGAATTTTGAATTTGTTCGGAGTGTCGGCGATTACTCACCCACTGCTCACGAAAGACATTATGGGATCTTTAACGTCTGCTCCAGCTATTGCCAACGGACGGGATAGCTGGATCAACGTCCATGTGGAGGGGCGGGACACCTTGTGATGCAACCGTCTGTACCCGTGAAGGTTCAATCCGACGATGAGTTGTGCAGGATATCTCAAAAGGTTATGGACGGATTCGGACGAAACCTGGTGGACGGATTGGGTGTGTGACAAGGACGAATTGATTCGATTTTAGTGATGATCTAGATACTGTAACCTACAAGTGATTCATCATGATTGAAAGGACCAAAAACGATATGCAGCATGATATTTCAAAAAAAACTTGGGGATTAGTTGGGTAGGTGACAAGAACAATCCGATTTGATTTTTTTTTTTAAGGTCTGAATCCAGATCCCTCATATCAGTGGGAGATAAAAGTAAACTGTTCAGGCTGGTGGAGGTATGCGCTGTACCCAGTGCTGTTCTAGTGTTCCAGATATAATAAATGGAGTGATGCTTCCTTTAGGAGGCATCACAAGGAACAAGTCTTTCGAATAACGAGAGCAGTCCAAGCTGAGATTGCAAATACAATAGCTACAGCACCAAACTCATGGATAAAGTGGTTTAAGTCAGGTACAGCTTTATAGTTGGAGTACAACCCCTCCCCCCAAATCAGCTGCAGATATAGAGTTCTTTATGGGATGCCAGTGGTCTCCTTGAGAACACGGGACCTGTGTCCCCACTTGCTATAAGCCCTGGGGGAGCTTTTCGCCACGGTACTCCAATTACAAAGGCACAAGCGAGCGCAGGGGGGGAAAAAAAAAAAGGAAAAACAAAACAAGGCAAGAGAATGGAACACAGGTGAAGGTTTACCTGGGGCTTTGCAGCTTGCAAGGAGGGAAATTTGATCCCATTTGTGCAGATCTTGTTATATTGTGCTGTTGCTGATGCTGTGGTTTTATCCTCGAGGTTACATGGTGATGTTCGCTGTGTCGCGATCACCTCCTTTCTGCACTTCAGAAGTTTACTATGCAGGTCAAATAAATACATCAGTTTCACCTTCCTTTTGGCATGCTCCAGTGGTGAGAAGGTCGCTGCAACCGTGGACAAGAGGACATCCATGCAGGTGGACCAATGTCCTACCGGTGGGCATTTCATGCGGGGTAAGATATATGTCACGTGGCAGATGCATTGGACACCTATGTGATTAGAACTAACACGCTGACACGGTTAGTAATGTTAATCAACACCCCTCCCACCTCCAATGTTTGGCCTCTTTTGCACTCCTATCTCAACACAAATCTCTTGATGTTGACATCCCAGATTCAAATCCCAAAGAACAGAGAACCAGTCCATTGGAGGACGAGTGTCGGTCTGGTTGATAGACAGGAAAAACGATGGATTTCACCAACTGAAGGCCGATAAGAGTTTGATTAAGTTTGGGTAAACGAGTTTCGAGATATGTTGCTCTGAAGAAGGGCTCATGTTCGAAACGCCAGTGGCACCTCATTTCCCACGAGGGTTCACATATGTACTGTTATCTACATTTAGTTGATGAAAGTCATTGTCAAATCACCTATATCATTGTCCACCAATACCCCTGTATTCATACTGATGTCTCTTAATATCATTATCCTATTTGGGACACAGAAGGTCTTACATGACTTTTGATCACTGTTAAATAAATAATAATAATAATAACAATAATAATAATAACTCGAGTGAAGTCAATGGCGTGCCATCACAAATCCCCACATTTCCCACCTAAAGGAAAGTTGAAAGATGGGAAAACGTTCCATCAGGAATGACCCAATATCAAATCATGAGTTCAAGAAAATCTTCTGTTTTGACCCCTGTGACACCAATTGCATTTTTTTATTATTTGATATGTTGACCCCACCCCAGGGGACGGGGCCAAAGATGATTCCCTTCTTGCACATTCTTGCCATGTGATCCTCCTCCTCCATATGCAGGAGGTAGCTACACAGTAGGTAGCATCCTACACAGTAAGGAGCATCCTCCTCCACACAGCTGCAGGTGGCATCATTGGCTGAGGATACAGCTGTGCCACTGATGGAGTGCCCCTATTACCAGTACACTGGTACTCATTTCACTGATCTCAGAAGGATGACAGGCTGAGTCAACCCCACCTGGTGTTAATTCAACAGCCACTAGGGGGCTCAAACTCAGAACCCTAAGATTCCAAGCCAGCCACCCTAACCACTAAGCCAACACCAGGCTTCTTGCCATGTAGTAATCATAACTATCAAGTTTGTTGAATTTCTGCCCAACCGTTTAGGAGGAGGTAACATGACGGACAGACAGACAAAGCCAATTTGAATACAAGAGTACATTATTTGTGAGCTGATTCTGAAAATCTATGCTTGAGATGACATTTCAAATATTTCGTGGTGAAGCCTACTGGGATGACATTTCAGGTGTAATTAATCTTTCACATAAGCATTGTGACACCGTAGAGCACAGTCTCCGAAAATAAATATGTTCTCAAAAGGTAACGAGGCACAAACAGGCTATTCTTGGTGCAGGCCATTGAAGCCGAAAATCCCAACCTTTCTCGATTTCTGCACAACAGCCATGTGGGTGTAGCCTTTGGATGATGATATTACTGTAGTCACCAAACCATCCCGGTTGCTCGGTTCGAAACTGCTGAGTCACGTCAAAAGGACCACCACAGTCCCTCGTCTTAGAGACCTCCTGCTGGAACCCGTGTCCAGAGCTGTTCGGGTGACTGTGCAGATGGAGGTCCTTGGTACGAGCGAGTGCCATGCTGATAAGCAGCCACGTGACAGATCTTAATCTTCGGATGAGTAACTGAGTCACGTGATGCGATATATTATCTTCAACCAATTAGCCAAACAGGATTTATATAGCCATTGGATGAAACTGTCAGAACAAAAAGAATCGACTAGAGACCACATCAGGTTTGTAAAGTGTTACACCGAAAAAAGGTGGGGTGGGGATCCATGGCGAGACTGTGGTAAGTGTAGTATGGTGCGTGTACTTTGAGTAGGTTAGATTGCCATACCTGTCAGAGTAAGTCGTTTGTTGCACATGATGCTGAGGAGGCAGCATATGTAATTCATAGACAGGGTAGAGATTAATTATGTATGTGTAAATACCTCTTGTTTATTGGTGTGGCTTGGTGAGGACTTCCCATCGCAGAGGCACGTGCACACATGCGGTGCACTTCACCTCGGAGGAAGAAGAGAACTCAGTCTGGAGGAGAGAATCAAAGGAAGGTCATGTGGAAGGAGGTCGAGCAAGTGGTCCATGGAGGAGTTTGTGAGGGAGACGTTATTGTGGTGTTGTAGAAGCTTTGGGATAGAACCAAGCTGGTATCACCCTGTCTTTCGAGAGGGAAAGAAAGATCTCAGCAGTTGGAGGAGGAAGAAGTGCTGACCAGGAGGCCTTGTTAGGGAAAAGGATAAACATGACCACGTGGCAGCTGGTTGAAGGCTTACTCATCACTGGCCCTGCTCGTGGCTGTGACTTCTTCTTTGGACACCATCGTCACTGGCTCTCGTCTCGCTCCTGGTTTCTAAAGCGGGCTGTATTGAGTTCCACGTCCACCCTGTGCATCATAGAGACAAAAGGAAGTCCCACCTGCATTATTGTCTTGTTGTACGAGTGTGATCTGTGATGCCAGTGGGTTAGGTTTTGTATTTTATTTCTCCTTCTTTTATATAAGTTCGCATATGCTCATTCTCCTCTTTGTGTCTTTTGACTCGCTTGGTTTGTTCCATTCATCATAGTATCTTGTTGTGTCGATCCTCTTCACTGTACTTTGCTTTTAAAATAAACCCTTTAAAAGATAATGAAGCGTGTTTCAACCATCTGCTTTCTATGTGTGTTTGCCGTCAATTTTGGCTCATTTGGGTGACCTTGGGGAATGATAAAGTCAAGTAATACTGAACACTGCGTTAAAATACCATTTTGACCATCTCTCGGGCCGAAAGGTCCCGGCTCTGGGGAATCCTGTATTAACGGGTACTCAGACATGATAATATATTGATGTAACAGAATCAAAATGGTCAGGAATATACAAGAAGCAATAAGACAATGGATCCAATTCTAATACCTTCACCCTCAGGTAACCCTTACCGGCATACGCACCCACGGAACAAACCAAGTGACAGATGGCAGATCCTTAATTATCCTATTCCTTAAGGCCTCAGACACACGACAGAAGACAAAGGAAAGTCACAAGACAAAAGAGGTGTTTGGCCAAACCTAGTAAAAGTTGCCTGCGGGAAGAACGTCCTGTGCAGGCCAAAGTGTTCCATGCTGGGTGACGACGGGAGGACACCAATGGGTGAGGTGGACGTGGCGCCGACTGGACGGAACTTTCTACACCCCCAGGTTCCTGACTGTCTCTGCCTTTTATAACCTCATCCACCGTCATCACCTCCCCTCTCCTCTACCATTGGTCCATGGCCTGCCCAATGAGCTGGATTTACGCTTTGTTCCCCTTGAGTCGCCATTTCTGCACCCTGGGCATGAGGTGATGACAATGTCACTTTTTGCTGCATAAACTCACAGAAAAGTGGCCTAGTGTGGTGCAAAAAGGGAACATTTAGACAGAAATCGGAAGAACAAAACATAAAATAAAGGCTCGCAGGAAAGAGGAATTTTAGACGCACACAACAGGTTGGGTTTGACGTCGGCACCTCCACACAGAAGAAGAACTATACGAGTTCGCAACACAGGTCTACGATCACATTTAATTACTTTACGCTTATTTTAAACTCTCAATATGGAAATTACACGATATTAAGCATTTATTGCCCCCTGTAAATCATTTCTGCAACAATATTTTGATATTGCTGAAATAATCATCATCCACGTTTCGTTTGCCAATCTGCCCACTCAGCAGGAGATGGGGTTTTGCAATTTTCTGTGCATGTCTGTCCAGGCCATTACTTTTTTTTCTTTTTTTGTAACCATTTGAGCTTTTGCCATCAAATTTTCAACACACCTTTATTATGAGAATATGCAGAACGCAAATTAATAAATTTTACTTTTTCTTTTTTCGCTCTTTTCGTCAAGTTTAGTTTGAGCACAAATGAGATTTGGACAGGCTTTGCATTCTGAGATGCTTTCTCGTTTATTTATTTTTTATTTACCAAGATGTATGCCTACAAATCCAGTGGAACATTGGAAGGCACTGACAAAAGTTTTGGCTGAAGCACAAACCAATTTATCATTGCTTTGCTAAAGGTCTGGCAAGATTGCTGATCGGCATCCAGTTCTCAGTCCAAATCAAACGTACGCTGGCAGAATGGCCTCGAGGTATGCACATTTGTCTCTAAGCTGTCTAGCCTGGATATGAATCTCCACCCAGATATAAACTGTCATCTGGCGTTTCAAATGCAGGGTGATGCATCAATGTGTGTGCCGTCCATCGAAAGGACCTCAAGCTGGAGGACCCGTCTATCAGTACTTGTCGTTGCCCGTTATTGACGGTTGATGATCCCTTGAGATAGCAGGGTGGCCGAGAGCCTAGACGTACGCACCCACACCTCTAAGCTGTTTAACCTGGGATTTAATGACTTTTTAGCCGAAGGACTTATCTGCCAGCATCGGTCATTGGTGGACATTAAAGATCCCACACTGTTATTCGCCAAGAAGAGGCACTTTATCACCGGCACCATCAACAAAGTTGAAATTCCTGCTGTTATCTTCCGGAGGGCATTGCATCAACTGCACAGCTCCACTCCCAACCAACAGCCGTGTGCTACACATTACTGAATGAATGAATTTCTGCTTTGGGGTAGTTTCCCTGAAAAACAATCTTGTGAGGATTGTATCGAGCTGCATATCAGATCTAGTTTTTGAAAGTGATAATCAATGGAATGATGTTGGGGGATATAGGAGTGAAAGACCTTGTACCGATTAAGGGATGGAAGGATAGCACAGTTGGTCATTGAGCTGTCGAGTTTGGGTTTGATCCTCAATGGAGATCGATATAACTCAAAACTACCGTTCTGATCCGAGCAGAGAGCCCTGCATCCTGAAACCCACCCATGACATCCATTGGATGGAGATGTAAAACTGGCTCGGTTTCTTGTTTGCATTTTATGGAGTTGTGGATGTTAAACCTCTCACAATATTTATTAAGTTGAGGTCATTGTGTGTTGGCATGATGGCAAAAGTTTCACTGTTTGTGTTAGCTACTTCTCACAACCTGGAGTACTGTAAGAGGAAGTGGCAGTGTTTGGAGAAGCACAGGCTTAAGGGGCCCAAAGGTCTTCCTCCTGTACCAAAATTTCATTGTTTTTCATGCTATTACAATTAACACTGATTTTTGCAGAATTGACACAAACCACACTTCTAATTCACCTGCATGGTCGAAAACTCTATATGCGAACACCACAAACCTCAGCACAAAATACGTGCTGTGCAATGATCATGACTGAGGATTTGGAAGAACTGTCATCAAGCTTGAATAGTCATGGCATGGTTTTGGGTTTAATGTGCAGTTCATATGGAACATTACACTAAGCAGTTATCATTAAACCATGTACATATTGTTGGAAGACCAAGATATGGATAAATATAATTCTGTCGAAAATAATTTCCCTCAAACAATAAAATCAGGGTGAATGCACAGATATGAATGTGCTCTCGGAGTCCATGTCCAATGATTATACCTCTCATGCATGCCAACTGAGATTGATGTAACTCTGGTGAAAAACTTCACCCACTTCCTTTTCATATACTGTACTCCATTACTACTAATACTGCTACTACTACTACACCATCAATAATTCCCACCTTCTTGCTGAAATCGCCTGGCTGGGCCAGACATTTGAATTTGGAATTTGTTCAGGGTGTCGATCTCACCGAATCTTCACAAAAGAGGCCACAGTTATATCATTCTTCTTATTTCATATGCAGCACAAGGCTGCGTGGTGGCATCATTGGCTGAGGCCGTTGAGCTGTGCCGCTGATGCAATGTTCTCTGGAGATGATGGGGGGAATTTCACAAAGGACACCGTGAGATCTTTAACATCCGCCAAAGAATGTCACCAGACAGGATGCCCAGTTTAACGTCTATCCGAGGGATGGCACACACATCCGTGAGTCATCCGGCCTGTGAAACACCGGGATGACAGTTTATAGCTGAATCAGGATTCGAACCCAGGCTAGAGTGCACACACCTCGAGGCTCTCCTGCCAGTGCTATTCTTGCCATCTTTATTATTGGACCCTAATAATACACGACAAGGAAACTTCTGATTTCGGTATAATTTGCAGGAGTTTTTTTATTTTTTATTTTAACCAGAAACTTTGTAGAGATGTGATTTGCTGTGATTTGTGTGACAGAATTGGAATGTTATGTAATTATAAGGCTTCATTCTTGAAACTTGAAAAGTATTACGATGGCAAAAACTGTCAAATCCGAATCGTGTGTGTCTTTCACAATTTAGCTCGTGCAGCGTTGTTTTAAAAAGCATCATTAATTTGTTACGTACGTATGTACAAAAGTAACATTGGTGTGAAACGCGCTCATGGTTGTCATATAAGTTATAACCATGGCTGTGCTTAATCGACTTGGTTGTTATCTCGATTTGTGGGTTTCAGGAGGTGGGAGGAAGTTCTCCCAGAACTCAAAATCTCCACCTACTATTTATTTGTAAAGGATCATGATTCATCAAACAAACTGTGAAGTTTCATTCTCATCGTTTCGTTCCAAGGGCTCTTTTCAAAATCTTCACTAAACCTCTGACAGCTTCCACTTGTAGCTCATTTGTAGTGATATTCCAGGAATGATTTTTAAACACACTATGGGTTTTCTTTATTATTCCTGTAACTCCAACTATCATAGGTACAATTTCAGCTTTCTTCAATTTCCAGGTCCTCTTTATCTCATTTTTCAGATCCTGGTATTTGGTCATTTTGCTAATTTCTGTATCATTTAGTCTAAAGTTATTGGGAACTGAAACCTTGATCAACAATGCTGATTTTTCCTTTTTGTATTTGAGCACATCTGGACGTAATCCTTTGTTTGTGATGTTCACACTTAACGGGATCATATTTTGTCACACGTGAGCATTACTTGTTCATTTTCAAGGATTGGATTTAGTTTGTGTTTCCAAGATTGTTCTGGGATTGGGATGTTGAAATGTTTTCAGATGTGCCAGTGGATTACTCCACAGATGCTGTCACGTCTTTCTGTGTACAGCTGTTCCGACGTGAGTTTTTTTTACATTCCAAAAGGAGGTAGCTGGTACTTTCTGTTTCTTCCCAACAAAACCTGCATTTGGCCAATTGGCTCAAACCCTCCATTTTCTTAAAAGCATGAGTGTAATGTCCTTGGTCCTGGGCATTGATGATGACTCGTTCTCCATCCGAATTACTTTGGCCTCTTCTTAGCCATTCCAAAGAACCTTCCTTGTCAATCCCAGTCCTATCAAGCTCTTTTCTTTTAATCTTCCTGCTGTTTTATCATTCTCCCATTTGTTTGAGTATATCTGCTTGTATTTATTTTTGTAATTTTCCTTATTACCTCCACCACCAATAGTCAAGTGGCTTAGAGACAAATTTTCACTTTATGGGGACAGACTGGATAAAAGCACCAAATTTTTTCCACTTGTTCCTTGATGCATTAGTTATGATATTTTGGTAGGACCCATCTAATCAGAGCATGCTGAGGATATTTAATCAGCTAATTTGTCCGTCTGTCTGCCTGCCCATCAGATCAGCCATTTTTCTTGCGATTCAAATGGTTACTGCCCTGAAAGAACATAACTAAGAACATCTATCTTATAGTAAATTTGTATATTACCACAGGATATGACTATTATAATCTCAGATAACCTTGACCTACATTTATGGCCAAAACTCGGTCAAATTGTGATAATTTATATATTTTATTACTATTCATTTATCGAATTTTGATGGTTATTTCTCGATAACCCATTTAACAATTCAGTTTATATATATATATATATATATATATATATATATATATATATATATATATATATATATATATATATATATATATATATATATATATATATATATTAATGTTTGCAATAAAGTAATTATATTAGGTGCATATAACAGGATTAGCAACACTGTAGAAGTCTGTCACATGGTGACCCTCAAGGTAAGAGGGGGAGGGCTTCAGAGATCGGTGCTACAGTATTGTTACGGTTGTGGAAATTCGCATTACACCATAAAGAGTCCTCAGGTGAGATATCTCGAGAGGTCCATGTGTAATTAGCCCACACCCGTTGTATAGAGGGAATTTATGTGATCCATCCAGGCTGCGACGCTTTGAGTTAGCCATTTTTCTGCTCTATCTTTTATTTCAAACAAACAGCATCTCAACAACCACGCTATCCCCACCACAGCGCCAACTACACTACAACCACGCTACCTCCACCATCTACGCTACCACATCTTCGCCACTCGTCATTCAATTGGCCCCGTGCGGTTACGAGCTCTGCGGAAAACAAAAACCACCAACGATGCTCGGGGGTTTTTCCCGCCTGTTTCTCCCGTCTAAATTCTCCACGCTCGGTGTGGTGGAAGTGCGATCCGAGCCGGGGGTCAAAGGTGAAAAAAGGAGGGGGCCTCTTTTTGGGGGAATAATTCTCTGGCCCTGAGCCAAAAACTGACTCCCCCGGCCCCCGCACGGGGCGGGTGGAGGGAGAGCGAGAGGGCACGCCCCCCTTCGAGAGGCTTCTCCAAGAAGCTCGAAGGGAGGCGGGGCTGAAAACGGGGCGGAGCGAAGGGCGGAGCCCCGCGCTACAAAAGAGCGGACAACACGGACCTTGAGTTTAGAGTTTGTTTTCGAGGCTTCCTATCTCGTTGTCTTCGAGGCTTCCTGTCTGCTTGTCTTGTCGGGGGAAGAGGTCCTGTACTGCGCTCGCGGCTTGGCGAGCGGCCTGTGAACGGAGGCACGGAGGGGAGACGCGGCAGTGCCGGTTGTGAGGTGGACCTGCGCATCCGGACAAGGAGTGCCAGAGAGGGTTCGCCGGCCGCGAGAGAGGTCGGGGCCAGGCGCGACCACGCTGACGGTCGTGGGAAAGGGACTCACCAGCCATGAAAAGGGAAGTCGCGACTTATTTTCTTTTTCCTTTGCGTTTTGTGTAAATGCTTGTGGTGGCGCCGTCCATCAAGTAGTATTGTTTTAAGTGTTGCCGTGTGTCGGTTTTATTCGGTTTTAACTCTGCATTTGCTTTTGTTGCATTATTCTTTTGCTGTAAGTACGTGCGTCTGTGTGTCTGCGTGTGTAAATAAAATGCTTGCTTGTTGAACTGTTCCCGCTCTGCTTCGTCTCTTTCCTATAATTGACTCGCCATCCTACATCGCGTAAGAGATTCGTAGTGGGTTTGAAACGCCCGGTAATTAATCGGAACCGTCAAGGCCGACGATAACTCCGCTCGGTTATCCCTGTAATACGGAACGAACTGCTTAAGCGGTTCATGTCCGGAGTCGCCTGTGGCGTGGTACGATCGCCCGGTCGACCACTCGCGCAGGTACTTAGGTAGGTCGAATTTGGCGAGCAACCCTATCCTGCACGGGTGGGCAATTGGCATGATCGTGGTGAGGTTAAACCCCCACCCGTGACTGGCTCCGGGCGATAGTTCCCGGAGGGTCACGACTGAATTGTCCGTCCGGTGGGCGACGTGCCGCGATTCGAGTTACGTGGCCAATCGCATGCCGGCGGGCGCGAATTAGCAACAGTATTTTTGCTGGGAATTTCCTGTCAGGAAGTGTGTTTTCCTGATACTACTGTTGCATAGGACTACAATGGGTTTTGCTGTGAAGATTTGGATGTTTGATTAGGTAATTGTAATACAATTTCTACTTAAAAGCCTTTGAGCATTTTATAGAATATGATGTAGATACCATACAATATCCTTCACCACCATAACAGATGACAGGGAAGAGTTAGCTGGATTGCTGCTGTCTTTAAGTTGCTGCTGTCTTTAAGTTGCTGCTGTCTTTAACAATAGTAATCCCTGTTGACATCATCAGGCCATGACCTAGAATTATTACATTAGGCCATGATCTATATTCCTATATAAGAGCTGAGCATTAAACTATTAAAGGAATGACCAACAGTGCAGGCCTCATGATTTAGAAAGTGTCTGTATCCGGGGTATGTATCCATATTCTCATCCCAAATGGTTACTTTGTAATGTGAAACTAAACAGTCAGAGCATACTGAAAAGCCTATAGAACTATACCATGTGTTTTGCTGGCAACTATCCTAATATGTATCTGATTAAAAAAAAAATTCTATGAAAAGCTCAGAAAATTCCCTTTCAGACCAAAATATATACATGGGTAGGGTAACAGGGGGAATGTGCCGAGTGCCCTCCTTTGGATTCACCTCTATCTATATGAAAGAACTAAATTTATTGCTTTAAGGGGGTTGATATTTTTGTTTAAAATTAATTTCCACCCCCTTGGTACATGCACCATACAATGAATAAAGAAATGTTCACCCACCCTGTCCTGTCAAACAGTTAACATATTCATGTCTTTTTGTGACAAGTTTAAATCAGTTGCTACTGACTGAATGTGAAATGAACTGGAAAATCACGAGTTCATTAATGTAACATTTGAATGCACAATATAAGTTATCATGACATGGTGAACATGTGTGACATATGGTTAACGAATATTTTCTCCTTTTTGCAGATAAAATGGACTGGACACTATGTGCTATTTGCCAGTTACCCACTGGTGAGATTCCAAAGTGTCCATTAAATGCAATGGGCACAGTAGACAAATCAGAACCATACAGATGTTTCCTCAACAATGTTACTGAATTCAAAAAACTTAAGAAACTACCAGTGCCACTCAGTTTTAGAGATGACATCACTGTGAATGACTTTGTTGAAAACCAAGCTCAGTGGCATAAAACCTGCCATAATAAATTTAGCACATATAAGCTGCAACTAGCCAAAAAAAAATAGGCATAGGGATGACACAGAGGGAAACAGAACCACAAATGAGAAACGATGTCGAAAACGACTATCCCAAGACAAGGACTTGTGTGTCTTCTGCCAAAAAGAATCTGGACAACTTCATAAATTTCAGACTCTTGGGGCAGATAATACTGTAAGGAGTATGGCAACAGACTTACAAGACTCAGAATTATTGGCCAGGATTGAAGGTGGAGACCTCATTGCACTTGAGGCTAAGTATCATTTGCTCTGTTAGGCTGGTCTCAGAAATCAACAAATAACCACTAACTAATGTATTATTTTTCATGTAAACACATACTTTCAATAAATAACTCATTTATTGATATTATTAATGGTATAATTGCATTCCTTGTCCAAGAAAATGTGTGTTTAGACACCAAGATTGCTATCCTCAGTGGCATAGAAGCTGAGATAATGGCACTTATAGGTTTTTACATGGTGGCCATCTTGGAATCCAAGATGGCCACCATCCTCTATCTTGAGGACGTGGGTCCTACCAAAAATTTCAATCTAAGGCAATGGATAGAACATCAAAAAAGTTTGGTGCTTTTATCCGGCGTGTCCCCAAAATTTTGTTAAGCCAACTGACAACAAAGGTGAGGGAGGTTATGTTTTCACCCCTTTCTGTCCGTTTGTTTGTTATTTGCAAAATCGAAGATTTCTCAAGCATATTGGTCAATCGATTTTGCTATTCTGTCTGTTTGTCACCGACAGGTCGCATTTTAAAACCGATCTACACGAAACTTCACCACGTGGTAGAGTTTGTCATAAGGAAGAAGCCTATTGTTTTAGAGGTCAAAATGTCACAAGGTCAACATAGGCCAAAGGTTAACAACTTTGGTGAGATATCCAAAATCCTCAATTTTCATCTGATTGACTTAAAATTTGAGGAGGATTTATATTTCTGATTACTGAATTCAACTAGCCAATTATTTTTGAGGTCAACATGAACCAAAAGGTCAACATAGTCCCAAAGTCAACAACCTAGGAGGGATTTCTAAAAACCTCAATTTTCATCCGATTGACTTGAAATTTGAAGAGGATTTGTATTGCAGTGCATTGAATTCAACCAGCGAATTATTTTTGAGGTCAACATGGGCCAACAGGTCAACATAGTCCCAAGGTCAACAACTAAGTTGGTGTTTCTAAAATCCTCAATTTTCATCCGATTGACTTGAAGTTAGAAAAGGATTTATATTTCAGATCACTGAATTAAACCAGCTAATTATTTTTGAGGTCAACATAGACCAAAAGGTCAACATAGTCCGAAGGTCAACAACTAAGGTGGTCTTTCTAAAATCCTCAATTTTCATCCGATTGACTTGAAATTTGAAGAAGATATGTATTTCTGGTCACTGAATTCAATGAGCCAAATATTTTGAGGTCAACATAGAACAAAAGGTCAAGATACTCCCAAGGTCAACAACTATGGTGGTATTTCTAAAATCCTCAATTTTCGTCCGATTGACTTGAAATTTGAAGTGGATTTATATTGTTGATTCAGCGGCACTTAAGAGCACCGCCGTCTCTGGAGTTATAACGCCGGCTCGTTCGGCACAGGTCTCGGGTCATGCGCCTCAGATCGCGACACCAAAGTACCCCTGGGCCTTACCAGTTGGGGATATAGACCCCGGCTACAGACTGGGTTTGTCATAGACCGAGCGAAGTCTGCCACAATCCGTAGCCTATTTGGTTTTCAATACAAATCGAGCAATTGTTCCTCAGCGTGGCACGAATAAATTCAAGGTGGCAAATTTCATATGAATCAGCCAGATTTATTGGGGACACATTGGGGAACACGACACAAGCAAAGCATTCACGACAATGTTATTGGTTCACGAAAAAAATTTTCACGAAAAAATAAGTGACCACTATATTCGTTATTGGTGTGTGTCTGTTGGGTAGTCGATCTAGTCTACCCTTATTATCAGTATTTCCATCGATATGTTTGTCTGTCTGTCTGTTGGCTGCTCTTAGAGCACCCTTATTCTGGACATTTCCATCTGTCTGTCTGTCCGCAAAACTTTGGTCAAGCCTAGGGGCTAAACCACTCAACCGATTCCAATGAAATTTGGTAGGTAGGACCGATATTTCTGGGAATCATGTGCTTTCGAATATGGGACCCCGGGCCCAAGCAACGGCATAGTAACGGCCCTTTAAAGTGGTCAAAAAATCTCCAAAAAATCGAAAAATCTGGAGGTATGTGCTCTCCCTAGTGCCTTTCTTGTTTTCTTTGCAATCATTGGGCTGCGTTTGTTTCTGTTTCGTTTTCCTGTGTAGTATTTGTCATTTTCTCCTGTTTTTGGAAGTTTGTTGCTTAATAGATTAAGGATCCATTTAGCAACAAACTTCCTGATGTCATCATACATGACCATCTGTAAGGTAAAATCCGATTAGGGGACAAGGTGTATTGGTTGTGCAGCCAATGGGAAATTTTTCACCTAACCCCTTTTTGTCACTTAACGATTTTTTGGTTGTTGATTATTCATCTCCATCATATTGTTTGATGATATCCAGACAGTTATGGACTTCTCACCTTTGGGGATGTTGTGGAAAGTGGGAAACTTCAAGATGGCCACAATTGAATCATATTTTCATATCTTTGTAACTAGACATTTTGCAAACATGTTTAAAAATGTCCTTTTATATGTTTTCAGACATGAGGAATGTGATGCCACCATTATTTCTTTCTTTTTTAATTAAAAAAAAAATCAATGGTAGTCAGATGTATGCAACAAATGACTGCCAACGTGGAGAGAAACGCCGATACTAGTATCTCAAATTCATCAACCAGATAACATAAGATCATGATCACAATGATTTTTTTCTGTTTTCAGATGTGGAGAATTAAACAGCATCATAGTTTCCTGGAAAATGCAGATTGAACAATGTGACACAATGCAAATTGTGAAAATGGCAACCAATATGTACACAGTGGAGCATACAGTGTCTTTATAACTTGTTTAGCTGAGAAGTGAATTGAACTTTTGTGTGGTTTCAGATGTGACATTTATTGTTACAAATGTTTATTTAAACTATGTACACGCCATGAAATGGCTGCCAACAACGGCTGTCATATATTGTAATCTATTTACATTTGGGTTTTAACAAAATTATGTGGACATCTTCATTTATTTGCAGTTGAAAAATGGAAGATTCGTGCACGCTCAAGTCACGATATGGCGATGAATATGATGCTAACTATTCATGTTGTGCAAATAATGGACACAGCTACACAATATCGTAAATGCAAGCAAAATATACTGAGATGGCAGATGCACAGAGCTAGAAAAGCAGTTTGCATGAAATCCAAACCTGACAGTTTGATTCCACAAGAACTGTGTGTTGAGGTACATTTCCAAAAATAATCTTTAAAAATCTATTTGGCAAAGCCATGTAGCTGATGATGAAGCAGGCCCATCATCAAAACGATCATGCTGTTCTTCAAGACCATTTGACTTTATTCTTCACTGTTTTTTTTTTACCCTGGGGACTTATGTGAGCTCGATATCGATGAGAGGTGGAGACCTGTGTATATGTGTGTGGTTTTTGGAGTTGCATGATTATTAATGAATGCATGATGAACCAGAACTGATGATGCGGAATTGAGAGTGACGTGAGTGGGCTGTCCAGTGAGTGGAGCAGGAGACGTGATTAAAAGCTGTTGAGTTTCGTGTGGGCTGTCTTTGCGACACAACATGTTGGCGACGAGGATGATGGCTCACCTTGTTCTTCCATCACCTGTTACATACCAAGTCCGGTTGAGCCTTCGATACCTTTTATCTCATGGATGTGCATGTTCAAGAACTTCATGCTGGCGCTAAATTATGACACTTTCTGATGCGAGGAAGCGCGCATTGCTCATACACAGCCTTTTTCATGCCGAAGGTGAATGCTGTTTTCTAACGATACAAGTTTCGTCAACGAGCACAGAGGCCAGGTGAATCCACTGCTCAGTTCGTTGCTGCTTTTCGTGAGATTGCGGTTAATTGTGAGTTTAGTGACCTCTCTGATGAAATGATACGAGATCAGCTCGTGAAAGAAACTCTTACAGCTCGTATACGTGAACAGTTGCTTTTGGAACCAGAGCTTACGCTGCAGAAAGCCCTCGAAATGGCGGGAAAAATCGAATCGGCCATGGCGGAAGCAGAAGTGATTACATGCGGCATGTCGACGTCCTTTCAGGATGTAAATACAACACCAGCACGTACCAGTGTGGGGAAATACAGACGTGACCCCATCCACAGGAACACATCAAATGAAACTGCAAACCCAAAATTTTCACAAGCTCGACAGTGATGTGGATTTTTTAAACCCACCTTGTTGTGATCGTTGTCCTCCTGAAGGATTCTAACTGGCCGATTGTGGAATCCTATTTGACTTCAGACAGAGTTTAACGTTTGTCCGATTTGATTATAAAATCCTACAAAAACCCTATCGATACTGATAAAACTGATGTCCACACAAGTCCTTCCTTGTGAAACAATTTTATTTTCTAATTATACACAATACACTTCTCACCCTTGTACAATGAACTTAAGAATCCCCATTTGTTGCGATATTATTTGGTTCTATTTCATTTATTCTTACTTTAGTTAACAGTTAGACCAACCCGATTCAATTCACTTCTACATTACATCAGAGAGTTTTATTCTAACTTGGTACTTGGTCAGTTCCAAGGAGTACAAGCCACTGAGAAACTATACTTCCTCACTTGCTTGCACTGAGAACAATGTGCCTTTCAAAACATTTATACTTCCGTGAGAGAGAGGTTGGGGGATATTCACCCAGACTGTAGATGTGTCTTTTAGACAAAAAGCCACTTCGTACATTTTCTAAGCAAAGGTTCATTTATCAGCTCAGTCACTCTGCTCCAGAACAACACATTTCTTATCATTTAGGGCAAAAGTCTTTTGGCCAGAAATGACAGCCAATTCAATTTGCAGCATAAAAGTTACATTTCTGAAACTCCATTTGTTACAATTTAAAATACATTAATATAAATTTTTCCCCCACAACAGGTACGCCAAGAGAGGACTTGTTATCGTTGTGGATCTGCAATGCACTTAGCCAATTACCCCAGATGTCCTGCAAAAGATGTAAATTGCAGGCAGTGTGGCAAAAGTGGACATTTTGCTTAAGTATGTCGCAGTGAAGACCACAAATACCAAGTTCGGGAAGTGACTGTGCCAGATGTGACTGTTTTAAGCATCAACACACAAGCCTCTGAATAAATTAGAGGGAACCTATTTTGTGATGTCCGTCTTTGCACACCTGATGGACAGGCATGCTCAACTAAATTGCTGGTGGACACATATTCAGTTGTTTCCATACTTCCAGAGTCTACCAACCTGGAGCATTTCAAGAATGCACTTCTTACATAACCAAAATTACACTTGGTGACTTACCTAAAAAAAACGATCACTGTAGTTGGTAGTCTTCAAGTTCAGATGCGACACAACCATGTTTCTGTGCCTCCTGATTTCTTCATTGTGCCTTCTGGAACACCTACACTCGGCATGGACCTCTTCACCGCTCTCGGACTGAATATTCTTAATGGATGTGTTACTCCTGCATCAGTGTTAAGTACCTCTGTGCATCAAACATCGGTTTGGCAGACATCTAATCCTAACGTCACTGGAACTCTCGGCTATGCAAAAGGATTTGTACACAGAGTGAAGATAAGGCCCGACGTGGTGCCAATTCAGCAGAAGCTTCACCGTTTACCTTTTGCTGTCCGTGATGCTGTCTCGCAAGAAGTGAAAACGCTTGAAGAAGCGGGTATCAGTGAGAGAATTGACTCTTCCGAATGGGTTTCATCTATTGTCATGACACATAAGAAAACGGGAGGTACACTACTTTGCGTGGATCTTCATGAACCCAATAAGGCGATCGTAATAGACAGTCATCCACTCCCACATATTGAGGAGGTATTCACAGAACTTCGGGGAGCGAGAATGTTTTCTACTCTTGATCTTCAGAGTGCGTACCATCAAGTGCCCTTGCATGAGGAAAGCAGAGACCTTACGGCTTTCATAACACACGAGAGACTTTTCCGTTTTTGCCGTGTTCCTTATGGTCTTGCTTCTGCTCCCAGTGCATTCCAGCGAATGATGTCATAGATCTTAGCTGGCCAGGAGGGCGTCCAGTGTTCCCTAGATGACATAAATGTGTATGCTTCGTGCCCTGAGAAACACGAGGAACATATTCAAGCTGTTTTGAATCGTATTGATCGAGCAGGCTTAAAACTGCATTGTGACAAATGTCATTTTAGGAAGGCTGAACTTTCTTTTCTGGGTCACGTGATCTCAGCAAAGGGCATGAGCCCAAACACTGAACATGTGGTGGCAGTAACACAAGCACCACCCCCAATGGATGCATCTGCTCTGTGTTCTTTTCTGGGTTTGACTTCTTGGTACTCCAAATTCATTCCAAATTATGCAACAGTCGTGGAGCCACTTCATGCCTCACTGCACAAGGATGCTGACTTTTCCTGGACTGAGGCTGCGCACACTCAATTTGAAAGGGTAAACAGATTGATTGCTAACAGCCCAGCACTTGCTTTGTTTAACCCTACTCTGACCACCATTGTGACCACAGACGCGTCTGATTATGGACTTGCAGCAGTGCTCACTCAACTTCATGAGGACTCTACAGTGGAAACAGTAGCATTTGCCTCAAGAACGCTTACAGAATGTGAACGCAAGTACTCCACGGTAGAGAAGGAAGCACTCACCTGCATCTGGGCAACTGAGAAATGGCGTACTTACCTGTGGGGTCGGAAATTTATCCTGCGTCCAGACCACAGTCCACTGACCACACGACTGTCTTCAAAAGGTCTTGGTCGAGCTGGAATGAGAATTGCATGTTGGTCTGCATGCTTATCGTTTAACTACGAAATTGTGTACAAACCTGGCCATCAAAATGTGACTGCAGACTGTTTATCGCGGTTACCACTACCCATGACAGAGCCTTACCATGGACCGGATGTAGAAATGGTGGCTTTCGTGTCCAGTGACTGCGCTGTTGTACCTGTGCAACAATTCAAGGAAACTTGCAATAGATAGAGGAAAATACTTGCAAGGAAACAGAGGGTGTGAGGATATGTCTCCAGAGGATGTGAAGGGTATTGATGCCACTGTACTTCCCTACTTTCACATTCAGAATGAACTGGCTCTACAGGAGGACTACTTGATTCGGGGCACTCACTGTGTGATAGTGCCGACAGAACTTCAATCCAAGTTAATCCAGCTTGCCCACGATATGCAACAAGGACTAAACAAAGGTTAAACAAATTGTAAGGACTAAATAAAGGCTGCGTGACCTCTACTGGTGGCCAGGGATGGACTCCCAAGTGGAGGTTGCCATCAAGTCATGCATTACTTGCCAAATGCATGATAAAACAGTTGTCACTCGGGTTCCACCTTTGCAACCAGTTCTGCTTCCTTATGCTGCTTGGGAAAATCTTGCCATCGATATAGTGGGACCACTTGATAACGGCCAAATGGACTGTCGCTATGCCATTACCTTAATTGATGACTTCAACAAATGGCCAGAAGTAGCTTTTACATCCCAAGTAACATCTGCTACAGTTACCAAGTTCCTGACTACAGTATTCAGTCATGAAGGAAATCCGCGGGAACTTATCTCTGACAATGGATCTCAGTTTGTTTCAACTGTGTTTGAAACATTCCTGCAGGAAAGAAACATCAAACACTGCCATAGTTCTATATCTTACCCACAAGCCAATGGGGAGATAGAATGCTTCAACAGAGTGTTTAAGGACTGTTTACATACTGCAAATCTCGAAGGGAAGCCCTGGAAATCATTCGTACCCTACTTCTTGCAAACGTATCGAGCTGCAAGACATGCAACAACTCATCGGACACCTGCTGAACTTCTACATGGACGTACATTGCACACCAAGTCAGGGCCAGATTTTCCAATCGGCAACAGAGGCCATTGGCCTAGGCCCACCAGTAACTGGGGGCCCACCGGGGACTTGTAGGTTCTCTGATCGGCCAAGGACTAGGCTGGTAGGCCTTATAGTAAAATGAATAAAGTAAAATAAGGTAACGAAAAATATAACAGTACATTTTTAAATGCCCGTTTCCCACCATCTATCTATCTATCTATCTATCTATCTATCTGTAGATTATATACATTACGTGTTGTATTTAGTGGACTTCATTGTAATATTACGTGTGTTTTTGTGTTCTTATTTTGTGATATTGGTATCTCTTATACGAGACTTGAACTAATTTATTATTACTTCATGCTTACAGATTATTCTTGGAATCTTTGGGATTCTCATGAGATAGATTAATTATGTCGCCCCAGAAGAAATATACGAGTGGCTCACAAAAGAGAAAGTTAAAATAAACCAAAGCTGCACAACTCTAATCACTTCCAAAGCTAACAACCTTTTTATGAACTATGATGACCTCAAAGCTCAACTGGAACTCCTTGTCAGTACCTATTCCACTGACCTGGAAGCATCTGTTTTAAATGAATTTTTGCAGTTTAAAGACATTTTGTCTTCCCAATCTGACAGGCCAGTGACAAACATTTCCACTTTGTTGTGGTCTAAAGATGGTATTTTGACAACTGCCTTTCCAAACATTAGTATCTCGGTAAGAATGTTCCTTACCATCCCCATTACAAACTGTCAAGGAGAGAGGTCTTTCTCTACTCTATCTCGGGGGAAGAATCACCTGAGATCAACTTTGGGACAAACCAGATGAAACTCACTTTCATTACTATGCATTGAATCTGACCTCCTACAATCCCTTGACACAAACAGTATCATTGACAAATTTGCCATACAAAAAAGCAGGAAAATGTCATTTTGAACTTCACAAAGTTGTGCTTGCAAAATTTATTATGCTTCACTTTCATTGTATTTTTCCATTATTCCTATGTGGAAGATGTACATGTTATGGAACTTGGTTTACTTTGATATGGAACTAATTTGATTAAAAATTATTGATGTGTTACATTATGTTGTAATTCTTTTTTTTAACTTTACAATCGTACGATATCTCTATTATAAGCTTGCACACTAAAAACTCGGCTCGCCGTCACACGATCCCTATGAAATTGCTGTGGCGTTTAGCGGACATGCCGACAATGTCTGGGAAGTCTTGGCGTTCCATCGTACCACTTGCATTTTGCACAATGCGTATTTTTGTCATTCCCCGTGTATGGTCTGTCGTCTGCTACCAGCTATGTTGTACTGCTATCCCGTGCATGTGCACGGGTATCGCTAGTTTATATATATATATATATATATATATATATATATATATATATATATATATATATATATATATATATGATATGATATATATATGATAATATATGTATATGATATATGTATATTTTATCTGTATATTTATATTTTATATATATGTATAGATAATATATGTATATTTTATCATATATATATATGATAAAAAATATGATATATATATATATATATATATATATATATATATATATATATCATATTTTTTGGGGGCCGGGGGCACTGATAAGGTTTGGCCTCGGACCCACAAGCAAGTAAATCCGGCCCTGCACCAAGTTGCACATTGGGGATCATCAAATCAGTGTACCTGCTGCAAGACGTGAGGATGTGAGACACTGTGTTCAACAGAAACAAGAGAAGTCTAAACGATACACAGACAAGCATCGAGGAGCGAAACCTTCTACCTTCCAATGTGGTTCTTTCGTGCGAGTTCGGAAACCTGGACTTCACCAGAAAGGACAAAACAAGTCTACCCAACCCATCAAGATCAGTGGACAAAGAGGTCCTGCTACCTACAGACTCTCTGATTGGAAACTGTGTAATGCAATTCATCTAGCACCTTCAAAATTGAGACCTCAAATGCATTTTCTGCTGGAAGTACGACAGGTTCTGAAGAGTATCGGGCACATAGCTCTGTCCAACAAATGCCTCCACAAGCTTTTACCCCAGGTGTTCGTCGTGGGATGAGATATCGTCGAGCCGCTCAATAGACCAAGGACTTTGTCATGTGACATGTTACCTTGCATTACATGCTTACTATATATATATATATATATATATATATATATATATATATATATATATATATATATATATATATATATATATATATATATATATATATATATATATATATATATATATATATATATATTGTTGTGGTTACCAAATTCGCAAACCACCATTCAGGTCCCTTAGGTGAGATATCTCGGTAAGTATATGTGTAGTTAGGCCCAAACCCGTTGTTTAGTGGGAATACATGTCATTTATGCGTGCTGCGACTCTTCAGGATAGCCGTTTTTCTTTTGCTATCTTTATTTTGGACCAACCGCCATTGTTACCACCACCAGTCACAACATCAACCACCAACCACAACGCCGCTTCACCACAACCGCCACGCCGCTTCACGTCACACCTCGCAACCGTCGCATCGCCACCGTTCTTGCGCCACTTGTGGGTACCGGTGTTGGACTCGTGCAGGGCGCGCGCCGAACAGCGTGTACAAAACCACAGATTTTCTGCTTCAAAAACGGATCAAAAACGACACACGCCCACTTTTGTGCCGTCCAATCGGTGAGCGATGGGCGATTTGGCCCCGCCTCCAGGGCGTTGGAGGGTGATCGCTATATGCAAATTTATGGATCAAAAAGCATTCACGCCCACTTTTTCTCGGGCCAATGGGGAGCGAGGTGAAAGGTCGAAGGGAGGGGGTCAAAGATGAGAGAGCGAAGCCACGGGGCTTATATAAGCGACCGCGTTCGTCAGTCAAGGGAATGAGAGAGTTAAGACTTCGCGGGCGGTGGAGTTGGGAAGAAGAAGCAAGAAGGAGTTGGTCATCGTCGTGTGCGTTGGAGTTGGAGCAAAGAAGACGGAGCTGTGGAGAGGCGGCGAGGGCAGACGAGGGGGTGCTCGCGTCGTGCAGGGAGCTGCACACCAGGGAGGCCGACGGCGCGACCTGGCCGAGGTGGAGACGCTCGTCGCAGGACTCGAGGCAGAGTAGAAATGCTCTATACCCCGAGCATCAGCAACCCCCTCCTGTTTCCCCCCGCGCTGAGATAGTGCGACCAAGGGGGCCCCTTTCCCACCCCCTACCAGACACTGCCCGCGAGGCCCGCGGAGTTGAGGCACCATCGCCGCTCCGCGTCTCATCACCAGACGGGTAGGCCCGACCCGGTCTCGGCCTCAGGCCCGCCTCATCCTTGAGGGTTCTCTTTTCTTTTGTTTTTGGGAATGTGTGTTGTCGGCGCCGTCTGTGAAGTAAAATTGCATAAGTGTTGCCATGTGCTCGCGTAATCGGTATTAGATCTGCATCGTCGCATTTGCTTTTTGTGTAAATTGCATTGTGTTTTTCTTTTCTATGTGCTTTTGGTGGAATTGAATATGTGTGCTTTCCGTTCATCGCGAATAAATGTGCTTTGTGTTGAACTGTTTCCCGCTTCGCTTCGTCGTTTCTTTCATTGAATCCTCATCTTGCTTCACGTAAAGGGTTGGTAGTGGGCTGAACACGCCCGATAATTAATCGAACCGTCGAGGTCGACGAATAACACCGCTCGGTTATCCCGATAGTACGGAACGGGTCGCTTAAGTGGCCCGTGTTCGAAGTCGACCTGCGGCGAGGTGCGACCGCCCGGTCTACCCTCCGTGTGGGTACTTAGGTAGGTCGAATTTGGCGAGCAACCCTATCCCACGTGGGGGCTGATTGGCTCGATCGCGGTGAGACCGAAAGGTCCACCCATGACTGGTTCCCGGCGTTAGTCCGAGAGGGTCACGACTGGATTGTCCGTCCGGTGGGCGACGTGCCGCGATTCGAGTTACGTGGCCGTCAGCACGCCGGCGGGCGCGAATCCGCAACAATATATATATATATATATATTTTTTTTTTGGGGGGGGGGGGTTGGTGTTTCATCACCAGTTGTTGTTTTCATGAAAAAAGGAATACGTGGTATTGGGAGTTGCATGAATGTTGATGAATGCATGACAATTACATGCTCACTATGTTCTTTGTTTTTTTTCATTATTAGTTGTTATTTTCACGAAAAAACGAATATGTGGTATTGGGAGTTGCATGAATATTAATGGATGCATGATGAGCCGGAACTGATGAGGCGGAATGGATAGTGACGTGAGTGGAGCAGGAGACTAAAAGTAGTTGAGCTGAAGATCCTTTGTGTGGGCTGTCTTTGCTCCACACCAATGTGCCAGGCTACTTATTCAGAGCATGGCGGTCAACCTTACAAACTATATTTGCTTGAGAAGTGTTACATCCAAGGAGATGACTGGGCAGATGAGGCGAGGCTTCGGGTACAAGGGTCACTGAGTGACTTGCATACAGTGGAAGCTCGATACCACAGGGATGGAATGAGTCGGCCCTTTGGAAACAGGAAATTGATGCAAGATGAGTATGAGGCAGTGGCAACTCAAGATGAAATATACTTGGCACTAAAGTATATGATCAAGGCATTGTGCATTGTCAAAGACTGCATGTGGAAATTAATTGAATTGTTTGAAGAGTACACAAGTCATTGAGGTAGTACATTAAGTAGGGCACATCTGGTTAATGAGCTACGTCATCACTTTGCAGGTGAACATGCACTCAACTTATTGGGCGACTGACACACACAGCTTTCTCGGAAGTCATGATACAAGCCACAAATGTCATGCTGGTCTGCTATGGTCAGTCTAACTGACAGTAAATGACAGAAGCATGGAAAAAAATGTGGTCATCAAAAGTTGGTTGAAGTAAAGCCTGTGCACCAAACCTCGGTTCACGGCCTTCCACCATGAAGCCTTTCGAGAAAATGTGGCCAAGGCCCACATTCAAGTAGCAATTTGGTTATGCTGCTGTAAAGTTTAAGCCAAATCAACCCGCACTAAAACCAACTCCTTACTGATGGTCAAAGGAGAGGGATCCAGTGAATTCAGTCCAATTGCTGTTCTAGATTGCTGTTTCATCTGTTTCATCCTTGAAAATTGCTGTTTCATCCTTGCTAGCACCAACAGAGTTGCTGAAGCTGATAAGGTGTTCATGTCAAAGCCAGACACCACACAAGACGCAAAGATGTAGCTGCAACAGTTCCAACATGGCATGTACAATGTTCTGCTCCTATCAGGGTGGATATGCCTGCAACAATTAGAGGACCAGAGAAGTTCAGCATCTGTTTGATGAAAATTTGGAGGACAGGTTACTTTAAAACTGAATATTTCCATAAAGATGCAAACATGAGATTTAAACAATGAGTTAAACAATACTAGTGTACTGTATAACAGTCGTCATTTCGTATGTTATGAAAGATGTGGCTTTGTTTACATACACAACTAGAAGGGCACTCGATAGAGCACATACCTCTGCCACGCAATGCCTGATCCACAAGAACATATTGGGCCCAATACATTTTTGAAATATCATGCTATATATATCGGTTTTGACCCAATCTCTCAATGGTAAAGAATCACTTAAAAAATTTAATAATTCTCGTATCCAGATCCCGATTCAGATCTTCACCAAAATCAAAACAATTCGTCCTTGCCACACATTCAATGGGTCAATTTCAAGTCAATCGGATTAAAATTGAGGATTCTAGAAATCCCACCTAAGTTGTTGACCTTTGACCAATGTTGACCTTTTGACCTCTAAAACAACAGGCTTCTTCCTCATGACAAACTCTACCATGTGGTGAAGTTTCGTGAAGATCGGTTTAAAATTGTGACCTATAGGCGACAATCAGACAGACGAACAAAAAGACAAGCCGGTCGGTGGCGATGGGTCGCCGAGCATGGAAACTATAAGATATAGAGCAAAATGGATGTCATATAGCGGATAGGGAATCATCGTAAGATTATGCATATCAAATCTCATCCAGTTCCATCTACTGATAACTACTCGGTATCCATTTGAATGAAAAGTACCGAAAATGCGGTTTGAAATCGGAAATCCCCAAAGTTCGAGGAGGTGCTGTGGGTGAATAAAGATCTAAATCGAAAATCTGGCTCGATCCTTTGTGCACAATGTATTCCAGACGATTAGCGTGAATTTTCATGACCATCCGACCATAACCCGAGGAGTAGCATTTGGCACGAAGGAACCTCCAGCTCTCGCATATTATCGATTTTTGCACTAATTGACCTTTGACCCCTGACCTAAGCGAAATCGGTCAATATGTCCTGAGGCAAAGTTGTAGTACTCATTGAGTACCATGAACCTGCAAAGTTTCATTTTTATCGATGCACTCACCTGGTCGCTAGGGGGCCTTCAATTTTCACCAATTTTCGCGCATACCCTAATTGTAGGGGGCGCTGTGGGTAAAGTATTCCATATATCACAAAAAACGGAATATATTTGATAGAGCATCACCTGTAGATCATTCGTGCCAAAGTTCATAACCCTACGTGGGATAATGGCTTTCGGAATTGATTTCGCGTGAACGGTACCGATTTTTAAGGTTTTTCGGTTGTTGCTAGGGAACCAAAGCATCCCTAGCAACCATCACAATTTCCAAAGCACTCGGTCATAAGATGTACCTACCACCAGAGTTTGGTCAAAATCCGCCCACCTTTACTACCAATTATGCTGATGACAAACGAACAAACATCCAAACAAACAAACAGACAGAATTACTGACAATAAGGGTCACCTATTTTGGTGACCCAACAGACAAACAGACAATAACAAAAGCGACTGACCAATATACTTGAAAAAATCTTTGATTTTGCAAGTAACAAACAAACAGACAGAAAAGGGTGAAAAGAAACTTCTTTCTCCTTCGTTGGTGGAGGTAATAATAATGAAAATTGCTTCACATGGCTTTTTTCTGAGCTGAACATAACCTCCTTCACCTTCGCTCTTCATTATTCTGTACAGCTGAAACTTAAAAGTTAATTTAGTCCATTACCCCACACATGCAAAGTGAAAAACAAGGTTAAGCAATTGGTTCACTCTGTCTGTCTGTCTTTCTGTCTACAAACGTCAGTTTAGGATTGAGGAATAACTTAATTTGAATTGAATGTTATATTTTGAAACCGAAGCGGAACATGATTCGGAAAACAAGCCTGTAGTTTAGCAGTACTTTGGCTTTAAGTTTGTCTCGATCGCACACGCGCAGAGAGGAGTGAGATAATGTTGTTGGTGATTATAGCTTGTAAAAACGATATACAGCAGGATATCTGAAAAAGTGATGGCTGGATTTGGCCGAAACTTAGTGGAGAGATTGGGTGTGTGACAAGGACGAATTGATTCGACTTTGGTGAAGATCCAGATCCGATAATTTTAAAAAAAAATTTTGAAGTGATTCTTCACCATTGAGAGATGTGGCCAAAAATGATATATAGCATGATATTTCAAAACGTTGTGTATGGTTTATGAAAAAAAAAAAAAACTATAGTTGATCTGGGTAGGTGACGAGAACAAGCCAATTCGATTTTGGTCAATTTAGCCTATCAGTGGGATACAAAACGTAAAATGTTCAGCCTGGCGGTGGTATGCACTCAACTGATTGCCGTTGTCATTATTATATGTTATGTTTGCTGAAATTGAGATATAATTATTTCTCGCTACATCGGTGGTAATATGTAGCACATCTATGGCCACCATTTTACCTTTTAAAAATAAAATTAAATAATGGTGGCATCAGATTCCTCATCCAGAAAACATACAACAGGACATTTTTTTTTTATACTATACCATACGACCCGTGAACCTGTTGGGTTCCCGTTGTGACAGCGGTTGATGAAAAAAAATCATTTTAAGAAAAAAAGGATAGCTCCAGTGAACTATACCGCTGAGGTTGTTTGCATTGATCAAATACTCTCTAAGAGTACTTGACTGAATCGGGAATTGATTTTTTTAAATAATTTTTTGTTGCCCGATTTGAATGAAACTTGATACTGCACACAGCAGGAGAATGGTGAGTAATATGGGCCGAAAATGTTTGCGCTGTCATGTACCGTTTTGGCTGTATTTCGGGAACATACATTACAAACATACATACGAACATACATACATACATACAAGATGAGAGTTTTAGTAATATGTAGATAGAAAACATATAAACATATATAACAGGACCTTTTCTAGTTGTGAAGATATGAATACAAGTTGATTTTCTCGATTCTGTGGTGACCATCATGGATTTTCTTACTTTTATAAATTTTACCAACAATGAGCAGTTGATACATTACCCACCTGGATATCATTAAACACATGCTGGAGATGACGAATCAACAACAACAAAAAAACTTTATCAGACAAGAAGGTGTTACCTTCTTTGGTCGTCCGACTTATGGCTCAATTAAAAAAAAAATCCAAATCCAGTAAGTTGTGAAATAGAGTATTTTCCATTTTTGTTCTCCATATAAATGAGCTACCATCATGTGAATTGTAGCGAGGATGGTGTCATTATCCCTTTAATGTTCTCCTCCAACACCTTGCAACCGTTCATCTGGAATTGCATCTCCACAGTCTCCCTGCTTTTATCAATTGAAAGAAATGTTGATCTTCGTTGCATCTAGTGCTATGAGAGTGGGTGCAGTCTTCAAACATCTGCACGTTATATAGAACTGGGGAACAAACAGACAAGAAGTTGTGCTTCCATGACAGATTGCTCATCCTGACATAAGGAAACCTAAACAAAGGGACAATACCCCTGGGCACCTACCTGGTAGCAGCTGGATAAGATAACCAGGCAGCCACTGACAGGCATGGATGGCCCACCAAATATATAATGGAGAAGAAAGTAAATACCTGTGGATGTTTTTTTAATGCCATGAACAAACCTTATTACATCAGGGGTGATAAAAGGTTGTGGTCAAGGTTCATCAAAATTATGTGTGTGGTTTCAGAAAAGAAAGCAAATACATAATTTGGGAGGCAAACCCCTTTACACTCCCGTGGACACGGATTTTTCTTGTCATGAACAAACATTGGTACAACATGGGTGATGAAGGTTGTGGTCGAGTTTCATCAAAATTTTGTGTGCATTTTCTAAGAAAGCAAATACCTCTTTTTGGGGGCAACCTCCCTATAGACCTCCTTAAACCCCGATTTTTTTTAATGCCATGAACAAACTTTGGTACATCATGGTTGTTGAAGGTTGTGGTCAAGTTTTATCAGAATTGCATGCGTAATTTATGAAAAGAATGCAAATACCTATTTTGGGGGGCAACCCCACCGGGCCCCTTCGGGTGCGATGTTTTTTTAATGCCATGAACAAATTTTGGTACATATACGGGGATGAACGTTTTGGTAAAGTTTCATCGAAATCGCTTGTGTAGCTTCAGAGAAGTTGCAAGTATTTGTGGACATACGGACAGACTGACAGACACATGAAACACCATCGCATAAGCTCCCTGGAACTAAGTTCCAGGTAAGGTAGAAACCTGCTTATCACCAGCACCTGACCTGGAATACGCTTCTGGTATGTGGAATTTTTTTTGCATATTGCATTAAACTTACTTTTTTGATTGATTGATCGATTCATTCAATCCTTCATGTGTAGCGTGTAGCTACTGGCCAGCATCATCGCCTGGAGTATGAATGTACTGCTGATGCAGTGCCTCCTGAAGGTTATTGCAACAATATCGTAATTGGTGGAAGATGCCAGTGAAAACTCACAGACTCTTCACGAAAGAAACCATGGGATATTTTTTGGGGGGTTTTTTCACTGGCTAATGCGTCCACCAGCAGACAGGACACCCAGCTTATCATCCATCCGAGGGACGGTGTACTTTGCGATGACAGTTTAAAATCAGGTCGAGAATCAAACCCAAACCAGACAGGGCACTACCTCTGCACCATGCTGTCAGACCAGTGCCAAACGATATAGCTCCTTGATATTGTGAGTGTTTAATAAATACACGAACATTCTCTGCACTTGGTATAAATCTCTAGATCCATCATTGCACATCTATTTAGTGCATTGACTCCTAATCTGGGGGACGCGCCCCCCTGAGTCATTTCCAGAGGGGGCGCGAGCCCGGAGAAAAAAAGTAGGAATTTCTGTAATTATTTTTGGAATTCTCTTAACAAGTGTTTGTATAATATCGTGATGAACATAAAAACAACAAAAGTATCATCTTTAATAATTTTCGTTTTCTATTCGCTACTTGGCCTACCATTTTCTGTATTGAAATTAATTTTAATATTTTACAATTATTTAAATTTAATATTGAAATTAATATTTTATTTTTATTTTAATATTAAAAGTTTTTTTTTTTCACAGATTTGCAGTACCCATTTCAAAACTAAATCATTTGCAATGAGTACAAAAAACGGCAACAGGTATCTTGACCAATATATTCGATCTGGATTTTTGTCCCTCCAAAAGAGTGACACAGAGGTACAACAGTGCGTAATATGCCACAAGACTGAGCAATGATGGCATGCGGCCCACACGCTTGGAACGCCACTTGAAGACGATGCATCCTGCTCTAGCTGCCAAACCCAAGTCATTCTTTGAAACAAAAGGCAGTCCTTGAAGCAAGCTAAGATGGACAGCAGTGGAGCATGTTGGCAACAGATTTCAGAGGTTGTTGAGGCTTCCTATGAGATCGCCATGTTGATTGCAAAGAGCAAAAAGAGCCATAATGTCGCAGAGACTCTCATGAAACCAAGTGTACTGCGTGCAGCAGAGCTCGTTCTGGTGAAGGACAGTGCAAACAAGCTTTCCCAAATCTCTCTATTAAACGATACTGTCAAGGGAAGGATCGATGAAATGTCTCAAGACATCAAAGATCAAGTTCTCGACCAAGTAAGAGCTTCTCCTGTATTTGCCATTCAGTTGGACGAAACGACTGATGTTGCTCAGTGTTCTCAGCTACTGATGTATGCTCGTTTTGTGTCAGGAAATAGTGTAAAAGAGGAAATGCTCTTCTGCCATCCCATGGAAAGTTATAAAATGGCAACAGGTATTTTTCAATGGTATCAAACTTCTTCCAGGAAAATCAACTTTTGTGAGACTCGCTGGTCGGGGTGTGTACTGATGGAGCTCCGGCCATGCTTGGTTTGCAATCTGGTTTCATAACAAGAGTGAAAGAAAAAAGTCCATATGCTATAGGTACGCACTGCATCCTTCATCGTGAAGCCTTAACATCCAGAACTCTGCCTGCTGAAATGAGGGATGTCATGAACCTGGCTATAAAGGTAGTCAACTTCATCAAAGACGGGGCCTTAAACAGTCGTCTCTTCAACCAGCTGTGTGTGGATATGGATTCTGAACATCAAGCCTTGACCTTTCCTTGGGAAAGCCACATTTCCAACCTGACCTCCAAAACCGACTGGGAATCCTCCATCATGCAAACTCCTTCCTCAGCCCACCTGAACTCCTGACCACTTACAAAGCTTTCGGCCGCAGCCTGATAGAGTACTGCTTTCCCGTCTGGGCTGGTGCTCCTGCCTCCCACCTTTCTCGGCTTCACGATGTGGAAACCAAGGCATTTCGGATCATTGGCATCTCCCGTGGGACGTGGAGGCGTGCGGGAGAGTCTTTGGGCCTATCACTCTCTCACTGCAGGCTGGTCGGTGGTTTGTTTTGTCTTCTACTGTCTCCTCTCCACCCTCGCCCCCCCCCCCGCTCTCTCTGCGATTTGTCCCCACCACATTTCCGTAGAGCGCTCAAGGTCCGCCAACAACCCTCTTCTGGTAAAACTACTAAAATCACGAATCACTGCTCACCTTCACTCTTTCATTCCTCTTTTTTCCCGCCTTTGGAATAAACTCCCTCACTCTGTTCAATTCCATTCTTCCCTCCAGGCCTTGAAAACAGCTGTTCACCACCACCTATCATCCCACATCCAAATCTTCGATCTTTTCTACCCCCGTTAATCCACCCAAGCCCACCTCCTTCAAATTCCCTGCTTTCCTTCCTGAAAGTCCCTGTAATGTTCATCTTCTATACCCCGTGTTCCCCGCCCCATCTCTCTCCTTTCCACAGATCTCCTAATGTGTCTGTTCCCCACTGTTTTGTCCTTCCCTCTCCCGCCCCTCTTGTCTCATGCCCCCTTGCTGTGCATTGTGTGTTAGCTCTCATACGAGCCTCAAAGATATACAAAAAAAACCCTTGCTTTTCCACACAAACGCACGATGGCTTTCAAAGGGAAACATGCTTGGACGGCTTTATGAACTACGACAAGAAGTGGCAACATGTCTCGATTCGCAGCAGAAAGCAGATCTCCATGACAAGTTCCAGTCTGAAGGATTTTTGCTTTCTCTAGCTTACCTGATGGACATCTTTGAAGTGCTGAATGCCATCAACCTCAAACTCTAAGGGAAAAACATCAACATAATCACACACCATGACGTCATTCGAGCCTTTATGGCCAAACTCGATCTCTGGAAATGTCGAATTCAGGATGGAAATACAGCCAGTGTTGCTAACTTGGATTCTGCTCTCAATCACAGTTACCTTGATTCTGAGTTAAAGAAACAAATAATTACTCATTTGACTAAATCGAAAGAGGAATTCATCTGATACTTTCCAGATATAGATGAGAAGCGCGAAGCCTGGAAATTCATTAGGAACCCATTTCAATGTGAAGAAGCTGATATTTCAGACGAAGTGCAAGAGGAGTTTCTTGAGTTAAAGTTCAACTCCTCGGCTGAAGAAGACTTCAAAAAACTGGATGTAGAGACCTTCTGGGTCACGTACCTTCCTGTTTACACTTTGATCTCACATCAAGCTCTTCGGATTCTGACAATGTTTGGATCAATGTATCTTTGTGAAGTTGCATTTTCCACGCTCGTTGCTGTCAAGACCAAGTTCACAAACAAGCTGAACGTTGAAGGCGACTTGCGTTGTGCTCTCTCTCTCTCTCTGGCATTCGACCACGCATTCAACATCTGGTAGCTAAGAAGAAATGTCAAGCATCTCATTAAATGTGCTCTGTACATGAGTGTTGCTTATACAGAATTCTTTGTTTAATAAAAAGACTAAAAACACGAATTTTTTTCAGTTTTTCCTTTTAATTCAGGAGGGTTTTTTTTTTTAAATCATTTGGTTGAAGATGTGAGGGGGGCGTGGAGGCAAGGACCAACTACGAGAGGGGGCATGGTGGTAAAAAGGTTCAGAACCACTGATTTAGTGATTTCTTAATGCAAGGCTTTATTAAAGTTAAGGTTAAAACAAAGTACTTATATAAAAAAAAATTGTTTTTTTTTACTTTCAATGTAATATATGTTTTCCGAGAAATGAGATTTCATTGGTGCGACGGTATCAGTCAAACAAAGAACCGACAATCTAGGAAGCGTAATGATGTGAATTTGCTGCATCCATAGTTACCACGTAGCAGTTCTAAACCGAATATTTCTCCACTGAGCGATTATAGTTAAACACTGTGATTTCTCTTCTGCACAGCTGAAGCAGATGCAGTTATGGAGCAGCAACTTATAACACCTGAAGCAACGCAACCTCATTTTGAATCGATGAAAAATTGAAATAAATGGGACTGTGTGAACCAAGTGCATTGCTCTTCTTTAACAGTTCCAATCATTAATGCCCACCTTGTGGGGTCGGCAGTGGGGAACGATTTTGGCACAGGGCTTTCGACTGTTGTAGGTATTTGTAATGAGTGCAGGGTGTTGCACATGATGCTGGTCGTCCGGCTGAACGTCCATCCGATTGTAATCCACCAGGGTGGCAGTTTAGAGCCGGTCTACATTCGAACCCAGGCTGGCCAGCTCGAACCGATGGAGAGTACACATACCTTGAAACTATCCTGCGAATTGCCATCGATCAAATGCATTGTGAACGAGCCAAGACGTTTTGGAATTGGCCATCACCATGTTTAAGTACAGGAGGCGTGCGCGTCCATTTTGAATGTCCACTTGAGGCAGAGACGAACAAACGATAAAGATTTTACCGTCGGAGCCACGTTTCTCTCCGATGCAGAGCTTGCCATTGTGGGCAATTTTCTCTAATTACACCTTAAGCTGTTTCCCGGGCACACTTGTCTCTCGGACACACAGCTCGCTTGTTGTTCTGAGGTTATAATGAAAAAAAGGGGGGAGATTTTGGGGGGAATAAAGTAGGCCATTGTGTTCCGGTAGCGGTAGCCGGCCAAATTCTGAATCCTGTGCAACGATCGTTGCAGACTAGGCAGGGGCGCTGCACACCTGCACCCTCTGGACTCTGTTGGGCAGCCCACACCTGGAACTTTGGAGGAGGCAATGATGCAACCGGCAGAACAGTTTCAAAATGGAATCCTGACCGGATGCACGTGTGCACATGATAGATGCACATCCCTGGGAAGATGAGATTTCTTAAACACAATGGAGAGTCGCGGCTCAGCCTGCTCGGCTTTTGGCTGCAGGTCCTCGACGACTCACGTGACGGTGAGACCAGTGTGACCACTCCTTGGCTTTTTCACAAGATCTTGGCTATCCGTTGTTCACCTTGGCGTCTTGGTTTTCTATGGGTTTTCTATTATCATCGCTTTTCCGAAACCTTGTGAATTCTTGGCTTTTTTCATTGGCTCACCTTGGTATTTATGAAAATGAGGAGTGGTCACACCGGGTGAGACCTTGCCACGCTGCGTGATCTTTGCTCCCCGCGGTATTTATTCACTGCTCACAAGATCGATTTCAAGGAACCCTTTTTGCCACAATGTTCCTTCGATAACCGGGAGAATTGGGTTCTTTCAAGGCGTTCGTTGATGCGAACAATGCAAGGACGACTGATGTAAAACAAAATGATATAAAGCCGTCGGCAGTGCCAGAGCGTGAGTGTGCGGGGAAAAAATGCAGGATTTGAACAAACAGCTGAAGATAACAGCTTGTTCAAACTGAGCCGACCCCCATCCCCAGTTCCATTCCATCACATTCTGCTGCCTCCGAGTGAGCGCGTCATAACGATCAAGACGACTGTAATGATGTTTTGTGCTCTGTCTGGACTTGATAGAGATGGATGAAGAGCCTGAAATGTCGCCCAGAGATCCGTTTGTGCTATTAGTCCGCAGAGATGGCGGCGCAAATTGTTTTTAGAGAGAGTTTGTATTTTTCAGTTGCCATTTCAGCATTGGAGTGGTGACATAACCACGACACCTGCGTGAGCGGAATGCCAATGGCCAACCTGACTATCAGGCAGGTTCACCATGCGACTTTGGCTCATGGAGGGATGGATCGAAATCGCTGAACGTCGATAACACATCTTTTGAGATACTGATCTCGAGCACCGCAAAAATAGCACACCCTGGGTACTCCTTGTCCAGTCAAGCCACCCTGGGTACTCCCTATCCAGTTAAGCCACCCTGCGTACTACCTGTCTAGTCAAGCCACCCTGGGTACTCCTTGTTTAGTCAAGCCACCCTGGGTACTCCTTGTCTAGTCAAGCCACCCTGGGTACTCCTTATTTGGTCAAGCCACCCTGGGTATTCCCTGTTTCGTCAAGGACGTTCTAACTCTCCCATGCATAATCCATGCCACTGCCGCGGTGCTCGGCATTAGCCGTGCACATCAAATGCGCACACAGCGCCTGTACGCGCTCCACATCAATATTTCATGTTGATCTTCACTGGAACATTCCGGATCCAATGTGTGCACGACCCCGTGAACCGTTGCTGCACCATTATGGTCCCCCAGTTATATCTGATGCCTGTCGGATCTCCCAAGCATCAAATGGAGCCACTGAAGCTTTTGCACACCTGGATAATCCCTGATTCGGCATGGTGTTCATGCGTGCGCTCTTTGATTCCAAAGCATTCCCATCTGTGTTTGAACATAGGACGGCCGGCTTAACATATATTCCACGACGCAGCCCCTCTTGCTGATATTTCATAACCCGTCGATATCATTTGGATCCGATCCCAACGGGAATCGAATCCTGTACCAGACAGCCTCCACTTGCTGCTTGAGCAGTGTCGCGCGTCGATGAAACACTTAAAACACGGACCTAGTGGCACCACCTTTCTTTCAATACAAAATCTCTCCATTCCAAAACCACCGAAGGCAGATCATTTGTGGAAAATACTATACCATCATAGGGTAGTTTGAGTGTGACGTGTGGGATGTTCAAAATGTTGTACGAACGGTATATGGACAATAGTCAGACACACCAACTTGTGTATAAAAATTCATGTCGATGTGCCATAAAGAAGGGAACAGCCCGTGAAACCCGCACACCACACACACACAGGTAACCAAGAACAGGAACACACAAACCCCACAGAGAGTCATTTATTCCCATTTCTCCTACGTCCAATGTGTACTGTCTTCATTCCTCTTCACTTGCATAAACTACCAACTATTCATATTTTGCAGTAACTATTAGTTTATTTATATAAATATTTTGTCATGAAAGCACGCACAAAACGGTGTGAAGCAAAAAAGAAATCTCTTCACTTGCAGAAACTACCGATTATTAATACTAGTACGTGCCCGTACGTGCAAAAAAAAACAAACAAACAAAAAAAACTTTCAAACCGCGTGCCAGAAACAACCACACAGGCGTTCCTTCAATCTCGCGTGCCCGTATGTGCGTGGCCGTACGTGCAAACCCCCCCCCCCCCAAAAAAAAATCTTTCAAACAAACACACAGGCCGTTCCTTCGCTCTCGTAAACGACGACTGGATTGGGGCATTGTGTTTATCTATAAATGCGCACAAGAAATCGAGAAATTATTAGAATTCAGTAAGTCATCACTATCCGGAAGTGGTGCGTGCCCGTACGGAATGTTCACATGCATTCCACAAATTATCACTTGCATTGAAGTAACAACTGCTGTGATAATTACACACAGAGTTAATTAAAATCCAAATTAAAATCAAGTTTACCTCCCTGTTTTTGCTTGCCATGACATTCGCTGCCATTGACCATTGCCACTCCTACACCACGGTAACTTAATGGTGCCCTTTCCCCATCGGCCACGCCTACGCAGCATCGTGTCTTGTCATTGGTTTGGTAAATAAATGGCCATAACTTGGGAACCACTTGTCCGATTAATATCAAACCTTGAAAACGCACATACTCAGGACCCCAGCAATATACCTGGCAAGTTTCAATTAGATCGGACCAGTGGTTGTCAAGAAACAGCGATCACACACACACACACACACACACACACACACACACACACACACACACACACACACACACACACACACACACACACACACACACACACACACACACACAGCTGGAATTATAGATAGATGTCGGCGAAACTATAATAGTATATTTATATTATTATATTAATATTTTGTAATGCTAGCAAATCGCCCAAAACGGAAACAGCAAACTATGTATGTAATTACCGTAAAAAAGGATCCCCGATGGATTGTGTCAACATGGATTATAAAAGCAGGTAATGATGCACGGTGTTTCACTCAATGAAGTTACACTTTCTGCACATTCCATCATCTTTTCTTTACTCAATAGAATCGTCCAAACAGCATAAAAAGTTAAGTTTAATGCTTTGCTTAAATAAATACACTAAGTTATAATAATTACTAATTTGTTAAAATTTTCATACTTCACTCCATATTTTTGACTGATTTTGTTCACCAGATCCGATTCTCAATTCTGACATAATATTTTGATTAATATACTTTAATTAGTCCGTTAGAGTAGATTGTTTTTCCAAATCGAGGCATGTTTGAAGTGGTCGAGCCAAATGGCACATTAGGACCCCCATCGAAGGTGAGAGGAGTCCGAGGGTGTCCAAGGATGCACCTCATAAAGGATATAATTAAATAATTCCGTTAATTATCTTCAAAAGGGGTGTTTTAATTAACCCAAACAGCCAATTTCACTCTTGCACTTCCTTGGAGTTTTTTTAGTATGCATGCAAAGTTTCAGGCTGCGAGGTTTTATGGTTTTGGAATTATGGAAGAGACAAACACACACTGACACACACACTAATCTTTTATTAGTAATATATATTTATCTATATGCCTCGTTTATACTCTTTCAGGTATGGACGCACCTTGGACGAATGTGAATATCTCCAACAGAGAACCTTGTGACGCCCCTCGTATACCGTTGGGAGAGCGATGAGAGCCGATTATAATTATTAATCCAATTTAACATCCGACGTTCTCCCACACCTCTCATACCCACCCATTTCCATTTCACCGTATCCTGAGAAAAATGCTTTCCTTGTCCTGCCTGGAAATGCTCTGTGCGTATAGCAGACAGATTGCCTTAGTAAACAGAACTTCACCGCACCGATGACAATTACGATTCGGAATAACGGTGAATAAATTCAAAATGGTGCTCCGGAGTTTGGACGTTGTGCGGAGCGCATTTAAATAAGTACACAAAGTACAATGCTGCGACGGAGAAAGATCCTTTATTTTATTTTATTATTATTTTTTTTCACTCCATTTTCACCAATCACCGTGTATATTTCACAAGATCAATAAAACATTCGTCTCGGCCTTTAACTCGACCGAAAAAGCACCTTCTGAGAGCGCCTTCGATTTGAACACTTTGTGACGTCATTCCATTAACAATGCCACAATTATCATTGTGACGTTTTATTTCTTTATTTTTGGAACAGTTTCATAATTGTGTGATTTTGGTAGACATATAAACTTAAACCTTGACGGATTGCAGTCCATAATCAAAGGTTGCATTTCATGAGATGTTCGGACCCGTGAATAGAAAGAACTATAAACAGGTTGTCCTGTTTGAATGGAGAAGCAATTTTCATCAGACACACGTGCATAGAGTTAAACTGTCAACGGGCCTTCAAAGGCACAGCTACTGCCCTTTGGCAAAGCAAACTTTCCTGACCCTGTGTGCTGGCATTCCGCTTACTCTATTAGCATAATTTGCCCTGTGGGCAATGTCGAGTTGGGCTATTTGCATTCCAAAGTTGCTGTGCGCACACCCAAGAACAATCTACCTCCTCCCTCGGACGACATCATCAAAACCATGAATCATCTGGAGAGACGTTTCGACAATACGCATTGAATAACCAAACTGTGTTACTTGTCCTTGATTTCATCATTTATTTCACATTCATTTATCCTTGCTTGCACCCCGAAGAGAATGCCACAACTGAAGAGAGTGTCTGTGGTTGATTTATGTGGTTGTGTTGAACACGGACGAAATTGATGTGCATGGTGCATTCCCAGACTTCCTATTATATCGAGAATGGACTCAGGAGTTGACGTTATTCCATGGAGGAGTGAAATGAGCTCATTACAAATGGATAACTTGAGGTGTGTGAGAATCACCAATCCGCCAGGAGATAGTCACGTCGGGAATCGAACCCGGACTAGATGGCTCAAAGTTGAGTGCGCGACCTCCATGCGCCATCCTGTCAGACGTATTCAATGTCGAAGTGAAATGAGCTTATTACACTGGAGCAGTAGTGATAAGAAGTTTCATCCTGTCGCTCTGGAAGGATCATCAAACAAACCGACTTATCTATCTCCATGGTCAACACTGACATCTGGCATATGGGTTCAGTTTATGGAATGGTTTGTGGGCCCCACCATCATCCATGACCTATCTGAGGATGACCAAATTACAAAGCTAGCCTTCAGTCGTTCAAAGTAGAATGATACTCACAGCCTACAAGGCCTTTGTACAGAACTCAAGGGATTACTGCTGCAGGACTGTGCGCTAACATTACCTATGTGTCACCTGGATTCTATACGGAATCTAAAGATCAACATTATTGACATTTCCAGCAATGAGGTCGAAGTACAAGGCCCGTTGCTCTCACATCGCAAACAGTTCGGTCACCTCCGTTTTTTTCCCCCCACCTCTCCTCTAGTCCAGCTAGTCTTCTGTTCTTATATTCCTCTGAGCCACCCCTGCATTTCCAGGAGGCATGTGTTCTACCAGTAACATCATCCTGGTTAAATTCCCAAAAGCCAGGCTTACTGCACACCTCCACTCTTTTGTTCCTCTGTTCTCCCGTTTATGGAACCACCTTCCTGAGGCTGTTCATTCCTGCACTTCTCTTCAGGGCTTCAAACAGATGTTGCACCATCATCTCATGTCACCTCCCCCACCCCAATCCACAACTTTCCTACCCCCAATAACCCGACGAAACCCAACCCTCATACTTACAGGTCATTGTGTTTCCTTCCCCCTTTCTCTCTTCCTTTTCTGTTCATTAATTCCCATACAAGCTCTTGCCGGCACCGTGGTCAAATTCCAAATTGCTGCCCGAACCGGCAGAGGGCATCATAGCGGTGGCACAGCTGCACCCTCAGCCAATGATGCTACCCCACAGCCTTGTTTTGCATACCAACGAATAAGAATTCCCATATTTATTTTTTCCAAACATGACCCCACATTATCTTCTCAGTCACCCCACTCGTCCGTGAGCCTAAGTGTGCCATTAAAAAAAAGAACTAATGGGGGCATTCTACAGTGTATATATATATATATATATATATATATATATATATATATATATATATATATATATATATATATATATATATATATATATATGAAGATTACAGCAAGGAAGGATGTGTAGGCTACTTGTTCGGAAGCATTATTGTGCAATTCCAGCCAATTAAAAAGTTGCTCCAATAAAATTAAATATCCTATCATGCAGAACTGTCTCTCTCACTGTATTACTGATAAATGAGTTCTCGAATAAATAATCTTATTGCTTTGTCTTCATTACACCTTGACGCGCCTCGACGGGAACTGACTTTATCGGAAAGTTGCGCAGTCTTCCTCACCCAACGCCCCCAATCCCACCTCCTCGTCCATCGCTCGACTCCCAAATCCAGCAGATCGGTGCATCGTACTTTTGTAAAATGATCCTTTTGTTTATATTTGCACAGACAATCGATCATTGCCAGATTTCCAAGGTCACGGGAAAGGAATAATTCATCTTATTGGATGACATCGTGGCTTTTCTCTTTCATGCAGACACTTTTTCCTTTCGATTACCGTGCTCTTTCAACAAGACTTTTTAACAGTAGGTCATAGATACGGCTTGTGATAAAGACTCTCCTGATAGCGAGTCAGCCTCTCATCTATTATCCCTCCCTTTGAAAGTGACGTTCATCCCCATTCCTTCTTCATCGCTGGCAAGTTGATCATGAAATGATTGTCTCTGCATTGTCAGTGCTCCAACAAATCACGTGATCAGCATGTTTTACAGTCATGTGAATAATACGAATTATAAACGTGTTCAAGTATTTTCCTCTAAAAACTCATGATAATCTTACACAGTAATGGAACGATACAAGGTGGAGCGCGTACCTCCACCAGGCTGCAGTTTACATTTTGTGTCCCATTGATAGGCTGGATCTGCATGATTCAAAATCGAATTGGCTTGTTCTTGTCACCTACCCAACTCATCCACCAAGTTTTGTCATAATCCATCCACAGCTGTTTGAGATATAATGACATATATCGTTTTTGGCTATCTCGCTCAATGGTGAAGGAGGAGAGGAGATTGGGACCATACTCTGTGCAGAGCATTGGTGCTGCCGAAGCAGTCTCCTTGGCTATTGGGCACAATCCTGGATGGGTCGCCACTTCATCACAGGATACCAGCGTACCAGCATGCTTTGTAATATATATATATATATATATATATATATATATATATATATATATATATATATATATATATATATATATATATATATATATATATTGTTGCGGATTCGCGCCCGCCGGCGTGCTGACGGCCACGTAACTCGAATCGCGGCACGTCGCCCACCGGACGGACAATCCAGTCGTGACCCTCTCGGACTAACGCCGGGAACCAGTCACGGGTGGACCTTTCGGTCTCACCACGATCGTGCCAATCGGCCCCCGCGTGGGATAGGGTTGCTCGCCAAATTCGACCTACCTAAGTACCCACACGGAGGGTAGACCGGGCGATCGCACCTCGCCGCAGGTTGACTTCGGACACGGGTCACTTTAAGCGACCCGTTCCGTACTATCGGGATAACCGAGCGGTGTTATTCGTCGGCCTCGACGGTTCGATTAATTATCGGGCGTTTTAGCCCACGACCAACCCTTTACGTGAAGCAGGATGGAGATTCAATAGAGGAAAAGACGAAGCAAAGCGGGAAAACAGTTCAACATGAAGCACATTTATTTCGCGATGAACGGAAAGCACACATATACAATTCCACCAAAAGCACATGTAAAAGAAGAAGACAATGCAATATTACACAAAAAGCAAATGCAACAATGCAGATCTAACCGACTACCGGGCACACGGCAACACTTATACAATTTTACTTCACAGACGGCGCCGACAACACATATTCCCAAAGCAAAAGAAAAGAGAACCACCCTCCAGGATGAGGCGGGCCTGGGGCCGAGAGCGGGTCGGGCCTACCGTCTGATGATGAGACGCAGAGCGGCGGTGGCGCCTCAACTCCGTGGGCCTCGATGACAGTGTCTGGTAGGGGGTGGGAAAGGGGCCCCCTTTGTCGCACTATCTCAGCGCGGGGGAAACAGGAGGGGGTTGCTGATGCTCGGGGGAAGGAGGATATCACCCTGTCTCGGGTCCCGCGGCGAGCGTCTCCTCCTCGACCTCGGTCGCGTTTCTGGCCTCTCCCTGTGCAGCTCCCGGCACCGACGCGAGCACCCCCTCGTCCGCCTTCGCCGCCGTCCCCTCTCCACAGCTCCGTCTACTCGCCCTCTCCGTCTCCTCTCTTGGCTCGTCCCAACTCTTCACTCTTGACTTCTCCCACTTCTTTCCAGCTCCACCGACGACTCTCTTGAACTCCGCACAACTGCCTTTACTGACGAACGCAGCCGTTTATATAAGCCCCGTGGCTTCGCTCTTTCACCCTTGACCCTTTGCCTCCGACCCTTCACCTCTAACTGGCTCCCCATTGGACCGAGGAAAAGTGGGCGTGAATGCTTTTTGATCCATGAATTTGCATATAGCGACCGCACTCCAACGCCCTGGAGGCGGGGCCAAATCGCCCACACTCTCCGATTGGACGGAACAAAAGTGGGCGTGAGTCGTTTTTGATCCGTTTTCTGTGGAAAGTCCGTGATGTTTTTGAATACGCTGCTCGGTGCGCGCCCTGCACGAGTCCAGTATCGGTGCCCATGAGTGGCGCGAGATGGTGTGGATGCGATGGTGGCGAGTTGTGACGGTAAAGGTCGTGGCTGTTGTTGTGAAGCGGCGTTGTGGTTGGTGGTTGTTGTTGTGAGGCGGCGTTGTGGTTGGTGGTTGTTGTTGTGAAGCGGCGTTGTGGTTGGTGGTTGTTGTTGTGAAGCGGCGTTGCGGTTGGTGGTTGTTGTTGTGAAGCGGCGTTGTGGTTGGTGGTTGTTGTTGTGATGGCTGTTGAGACGTGGTTGGTGGTGGTAGTAATGGCGGCTGGTCCAAAATAAAGATAGTAAAAGAAAAACGGCTATCCTGAAGAGTCGCAGCCCGAGTGAATGACATTTATTCCCTCTAGACAACGGGTTTGGGCCTAACTACACATATACTTACCGAGATATCTCACCTAAGGGACCTGAATGGTGGTTTGTGAATTTCGTCAACCACAACAATATATATATATATATATATATATATATATATATATATATATATATATATATATATATATATATATATACATATATATACATATATGTAATATATATATATATATATGTATATGTATATATATATATATATATATATGTATATATGTATGTATATATGTATATATATATATATACATATATATATATATATATATATACATATATATATATATATATATATATATATATATATATATATATACATATATATATATATATATATATATATATATATATATATATATATATATATATATATATATATATATATCTATATATATATATATATATGTATATATATATGTATATATATATATATATATATATATATATATATATATATATATATGAGCCTGGTGTTGGCGCAGTGGTTAGGGCAGCGGCTTAGGATCCAAAAGGTCCTGAGTTCAAGCCCCGATGGGCCACTGAATTAATACACCAGGGGTTGACTCAGCCTGTCATCCTTCTGAGGTCGGCGAAATGAGTACCAGTATACTGGGCCGGTGTATACCCCGGTTAAAATAGGTGTACCATACCCCTGTGTCGTAAGAGGTGACCAGGGTTGCGTCAGGAAGGGCATCCGGAGTAAAACATGTGCCAAATCACTATGCGGATCATACGGATGATCCGCTGTGGCGACCCCTAAGGGGAGCAGCCGAAAGAAGAAGAAGAAGAAGATATATATATATATATATATATATATATATATATATATATATATATATTGATATATCAAGCACAGGTGGAGGCCATTCAGCCCATCATGCCTGCGTGACATCAACATCATATTAATTTATCAACACAAGATCCAAAGAAGAAATTGCAAAATTTATTATTTGCGAAGAAACGGCCTGTGTGGTTTATTTATTTATTTATTATTATTATTATTATTATTATTTTTTATTTTTATTTTTTTCCGGGCACGTACTAGTTTAATAAATTATGTTATTGTGGGTTTATTATGATTATTTATTTTAAAGTTTTTTTAGTTTTTGTATTGTTTTTTTTTTCCTTCTAATGGAGGGGGTGTGGGCTTGGTTAAAAAAACACACATCAACTACACAACACCCCTTGGCGAGACCCTCATCAGCAGCCCTCCATGCACATGCACACAATCACCCATCAATGCTCAAGCTTCCTAAAAGTCCTGCCAACATCCCTTTACCCCTCTATCTCCATAACTTCCAGGTCCCTATCTAATTCCAATATAAAACGTATCTACTATTTCTGCTGCCACTACCTTTCCAGAGCGGCAATTCCATGCATCAACTACTCTCCGAGTAAAAGTCCCCTGCCTCACTCCCGTCTTAACTCTCCTCTCCTTTACTCTCAGGCCATGGCCCCTGGTCCTATCACTGTCAACTCTGTTGAACAATTCATCTGCACTTATTTTATCTCGAACTTTCATTTTCTTAAACATCTCTATCATATCTCCTCGTAACCGCCTCCTTTCTAGTGTATAAAGCCCTGTCTCCTTCAGCCGCTCCTCATGGCTGAGTCGAGCTCAGCCCGGAATCAATCTCGTACCCCCCTGTGCTGAACCCTCTCGATGGCATCGTTGTCCTTCCTGAATTGTAATGACCAAAACTGTGCACAATATTCGAGATGTGGTCCTCACTGAATTCCTATACAATGTCAACACCACCTCTTTTGATTTATAAATAATCTCCCTCCGAATACAACATAAAACCCTATTTGCTCTACCTATAGCTGCCTGGCGTTGCACTGCCTGCTTGCCTCCAATATCTATTACCACCCCCAGGTTCTTCTCCTGTGTGACACACTCCAAAATTACCCCTTGCATCCTGTAATCTCTATTTTCATTGTTCTTTCCCATCCCCAACACCTTACACTTGCCCAGGTTAAATTCCATCTGCCAGTCTTTTGCCCAATCTATACAAGTATCAATACCTGGTGTTTCAAGCCTGGTGTTGGCACAGTGGTTAGGGCAGCGGCTTGGGATCCAAAAGGTCCTGAGTTCAAGCCCCGTTGGGCCACTGAATTAATACACCAGGGGGTTGACTCAGCCTGTCATCCTCCCGAGGTCGGCGAAATGAGTACCAGTGTACTGGGCCGGTGTATACCCCGGTTAAAATAGGTGTACCAGATCCCTGTGTCGCAAGAGGTGACCAGGGTTGCATCAGGAAGGGCATCCGGTGTAAAACATGGGCCAAATCACTATGCGGATCATATTGATGATCCGCTGTGGTGACCCCTAACGGGAGCAGCCGAAAGAAGAAGAAGATACAAGTATCAATACTTTCCTGAATCTGATCACCACCCTCTCTGCTATCCACCTCACCTCCAAGCATTGCGTCATCTGAAAATTTGGAAAACTTACTCTTCACCCCATTGTCCAAATCGTTGATGTAAATAATGAATAGTAATGGTCTGAGTACAGGTATCCTCCTCTCACAGCCACTCTTTACTTCTTACCACTAAGCCAGTTTGCAATCCAATTAGCTACCTGACCAGCCACTCCACAAACCCTCACTTTGGCTAACAACCCCCGACGTGGTACCTTATCAAATGCCTTCTTAAAGTCGAGATATACTATGTCCACTGCCTTTACATCATTCACCCAATCAGACTGCTTCATCGAACTCTAAAAGATTTGTGAAACAGGAACTACCTTTGGTAAACCCATGACTACTACCTTTAATTAGTTTGTATTTGTTTAAATGGTTCTTCATCCGGTCCTTAATGTCTCCAACACCTTCCCCACAACTGAAGTCAAACTAACAGGTCTATAGTTCCCTAATTCTTCTCTGGATCCTTTCTTAAATAATGGTGTTACATTTGTTACTCTCCAATCCTCCGGTACCTGTCCTGACTCCAGGGAGCTATTTAAAATATCCGTTAACATCTTGCTTACCTGCTCAGCCACCTCCATCAATACTCAAGGTTGCATATTGTCTGGATCCGGAACCTTATCCACTCTTAGATTACCAAGCTGTTCCTTTACTTCCTCCACTCCAACCTGGATCTTCTGTAAAAGCCCTTCCTCACCTCCTCGATAGATACTCTCAGGTATTGGAAATTCTTCTGACTGTTCTTGTGTAAAAGTTGAAGCAAAATAAATATGTTTAATAAGCCTGCCATCTCACTTTCATCACTAACCACTCTCCTGGTGCTATTCCTCAATGGACCCACACTGGTCCTAACCTGTTCTTTTCCCTTGATATACTAAAAGAAAGCCTTGCTATTATGTTTAATATTCTTAGCCATGTCATTCCCATGCTCTCTTTTGGCTTGTCGAGTTGTTTTCTTTACTTGCCTCTTCACTTCGATCGTGATATAAATCTAACTCCAGTCCTGATATTTTAAACCTAATAAATACCTTCTGGTTCTCCTTCATAGCATTCCTTATCTCACTGCTCAACCACCCTGGTCTCTTTCTACTTCTAGTTTTACATCTCATCGGAATGTACTTACTCTGCACTCTACACATTTGGTCCTTAAAGGTTTCCCATTTTTTTGATGCTGATTGTCCTCTTATTAGTCTCCAAATCTACATCACCCAACTCTCTCCTCATACCCTCAAGATTTGCCTTCCTGAAATGTAATAGTCTTACCCTACTTTCCTGAACTCGAACCCTTAACAAAGTCTTTGCACACATAATGTTATGGTCACTTGCTCCGAGATGCTCCCCGACCTCTACCTCCTCCACCATATTAGGATCGTTACATTAAAGGAGGTCAAACACTGCACTCCCCCTAGTGGGCTTATCCACAAACTGGGTTAAAAAGCAATCCTGGATTAAATCTAGGAAATCCTCATGTGCTCTGCCCTTTCCCCGTTCCTGGACCTAATCTCTCCCTGGCAAGTTAAAATCCCCCATAATCAACACTTTTCCTTTACCAAATGCTCTTTTTAATTCTTCATGAACTCCTCCTTCCTCCTCTTCCCTCACAACCGGAGCCCGATAAAGCATCCTACCAGTATCTTACTGTTTTCACAATCTCTAATCTCCACCCATACAGAATCCTCCACATTAATTCCCATATAAAAATATATGTTTATATATTATACATATGGTGTACCATCCATCCATTGGGACCATACTCTGTGCAGAGCGTTGGTGCTGCCGAAGCAGTCTCCTTGGCTATTCTATTGGGCACAATCCTGGACAGGTCACCACTCCGGCACAGGACACAAACAAGCTGGCACTCATTTTACCAACCTCAGAAGGATGACAGGCACAGTGAATCCCACCTGGTGTTAATTCAACAGCTGAGTGTGATTTGAACTCAGGATCCTAAGATCCCAAGCCCACCACCCTAACCATGAGGCCAATTCCAGGCTTAAATAGTGTACATTGTCACAAGATCTTCACAATGATCTGACAAGCACCTGAGGTTCAATACCTGAAACACCCTCCCATATGTAAAAGGTATTTAAAGCCTGAGTTGTATCTTCTGTTTGTAAAAATGATCTTTCAAGCTTTGTAATCCATTGTGTTCTCATGCACCATCTAAATCAGAGCTAGCAGGCAAAACTTCGACACTGTGACAGCCCTTCGGGCCATGGTGTGCACTGGGTAAATGGAACCTGCAAACCAAACTTTTAAAATCCAAGCCTCCTTCTGGTCATGGAAACGCTTCTTACATACACAATCCAACCATCCTCCCACCGATATTTCCTGAGGCACACCATCCTGAGTCTTACCCTTGTGCGTAATTACTATTGCACCATGCGAAATTCCATTCATGTGTTCCTAATTTATCCAACAAAAGCTGGGTCGTTTATTTGGCCAGAATGTTAACCTCTCCCAATGGCTACAAGTCTGGCTTTGCAATAGTTATAACCATCATTTCCAAGTTACAGAAGCAATATATGCGTTGCACAACCATTAGTGCACGACAAGGGGAGGACAGTGAAGGGATAAAGTGCTGAGGCCATTGCGTCGAGCATCGTTTCACAGTCAGCGAGCAGTCATGGCTTCAGCCAAATAGTCAAGATGGGAAAACAAAATGGCCACAGCGTGCAAGGAGCAGATGTCACCATGATGCTTCCTCACACAATGGTCAGAGTCCGTGGAAGATCATTTAGTCAAAGCAGGAGAAAGGGAGGAGGTCATAAAAAGATCATGAGATCTTGTACGCTGTCTGAAAGGGAAAGAGGTGGATGTGATATTGTGTGTGTGTGTGTGTGTGTGTGTGTGTGTGTGTGTGTGTGTGTGTGTTTTCTGCCTGAAGGCAGGTTCACCACTGCCAAAGCAGTCCCTTGGCAAGGATTACACTGTGTGGTGTGATTTGCTATTGCCTTCGCAGCAGTAGTCAGGGCACGAAATTGGAATTAGTTCAGGGTGCTGGCAATAACTCACGTACTCTTCGCTAAAGGCACCACGGGATATTATTTAACATCTTCCACCTAACGCTAACAGACAGGACTCCCAGGTCAGGACGGCACTCCTTGTTAATGCAATGTCCGAGAGACAGTGCACTTTGTGATGCGAAGCAAACCAATCCACAAGTTTCAAGTTTGCAGTCGCTTCAGGAATCGAACCGAGACTAGACTGCTCAGGGGCAAGTCAGTGTACGACCTATGCAGTATCCTGAAATGCAGACTCCTGAGATTTGCATTTGAACCGGGTTGCTCCTTACACAGACAATTTGAGTCCATGAAACCATAGATGCCTGTGCAGCCATATGCAAGTCATACACTGTAGTGGGTCCAATCAAAAATGGATAAAACACATCGGTGGAGACCTGTAAGTAATAAAAAAAAGAGCAACTGAATAAATAAACAAGCACCCCACATAACTTTTGGGCACCACACTTTGGCCTCTGTTGTGGTTAGCTGCTTCCGCCAAGTTTCCAAGAATCATGTTTGTCATGCGTGAAAGACGCTGACAGCACAGACAGTGCAAAAAGAGAACATTGGCGGGCAATCTGCGTTAAACGTTTGCCTCTGGAGACGTTTACCCACTTTCTTTCACTTGCTGCCACTCTCAACCACTCTCTGTCCTTCCTTGGCTTTGAGGGGGACGGGAATTGGCTGCAGATGAAATTCCCTTGAAAAATCTTTGCTCCGCGTATCTCTGTCTCCCATCCGGTTAAGCTTTGTTGGTCACCAGAGCCTGGGAATTGCCTAAGTAATGGTGCGACGGTACCTCCTTCGCTGCGGCATGACATCTCCATGCCTTCCTCACAATGCTGGCATTCCCTGCACTCTCAATAACATTCCAAAAGAGCCCAACACTTCATGAGGTTTGTTGATACTTTTTAATTGATTGTTTTGAATTAAAAGGGCTGTAAGGAGACGTGGTTGAGTTTAACTTAGGGGTCTGCATCCTTCGCATGGAGCTGTAAATCCGAAGTCGCTTTCAATCTCAAGTCCTTCATGAAATTGGAATCACCATTCAGGCTCTTTCCATGTCCACACACGTCTGTTCCTGTCGTTATTTCCATGATATGTATGGTTTGGGAGTTTGTTCGACCTTCGTATACTTTCTACTATAAGATTTGTCCAGACACCAAAAATAAAAGGAAGTTAATCATATTTTGCTTTGAAAGTAAATGTCCTGAAAATTTTATGAAATTCCATCCTGTTACATATTCCTGAAAACTCTTTGAGGCAACCGGTTGCTTGAAATCAAAAGGAAAGTCAATACAAGTTCCCAAGCAGCTGCTGAATGAAGGAAAAGCCGGACTCGGAAGTCTCCAGCAAACTTCTAGGATTGCACAGCCACGTCACAAATTGCTTGGCCCTGGTAAAAGAGAATTATGGTGTGAACTGTAAAGATGTTGCAATTGTATCCCAAAGGTTGTGGGTTCAAATCCGACTGAGAGCAGCCAGTATTATGGATTTGAATTCAATTAAGGTGGAAAAGAGGTGATTTTTTTTTTTTTACAATGATTGGAGACTCTCTATATCCAATCCAACATTTCAAAGATTCATTTTAAAAATATGAGTCTGTGACGCAATAAATGATCTGTAAATCTTTATCATTAAAGGATTGCACAGCACAAGGAAACATTGTTTCACAATTGTTTCCACAAGTATTTATTTTCAATTTACAAAACTGCTTGTATATGTGTTCAGAACACAGCACTGATGAAATGACGTAATCCGCCCCAGATTGCTTGACACACATGCGCAGAAACCCAAAGTAATGACGTTTATTGGGGGCAGCCCTGGACGTATTTCATGCCTGCCAGATAAGGGTTGCAGCATGGAACGACACAATAAACCTTTAAAGAAGCCAAAAATACTTCAAAACATACCTGTGAGAAAGGAATGTGCTTCCTGATCAACTCATCCAAAAATTTGATGGCTTGCAGTATGGAGGTTTAATATATCCACATATATATATATATATATATATATATATATATATATATATATATATATATATATATATATATATATATATATATATATCCCTGTATCGTAAGAGGCGACCAGGGTTGTTCCAGGAAGGGCATCCGGCGTAAAACCTGTGCCAGATCACTATGCGGATCATACGGATGATCTGCTGTGTCGACCCCTAACGGGAGCATCTGAAAGAAGGAGAAGATATATATATATATATATATATATATATATATATATATATATATATATATATATATATATATATATATATATATATATATGAGGTGTGTTCAAAAAGTATCCAACCTTCATTTTTCGTGCGTAAACAAATGAAGCTGGGGAGGCGTGGTTTGGTGCACGTATGTAGGCGATCCAAATCCGTATGCGTGAATATTTTCCCGCCTGCAGAAGCTGTCAGTCGCCGACAGACCGCCGATGAGTGAGGAAGTGAAAGTGAGCGCCGTCGGATTTTCGTTTTTGACAAAATGACGGATCACTGTAGTCTCATCGCCAGTGATCACTGTGTTGAAGAAGTTGGGATTGCTGTTCACAGTCTCCAGCATGTCCTGTGCGATCTCCAAACGGAGTTGCTTCTGCTCAATCGTTCGCAGCTTTGGCACGAACTTCGCTGAGATTCTCCTTAAGCCCAAATCCTCAGTCACAATGGAATGAGCGAATCCAATGCTGACGACCGCCTCGTCTGCAAGTTCTCTGATCGTGATTCCACAATCCTACATCAGCAGGGTCCTCACTAGGTCAATGACGATCTCATTTCGGGATGTTGAGGGCCTACCAGAACGTGCTTCACTTTCCACTGATGTGCGACCATCTTTGAAGTGGTTGTACCACTCTTTTATCTCTGTGGTGCCCATTGCTTCGTTCCCGAATGCCTGTTGAATCTTGCGGATTGTTTACACTTGGGAATCGCCAAGCTTTACACAAAATTTGATGCAGTAGCGTTGTTCAAGTTTTTCCGTCATTTTATCAAAAACGAAAATCCGACGGCACTCACTTACACTTCCTCACTCATCGGCGGTCTGTTGGCGACTGACAGCTTCTGCAGGCGGGAAAATATTCACGCTTACGGATTTAGGATCGCCTACATACATGCACCAAACCACGCCTCCCCAGCTTCATTTGTTTACGCACGGAAAATTAAGGTTGTATACTTTTTGAACACACCTCGTATACACATCGTTTCATCGCCAATAAGGGAGGAAGTTGGTCCGGCAGCTGAGGGGTTGTGTTGCATTGGGATTCTCATGTGTGTACTATGTGTGAACATACTTATAGTTGTTGAGGAACTCTGGGAAGGATTTGAAACAGCAACGCACTTACCTTAAGGCCCAGTCACACCTTGACGTTTTAGCCAGCTTATGCCGATTTTTGGAACATTTGTGTAAAACGCTGGTACACGTCGAATACGTTATGGGTACGTTTTGTATATGTTAAGACCACGCTGAAAAACACTGCCATAAGTGGAAGTACGCTGGCTTTAAACGTTGAACTTTTGGGTTTTCCTCGAATTTTTCCATGCTTGAAATTTAAAGACGTATGCCGGCGTATGACTTACACGTTCCGCTACGCTGGCCATAAGTTGTAGCCACGTTATGCGATCGTTGACACACGTTGTAACACGTTACTTTTAAGTTACTCATAAGTCGAAACACGTCGAGGTAATGTTTGGCGTACCCGAAACTTATTTCTAACCTATGAGTAACGTTTTGTGAGCACGCCACACGAACGTTGTTCACACTTTGCAACACGTTACTTGAAAGTACTACTACTACTACCAACATCGATATCAATAAATTCTCTCGAACTACTACTACTACTAATAACATCGACATCACTAAATTCTCTCTACTACTACTACTACTACTACTACTACTACTACTACTACTACCAACATTGACATCACCAAATTCTCTCGAACTACTACTACTGCTACTACCAACATCGACATCACTAAATTCTCTCGAACTACTACTACTACTAACATCGACATCACTAAATTCTCTCGAACTACTACTACTACTACTACTACTACTACTACTACTAACATCGACATCACTAAATTCTCTCGAACTACTACTACGATTAACATTGACATCACTAAATTCTATTGAACTAGTACTACTACTATTAATAACATCGACATCACTAAATTCTCTCGAACTACTACTACTACTACTACTGCTACTGACATCTACTCAACATGGAGTCTGGAACACTGACGGGTTCCTCTTGTGAAGCCCATTTGTATATACCAATTCCCCTAAACGCTGCCAATACGCCATTATACGGTAGCTGTAAGTTAGAAACACATTCAATAAGTTCTGTGGTCGTCCGGAAGACGTCAATCAAATTCGCCTACATATGCCAATGTGCGTTTGAGATACGTTACACATAGGTTCAAAGCACGCTACTCATAGGTTAAAAATTAAGTTTCGGGTATGCTTAACATTACCTCGACTTGTTTCGACATATGAGTAACTTACAATAACTTGTGGCCGACGTGTGTAAACGATTGCGGAGCGTGCCGAGAACTTATGCCAGCATATGCAGAACTTGTGAGCCATATGTCGAGTACGTCGTAAAATTTTCAGCATGCTTGAAATTTCACGACGTACTAGACGTACCACGTAATATGCCAGCGTACTTCATGGTTTTTCATCGTGCTCCTAACGTATACACAACTTACCCATACCGGATTCGACGTGTGCCAGCGTTTTAGACACATTTTTCATAGGTCGGCATACGCTGGCTAAATCGTCAAGGTGTGACTGCGATGTTGACACTTCCAATTTTCAGGCGGTTATGATTTAAATCTGCGTGCGGCAGGTTTTTAACAGAGAACGCCACGAGTTCGTCGGCGATACATGCAGCGTGCTATGACTAAGTTAAACTATCGTTGGGCATAGGTTGTGAACGCCGACAACAGGCTAAGCATTCGTTGGTATAAGTTATCTCGAAGACAACGAAACGTTCTGTGCCCGTTACTAAAACGTTATGCATACGACCAACACGTTATGAATACGACCAAAACTTAAAAAAAAACCTCAAAACTTCAGCATACGCCAACGTTTTACGTGCATTTTTATACATTGCCATTCCTGGCTAAAACGTCAAGGTGTGACTGGGCCTTTGTGTTGGTCTTCTTGGGTTGCAATATGCAGCTTCTTCAGTGAGAGGAGTGTGAGAGGTGTCAATTGTATACTGAAATGCAAAAGAAACTTACCACCTTTTAAACCTTCAAATATCAACAATAACATTGCTTGTAGTAAATGTGTGAACTTATTTGTGGACAATAGTCTCCTCACTGTCAGACAAAACAGTCACGGATGGTCACTTCATAGCACAGTTGTTAAACAGCCGTTTTGACTGTCAGTGATTAGCCAAGGGGTACGGGATGATTTCAATGAGCTGCACGTGATGTCTTAATATTGGCTTTAAAAAGGCCAGTGCAAAATGGGCATTTCAAGCAACATGCCACGATTGTCAAGGGATCAATGGCAGTGTGCCTTGGGCATACTGCAGGGCGGATTGAGCTACCGTGAGGTGGCACGTCGCCTTGGCTGTTCACACCAGACGATATCGGCCCTGGTGGACAGAGACACCCTCCACAATTCTGCAGATGACAGACCTCGATCAGGGAGGCCAAGAGTCACCACTGCAAGGCAGGACAGGCAGATGGTCCGAAGTCAGATGGCTTCAGACATTGAGGACTGAGTGGGACAGAATCCAGCAGCAATTCATCCAAAGACTGGGAGGCAGTATGCGCCGACGATGCACTGCCTGTATCCAAAACAATGGTGGCCACACGCTATTGAAAGGGGACTGACATTGCACCCTGTGCTGTTCTGTACTGCAGAACAAACTTATGAGATGGTGTATCTTGGTCAAAAACTTGACATGTCATCAATATAATGCCAATGTTTCAATTAGCAATTGTTGGTTTGTTTTATTTTGAACTGTTACAATTTTATTACATTTCAAGCAAGTGGTAAGTTTCTCTTGCGTTTCAGTATATATATATATATATATATATATATATATATATATATATATATATATATATATATATATATATATATATATATATACATATATATATATATATATATATATATATATATATATATATATATATATATATATATATATATATACATATATATATATATATATATACATATATATATATATATATACATATATATACATATATATATATATACATATATATATATATATACATATATATATATATATATATATATATATATATATATATATAGATATATATATACGTATATATATATATATATACATATATATATATATATATATATATACATATACATATATATATATATATATATATATATATATATACATATATATATACATATATATATACATATATATATATATATATATATATATATATATATATATATATATATATATATATTGTTGCGGATTCGTGCCCGCCGGCGTGCGAGCGGTCACGTAACTCGAATCGCGGAACGTCGCCCACCGGACGGACAATCCCGTCGTGACCCTCTCGGACTAACGCCGGGAACTAGTCACGGGTGGGCCTTTCGGCCTCACCACGATCGTGCCAATCGGCCCCCCGCGTGGGATAGGGTTGTTCGCCAAATTCGACCTACCTAAGTACCCACACGGAGGGTAGACCGGGCGATCGCACCTTGCCGCAGGTCGACTTCGGACACGGGCCACTTTAAGCGACCCGTTCCGTACTATCGGGATAACCGAGCGGTGTTATCGTCAACCTCGATGGTTCCGATTAATTATCGGGCGTATTTAGCCCACGACCAACCCTTTACGTGAAGTAAGATGGAGATTCAATGAGAGAAAAGACGAAGCGAAATAGGAGAAACAGTTCAACATAAAGCACATTTATTCCGCGGCAAACGGAAAGCACACAGATACAATTACCACAATTATGCACCAAAAGCAAATGTAACAAAAGAAGAAACAACAATTACGCACCAAAAGCAATTGCAACAAAACAAACACAATGCAGATCTACTACCGACTACGCGAGCACACGGCAACACTTACACAGTTTTACTTCACAGACGGCGCCGACAACACATATACTCCAAAGCAAAAGAAAAAGGGGCCACCCTCAACGATAAGGGGGCAGACTGGCCTGGGGCCGAGACCGCGTCGAGCCTACCCGTCTGGTGATGAGCCGCAAAATGGCGGCGGCGCCCCAACTCCGCGGGCCTCGCTGGCACTGCCTGGAATGGGGTGGGAACGGGGCCCCCTTCTCACACTATCTCAGCACGGGGGGGGGGAACAGGGGGGGTTGTTGATGCTCGGGGGAAAGAGGATATCTGGCTGGCTTGGGTCCCACGACGAGCGACGTCACTGCGACCTCGACCGCATTCCCGGCCTCCCCTCTCCGCAGCTCCCCGACTCTGACACGAGCGCAGACCTCCACAAAGCTCCTTGCCTTCTCCAGACTCTCCGGACCCCGACAGACACTCTCTCGACTGATTTTGCCGCCGCTACAACTCTCCAACTCTTCCTCGATTCGCCCCGCGCTCGGCACTTTATAGTGCGACAGGAGAAACCATATGCAGATTTTTGGATCAGGATCGGCTCGGGGGCGGAGCCACGCTCGCCCATTGGACAGAGGAAAAGTGGGCGTGAATCATTCCTGATCCTCGAATCTGCATATATGGATAATACTCCGACGTGCCTGGAGGTGGGGCCAAATCGCCCCACGCTCGCTGATAGGACGGAACAGAAGTGGGCGTGAATCGTTTTTGATCCGATTTCTCGGAAAGGCCGCTTTTTGCACCCGCTGCTCGGTGCGCGCCCTGTACGAGTCCAGGATCGGTGCCCACAAGCGGCGCGGGAATGGTGGTGATGCGATGGTTGCGAGAGCGAGATGTGACGGTAAAGGTCGTGGCTGTTGGCGTTGTTGTTGTTGTTGTTGTGAAGCGGCGTTGCGGTTGGTGGTTGTTGTGTGATGGCTGTTGAGACGTGGTTGGCTCAAAATAAAGATAGAACAGAAAAACGGCTATCTTGAAGGGTCGCAGCACGCATAACTGACATGTATTCCCACTAGACAACGGGTTTGGGCCTAACTACACATATACTTACCGAGATATCTCACCTACGGGACCTGAATGGTGGTTTGCGAATTTCGTCAACCACAACACTACCCCCTCCCCTTTTTACAGACTCGTCCCGAGTCGTCAAATTTTCGTGTGCCATCATGTGTAGTTCTCCCCTAGTACATTTTACCTATGGATCCCTGAGTGCGACATTCATGGTATTCATGTCCCCAAAATAAATAACCTGAGGGCTGAGTAACTACCTAAACAAACTCACTCACACGGACGACTTAAATAAAATTGCCGGCGCTAGGACAGACATGCCGGGGGCGCACTCATATTTACAGTACATTTTAACCTTAACTTACAAATTTTACACTAAACCATGGCCCAGGATCAATGGACTCTGCAAAAAGAAAGCAGTTAGCAGGGAGCCAGGCTGCCCACATGCAGTCTCTGACTCAAACAATGCAGGTGACAGGGAACGTGGCCGGCTGCTCACACGCAGTCCAAGGCCTTCCCTTTTGAACTGAACGCAGTGAACCACAACGGTGCATGGGCTGCACAAACGCAGTCTCCGTGCCAGCTCAAGTGGCACACGCAATGAGCACAACGGATGGATGGATGGATGGATTAATGGATAGATGCAAACACGGTGCACGGGCCGCCACTGCAGGCCCATGTTGTAGCTGCCAACAGGGCAGTTATTGCAGCTTGCAAACTGTTGCTTTCTGATCCTGGCACGCATGGAAATGAAAGGGGGGGGGGGGGCAAAGCAAAAATTGAACGGGCCTGGTGAACAGGGGCAGTGGGCATGGCATGGCAAAGGTGAGCAGGCAACCACAGCCTGCAGAACAAGGCCATTGCAGGCAAACACAGCCGGCAGACGATCTGGCCGGCACAGGCCTTGAAGGAACAGCCAGCAGATGACGTGGCCGGCACAGGCCTTGAGGCAAAAAACGGCCAGCCGATGAAGTTGGCCGGCACAGGCCTTGCAGCAAAACAACAGCTGCCGATGAAGTGGGCGGCACAGGCCTTGAAGCAAAACACGGCCAGCCGATGAAGTTGGCCAGCCTTTGCCGTTCAGTGGAGGTTGGTGGAGGGAGTGCGGTGGTGCTGGCCACTCGGAATGCGGGCTCGGACCTACTCTCCGGTCTCCCTCCCAACCTATCGCCTTTGCCTGTCACTGTCTATACCCACTCCCTTAATTTGTAAAAAAAACCCAATTTAGCCCCAACTTATTTTTTTGTTTTTACTTCCCCACTATAAATCGTCCCCTAACCCCCTGTACTGTCCTTGTTCGGCTAACCTATCCTGTCACCTAGCCTACTCCCAACCCCTACGTTCCCTTCCCGGAGGGGAATAAGGGAGAGCTAGCGTCCTGTGTCGAGGCCCAATTCAAGCCTCAGGATGGCCTCCCCAGACTTCAGCGATCTATAACCAAAGTGGGTCCAGCGGCCCACAACGAGAGCGAGGGGATGGATGGTGCGGAGGGGTACACTTCCTAATCTACCCTAACCATTAACCTGTTAAACTACCCCGGGGCTTCCAACAAGCGCCTCGCGCTTAAACTATTGGTTCTAACAACCCAGATTCCCGTCGCCTGTGTTGGTGTCCTCACAATTTCGGGCCTCGCCCCCCAATTTTCTCTCCGTGCCCTCACACGGTCTCATGGCTGGGACGCGTGGCTCCCTTTGGCAGGCACGACCCTCTGCCGAATCTCCAGCTATGGCACCCCCGGGCACTACACTGCCTCCGAGCCTACCAGCTCCCTAAACACCGGGGAGTGCCCCCCATGGCACCTCCCCTGAAACGCACACTTGGCAGGCTGGCTTCCCAGGCCCCTTTCCGAGGGTCACCCGTGCCCACAACACTGCCCACGTGGCTAATGGCGCCCCGGGCCCCCGCACCAAGCAGGCGCACCTGTGCCCACTACGCTATCCCGGCCCCCCATGGGCCCTTGGCCTACTACGGCCGACTAGCCTGGTGCCCGGGGTACCCACTCAGCGATACTCACCTTTCGCAGCCACGCTCCCAGCCCGTCAACAGGGCTCCTGCACCCCTCCAAATGGGTATCGAGCCTACATTCCCACCAACAGCAAAACGACCTCCATTTGGTAAATTTAACTAACCCCCTAACTCACTCTGCACTGACCCCGGGGTCCCTTGGGCGGGAGTCACTCCTCCCCCCAATCACTCATCGCACCATGCATTCCCCATTCACTCCATACACACAGACCCGCTGGCCTCACTCACTCAACAAGTACTCACCTCACAACTCACCAACTCTTCAACACACACACCGCTGAACTCTGCCATCCTCCTAACTACATCCCCTAACTAACTTGTGCTCCCATGTCGTCCCTTAAACTACAGCACGTTCCTTTTAACACTACGTCGCTAAGCTACGTCCCCACTACACATTCACTGTCTGTCACTGTCTTCTAATCTCTAAAATAACTTTCCCAAACTAAATCTGACTAAATCCCTCTACCTAATCCATTCAATGGACTCCATGAGGACTTACCCCTGCCCCATGAAGTCGGTCTAGCTGAGCTAACCCTTCCCCCTAACTAGTTTCATCCTGTGCCCTGATAAGGGGGTCTTCCACCCCTTGCCCGGGAATCCTGTTCACCCGAAAGTGAGGCTTGCTTTTTTTTATTTTTATTTTTTACATGCGCAGCACCAGCGCGGCAACTCACAGCTCGCGCACTTTGCACCTGCCCATGACATCATGCAGCTGCACGTGTACCTCGTCCCTCCTTGGACGGTACCATCCGGCAGGGATACCCCTCCTGCCGGATTCCAACCCCACGTGCAGCCATGACGTCACCGTGCGCATAAAAAAAAACACAAGCCCCACGTCTCGAGGGGTTCCCCACGCGAACACATGTGCTTTGCCCGTTGGAGCTTAACACACACGATCGCGTGGAGAACCCGTCCGGTCCAAATCCATAATCCTGCCTAAACTTTGTCCGTCCGCGGGATCGGCACATCCACCGCGTGTGTTTCCGGACCGGGACTTCACTCCCGCAAGTGAGCACGTGGGGGCCTCGTGCGTTGCACAGCACGGACCTCGCGCTCGCTGCTGGGTGAACCCGGCGCGGTCCCCGAAACAGCTACAGCCGCTACTCGGCTTTTGTCCCTCTGTCGCCGTCGTTGTCGCCATTCAACCCACGCACACCTGCGTGTTACGACGCTCATACACCATTCCATTACATTCACCCCGGGAGACGCGGCTGCATGTTCACACATGCCCACCGACATCTCCCTCACACACAGCGACCTTGCACACGCTGTCTCTCTCACACTCGGCCGCTCACTCATGCATGCCATTACCCTTTCACACGTGGCTCCACTCACTCGCGGCCTTTCACTCACTCGTGCCATTTCCCTCACACAAACCATACTACTCACACACGCGGGGGCACTCGCGCGCGGTGCCTCATCCACACACGGCGTGCTGGGAAGCACGATCTTCTGCACACTTACCACCACACCACTCACACACGGGGTCGCTTCCGCACACGGGGTCTTTGTCACCCACCCGGTCGCTCTCACACACGCCCTTGCACCCGCGCTATGCGTGCGTTGCAGCACGCATTTCGCCACACTCGTGAACACACACCTCGACACCACACACACCGGGACAACCACACTGGGGGTTCGTGTCCCCACAAGATCTCCGGGGCCTCTATACCCCCCAAGCTCTCCGTGCACCTGTCCACAGCACTCCTCCCCTCGACCTCGCAAAGCACGACCGAACCCACCTGGTCGTGACTCGCCTCAAGGGGGCATACTCCCTCCCCTGGTTCCTGGAGGAGGCCATCCAGCTGCTCGCACTGGGTCTCCACCCAGTCCACCAGCTCACCCCCATTATCCTCCACTACCTCCGTGTGTGTGTGTGCGTCACTTACCCCGTCTTCATCGTGTAGTCTTCCCTCTATCGTTCCCATCTCCCGTGTCTCTGCCAACTCAGTCACCTCTTCCCTTGTTATCTCCCTTGTCTCAACTATTATTTCCGTCTCTTCCCTTGTTATCTCCCTCGTGCACGTCTCCGTCACCCCAATTAATTTTTCCCTCTCGGTCACCGCCACTGTTGCTTTCTCCATCACCCGCACACTTCTCGCCCAACACGTTCCCCGAATTACTTTGTCACCCGCCTCCACTGCGGGCCCGACAGCCGTTGCACTCCCTCCCAGCTCGTTCGCTCCCACACGTGGCGTCGCCATTTTAAGCTCCCTGGTCACTGCCTTCATGCCCGCCTGCAGGCTTCGGCCCATGTTCTGCGTCTCACCCCGCAGCTTTTTCATTTCTTCCTTCATTTTGAGTGCGTTTGTTTCCATATTCACCTTCACTTCATTTGTGTTTGTATCCATTTTCGTTTTCATTTCGTGCATTTGCTTGTTCATGTTCGCATTCATTTGTTGCGCATCCGCATTCATCTTTGCCAGCATGGTGAATAGCTGGGTCATGTCGGGTGCGTTTGGGTGAGTCGTTTCGGCAGGGATCGGGGAAGGGTTTTGGTGGAGAGGGGGAGGGGAGGTGTCATACACCGCGGCCGCCGCCGCACCTATTTCGGGCTCTGGGTTCAGTTGGGGGAGTTTGTGTTCCTGCACAACCAACATTTCCTGCACGGTGTTTTCATCCTGGACCATGGATTCTACACATTCTAAATCCATTTCTAATACCCCCGGCTCCCGCTCGCCTTGAGACGCCATCTTATTTCTCGTAAAGGGTTAATTTAAATTGCTCGTAATTTGGAGGGAATTGGGGGTCGCTCCTCTCACCCCTGGACCGATTCCCGTGAATTTAGCTGGAGGCAGGAGAGCCCGTCTTCCCGCTCTCCGATACCAGTGCCGCGAGGAGGGGGATGAGTTTGTGTCCCACGACCTGACACCAGTGTTGCGGATTCGCGCCCGCCGGCGTGCGAGTGGCCACGTAACTCGAATCGCGGCACGTCGCCCACCGGACGGACAATCCCGTCGTGACCCTCTCGGACTAACGCCGGGAACTAGTCACGGGTGGGCCTTTCGGCCTCACCACGATCGTGCCAATCGGCCCCCCGCGTGGGATAGGGTTGTTCGCCAAATTCGACCTACCTAAGTACCCACACGGAGGGTAGACCGGGCGATCGCACCTCGCCGCAGGTCGACTTCGGAGACGGGCCACTTTAAGCGACCCGTTCCATACTATCGGGATAAACGAGCGGTGTTATCGTCAACCTCGACGGTTCCGATTAATTATCGGGCGTATTTAGCCCACGACCAACCCTTTACGTGAAGTAAGATGGAGATTCAATTAGAGAAAAGACGAAGCGAAACGGGAGAAACAGTTCAACATAAAGCACATTTATTCCGCTGCAAACCGAAAGCACACATATACAATTACCACAATTATGCACCAAAAGCAAATGTAACAAAAGAAGAAACAACAATTACGCACCAAAAGCAATTGCAACAAAACAAACACAATGCAGATCTACTACCGACTACGCGAGCACACGGCAACACTTACACAGTTTTACTTCACAGACGGCGCCGACAACACATATACTCCAAAGCAAAAGAAAAAGGGGCCACCCTCAACGATAAGGGGGCAGACTGGCCTGGGGCCGAGACCGCGTCGAGCCTACCCGTCTGGTGATGAGCCGCAAAATGGCGGCGGCGCCCCGACTCCGCGGGCCTCGCTGGCACTGCCTGGAATGGGGTGGGAACGGGGCCCCCTTCTCACACTATCTCAGCGCGGGGGGAAACAGGGGGGGGTTGTTGATGATCGGGGGAAAGAGGATATCTGGCTGGCTTGGGTCCCGCGACGAGCGACGCCATTGGGACCTCGACCGCATTCCCGGCCTCCCCTCTCCGCAGCTCCCCAACTCTGACACGAGCGCAGACCTCCACAAAGCTCCTTGGCTTCTCCAGACTCTCCGGACCCCGACAGACACTCTCTCGACTGATTTCGCCGCCGCCACAACTCTCCAACTCTTCCTCGATTCGCCCCGTGCTCGGCACTTTATAGTGTGACAGGAGAAACCATATGCAGATTTTTGGATCAGGATCGGCTCGGGGGCGGAGCCACGCTCGCCCATTGGACAGAGGAAAAGTGGGCGTGAATCATTCCTGATCCTCGAATCTGCATATATCGATTATACTCCAACGCGCCTGGAGGCGGGGCCAAATCGCCCCACGCTCGCTGATAGGACGGAACAGAAGTGGGCGTGATTCATTCTTGATCCGATTTCTCGGAAAGGCCGCTTTTTGCACCCGCTGCTCGGTGCGCGCCCTGTACGAGTCCAGGATCGGTGCCCACAAGCGGCGCGGGAATGGCGGTGATGCGATGGTTGCGAGAGCGAGATGTGACGGTAAAGGTCGTGGCTCTTGGCGTTGTTGTTGTTGTTGTGAAGCGGCGTTGCGGTTGGTGGTTGTTGTGTGATGGCTGTTGAGACGTGGTTGGCTCAAAATAAAGATAGAACAGAAAAACGGCGATCTTGAAGGGTCGCAGCCCGAATGAATGACATTTATTCCCTCTAAACAACGGGTTTGGGGCTAACAACACATATACTTACAGAGATATCTCACCTACGGGACCTGAATGGTGGTTTGCGAATTTCCTCAACCACAACAATATATATATATATATATATATATATATATATATATATATATATATATATATATATATATATATATATATATATATATATTGTTGTAGTATTCGGGCCCGTCAGCGTGCGAACGACCGCGTTTCACCAATAGCAGCCGGTTCGCCCACCGAACGGACAATCCAGTCGTGACTTTCTGTAATGGCATCAGAAAAGAGTCACGGATGGGTTTTCAATCCCACCACAACCTTGTCTGTACCCTACCCGCGCGCTTCAGGGTCCGATCGCCAAATCTTCGATTTTTCTAATTGTTTGCGCAGGTAGGTTACCAAGAGGTTGTACCTCGACGCAGGTCGGCATGGACATGAGCCGCTCAAGCGGTCCGTTCCGTTCTGAGATAACCGAGCGGGTATTATCGCCCGACCTCGCCGGATCCGATTCTATTTAACGGGTATTTAAAACCCACCTAACATTCCGCAATGCAAGATGGGATTCTAATAAGGAGAAGAGGACAAGACGAACGGGTTAACATTTAAACCAGCACATTTATTTACTCTACGTATGCAGGAACAATCATGCAGTCATTCAAACCCACCAACATGTACGTATACAGAACAAGCAATGCATGCGGCACGGCACGTGGGCAAGACAAGGCGCGACAACCGTCTATAAGTAATTATTAATGTACAGTCACTTACACAGTTTTACTGACGGGACTCGGCGCCACAAACATTCATTCGAAATAAAAGCAGGAAAAAGACCCCATCAAAGGCAATGGGGTCAGACTGGACGTCTTGGGTCTTTATGGCATGGGACTTGGCAGACCGAACGAGTCCCACGAGACCGTTGCAGGTTACCTGCACCCTCGTGGTGTTTGGCTCGCGACGTCCCGTCCCCACAGCAGCTAGCATAGCCGCGGTCGAGCTCGCCCTTCCGTGTGGCAGGCGAGCTCTCTCCAGCTCTCTCCACACGAACGCGCTTGTGCGACCCGCGATGCTCCTTCCCCACGGCAGCTAGCGTAGCCGCGGTCGAGCTCGGGCCTTCCGTGTGGCAGGCGAGCTCTCTCCGGCTCTCTCCACACGAACGCGCTTGGGCGACCCGCGATGCTCCTTCCCCACGGCAGCTAGCGTAGCCGCGGTCGAGCTCGGGCCTTGCCAAGCGGCCGGGTGATTCGGTCTCAGTCGGCAACTCGTTTGAGAGGAACGAACGGGTCTTTGCTCTCTTAGAGTTGATGCTCTGTAAGAACCCGTCCGTCTCTCAGTGATGCTCGAACTGCGCCGAAGCCCGATCACCTCGGACCGCCTGTCGCTGGCTGGCGAGCTCTCTCCGGCTCTCTCTCCATACGAACGCGCGGTTCCACGCGACACAGCAGGCAAGGCTGCGCCTCTATCTCACGTCTCCTTCGCGACGACCGGACTCTCCACCGACTGCAAGCTCCAAGCTCCCGACTCTGACACGAGCCCAGACTTCCACGCAGCTCCTTGGCTTCTGGCTTCCTCCCGACTCCCCGACCTCTCCAGACTGACTGACCAATTACTACCGATCAACTACTACCGATCAACTCGACGCGACCCAACTCGAACGCGAGCTTGGCGCTCTGCTCGTCCTTTTATAGGGCTGGTGAGACGCGATTTGGCCTCCGATCCGATCGCCTCTGACCTCTGACCTCTGACCTCTGACCTCTGCTTGGAAAGCGGACGTGCGCGAGATCACCAAGCTTGATCCGCCGAGAAAACGTCCCGCGTCGGCCTGCAGCGACGCCGCTCGATGGGGACTCGCCGCGGCTGGCGCAAAGATGGCGTCGTTTCGGAGACAAAGGTGAGGCGATGTTTGTGGTGTGGAGATGTTGATGGTTGCTGGCGAAGTGGTGAGGATGGCGTGGTTTGGTGAGAGGCAGGTGTGGTTGTGGTGGTGGAAGGCGGTTGGTCTGAAGCGGTTGTTGAGAAAGATGTTGGTGGTGGACGTGGTTGGTCCAAAATAACGATAGTAAAGAATAACGGCTAACTCAAAGATCACAGCCCGGTTAACATGAATAGTTTCCCTTTAAACAACGGAGGGGAAATCCATCTGGACACGGGCTTATCGGCCTAACTGATCTCGGGACCTTTCTGGTGTTCTGTCAATTTCCACAGCCGTAACAATATATGTATATGTATATATACCGGGCGTAGTGGCGTGCGCTTGGAATCCGGCTACTCGGAGGCTTTGGTTGGAGGATCGCTTGAGGACGGGAGCTATGCGCTGGACCACGCTACGAGAGGGTGTAGGGCATCCCGGAATCATGGCGAAACCCAATCCTTATCCCTGTGTCGTAAGAGGCGACCAGGGTTGCGTCAGGAAGGGCATCTGGCATAAAACCTGTGCCAAATCACTATGCGGATCATAACGGATGATCCGCTGTGGCGACCCCTAATGGGAGCAGCCGAAAGACGAACAACAACAATATGTATATGTATATGTATATATATATATATATATATATATATATATATATATATATATATATATATATATATATATATATATATATATATATATATATATGGCTCTTTCTAACCACTGACTGACTGACTGATATTAAAGATCAGTGCCTTCTGGGTGACGGAGAAAGCTGAAATTTTGTGTGCCAATGGACATCAAATCCAGTACATCATAAAAAACATCACAGAATTGTCAGATGTCATGCATAAATGAAAATATAAATAAATGAAAAAAAATGAAAACATGCAGATGAATGACCCGAGACAATGGAGAAGCACGGTAATTTTGTATGCCGGACATCGAAGTCGATACACCAGGAAAAAATCACAGAACAATTGGAAGGAATCCATAAATTAAACTATAAATGAAGAAGAAGAAAAAAAATGGAATAAATGAAAATAAAATGAAAAATCAAATACAGGTAAGCGACCCGAGACATTGGGGAAACACGGTTTGTATGTTATACAATGTGTAAGCACACCCCACCAGTATACATATAAAGCTCTTTCTAACTTCTGACTCACTGACTGATATTAAAGATTGGTACCTTGTGAGTGACGTAGAAAGCTGAAATTTTGCGTGCCGATTGATATAAAGGTCGGTACACCAGGAAAAATCACAGAATCGTCAGACAATATCCATAAATGAAAATGTAAATAAATGAAAATGTAAATAAATGAAAAATAAATAAATACAATAAATAAATAAATAAATAATCAAATGCAGATGAGCAACCTGAGACCATGGGGAAGCACGGTTCTTATGCTTACACAATGTGTAAGCACACCCCGCTGATGTTTGTGTGTATGTTTGTGTGTATATATATATATATATATATATATATATATATATATATATATATATATATATATATATATATATATATATATATATATATATATATATATATATATATATAAGCCTGGTGTTGGCACAGTGTTTAGGGCAGCGGCTTGGGATCCAAAAGGTCCTGAGTTCAAGCCCCGTTGGACCACTGAATTAATACACCAGGGGGTTGACTCAGCCTGTCATCCTTCCGAGGTTGGCGAAATGAGTACCAGTATACTGGGCCGGTGTATACCCCGGTTAAAATAGGTGTACCATATCCCTGGGTCGTAAGAGGCGACCTGGGTTGCGTCAGGAAGGGCATCTGGCGTAAAACATGTGCCAAATCTCTATGCGGATCATACGGATGATCCGCTGTGGCGACCCCTAACGGGAGCAGCCGAAAGAAGAAAAAGAAGAAGATATATATATATATATATATATATATATATATATATATATATATATATATATATATATATATATATATATATATATATATATATATATATATAGTGGAATAAGGGATTTTCACAGAAGGCCAGTTGGTGCCTCATATCTGTGCCATATCCAGACCCCATTAACTTGTCTTAACCTTCTTATAATCCATATATTAACCTCGTTCTATATCACTATTACCTCCACCACCAAAGGTGAAGGAGGTTATCTTTTCACCCCTCTCTGTCTGTTTGTTTGTTTCTCTGTCTGTTTCTCAAAAAGTTGAAAACGGATCCGGATGAAACTTGGTGGACAGGTTGGGTATGTGACAAGGACGAACTGATTAGATTTTGGTGAACATCCAGATCCGGATCCGACTACTAGAATTTTTATAGTTATTCTTCACCATTGAGAATTCGGGCCAAAAACGATATGGAAACGATCTTGAGGCTGTTTCTCATGATAAGAATGATATTTTTTCTAAGATAAGGCTCTTTCTAAGAATGATATTTCAAAAATGTATTGGGCCCGATGTGTTCTCGTGGATCAGGCATTGTGTGGCAGAGGTATGCACTCTCCCGAGTGCCCTTCTAATTTTGAATGTAACGAACTTTCACAAGTCATTCACTCGTCATTTTTATAATTATTTACCATCACCGAATACAGTCGTCTAATCTTTTAAAATTATAAAGAATGCTTCTGAGGACTTGGAATGTTAGTCGATATGGAAGTCTGACAGAATGGTGCAGACTGCACCTACCTTTGAGATGTCTAGTCTGGGTTCGATTCCCAACCCGACGAGAAAACTGTTGTATTAGTACTTCTCAGACAGGATGTTACATCATAAAGTATCCCCTCTCTTGGTTCGACGTTCAGTTAGTTGGGTGTCCCATATGCCAGCATAAGCTGGTGAATGTCCGAATATCCCATGGTATTTGTCAAGAAAAGTAGGATATCAGCAGAAACCTGAACAGATTACAAATTCCTTCCACCTTGAGTCAAAAGTCAAGCCTATCCAGCTTTTTATGAAAGACTTTCCCTGACCAACCATAAATTTTCTCTGACCAACCTCATAAAAAGTTTGGAATAATTGGGGCCATTGAACTAGTAATAGTAGTAGTAGTAGTAGTAGTAGTAGTAGTAGTAGTAGTAGTAGTAGTAGTAGTAGTAGTCGTAGTAGTAGTAGTATTCACCCAATCTGAAGGAGTGTTGTTTACTCTGCAGTCTCAATCCTGTGAAGGTACGACACAAAAACGGCATTTTCAGTGGACCTCAACTCCACAGGTCAAAAAATTCATGACTGCAGAAAGCTCCAACACAATCCCATCCTGCCATTCTTCAGTCAACAACAAGCCACCTTCATTGGATATCTTTCATCCAAATACTAAACGAGTTCAACCCCGATTAGCTTCCAAGACCTGACACGATTCGGCATATTCAAGAAGGTAACTTGCAGGTCAATGACCTTTTTACCTCCATCACCAAAGGTGGACAGAGATTATGTTTTCACCCCAGTCTGTCTGTTTGTCTATCTGCGAGCAGGATATTTCAAAATGGTACAGACAGATTGGGACGAAATTTGATGGGAAGGTTGGCTGTAAGACAAGGACAAATTGATTCGATTTTGGTGAAGATCTGGATCCGGATGCAAGAATGTTTTAGTCCCTCAACTGATTCTTCACCATTGAGTGATAGGGCCAAAAACGATGCAAAACAGAAATGAAAGTTTGGATTATGATAAATTGCTTTGGTAGATCTTTTACTCGTTTATTAATGTTTGTTTTGAAAACAAAAATTAATGTCACCTGCATTTGAAATACTACAATATATATCCATTAGCAAATACACTGACCCATAGCTAATCAATACAATGCATGGTTTTGTAAGGATAACTTTCCAAAGCAATCCAATGTTCAAATTATTTTTTTTTCCAGACAATTGGTCCTACAGAAGCAATCTGTGTAGGCAGGGAACACACTGGGTGGTTTTCTGTTGCCCGAGGATATCTTTTGTGGTGTGGAATTGTATTTTTGATCACAAAGGGCGAATATTTGCATCAAACTTTTGTTGACAAAAAAAATGGAGCCCCAAGCAGAATATACTGTGCATTAATCCATAAAACAGCCATAAGTTCGTTCGGTGGTTGATGTTATTCCACAAATCGTGATTCATGTCAAAAAAAATGGCATCACATACCAAATAGACATTTTTTGCAGTCGTCCCAACTTCATGGTTTGTGCATGTGTTCGTAAAAAGCTGTATCGCTGCAGGGTGCAACCGCTGCATCAGGCGTATTGGTGGTGCGGTGACCACATCCTGGGTTCTTTCGTCCCATTCCACCAAGCAGATGGCTGGTCCATCATTGTCGAGATGTATAGCCAACCTTTATTCACTGCCCACAACCGCACATATGGCCCACATTAGGAGATGCAATCCTGTACATATGAAAAAATGCCTCAACCATCAATTTTGTCTCGTACCGTGCTTGAACGCCACTGTTAGACCATGGTTGATGAGCCAAACCTCTGAGGTCCGATTTGAGGTTTTTGACAGAACGAACATGAGCACTTTGGCAGATCAATAAACTCATTTTCGTATATTGTCGTTATCCTGCAACAAAATTACACAATGCTTTGATCAAAGCACACACACCAGGCGGTGGTGAATCATGACTTGCCAAAGTGGAGATGTTCAATTGACCAAGTAAGAAGGCTGCAAATAGTTCCAGGTAACATGAGCAATGTGGCTGATTCAAACATTTGAAAACTACGCCTGTAATTTAACTCGGAGGGTGAGTGGTCTGTGAGTGACCATACTCAAACATGAATAGCCTAAACATTTGAGAAACAGTTATGGTGTCTCCAGCCCAACCCCACACCTGCATAAAGGGCAAATAATAAGGCTTTACAGTGCTGGCTAAGCCACTCACTTCTCATCTACTGCCAAGTATTGTCTTCTATCGTGGAGGAAAAGACTTTGGCTTAATGGGGCTTTAACAACCCCCATTGGTCATAAGTTGTTTAGCAACGCTTGCTACAGTCACTTAGGCAGCCACTCCAGTTAATAATTCAGGGGAAAACCATTAAAGATGTTGAAATATTTATCAACTTGTGCTTTCAGGATCGACAACACAGCAAATGCACAAACAGGTCATACAATTTGTATATCCGGTCCATAGGTGATGCATCCCTGCCGACTCTCTGTCGTCTTTTGGCTCCGCCGTGGAGCCGCTCATGACCGAAACCTTTCTCGATTTCTCTTTTCTTCAACTTCAGCTTGGTTTACAAATATACACAGGGAAACTTAAACAGAGGGAGGCCAGTTGTCCCACCGTGCCTTTGCCTTATCCAGAACCTCTTAACTTAACCTACCAGTTCATACTTATCTTCTGTGTGCTAACACCAATCTCCAAATTAGCCTTATCTGACAACATCCAAATCCCCGTTGCAATTAATTTGCACGTTTCCTTAATGTTGAAGTCAACTGTCATTGTCTAGTGTTTCACAGGGAAGGTGAGTTATCAATGTGTGTGCCTTCCCCTCAGAAGGACATTAAACTGGACATTCTGTCTGCTGGAATTAGTTGGTGGATGTTGAAGATCCCATGATGTCCTTTGGCTATCATTGGATCCCTGGAAAAATTCCAAAATCTTGCTGAAACATGCAAGGGGCACTGCATCAGCGGCACAGCTCTGCCCCCAGCAAATGATGCCACCCACAATCACATGTTGCATACATATGAATAAGGAGAAGAATCTTTACCTCGAGAATTTAGCCAGGTCAAACGGATGAAAATTAAGCAAAACGGATGTCAAACAGATGAAAATTGAGAATTTTAGAAATGTCATCTAAGTTGTTGACCTTTTGGCCACTGTTGACCTCAAAAATAATTTATTGAATTCAGGTCAGGTCAGGTCAGGTGAGGTGAGGTCAAGTATGGGCGCATGTGCCGGAGCAGAGCGTCGCTGCGTCCACTTTCCGCCAGTACTCCAGGGGCTTCCGTCCGGCCATCCCCCAGGCAGATGCCTGGCCCATCCCCATCTCCTTGAGATGCTGAGGAACCTGCTGCAACCACGAGGCACGTGGTCGGCCCATTGGCCTCCTCCACTCACGAGACTCCCTCGGTGAGAGAATCTGGTGAGCAGGATCAGCGTCAGGAAAATGAGCCACATGTTCATACAGCAGCAGCTGACGCTCACAGACTATGCAGGTAACAAATCTCATTTGAGTCTCTCTCTGCAACCGCTCGTTAGACAAAAGTCCAACCAGCGATAGCCAAGAATTCTCCGAAGAGACCCGGTACCAAAGGAATGAAGTCTCCATCTCAGATCCCTGGTCAGAGTCCAAGTCTCACATCCATAGAGCAAGATTGGAAGCACCAAGGACCTGAAGACTCGGACTTTCGTGATCCGGCACAGGTACTGGCAGTGCCACACTCCATGATACAGTGAACCTATGACTCCCCAGGCCCGACTCAGATGTCTGTTGACCTCTGGCTCACGGCCAGCAGAGACATGAATATCACGCCAAGGTAAGTGAATCTCTCCACGACCTCAACATCCTCACCATAAACAGGTACAGACAGGATAGCAGTATCTAGGATGTCATTGAAAGCCTCGATCTTGGTTTTGACCCAGGAAACCCATAATCCCAGCTGCTCTGACTCCTCATTCAACACCCTGAGTGCTCCCGCAAAATCAGGGTCAGAGATCTTGACATTCCCAATCGATGTACCGCAGCTTGATGTCTCCAACATCCTCCCCAGAATCCAGTCCCTACAAGTGCTGAAAGGTGTGGGGGTCAGTACACGACAAACTCCAGTAACAACTGGACACAAGTCAGAGATGGTGCCACCACATCTCACAGCACTCTCAATACCAGAGTATAGTTCAGACATCAGATTGATCAGTTTTGGTGGCACCCGACGAAGACCAAGAATCCTCCAGAGGGCATCCCGATTCACTGAATCGAACGCTTTACAGATATCAACATCGGCTGCAAGCAGCCCCTGCCGAAACTCTTGTCTGCATTCGGTGAGGACTCAAAGAGTAGGATACGGTCAATCGTTGACTTCTTTGGTGTAAAGCCTGACTGCTCTGGACGCTGGTGCTCAAGCAGATGGTGGCGAACCCTATCAATAATTATCCGAGCAAAGACCTTGCCCAGCACTGAGAGCAGCATCACCCTTCGGTAGTTGTTGCTGTCTTGGCGATCACGCTTCCCTTTCCAGAGAAGGACAACAAGGCCCCTCCTCCAGTCAGTTGAGATGATGCCTGTGTTCCAGGCAGAGCACAGAACTGCATGCATCGACATGAGTGCAGCATTTCCACCAGCCTTGAGAAGTTCAGAATGGATTCCACAGATCCCTGGAGCTTTACCCCATTTCATTCGGTTCACCGCAGCCTGTTTCCACAAATGAGAGTGGACCACAGTTGATTGGAGGGTCAGCAATCGGGATTGTAACACCCTTGATGTCCAACTCGACAACTGGTGGATCAGCCTGGTACAACCGCTCAAAGTAACTGGCCCAGCGGCCTTCACTTCGGACTCCTCTGTCAAGAGCCCACCACCAACTGCTCTAACTGCAGTACAATGAGGGATGGGCTTGGACGATTGCAATGCGTGAATTCCCCTGTGAGCAGGATGAGAATCACTTGACCACAGGTGATGCTCTACCCCCTCACAGATTCCTCGCAGAAAGGCCTCCTTGTCCACCCTTGGTGCACGTGCAGTTTTACGCCTCAGCTCCCTGAACAGCTCAGCTCTGCCATTCAGCCTGGCCCTGAGACTCTGGTCAATGGTATCCAGTGTCCCTTGAGAGATAAAATTTTTCTTCACCCTCCGTTGAGTTCCAAGACATCCACCGGCAACATCAAAGATGGTGGTCTTGAAGGCACTCCACAACTCTTCAGGATCCCCCAAAGCACTCAGACCCCCCAAATCTCCACTCAGCCTGTTCACAAACTCCTCAGGTACCATTCTCCTGGATTTAAGGTGCAACTTCAGAGTTGCTACAACAAGCCAGTGGTCAGTGTTGAGGAACTGAGCACTCCAGTGGACCCTGCATTTCTGGATTATCCTCCAGCCACCATCAACGAGCACATGGTCAATCTTTGCCAAAGCGCTAGCATTGGAATACCAAGTCCAGCGATGAGCTTGTGGGCGCTGAAACCATGAACCAGCCACCTTAAGTCCATGACTTCTTGCAAAGTCAAGGAACTTAGTGCTATTCTGGTTCATAGTTCCAGACCCATGGGGAACAACACGTCTCATAACCATCCCTATCAGTTCCAGTAGATGCATTGAAATCCCCCAAGACTAGAAATTTATCTCGCCTGGGGCACTGATCAACCACAGACTCGAGCGTGGCATGGAATGTGTCCTTCACGGTGAGATCACTCGCCTCAGTCGGAGCATAAACAGAGACCAGGGAAATGACACCTCAGGCGTGATGAATCCTTAGTCTCATGATACACTTGTTACACCTACTAGTCTCATAACTGGTGTGACCTCAATTATCATTGAAGTCAGCTTATTGGACACAGCTACAGCAACTCCTTGGGCATGGTACCCATCAGAGCGACCAGACCAATAGTAGGTGTAACCACCCACCATGATCTCGCCGCAATCCGGTCTCCGAACCTCAGAGAGTGCTGCAATACCTATGTTCAAACGCTTGAGCTCAGATAATAACAGACAGGTGATCATCCTCTCTTCGGGATTGGACATTCCGAGCACCAGGTTAACCCAAGGAGACCGCCGTCTGGTGGATGACACTCAGCACCACCCCGACACACTCTCCCGCAATCTGACCCGGGGATGTTACCCCGTAGTTTCCCTCCTATCATCAAAGATTGGGGGTCCCGAAGGCTTTGCCCCAATCCCGTTATCCAGTCAGCTGCCCTGCGAAGGGAAGCCACACAGGAGGTACTCCCACGGAGTGGGTTTTCAGATTTATTTTTGCTTTTGGAATGTTTTGTGGAAAGAAGGGTTTTACGGTGGCCGGAGTGCAAATCCTGTCACCAACCTCCTAATAAAAAGTTACCCAACTGCAGGAGGACGTCCGTAGACACAGTTCGGCACTAGATATGGATGGCCGTTGTCTCACAAGGAGCTCCTCCACCCTTTGACAGGTTTTGTTCTTCATCCTGCTGGGTGTCTATATCATACACCCTCCTCACCAGAAAACTTGGTGGGGGAGAGGATTTAGTCGCCGACAACTCGACCATGGAACAGGTTAGTACAGGTTTACATGGTACCTGTAGCAAGTTACAGATCACATCTACCCTGACCTGACAAAAGGTCAGGGTCCTGGGATTGGGAGTCGCGAAGGCTTTGCCCCAATCCTGTCAGCCAGTGAGCTGCCATGCATACAAGGGGTGAGAATTTTAGAAATGTCACCTAATTTGTTGACCTTTGTCCCATGTTGACATTTTGGCCTATATTGACCTAAAAAATAATTGATTGAATTCAATGACCTGAAATATGTAAATCCTCTTCAAATTTCAATTCATTCATATGAAAATTGAGGTTTATAGAAATTGACCTAAGTTGTTGACCTTTGGCCTATGTTGACCTTTTGACCTCAAAATCAATAGGCTTCTTGCTTCTGACCAACTCTACCGTTTGGTGAAGTTTTGTGAACATCTACTTAAAATTGTGACTTGTAGGCAATTGATATACACAAAAATAACAGACAAAGAAGAAAGATGTCATGCATAGCACAATACTTGTGAAATCCAAATCAACAGATGTTGCCATGGAAACAGCAATTTGGTAATTTGCAAAAATTTGACCTGTCAACTGTTTTACATGATGGGGTGTTGTGCATAACAAATGTGGTTGATAGATTTTCTAATTGCGGCCTAATAGGTGTTTTACATGTTTTGGATGGCATGACCTTGACCTTTGACTAATTTTGACCAGATTTCAGACACATATACAACCCATACGTACAAACAAGCTGTGTAAGTTTCAATCTGATATGTTAAAAAATTCCTGACGTTTGGCAATAATAAAATCACAAAAATATTCCATTTCATTGTCCTGGGGCTGAAATTGTTGGTATGGACACCGTTTTCTTTTATCCACTTGGGACTTTTCACTCTTTCACGAACTAAGATGAGAAAAACCTGAAAAAGAAAGATAAATTAATTAATTCTATTTTGCACCCACTTAGCTTGGTACTGAGGTGGTTTACCAATTGGGGGGGGGGGGGCTTTGATTATGATTGGTGACCCTCAAGTGTGATTGCAGAATGCCTGCATACAGATGGTCGAATGCAATCGATATGGTTTAGGGGTCTAAAGGGTCTTTTATGGTCTTCAGGGTATCTTGGGGTATAAGAGGTTCAAAGGTTTAAAGGGACTAAATGGTCTTAAAACATCCAAAAGTTAAAAATAGTCCAAAGGGGTTTAAAAGGTGTAAAGGGCTCTAAAGGTCGACATGTCTAAAATGTATGTTCCAATGGTCCATAATTATTCGAAGTAATTGATCGACGCAGTCAAGGTCCAATCTCTCTCTATCGAGTGCAGTCTGTGGCTGCTGGTTGCATCATTGGTTGGGACACAGCTATGCCGCTGATGCAGTGTCCCCCTCACCAGTACACTGGTGCTCATTTTGACGAGCTCAGAAGGATGACAGGCTGAGTCAACCTCCTGGTGTATTTTAATTCAGCGACCAACGGGGCTTGAACTCAGGACCCTAGGATCCTAGGATCCCAAGCTGCCACCCCAACCACTAAGCCAACACCAGGCTACAAGGTCCAACAATAGGTAATTAATAGATGTACTCATTGCTCAACTTTCGTTCAAACAGTACGTAATTAATAGACATACTCACAGGGTCGAACAAGACTTCACCACAACGAGGATTGGCACCATCCACCCGTGTTTTTCAGTTTTATGTACAGTGTATGCATAGATATCATGTGAATCGGTTGAAAATTGACGATTTATGTGACCTTGACCTTTGACCTATTGACCTCAAAAACAACAGGCTTCCAGCTTGTCAATACATCCACCAGGTGGTGAAGTTTCGTGAAGATCGGAGTACAAATGTGATCTGTTGGCGATTGACTTGCAAACAGACAGAATAACAGACCAGACCAATCAATATACTTGTGAATTTTTTCACAAGTAACAAACAGGCAGAATAACACGTGACCAACCAAGAGGCTTCCAGCTTGATTTCTTCGATTTTCACAAGTAACAGACAGGCAGACAGGTATGAAAACATAACCTCGGTCCACCTTCGGTGGCGGAGGGAACTATAACTTCAATCGGTAGAGCGCATACCTCCGCCGGGCTGAACAGTTTACGTCTTGTATCCTACCGATGGGCTGTATCCTGCATCTGAATCAAAATCGAATCCGCTTGTTCTTGTCACCTTACCAACTCATCCACCTAGTTTTGCCATAACTCATCCACAACTTTTTGAGATAATATGCTCCACCGTATATCGTTTTTGGCCCCATCTCTCAAGGGTGAAGAATCACTTGGAAGATCCCAAAAAATTCTCGTATCCAGATCCAGATCTTCACCAAAATCAAATCAATTAGTTCTTGTCATACACTCAATCTGTCAACCAAATTTCGTCCGAATCTGTGCATAACTTTTTGAGATATCCAGGTGAGAGACATACAGATAAACAGACAGACAGGGGTGAAAACATAACCTCCGTCCAAGAGAGACTGTGGGATTTTTTTTTTAAACCTTCACAACCTAAATGTAAACAGGACAGTGGGCTTTATGTCCCCGTGCTGAGGATGGCATGCTTCGAGGCACAGCACCCTTTCTAGATGTGCACTAGGGCTGCAGTTTTAGTGCTGTTCGACTCGACAGGGGAACAAATCCAGGACGATACAGCTCAGTGGTGAGCATGCTCTAAAATGAGCTATCCTGCCTTCAGTCAACTTGGAACACCAAACATTCCATGGAACTCTCTCATCCAAGTATTAACCAGACTCTACTCTGCCTGGATTGCAATGCCTGATGGATTTTATGCTTTTGTTATATTAATTTTGTATCACCAAGTTAGTGTTGCTGCTAATTTAAAGTGGCCGCACTGACATCATGGTGTTCACCCGGTCTGATGTCCTGAAGGCGTGAACATCTAAACCTAAGTCACCCTTGGAGCTGGTTTCAGTTTATGATTGTCACCATGTTCTTCAACATAATGATTATCATTATCGTTGTGATTATGATCATTACATGATCCCGATTTTCACTTTTTCTTCTTGGGTCAACGTCAACCCATAGTATTACCGTCGTTGCTGCACATCTTGTTTTCATTTCCACGGAACGTACCTTTTTCTGCCTTCCCAAAGTTCCATGTTCTTGCACAAATAGCTATCAATAATACACGCAATATATATAATAGGAACGTCATCTGAATAACTCCAACCTTTCAGACAACCATACCAGGCAGAACCCCGTTTAAATGAAGATCCCACAACAAATCGTTATTATTGAGTTTGCATTGCTTTTGGAGCTCCTCAAGTCAAGGTTTGGTGTACGTGCATAACTTTAAGGTCATCAATTATTGGGCACAATACTATATCGTAGAACAGCTTCAATTGCTGCAATTTCCCAGTTACATTACCTGGTGAGTGGTGACCTTATGCCAGCAGGACAAAGAGATCAATGTCTTGGCACTGAAGAATGAAGATAAAAAAAAAAAAATGTGGTTGTCAATGACGTCAGCACCATCTGCTGACAAAGTGGGGCGTGCCTGCCAATAACAGAGTTGGCTTTCAGGCGACAAGTCCTTTTAAACTCGATCCCTCGAGACAAACATCATGTTGAGATCCACATTTAAGATGAAGGTGTTTTCGTAGGTTCATATGTCATGCAATTTGCTTGCTCAGCTCGAATTGCCAGGAGCCACAAGTGGCAGATCACACATTGTTGCTCACATTTTATTTTATTTTATTTTATTTTATTTTATTTTATTAGTCCACATTCAATCATTCACAAACTCATCTTTAGCATGGTCTAAGCTTATAGATTATAACATGTTCGATCATATATAAACAAAAGCCTGCACTTGGGGTTTATTTCTTGTCTCCATTTGGCCCAAATGATTTCAATCACAAACCAAACATACATACACCAAACTACCATCACTGGGATGTTTCGTCTTCCCTTTCTTGCCTGGATTATTTACAGCAGTAATTATTCTTGCAGGTTTAAACCTAATCCTTCGACCCTGCAATTCAAACCTGACATCAACAGGCATGCATTATGAAATCATCCGCAATGACAATGGCCATCCTAACAATAGTTGCAGATCACCGAAAGGGCCCGCTGCGCACTAGGGGGCTCATTAGAAGCCGCAGAAACATCCTGGTTGTCAACTCTGCAGACGTTCGACTTGGGTTGTTACTGAGGAGGCCAGATATATTACACTTGGGAACAGTGCACAGTGCCGAAGGTAGAATTATGCTCGTCTAACTCACCTGGCAAAGCACTGCTTTGTGTCCTTCCAAAGGTTCTGCGGAAAGCTGCCGCAGCAATTATGGTCCCTTTGTCCAGAAGGAAATTAAATAAATTTCTGAAGTGGTATCCCAACCCATCCCCCTTCCCCCTCCCAAGATCTGAATACCACCTTGGCATTTGTGCCGTTACACTGGGGGATTCCGTCCTCCAGGCTGTCGTCGCTCCCACAAGGATGAGCCATGAAAGTTGTGTTTTCTGAGTAAATAAGTGACGAAATCTGATTGCTTTTGAAGTTTGAATTGGAAGCTTGGAAATTACTTCGGGTACAATGGAGGAAAGCCGTACTCAAGGGAGAACTAAATAAATAAACGAGACTTGAATACACAATGAACTGATGGCGAATCAACGGAGAGCAATGCAAGCAACTTTCATGAAAGTAAGTCAGCTGACAAAAGCGAAATAAGATTATGGCCAAAAAAAAAAAATATAATAATGGATAAATCGACGCTCCGGCTCTACCGGTGAGAGCGTTTTTTTGCTTCAGACGCCTTAGATTGCTGTCGATTTCAGAAGAAGAGATGGATAGGCCTACCACATGAGGTTTGGGGGTTGAGGAAGGCCTTGCAAAGCAGGCCCATTCCCTCAAGGCCCAGATATCTTTGAAGACATGGACGTGGAAAACATTTTTTTCTGTTTGTCGGAATAAGTTTTGTCGATCAAGTACGGCGGTAGATTTGCACACCTTCACACCTCAATGTTTGATCTATCCACTTCCTTAGTCTTTCTGCTCATTTTGGCTCCTTCTCTCACCCCCAAGATTCCCTCCCTACCTCCTTGTCACCCCACCGATGGTGAAAGCCACTGTTGGTTGCTGCGTCACTCACCAGTTTGGCAACGATAAACACAAAACTAAAGACAACCACCTTGTCATAAATATTTAAACATTCCTTCAGAAGTAGTATATTACACTCCATCTCCCAAGACAGCCAGTTAGTCACAATGTAGTAATGGTCGGTAGTGGTATATCAACTTTGCAACAATCTATATTTCAGAACACTTGAAGGTGATACCACTCAGACGTAAAATCAGTGAACGTCTGGCGGAATTCCAGAGTTCCTTCATGAACTTAAGATGACATGAATGAAAAGATGTGAAACGAGATCATGCCAACAAGCACGTCTGCCTTCTCGCTCCGTGGCTTCTCATTGACCCTGGAAAAGCCTGCAGAGATGACAACCAGGAGGTTGTTCGGCACCGGTTCCTAAAAAATATCCTACCGGAACTGAGATGATGTGCAGGATATTATTGTGATTCGCAAGCATTTCAAGCATTGCAGAAACGCCAAAATTTTTAAAGATCTTCCAAGGTGAGGTGCATGATCTTTGAGAAATGTGTGCCGATGATGCAGACGGGCAGGCAGCACGTCTGTGGGGAACTCAGTTTGCAGGTTCATATATCTCTGGAATCCTTTGGATCTTAGAGTCCTGAGTTTTGAGCCCTGTTTGATGGTGCATTAACACCAGCTGGGGTTGACTCAGCCTGTCGTCCTTCCGAGATCGGCGAAATGAGTACCAGTGTGTTGGTATAGCGGCACAGCATCAGCGGCATAGTCATGCCCCAACAAAATGATAGCTACCCAGCAGCCAAGCTGCCATATGCAAGAAGAAGATCTCTGGAATCAAACTCAGCAACATCTGAATTTCAGGTTGTGCGTTGTCCCAAATAATAATACTCATTCATTTGCCTAATACTTATTATATTCCTTGCCCAACTAGTTCGGCTTTTCCTTCCAGAGGATGCAGGAAAGATGGAGTAAATAAGGCCTTATCTCAGTCATTTTGATGCAAATATTTACACAAGGCAGCTCGTCAAAAGGTTAAAATCTTTCAGAGCTCCATATTTCTGCCTTTTAACCACATCTGAAGCTGCCATGGGAACGCTCAGCTCGTGTTCTGTTTGCACATCAGAGGAGCAGTGTGGCTGTTCGTCACCCTTTCATTTACACTGTGCATAACTACTGTTGGGTGCAAGGAAAATATTGACTCTGTCGTAGCGCTCTGGATGATGATCAGGGTGGTTCAAATTGCAGCATTGGTGTGGGAAGGAAGCCATCACTGATGATGTTACAAACGACACAGATAATCTGCTTGTGTTCCTTATGAAGCCAGTGAGAAAGCAAAATGGCTGATATTATATATATATATATATATATATATATATATATATATATATATATATATATATATATATATATATATATATATATATATATATATATATTGTTGCGGTTCTGCAAAACCGCTTGCCTCTAAGGCAATGGCACCCAACATACAGGGATCCCCAAGCAGTTATCTCGTTAGTCTTCGTGCAATCAGACCTTCGCCTCATGTCTAATGGGTTAATGGGACGAAGTACGTTGTGTGGGTCTTGTAGCTAGGTGAAATTATATCTCGATCTTCCATTCAATCCTGATTTTTATTCCTACCCTTTCCATTTATCCATGATACAAATCAAAGCAGTCACCACATCCCGGCAGCCGCCTGTGAAAATCACAAGGATGAGCATGCTCCCTGGCATGCGCGTGGCGCGCCCTTTCATTCAAATCTGCATGCCAATTTACAACGGCGTCTCACCTTGCTCACCAGAAGCCCACCACCTCTACCACCAACATCTCTCGCACACAGGAAAAATCACTCAGCGCCTCCACGCACCTCCACATCGATGCAAATTGCCACCAAATGGGCGTGCTGCATGGCCCAAGCCACTCGGACCGGATGGAGCTGGGATGGGCCAAGCATGTTAATAGCACCAACCGCAGCTCACCGGGGGTGCCACGAACGGGCATGCGGGACCAACATGACCCTTGTCCAGTCGCCAGAACACGGCCCGGGAGTTTGATGCAGAGCCGTATCGCGCCGGATGTGCGAATGAGGCCGCTTCCGGACCCAGGAGTCTGGCAGAGCGGGGCCGGGATCCAGTGGGACGGCACAATATGGATGACAGTGCGTTGCTTTGGGTCGTAGCCCCACCCTTCACCCGGAGCTCTCCTCCCTCTCACCTGCCTGCCTCGCACTGTCTCCCCTGTTTGCAGTGCCCACTTCTTCGCCTCTCTGCTCCACCCTCTCTTCACTGCACCTCGTTGTCTGCCTGCCGCTGCATCTGCACTTGTGGTTTGTGTACGATAGACGTTCTTCTGCACCAGTGTGGAGCACGCACTTCCACGAGCCCCGGCAAAGTGATCAAGTGAGAGATAACGCACCAACTCTTAAGGTGGGATCGCTCAAGCAGAGCGATCCCCAAGCGCACTGGGTTGCGCAGTCGGCCGACCGCACCAGGTATTGAGAGGCCGTTAGTTCTCATCTGCTCTCCTTCCTTCTGGCTAGCTAATCTTCGTGTGTGTGTGTGTGTGTGTGTGTGTGTGTGTGTGTGTGTGTGTGTGTGTGTGTGTGTGTGTGTGTGTGTGTGTGTGTGTGTGTGTGTGTGTGTGTGTGTGTGTGTGTGTGTGTGTGTGTGTGTGTGTGTGTGTGTGTGTGTGTGCGCGTGTGATTGTGCCTGTCATAGCTTAAATTAAAATTGTAGAAGATATAATGGGATAAATCTGCTCTCTGTCTGCTTTTGTAAATTGCTTGCCATTTGCTGCACCCCACAAATTCCTTGCTTTCCATATTGTACAGAATAATAAACCCCATTTACTGTACCACATATCGTACCACATATCGCTACTGTACCACATATCGCTAATCGTAAATAAATGCTTCATATAGAAATGTTCCCAGCTCGTTTTCGTCTTTTCCTTCATTGGTCCAGCATGGTCCATATCCTAGCCTCGCCGGGATGCTATTCCCCAAACGATATGTTTCCTAGCCAGTACGGTCCTTGGCAGTTATGCTCAGCTGCATCTGATCCAGTGAGGTGATCTGGTTTGAACAAGGCGTACCGAGGGCATGTCCCCTGGTAATTCGATCAGGTGACCATTTCAGGTAACCGGTTTCCGTTAGACGGAGGACCGTAAGTCATGTGGTTGAGTTATTGACGTTTCCAGTCGATTAGCGACCCGCCGCATCACGGAGTTATCCGTGTGCAACGGCCGGTGATTCTGAGAGTCTGGTGGGAACCCAAGGTAGCTTTCCTCCCTCATGGTCTTCTCGCCCTGACCCAGGGTCCGCAACAATACATATATATATATATATATATATATATATATATATATATATATATATATATATATATATATATATATATATATATATACATATATACACACATACGAGCCTGGTGTTGGCGCAGTGGTTAGGGCAGCGGCTTGGGATCCAAGAGGTCCTGAGTTCAAGCCCCGTTGAGCCACTGAATTAATACACCAGGGGGTTGACTCAGCCTGTCATCCTTCCGAGGTCGGCGAAATGAGTACCAGTATACTGGGCCGGTGTATACCCCGGTTAAAATAGGTGTGCCATATCCCTGTGTCGTAAGAGGCGACCAGGGTTGTGTCAGGAAGGGCATCCGGCGTAAAACATGTGCCAAATCACTATGCGGATAATACGGATGATCCGCTGTGGCGACCCCTAACAGGAGCAGCCGAAAGAAGAAGAAGAGAAGAAGATATACACACATACAAAATGTTCGCTTTTGTGCTCAGAACATATCACAGAGCACTGTCATGAAACAACAGAGCACAGACGGCTAGATCTTGTGGGTATATTGTTACGGATCCGGGGTTCGAGGCTCGCCGCGAGGAGAAGTACTCAAGTCCTTCACGAACACCTGGTCCTGAAGCCACCAGGCACAGATAATTCCGTGCACTGGCGGGTTGCAAATAAATCATGAATGCCGATTGGTACCACCAATCCTGGCAGTGATACACTACTCCGCGTGATACCTTACCTGTGGACGGCCTTACCAAGGGGGTTACGTGCCCTCGATGCATACTTGTGTAGAACTCACCATACCAGGTGCAGCCGAGCAGACCTGCCAAGTACACACCGGCTAATAAGAGTCAATCAATGGGGTGGAACTTCCCAGCTAAACTAACGTGTGGACTACACTGGACCAATGAATTAAAAGACAGAACAAGCTGGGTACATTTATAACAAGGGCAATTTATTCATAAAGCAAGGGCATGGAAAGGTCATGTGGCACAATAATAAAATGTTTTAATAAGCAATGTGTACAACAGGGGAAAGTAAGAATTGATGAAGTGCAACAAAAGAAAAACAATTATTTACAAAGAGAAGACAGGGCAGAGCTAAACCGATATAAAACTTCCACAATCTTAACTAAAGCAAACATTACAGGCAACATCAGACACACACCTGAGGACATGAGAGAGCAAGAAAGATGAGAGGCAGTTGAGGTGCTTATGATCTCTTTCAATACCTGGCATGGCCGATGGGTCCACACTTCCCAGTCAGATAGGAGGGGGAGGAAGGAAGAAAACTGCGGGTGTCTATGGTGTGTGAGTAGGAGGTGCAAATGAGGTGTAAATGTAATGCAAATGTAGTGCAGAAGAGGGAGAGTGAAGGAGTGCATGTCTGTAATTGCTCTATTTGTATTTGTGCATCTACAGCAGACGAGACAAGATGGGCAAGACAGAACGTGTGAGATAATAGCTTAATGTGGCATGGCGTGTGAGAACATCTGGAAATGTAAATGCTAATGAAGATTGGCTACGGAACGAGGATAATGACCCGGCAACTGCTCGGCGAATGACTGTCTCGGCTGCTCTGCAGCTATTTTATAGAGCATGGGTGAAAGAGGAGCCAAAAATTTGATCAAAATGCCCTGTAGACATATCTGAGCATTCCTTTTGGCGCACAGATGCCTCCCCGAGAAGTAGCCCTGCACTGGCCAGACTCCGAAGCCGAAAATGGCCTTGCCTAAAATAGATATATACTAATCTTGGTGAAGTCTACCAAGCTTGTCTACCTCTACCGAGCTCGATGTCTACCTCTACCTAGGTGAAATCTACCTAGCTTGGTGAAGTCTACCTAGCTTGTCTACCTCTACCTAGCTCGATGTCTACCTCTACCTAGGTCAAGTCTACCTTGCTCGATGTCTACCTAGCTTGATGGAGCAGTATAGCATAGTTCGCCCACGCGATCTGTGAGCAGTAATGTCCATCTGCCACACAAGAACATTACCAAGGCTTTTCTGCCTCACCAACCAGGAGGTAATGGTTTGATGCCATGATGCATTTATCGGGTTGGAAGGGCCATATTTTGGTTTATTATGGAACGTGAACTGTGCTTTACTGCTTTACCAAGCTTGGAGCCAACTATGTTACATGGTCACAGGTAAACGATTATGTGGTGTGTCATCCTGATGAGCTCCAACAAGAGTGAAACTATGGTCGATGACTGCACGGTTCTTTCTTGTTACCTGAGATCCTTGGTCTTCAAAGAGGAACCCAAATGCTCAGACCACCTCGATGCTAACCCCTTGATACCCTACTAAATAGAAATGATGTGTCTTTTTTCGGATTTCCGAATTATAATGTTGGTAAATTTGTGATTAAAAGTCACACACGGAAGTCGACCACCAGATCTGTACTGGGTAGGGGTTACATCACGGTACGATATAACTCAAACGGCGAATAATTTTCGATTTCCCACAAGTACGCTGAGTCGATGCATCCTTGGTGGTTGTATTATAGTAATACAACCCGAGGTGGTTTCATGGGACCACATTGGCTGAAACACCCTAAATTTGCCAGAAATTGGACGAGGTTTGTCCGAAATACCCGAGTGTGGATCGGGCCTCGAAGATGTTCACTTTTTTCCTCAGAACACGTTACAGAGCAAGTTATGAAACAACAGAGATGGTGATAGATCTTGTGGTTATCCACCACGATTGAGAGGAAGAAATGTGTCGCTCGAAACGAACACCATCTCTACCCAGTTACAGGCACGTGGACATGGATGATTTGAGCGGTGAAACAAACACCTGTTGCCATTGCCACTCAGTTATCACAAGAACACCTGAAAATTGGTTCGCGGGATCCAGCAGTGACCACTATTTTCTGTGTCTGTGTGTCTGTTTGTGACTCTCTCCAGAGCAGAGCTCCGTGACGTTTGATGCGATCTTGATGAAACTTGGACACCAGCTAGATATCATGGTCTAGTTGAGTCTTTTTGTATGAGGGGCGTCCCACGTCCACTTGAACTTTTTATTTATTTTTTATTTTTTCTCGATTTTTTTCTCGCAATTTCATTTACCAGAAGCTGTGCGTAATGTACATAAGTACAACATATAAAACAATCCGATTTGATTTGGTCAATTTTGACAGAAGAGATAGGTTTTTACGGTAGGGCTTCCTCAAAAGCTTCCACTAACTCAATTGTACCTATCGTGGGATTGTTCAATAATGCCCGCGAACCATCGTCGCCTCCCGGCTAGTAATTATCTATTTTCAACACAAGTATCTACAAATCAAATGAACCACCATCTATTTATAGTGGAGAAAAAGTATGCATGTATCATCTACTCCTCCGAGAGGTTTCTTCCCCCCACTCCCTTTCCACCATCTACCCACAACACCCACCATCATCCCACAACCCTCCTCCACAATACCCACCATCATCCCACAACCCTCCTCCACAATACCCACCATCATCCCACAGCCCCCTTACACAATATCCCACCCACCACCATCCCTTCCCCCCACAATATCCCACCCCCTTCACAATACCCACCACCATTCCACACCACCCCCTCCATAATACCCACCACCATCCCCCTCTCCAAAACCCACTGCCATCCCACACCACCCCCTCCACAATCCCGCACCCCCCAACACTATACCCACCACTATTTTTGAGGTCAACACAGATCAAAAGGTCAACATAGAGCCAAGGTCAACAATTGAGGTGGTTTTTCTAAAATCCTCAATTTTCATCCGATTGACTTGAAATTTGAACAGAATATATAGTTCCGACCTCTGAAGTCAACCACCAAATTATTTTTGAGGTCAACATACACCAAATGGTCAACATAGGCTCAACGTCATCAACTAAGGTGGTATTTCTAAAATCCTCAATTTTCATCCCATTGACTTGAAATTTGAAGAGGATTTTCATATCAGGTCACTGAATTCAAGCAGCAATTATTTTTGAGGTCCACATCGGCCAAAAGGTCAACATAGGCCGAATTTCTGAAAATTGTCAATTTTCATCCAATTCACTTGAAATTTGAAGACGACTTGCACATTTGGTCATTGAATTCAATCACCAATTATTTTTGAGGTCAAGTTTGTTCGATGGATTTGTTTGATGGATTATCGTGCTCTGCAAGACATCTTCTTCTTGTTATTATGTCTGTCTGCTTGTTTGTCTGTCTGTCTGTTTATCACCTACAGGTGACAATTCCAAACCGATCATCATGAAACTTTGCGAAGTTGTAGAGGTAGTCTCAACTGAGAAGTCGATTGATTTTAAGGTCAAAGTTCAAAGGTCATTTTGAGGTCAAGTTTCTAAAATCGCCATTTTTCATCCGATTGACTTGAAATTGGAACAAGATATGCACATTTCATCACTGAATTTAGAAACCAACTATTTTTGAGGTCAAAAGGTCAAAGATCAACTCAAGGTCAAACTTCTAAAATCAATTTCAATATGAAAAATAATCAATTTTCATCCGATTGACCTGAGCTTTGATTGAGATTGTCAATTTAAATCTTAATGAAATGGACAATTTGATGTATCCATGGCAACCTTTGGAGAAGGGGGTGGATTTTGCAAGTATCGTGCTCTGCACGATGTCTTTTACTTGTTTGTTTTCTTGTCCGGGCACTAACTCAGCCATCATTTGAGCTAGGAAGCTGAAATTTGGGGAAAAAGTGAAGATGTGCTTTGGCATAAACATATTTATAATTTTTTGATTACTCAATTAATTGATTAATTTTCTTAGTTATTATTGGTTTATGCCTGGTGTTGGCTTAATGGTTAGGGTGGTGGGCTTGGGATTCTAGGATACCGAGCTCAAATCCCACTCGGCTGTTGAATTAATACCACGTGGGGTTGACTCTGCCTGTCATCTTTCTGATGTCGGCAAAATGAGTACCAGCTTGCTAGTATCCTGTGTCGGAGTGGTCACCTGTCTAGGATTGTGCCAGTTAGCCAAGGAGACTGCTTAAGCAGCATCAACGCTCTGCACAGAGTATGGTCCCAATGAATGGATGGATTATTGATTTATTAATTCATTATTTATTTTCTTTCTCATCTGGGCAATATCTCAGGCACCATTTTAATGAGGAAGCTGATATTTGTGCATGACAGTGAACAAGTGATTTTGCTCTGAAGGGTACACTTGATTTATTGATTAATCAATTAATCGATTAATTCTTCATTTTTCAATGAACTACTTAATTTTCAAAAAGTTACAGATTGGGATGAAACAGTGGTGGTTTTAGTATGCTATTAGCCAATTGATGAAGAAATTAATAACTACATTACGATTATTATGTATTTATATTAATTATGCAAGTAATCAATTCATCAATCAATTATTGTACACCGCTCCCTCCCAATTCCGTCTCCATGTGCTGCCCCGGCAATGTTGTGCACTGGAAGATATGTTATTTATTTATTTGGCATGGGGCGGTTTACTTTAATGTACCTCTCTCTACTTGTAAACATTAATGTTTGGCACGTCTCCTTGAAACGTCTATATTAATGCAATTGTTTTTCGCTGAAAGCTACTTAAGGTTTTTGGGTAGTATACAGTACATACTACATATAGTCGGTCATCACACTGACTCCAAAATGCTGATTCCTGGAAAATTGGTGAAATCAGCCAAGCAAGAATGTGTGTGTGTGTGTGTGTGTGTGTGTGTGTGTGTGTGTGTGTGTGTGTGTGTGTGTGTGTGTGTGTGTGTGTGTGTGTGTGTGTGTGTGTGTGTGTGTGTGTGTGTGTTGTTCATAAAGCATAACATATTCTCTCTGCTACCTCTCCTACCCCCATCCCCACCCTCTCTGTCTTTGTTCCAACCTTGCTCTACCCCCTCCCAATACAATATAGTACCCTCCTCCCACACACCTCTCTCTCTCTCTCTCTCTCTCTCTCTCTCTCTCTCTCTCTCTCTCTCTCTCTCTCTCTCTCTCTCTCTCTCTCTCTCTCTCTCTCTCTCTCTCTCTCTCTCTCTCTCTCTCTCTCTCTCTCTCTCTCTCTCTCTCTCTCTCTCTCTCTCTCTCTCTCTCTCTCTCTCTCTCTCTCTCTCTCTCTCTCTCTCTCTCTCTCTCTCTCTCTCTCTCTCTCTCTCTCTCTCTCTCTCTCTCTCTCTCTCTCTCTCTCTCTCTCTCTGTGTGTGTGTGTCTGTCTGAACCTATACAGACATTGCTCATGTCTGGACGGTGGTTATCTTCATACATATCTGGAAGGTGGTTGTGTTTGGGCATTGTTTGTCTCCGGACGTGTCTGGCCGGTGTTTGTCTCCTGATGCGGCCAGGGTGTGTTTGTCTCTGTTTGTGTCCGGGCAGTGTTTATGTCAGACGGGAGTTTGTCTCCACATGTGTCAGGATGGGAGTTTGTCTCCGGATGTGTCCAAGAGGTGTTTGTTTCCAGACAGTTTGGCTCCGGATGCGGTGGAGCGGTGTTTATCTCTGATCGTGTCGAGACGGTGTTTATGTCTGGACAGGAGTTTGTCTCTGGATGCGTCCGTGCTGTGTTTGTCTCCAGACGCATCCAGGCAGTGTTTGTCTCTGGACAGCTTGGCTCCAGACACATCTGGGTGGTGTTTGTCACTGGACGTGTCTGGGCAGTGTTTGTCTCCGGGTGGTATTTATAGTATGACTGATAGAAAATGGATTTCAGACGTTATTTTGTTTCCACATTCACTGCTTTTCTATGCAGAATCATTTTTATGAGACGGTATGAATCTAAATTAACGCTCCACTGCACATCTTCCCTTCTTCGCACCACACGCTGCCTTTTCTTCCCCCACCCCTACTCTCTCTGCCTCCTCCCTTGCTTCCCCTCCCTCCTCTCTTTTTCCCCCTCCACCACCTCTCTCTCTCCTCCCTCTTGGTATCCCATCAGCGAAGTGATGGGTTGTATTTGCTCATATATATATATATATATATATATATATATATATATATATATATATATATATATATATATATATATATATATATATATATTGTTACGGATCTGGAAACCAAATGCATTTAAACATACAGATGTCCCAAGAGTCAGTTATTCCGTTAAGTGCATGTGAGACAGGTCCCTTCCTTTTGTCTAGTGGGAGAATCAAAGGTGTGCGTTGCGATGTCCTTTGAGTTAGGTTATTACATCTAACGACCATCCAACAAACCATCTAACAAACCATCCAATGAACCCTCCAACAATCATCCAACAGACCATCCAACAACCAACGACGGTACCTTCCAGCGCTTGCAACCTTCGCCTCGCTGGCCACAACATATGGGGCAAAAGCGTCCAGTCCACCATTCCTTTGCGCTTCTACAAACGTTCCTTTTCAATGTTGGCTCTTCCCCTTGTGAGTCCACATGCGTGGAGGGGAGGACTCCCGGTTTGGCCGAGGCCCCGCCCAGAAAGGGCAGACCCCATGAAGACCTGTCCAATCGGGGCGGACGGTGACGTCTGTTTCACCGAGCCCATTCCCCATTCGGGGAGGTCCATAAAAATACGATGTGATCCTCAGAGTAAAAGTTTTTTGGAGGAGTTGAGTTGGTTGGTGTGCGTCGTGCGGTTTGAGCTGGAGTCTGGGGCGTTCGAGTGGAGTTCTGCATTTGGCTGGTGTTCGTTGGAGTTTTCCTGGGTCCCATCCGCGACCCTGATCTCCGCCCTGGGACTCCGACTGCTCTGCTCGAGTTCCTCCATGGGCACGAGCCCCACGCGTGTGCCTGTGGGACGAGCCGCACGACCATTAGCAGGTGCCGGACCGCGGAGCACCCCCTCCCTTCAACGTGCAGGTACTCAAGCGAACTGCGACCCCCAGCTCGTCTCTCCCTCTCTGGCTGCGGTGGTCTTTTAATAAATCATCTGAGTGTGCGTCTGAGTGTGTGGGCCCGTCTTGTAAGTAGAAACTGTATAAGTGTTTTTGAACATTGTAAATTCTTGCTTGTATATTCTGCGATAAGTCTTGCTCTGTGTCTTCTTTATTATAAATAAATGACTATAGAAATGTTCCCAGTTCGTTTTCGTCCTTTCTTTCATAGGTCCAGCATGGCTCGGATCTGAGTTTTAGCCGGGTTTTTATACCCGATAATCCGTTCATTCTAGCCGGTACGACCTTGGCAGATCCACTCGCTGCATCCGAACTGGAAAGGTAGTTGGCAGTTGGTAGTCGGTAGAGTGGTCCGGTTCAGGCAAGGCGGACTGAAGGCATGGTTCCCCGGTAGACGACACCACGTAGTTAATTAGGTAAATTGGTTCTAGACACAAAGACCCTACACTACGCGGTGTAGGTATTGGCGTCCACGGTCGGTTAGCGACCCGCCACCTCACTGAATTATCCGAGAGGGACGGCATACAATTCCGGAGAGTCTGGTGGGAGATGATGTAACCTCCTCCACTTTGTGGTCATTCTCGCCACCGACCCCCGGCCCTCAACAATATATACACATACATATATACAATTATATACATATATTAGCAAATGCAACCCGTCACTTCGCTGATGGTGATGTGAATAGGAAGGGGATGGAGAAAGAGAAAAGGGAGAGAGAGAGGGAGGAGAGGCAGAGAGGATGGAGCAAAGGGAGTGGAGGGGAGAAGAGGGAGGGGAAGCCAGGAGTGGGTGAAGAAGGGGAAACTAGGAAAGGGAGAAGAGCAAGGACGGGGAATGGAGGTTGGGTGAGCAATGCCTCACGAAATGTTGCTATACACTGTTGGGGGGCAGGAGTAGTGCGAGAGATAGAGAGGGAGAGAGAAAGACAGCGAGAGAGTGATAGACAGAGAGACACAGCAAAAGAGCGGCAGCGATAGAGCAACAGAGATGTGGGAGGAGAGTGCTGCATTTTATTCGGAAGGGGGAAGTGAGGAGGAGATAGACAGAGAGAGTGGGGGGGGGGAGGGAGGAGGATAAAAAATATCTGTGAGGGGTGGAGGTGGTGTTAGCAAAGAGAGTGATATGTTATGCTTAATGACTGAACACTAATTTTAAAAAATCTCATGTCAGAATAGTTGTACACACAATGACACAACAGAGTTTGTAAAGTTAACTGCAGACATATCTTCAAAAACTTTGATATCCCAATTCTAGAAAATTTGTGAGAACATAAACCAAAAGTATAGACTGAAAACATGGAAGTACCGCTCACGTATGACCTAATGACCCCATCGAGCATGAACATCAATAACAAAGTGTTGCGACCAGATATCACACTTGGGTGCAAAAAAGAGAGAAGAAGGCATTGCTGATTGCGGTGTTAATAGCAATGATTTTGGACTAACGATGCAGAAATCAAGAAAATGACCAAATACCAAGACCTCAAAAATTAAGTGAATAGTTCCTGGAAGCTGAAGAATGCCAAAGTTGTACCAGTGATAGCTGAAGCTACAGGAATGATGAGCGGTGGGAATGATGACAAAGAACCACGAAGATATATTGTTACGCAGCCGGGACGTCGGCCGCGACACGACTGCTAGACGGAGCCGCAAGTCGACTCGACCGATCGCCCGGAATTCAGATCGTACTTCTCTGGAAAAGTCCGGAGAAGACGGGTCCCTTCTAGACCAAAATCCGCCAATGGGTAGACCACGTGGGGTAGGGTCGATTGCCAACTTCAATTTACCTAAGTACCCACGTGGTCCAACTACCAGGAAATTTCACCCTCGACGGAAATCGTATGAAACCAAGCCGCTTGGCGAGCTCGTTCCGTGTGTGATCCCGAGCGGTTTTAATCGCCGAGAACCGTCGGACCGAATTATCCTGTAACCACGGCAATAGCCAACTAATCCCTCACACACGACATGCTCAGTCAATGAAAGAAGGAATGCGGACGAGCTGAAAACATTTAACAATGGGGGTTTATTTATACTGCAATGGGGAAATGAGGGGAGCGCATAAAGCAGAGCTATACCGAATATAAGAAATGCAATGCAATTATATACAGCACACAAAGCACTTAACAGTTTTCTACTTGTTAGACGGTCCCATGGACACACATACGCACACACCCACCCAAGAAATGGTGGCGGATGCCTTTAATACAGACTTCAGCTTGGAGGGACAGATGAGCTGAAGCCCAGGACCTATCTGGGACCTTTCCACCTCATGTGGTCTTCCAGCTGTTCGGACCGGGAACCAGCGAGGACGAGCTGGTTCCAACCACCGCGAGCCGCGATCCTTTCCGAGCTCCGGCGGATCCCCTCGCACTCCGGAACACATGCTGGTGACAAGAGGCGCCGATCCTTCCTGAAGATGCTTCGCTTCCCCGAAGAACCACCGACCAAGATGAGGCCAAGGAGTCGCACCAGGCCGGGAACCAAGCATCGACCACGAAGATCTCCATGAACCAAGAAGAGCCAGCCGAACCAGACCACGAAGCAGAGCAAAAACCGAACCAGCACCAGAACAACCCCCTCGAGCCAAGCAGAGGGTCCCCTTCTTATCCCTCTCAGCCCCGCATCACTTCCGGAGTGACTAATTCGCCCTCGTGCGCTGCCCCCCGCAACCGCAGGTGGGGACTGTTTACCTTGCTTTCTGCCGGACCCACCCCAACCGTAATTCCTGTTTACACTGTTGAATCTCGGGACGGGAGGGTTCTTCTTCTTCTCTTTTGCTGAGGAGGGTCGTTCTTCTTTGTTGTTGTTCTGATTGAACCCTAACTATTAAAATAATTTATTATTCACTGATTATAACTGATTTTTTATTTTGGATGTCTGCATCCATTTACATAGATTTACCCATTAAACAATGGAAGGCGAGCTATCTATAGAACACGTACTTACCGAGATAACTGAGCTAAAGGATCTGAATGTTGAGTGTGATCGCTTTCCAAATCCGCAACAATATTAAGAAGCATCCCTGGGAATATTACTACAAACGAACTTTCACCTCCTGAAACCCACCCACACAGGCAACAGCAACTTGCACCACGTACACACACACACACACACACACACACACACACACACACACACACACACACACACACACACACACACACACACACACAAACACACACACCATTGTGGCAATACAGTTTATGTACATACACACATGTGCAAATGTGCACACACATCAAGTAAATAAAAACGACAAACACAAAGATGTCGATCTATACTCTATGCCTTCACAGCTAAAACAGACATGGTGAACACCTGGTCAGATGGACCTTGTGTTTTTTTTTAATATACATCGATATCGAAGTGAGAGGTGGATTACAAATGGAGATCGCACAAACTGATCCTTGCACATTTTCAGTGGATGAGACACATCCGGAGGCACCCACCGCACGGCACCGCGGGGGCCAACTATGGCGGAAACGTATGTCTGTCTCATCTATGTGAGATTGAAAAACCAACCAAGCAGCTTGGAGAGCGCTCACCAAGTGGCTTAAGCATTTAAGCAAGCACTCCAACAAAACGGTGGATATGAAACGGCTCCCTTGGCACGCAATTGGCAATTGGCAATCACCGACCCGTCATATTAATCATACACCTCCAGGAGACACCCAAAATGTCAAATATGTTCAAATTGGACAAATGAATACTTTTATAGGAGTCGGAAGTGCTTGTAAGTTCGATTCTAGAGCTTAAATTTTGTAATTCGTTTTAGTTTACGAGATATTCGTGGTGAACGCACGTGCGGAAATGAAATAAAACAACGAACGCCGACGTCTCCGGTTATTTACAAGCATTGCAATGTAGCCAGCGACTTGTAGCTTTGGTGAACAGCTTGTTTCAAGTTGCAGCCTGTTCCAAGTCAGGGTAAGGTTGAGCAGGCCAAAAAACATGGTGGTTTCATACCCCAGCAAGGTTACCTGGGAAACGAGTTATGACCCCAGACAGCAAGCTGTCCGAGGATCGCCTGATGAAGGATATAATTAAATAAGGCCGTCAATTATCTTTAAAAGGGGAGTTTTAATTAACCCAAACACCCAATTTTCATTCTTGCACTTCCTTGGAGTTCCCTGCGAGTGCACACAAAGCTTCAAGCTGCTCGGTTTCATGGTTTTGGAGTTATGGAGGAGACATCCTCACACACACACACACACACACACACACACACACACACACACACACACACACACACACACACACACACACACACACACACACACACTGATTTATTATTTTGGATGTCTGCATGTAGGATGCTCCCCAGTAGTTGCTTGTCATGTGCAAGTATGCCCCACTGATATATGTATATATATATATATATATATATATATATATATATATATATATATATATATATATATATATATATATATATATATATATTCTGTAAACTCAACAACAGCTTTAAATTATATTACTGACCCAAAACCGTTTCTTTGTCCCTTTATACTCAGCCTTTTGAACATGAACAAAGCGTGTTCCCACACATCTGCTCATGAAAAATGGCAACGACTTGGGCCCTTTTCAGACAAACTTCTTATCATGAAATTGTAGTGTTCCTTTTGTGGCTTTTTCATCATTTGTTCGTTCATAGACTACTGGACGCTGTCAAATACCTTTAGAACTCTTTTGTTGTTGTTGTTGTTGTTTGGAAAAACGAGGAATCTGTTGGTCGATAATATTGTTACGGTTGAGGAAATTCGCAAACCACCATTCAGGTCCCGTAGGTGAGATATCTCTGTAAGTACATGTGTAGTTAGCCCCAAACCCGTTGTTTAGAGGGAATAAATGTGATTCATTCTGGCTGTGACCCTTTGAGATAGTCGTTTTTCTGTTCTATCTTTATTCTGAACCAACCACGTCGCAACCGCCATCACACAACAACCACCAACCGCAACGCCGCTTCACAACAACAACAACGCCAACAGCCACGACCTTTACCTTCACAACTCGCTCCCGCAAACATCGCATCACCGCCATTCCAAGCGTCGCCATTGCCATAAACCACCACAATAAACCCTCCACCACCTTCACCTCCCCTTCTGCGGCCATTCCCGCACCATTTGTGAACGCCAAGCGTCAGGCTGTCCTGGCCTCGTGCGGGACGCGCGCCGAACCGCGAGTGCAAAGTGCGGCCTTTCCGAGGAGAATTCGGATCAGGAATGAATTCATGCCCACTTCTGATTCGTCCAATCAGCAAGCGCGGGGCGGTTTGGCCCCGCCTCCAGGCGCGTCGGAGTAGAATCGGGATATGCAAATTCTCAGATCAGGGGAGACTCACGCCCCTTTTCCTCTGTCCAATGGGCGAGCGTGGCTCCACCCCCGAGCTCGTTCTGATCCAGAAATTTGCATATGGGTTCTCCTGCCGGCCGATAAAGTGCCGAGCGCAGGGTCGAGTCGGGCTCGGTCAAGTCAGTTTGAAAAGGGTCAGTTTTGGAGAGCAGAGTGTGGCAGCGGCAGAGTGTGGCAGCGGGAGTCAGTTTCGGAAGAGTCAGTCTGGAGAGGTCGGAGAGCCGAGTGGAGCTCGCAGTCTGTCGGGGTTCGGAGTCTGTCGGGGAGCTGCAGAAAGGGGAAGCCTGGAGCTTGGAGCACAGTCGAGTCGGGTTGGAGCGCGGAGTGAGTCGGGAGGCGAGGGCGTACAGGTGGTTTGCTGCAGTCGGCTGAGGAGAATTGCGGAGGAGACGGGATAGCTCGGGTCCGAGGCAAGGAAGACGGCAGTCGGCGATGAGCTCGCAGTGGAGTCGCGAGACCCAAGCAAGCCAGCTATCCTCTTTCCCCAGAGCATCAACAATTCCCCCTTTTTCCCCCCCGCGCTGAGATAGTGCGAAAAGGGGGGGGGGCCCGTTCCCACCCCACTCCAAGCAGTGCCAACGAAACCCGCGAAGGAGCGCGGAGTCGGGGCACCGCCGCGCCGCCACATTTGCGGATCATCACAAAGACACGGTAGGATCCACCCGGTCTCGCGGCCCACAGGCCCCGTCTGCCCCCTTCTCTTTGAGGGTGGCCCCTTTTCTTTTGCTTTTAAGTAAATGTGTTGTTGGCGCCATCTATAAAGTAAAACTGTGTAAGTGTTGCCGTGTGCTCGCGTAGTCGGTAGTAGATTTGGATTGTTGTGTTTCTTTTGTAAGATTTGATATATGTGCATAATTGTTGTAATTGTATATGTGTGCTCTCCGTGTGCCGCGGAATAAATGTGCCTTATGTTGAACTGTTTTCCCGTTTCGCTTCGTCTTTTCTTTAATTGAATCTTCATCTTGCTTCATGTAAAGGGTTGGTAGTGGGCTTAATATGCCCGATAATTAATCGGAACCGTCGAGGCCGATGATAACACTGCTCGGTTATCCCGATAGTACGGAACGGGTCGCTTAAGTGGCCCGTGTCCGGAGTCGACCTTCGACCTACGGCGAGGTGCGATCGCCCGGTCTACCCTCCGCGTGGGTACTTAGGTAGGTCGAGTTTGGCGAACAACCCTATCCCACGCGGGGGGCCGATTGGCACGATTGTGGTGAGGCCGAAAGGCCCACTCGTGACTAGATCCCGGCGTTAGTCCGAGAGGGTCACGACAGAATTGTCCGTCCGGTGGGCGATGTGCCGCAATTCGAGTTACGTGGCCGTTCGCACTCCGGCGGGCGCGAATTCGCAACAATATAAATGAACAAAAGGGGTGAGAGTTGAAGGTCTGACACTCACAAGAACAATTAAAAAAGCAAATCAAGCTGCTGTGCTCTGCTTTCAGCGACCTGGACCAACAGATTTAACTTAATAAATCGGTCACATTACTACGAACTAACATCAGCACAATAATGAGTTATGTGGTTTTGCAACATGCAACAGACAGCCACAACCGCCCCCCCCCCTCCCACAGCACTTATATATGCTTCAAGAGAATAAATGCACTTGGCCAAATGTATCAAGGTAAGGCACCTTACATGTTTGGTTCTCAAGGCCAGACCGTACCTTGGAAAAGGTTAATCGAGTCAGTGAATACTGCCTCGGTGACAACATCTGATAGGATTATAGTCAAGTCTATTGACTGATTCATTATCCTGAAGCTGATCCTGTGCTCGGCTGAAGAAGGTGCTGGTATTTGAAGTTAACAGGTATTCTATTCTAATTTGGTTATGGAGAATTGGGCATCACTGCCATCTGTAAGAAGCATTTTCATGTTCACCTTCACCCCCGAGTTGTTCTGGGGCATTCAGTCAACCACACAGCACAGACTGGCACCGCAAGGAAGCAGAACCAAGCAAGGTAAGCATATTTCCCCATTCATGAAGGTCATTAACCAGTCAGCTGGGTTTTTACTGACAATCTGACGGTGATGTAGTAATTCTCCAAAGACAACATCAGTTTCATGAAGCTTTCATTTCATTGACACAACATACTGTTCTGTCAATGTAATGTTGTGGTACCCTTTGCGCTGTCCTTTCTGATTTGTTTAAGGTCGAGTTTACAGTTGGGTATATGAGGTACCAGAATGTGTCATCAACATAATGAGTTGATCGAGCAAATGCGGTATTACAACATACAGCAACTTTCATTGATACTGCTGCCCTTGGAAGGATTTGAACCCACAACCTTTGGCATGCCACTCCAGTGTCCTGATCATTAGGCCTCTATAATCACAATTACCACGTTCTGACATGCAATAAGGGCACTGATCCATTGGTCATGAATAGCGGAACAGCTGCTGGAAGCCTCTTGTGACTGCCCAACAGAGTTAAGTGACTGAAAACCGGCCCAACGTTGTCATGCAGGCCAAATGCACAAGTGGGTAGTCCAATAGGTCACAACTTCCAGCGATCAAACCATCATGTAGATGTGTCAAAAACAGTAGATTAAGAAACTAAATACGTTATTGAACATCAGCCAAATGACGTGATCTCTGCTGCCCTGATGCTGGTTATCGACCACGAGGAACAGGGGTGAACTCTGATATGCGAGCTGGGGCGCTGAGGTTGGAGGTCTGGCTGAGAGCGGCGGGTCGGTTCGCTTTTCACAGCGACTGAGTGCAGGAAACTCCTTTTAAAACTCTGACCTTATAGCTCATATATCCTTGGTCCCATGCCAAAGGAACTTCCAACCACCCCCTCGACCCAACACTGATTATCAATTTGAAAATCATGTCTGGTTTTCACTTGTCTGCTTAATCCATATGAACATTACACGCTCTCGATTTTGGGTGGTAGTTCATGGTGAGGCTCGGTGGAGATCTTGGTCTGTCAATAAAATGTTGTTATTGTTATCAGCCTCCTTGTTTTATGAAGAATATTCATACTTATTCGGCCAAAGGCGAGCGGAGTGAGACCCTTTATTCCTGACACGTGAAACACCCTGTAACCCATGCCAACAGAAAAAAATTTTTGGAACGCTGGCCACATCTTCCATCCAATCATCATGTAACTCTGTTTAGAAAAAAAAAATCCATGGGTGGGTCCTCCTATGTCGAAAGTTTCCTGTCGATCGCTTTAGCGGTTGCGGAGAAAACGAATTAAAAGCGAATAAAGGTGAAAAAGTGAGGCGGAAGAAAAAAAAAGTGAGGGCCTAGGCCAAGATTCCACACCATGGCAGAGTTGCCCACATTGAGAGAAGAAAAAGTGGTATGATGGGAAGGGTCGACGGTGTGAGGGAGCAGAACGACCTAGGGGGAAAAGGGGGGGCATCTGGGAGGGGAGAAGTCGGGAAATTTTGTAATTTTAACCTTAAATCTGTACATTCTAAGACACTCTTTCATGCAAAGTTAAAGCAGAACAATCAGGGTTTTCATGATGAAATTCCATCTAAAGGTCGACAGAAACCTTGTCACAACATGAAAACCTATCAAAAACCTCGATGAGACGTATTGTTTTGCGAAAAAGCAGTAGTTTTGCTCTAATTGGGCAATAAAAGTGGTAGGCTGTTCAAGTACACAAAATGTGGTGGCGTTGGCAACTGGCAACTAGAACATGGTCAAGGATGGTTGTAGACACCTATTACTAGTTCAATTCTGAGGGTTTGGTTTATTAATTACGGACTCAAATATAGCACAGTTTCTGAGCGCACTTGATTCATCCATTCGTAGTTTCGAAGTGAAACACTCATCCCAAACTTCTGAATTTCAAAGAGAAATTATATTCTCGGGAGAAAAAAAATGATAAATTTATTTTGAGGCGTGGGTTGAAGGAAGGACAAGTATTCTTGCGGCGGTTGCTCTCATTGAGCATGATGATAACCTTGGCAATGCAGCTGAGCCCTGAAGGCAGTTTAAACCTGGGCGAGTCAAACGGTACATGCAGGATGGATAGAAAGAATTGTGTTAATATCAAAAACTGCATGAAAGGAATGTCGGAACACGTGCCTAGTTGAAAGGGAATGCAGTTTCCTGACTCGCGTGGATGGTGTTTACGTCCTGAGATCTTAAGGCCAAAAACAGCCGCTACCAGTGAGCTTTATCCTGATGTCCATGCCCGGGAGATCTTTTTTTATTAAGAATCGTGGTTGAATATTTCTACTGTGTGAAGGAAGGAGATAAAGGGGTGGGCGTTGGGGGTAGAGGTGTTAACAACTCTGTCTCCTTTCACCCTTCCTTCGGTTCTTTTTCACATTTTAAATTACCCCCCCCCCCCCACCATTGAGCACTGGCTAAAAGTAACAAATACATACCTTCTCGGTTTCCATGACAAATGAAGTTTGTTCCGTTTTCCGGAAACGTGCAAAGATTTTTGCAGTTATATAACTTTTTTGCGGCAAGCTTTCTGTTTCTGTGTCAAAACGGCCTCCATTCTAGATTTTCTCGGACAAGTTGTGTGATTTGATGACGTCACACTAGTTGCATGCATTTGGCTCGAGAAAAACATGGAACGTGTCACCCTCACTGTTGCAAGTCCTGCCTTCACCTTGTGGTTCTACAAGGTTTTCCAAAGTCAGCTGCAGAAGGGGCATCCTCCGTCAGTCACAGCCATTCCTTGAAAAAGCAGAATTCACAGTCTAGAACATATTCACCCATAACTCAATGGAGTTACCACTGTTCTAGTGTTCTTCCCTATCAGCTGGCATCTCCAGCATCGCATAATATATTTCTCCTGGATTCGGTGGAATCTAAAGCTCTCAACTTATTCCTCGATGAGGCCGAAACACAAGGCATGCTGCTCTCACATTGCAGACAGGTCGGTGTCCTCTCTATTACTGCTTTATTCTGGTTTCACTCCATCTGCTCGCTCAGCCCTCCGGCCCTTTCCAACTCCTCCAGGATGTATGCATTCTTCCGCTAACTGACTCCTGGTTTAACTCTCAAAATCCAGGCTTACCACACACATCCACCCATTTCTTCCGTTTGTGGAACTGGCTTCTGGAGATGATTAAATTGTACCCCTCCCTTCAGGAATTCAATACTCAATATCTTTTCTATCCCCATTAACCCAACCTAAGCAAACCCTCTTTATTGCAGATGACTGTGCTTCCTCCCATCCTCTCTCTCCCCTCTTTTGCTGTTCATTCACCACCTTGGTTGTTGTGTCCAGCAATGGCCACACTGTCCCATTACCACTGCGTTGCCTTTTTACCCTATGTCGCCCAGGTCTTCCAGGAGCCTCAATTATGTATTAAAAAAGTTAGTCAAATCTCACGGCTAAAGTTTTGATGTTAGATTCCTTCGTCATTAGATCTCGACTGCCACCGAGCCTCAAACTTAGTCGAGTCACAAAACAACTCTGACGATAATCCTAGAGTCGTCCTGCCTTTCTTTCCAATGAGGGTATCGGCTTTCATGGACCGTAACCAGAGTGAGGTGATTGGAAAATCAAAGCTTGGGTTCATAGGATTTTAAATCCAGGTAGATCTGGGAACTGTCAATACACTCAACAAGCAATAGTAACGTAAACTAGATATTTATACACGGCCTATTGCACTCAATCGTAGATATTTATTATTCTACAATTTGATAGAAAGACTACACAGTATGCCGACAACAATCAATTTGGAAAGGCAGGTAGTCATTAGAAGCAAGTGATTATCAATGAAGCAAGCTCTTTTTGTGCCTTTGTATTGAACTCAGAAAAGGTAACTGGTCGACCTTTACTTGCTTGTTTTAAACAACTTTATGAGCTCCACCTTTACAACGACCTCTGGAAATCGTTTGAGCAAGCCCTTTGGAAACACGGAGGATTACTCAGGATGAAAGCAGCTTAGTCGTACTCTTCACCTCACAGAAGGGATCACATCGTCCGACACCGAGATAGCAGAACCATCCTTAATGGTTCATCTACATAAAAAGTTTGCAAAGTTTGGGGCTTTTGAGCACTTTATCCACTTCCTTTATGTTCGTACGACTACCACAATCTCTTTCCATTCTCTTCCCTTTCATCGATCCTGCATCCTCCCAACCTTATCCTCATTAGTTTTTTTTTTTTTCCCCCAAATCCCTTGACACCTTTTATATTCATATCCTTCTTCTTTCCTTTCTTTTCTCAAAATCACTTTTCTTGAATCAGCACTCCTCCATGCATATACAAGATGAAGTCGGCCACGTATCATTGAGTCTTATGATTCATTGCAAAACAACTTAACCTACCAGTATCTCCTCGACCAGGAATTAAAGCATCCTTCAACAGGCCTTAGACTCCAGTTAGCAAATTTCCTCTGACAAAGAAATATACATTTTCCAACACAATTCCTCGCGTCAACTGATGATTGTTGTACTGCATCGTGCTTTTCGCCATCGATCGATAATACGTGCTTTGCTGCCTGGCGGAACTGAGGTGACAGAGCGCTGTGTTTGAGCTACAAGCACCCTCAATACGTACTGGTTCAATGCTCTTGTACCAAAGAGAGAGGAACTGGCTGTTGGTGCTTCAATCATTAAATTCCCCAGGGAGAAACATTGGTCACTGCTCTGTCAATTATTCAGAAACACCTGAATCACTGCGCTTTACTCACCTGCTGTCCATGTGGGAGTCCAACAATTGGAAATTGGGGGCATCCAACATCAAACACATGTCAAAATAAAAGTCCGTACAAGTGTTATTATTGTAGTCGACACCTCTCAGTAAATAGTGCAAAGGTCGGTCAATTCTGATTTAAATGGCGTGTGCAAGATTGCAAGAAAGCACCGTTTGAAGGCCAGTGTTTACTTGGTGGTGCTAAACATGGGTGGTCCTTAACGAATAGGTATCTGTGGACGGGCCTCAACCCAGATCTCACAACGTTCGATGGAAGCGAGGTCGGAGTGGGGTGATCCGTCCAAGGGAAGACGTCATCCTCATGTTTTGTGAATTTCCTCCGAACAATGCTTTTGCAATGGATCGTGGCAGAGCATCTTCTCCTCATTATGCAGGACTTGTTCCCCCCAGCCCCCCAAGCTGTACAGAAACATTTGAACTTGATGATAACCGGCCCTGAAAATGGATCAACGGAATTCAAGCTGTAGTCGACCTAAACATGTTTTAAAGCCACTATAGACCACCTCCCACGGCTTAGACTCTGCTTGCATGGTGGTTTCATAATCCTTACATGTGCAGCAGTTGTTAGTGGAGTTACATGATTTATTGGAGCACAACCTTCATCCATTAGCGTTGTATAACTTCAAGGCTTCATGCACTGCAGGCAGATTTCTCTGCTCTATATACATGAAAGAGATGAGTTTTGAACTGACGACCTTCCGCTGAAACCCGTTCCAGTGGATCCTGCAGAAATGTTTTATTTGTTTCGACAGTTTCTCCTATCCTGTGTTGAATATTTCTAAAATAACTATGCTTTGTTTTCACTCAAATCAAACAATTTCCCCATTAATTCATGTACATCATGATGTATTTCGATTTGTAAGTTTGTGCTGAGATCTTCGAGATTTTATTGGTTGTTTCAAGCTGTGCCTTCACCAAACGTGCCGTCGCATGGCATGTCTTGCATGTAAACCCATAGCAAATGAAAGCACTGTCAGAAAAATCCACACAGCAAGGAAATGTGTTTTTTTTTTACTGAACCTACAATGTTCATGTACAATTAAGACTGTATTATTGTACTTTTGGCAAACAATGGTGACTTGTTGCTGAGAACAATGGACAGCCGTCCCTGATGTGTGGGTTCAAATGCAACTGAAGGCAGCAGTATTAGGGACATGGAATCTAAGCTTCAGGCAGTATCATTAGCTTCAGTACCACTGCCACACCACCACCAGACTGTCGGTAAAAACCAAGCTGGCTCATTAATGACCCCTAGGATGGGAACAATCTGCCTGCCTCACCTGCTCTAATCTACATGTGATGGAAGAGTACTCATTGTAAGTGCCTCTCATTCCCTTCACTCGATACAGGAAGTCATGCCGAACGAATAGTGATAGGCCTCATCAGGGTTTTTTCTTTACAGGGGTGAAGTTCATGGAAGAGCAAGGCATAACTGAGAGTGGACCACACATAAAGGTAATGAATGAACAGGAAAGAGAAGAGGGAGTATCGGAGGAAACACTGAAAGTATCAATTAAAGGTTAGGAAAGGTTAATGGGAGTAATAAAGATCATGGGTAAAATTGGGGATGGTAGGAGGTGGTGGTACAATGCTTACTTGAAGCCCTGAAGGAAAGACTGAAACAGAACAGCCTCTGGAAAGTGGTCCTGTAGAATGGAGAAGCGAGGAATAAAAGAGTTGAGGTGTGCAATACACCTGGATTTTGGAAGTTTACCCATGAGGACTTTACTGGAAGAACACATGCGTCCTGCAGTTGCTCGGGAGTGTCAGAGGACTGAGAGGGCAGAGGTGAGAGCATTAGACCTTCTCCTGTATTTACAAATGAAAAAAGAACAATGGAATTACAAAGACATCATGCGAGCAACTTGTATTCACATTTCGACCTGAACATCTGCAGTGTAATTTCATAGAAATTCCACTTCAATTTCGTTTCCACATACGAGCAATCCCTAAGGATTCACAAAGAATCATAATCCCAAAATATGGAATGAAGCGAGCATCTAAGGAAATAAAGAATGATCTCACAACGGATTAGTATACACTCTGGATGGTAAATGTATAAGCATTCCTTACTTCCACCTCTGTGTTCAGACAAAACACAACTTCATAACCGCAACTAAAACGTCCATTAGAAAATGAAGGTGCACAGAAAGAAAAGGGTATTTATAGACATTTGAGCAGAACTCCACGTTTGCAGCAGCTGGACCGCGCAAAGGAGAATTGAAAACCTGACCATCTCTCCATGAGAAATGAGGATTTGGTTCCATTCACGAGGAGCCTTCATTGCCGGGGGCACCGCTGGCTCGCGGCGGCTCTTTTGGTAGCTTATCTTGGCCTGGCTCTCTCAAAACCTCCGGGCCAGTAGATAGACTCCAAATATGGCTTTTCTGACACAGGAGAAATCGTTTCCTTCGTCTATAGTTCCATTCCCAGATTCCCTTTTGTGAAGTGCGTTAAAAATCACATCATCACACGGTAGCAGGAGCCTTGGTGGATGCCTATTATTTGAGCCGCAAGACACGTGAAACGCTGCGTCTGTGCAAAGCAACTGCATTGAAGTTTATCAAGATGATGCAGACTTGACAGGATCTTTGAAGTTTTGTGAAGCTCTTACAGGAAGTACTCTTTGTCAGTCGACATATATCAATCTGTTCAGGTGCAATTTTTATATCCGGAACGTAGAGAGGTTTACACGGGAGGTGGGAAGGAACTAATTGAGAAAAAGAAAATCGAGCCAACAAAGAGAAGATGGAAGCAGAGGAGGGTAGGAATAGTGGGGAGGAAAGGAGATGAGGGAAAATATGTTATAACAAAAAGTAAGGAAGGAAAATGCATGGGGAGAGCGTTAGGATGGGGGTAGGGTGAATGGGAGGAAGTGGGTGAGGGGACATTATTATGACTTCCATTTTGTGTACATTACATGTAGATGGCATGTAAGTGCACATACATAGTTAAATATTCCTGGTGTTGGCTTAATGGTTAGGGTGGTGCGCTAGGGATCCTAGGATCCTGAGTTCAAATCCTGCTCGGCTGTTGAATTAATACCAGGTGGAGTTGACTTGACCTGTCATCCGTCTGAGGTCAGCAAAATGAGTACCAGCTTGCTGGTATCCTGTATCGGAGTGGCGACCTGTCCAGGATTGTGCCCAATAGCCCAGGAGGCTGCTTAGGCAGCACCAACGTTCTGCACAGAGGATGGTCCCGATGGATGGATGGATGGATGGATGGATGGATAGTTAAATGAAACAATCTACAAATGAGTGTTACTATCTCTTGTATCTGCTAAAGATAACTGTCTGCACTCCATTCAAATCTGCATTAATCACACCTCTCTGTTTTGCATCTCTCCTGGTTTCCAGTTCCCTTGAAAAATACCTTTTCACTCTCCATTCCTTCATAGATACACCTAACTACACAGCACGAGATAAATCATAGCTTTTTACACTTTATGGCAAATCATAGCTCAAGGCCAAAGTTCACTTCTCACTGATATTAATTTTATTTACTTTTGGTGCTTTTCCCTAACCAGCAGCATCCCACCTATTTTCCCAACAGCAGTAGAAATATCAATGAAAGCTAATTTAGTTCAGGCTGAGACGTTGGGTGTGAAAATGTGGCTTTGGTTTCATAAATAAATAAATAAATAAATAAATCCATGGTGAAAACTGCACCGCGCTGTGTACCTACAGAGAGCGTACATCATAGATGGAGTGACATCACTGATGGTAAATGACACTCTCTTGTGCACATACATCTGGTTGCTATAACGTGACGAGTTCTCGGTGAATCGAAGCGTACATGAGAGCACTTCCAGACGGGCGCACAGCCGCATGGCCTGCATGTCATCACCAGGCAAATAAAAACGGACCATCTTGGTTCCAATTGGTGAGTGCTGTGTGTGAACGCGGAGGGGAGGGATGGATGCGCGGTGGGAGAACCGGTGATGAGACAGGCCTGTAACCAAGGCAAGAAGATCCGACTTTATTGGAATCACACCAGTACGCAGGAAAACTCAGCTTGGCCATCTATTTAAAAAAAAAAAAAAAAAAAAAATCTTTGCCAAATAGCTGAGTTGCAAGAGTAGCTTCGGCTCTGGCAGAAGTAAATGAAACATAAATATGACTTTAAAAGAATAGCAACGCATAGTGTCAGTCAAGGCCAAAACACAAATTTTCCCAATAAGAGGAAGCCACATGAGGAGGTCACTCAAGCAGCAGAGGCCACTTTACCTGCAGGCCATTTTCTTCCCTGGCATTGCATTTGCAACGCACTTAAAGGAAACTTTGCAGCAACACTCGAATTACAAAGACGATGCCTGAGGGCAACAAAAATGGGGAGAAGAAAGGGAAAGAAATTATAAATGAACAATGAAGTACAGACGGAGTATCTGTGTCCGACCGACCGACTTGGTAGCCGTCGCAACTAGGTTTACGTACCCCGAAGTACTGAGGTTCTGCCTAACAATTATCTTCATAGACAGTGATAATGGCCTCGGGGCCTTTTTATGAGGCAGGAAACTGGCAGGACACTAAAATGTACATCGGGACCTGGTTAAGCAAACGGCTGGGAATTCCATTTACCACTCACAGTGGCTTGAACGACATTACTGCTTGCTGTGCCCTTGTATGCCCAAGGAGTGGTGTGACAGCAGAGAGAGCTGCTTTAACGGTCCCGATAATAGGAATAAAAACGACCTCGAACAACAATGGTAGGACAGTGAGCGGAGAGGCAAACGGGGAGGCGAGAAGCCATTTGGCAGTTTTCTCATTCCCAGGGTAGAACGAGGACTTATGGCCAACGCTACGGTTTATTTCTACACTGAACAGAAATCGAGATAAATTGGTTAATTTTAGCAAAAAGCAAATTCCTTTGGTAATGGTTACAATGGCAAGTGAAATTTAACTCTTTCCTGGTCCACCGATTTCACAGTTTGTAACACTGTGGTTATTGTGCAATGACTATGACAACTGCTGTCCTACTTTTCATCAGAAGATGGGTGACAAAATATTAAATAAATAAATAAAAAAACACAGCAGGCTTGTGATCAGAGCAAAACCGTGAACTGAAAAGGACAAGGTTGGCTTTTGTACGTCGTTATCTCAACCATAAAATTGGCAGCAACCGTTAATACCAGCACGTTCCTTAATACCGAAACGGAGGGGGTCAGATGTGACGATGCACCATGTGAGCAACCTTGCAGCAGAACTCGTTTGAGCCTTGATTCTTCAAACGGTAAAGCTAAATTTGCAAGGCCAAGCTGGGTGCACTGTAGCATGTCAAATGTACCGAATTAGAATTTGGATCATCCCTGGTAATTACCCTTTGGATGCCAGTGCAACATCCCAGCAATGTCGTTTGTAAGAGCAGGATTTGAGCGGTTGTGCGGGCGAGCAGCACTAGGTTTTCCGAATGACCCACTTCTCCTTTGGTTGCCAAGTCACGAAAGAAAAGAAAAAGCTTCATCAGCATAAGAAAAAGGCATGAAAATGCTAATCTTGAATCCACACCAGACCCTTTGGAGCAAAGAACCAAATTTACACAAACCCTTTATAGAAAAACCTCTCGCGCCATGGTGTTGTCAATTCAAAGATGTCGAGTATAGATTGACAACAAGGCTGGAGTTTGGTCTCCGGCAGCAATTACAAGTTGGTATTTGAGCCTCTGCGTAGTTTTATCCATGTGGTCTTTTCTCATCGACGTCACACCCGATAGTAAAGGTTTCGTCCAGAGACGGGAAGTGTAGGTGGTGGGGGTGAAGGTGTACTGTCTCTGATCACAAACACAGGAGCTCCAAACGAGATGGCCTTGCGCTCAAAATCTGACCGTGCTCCAGCCTCAACAAGCTGAAGGGGCAGCAGCACCTCACTCACATCTGGCAATCTATTGTTGTTTCCCGCTTTGGGAAGAGGTGGGAGCGGAAGGATCGGGTCAAGAGGCATGGCACTTGTTGCCATAGAGATGTTGCTTGGCCGAGGCTCCACTGCGGAACTGTCCGTTGCTGTGCTGTCTCGTCTCCGCCGGTGCCATGCACCACAAAGTGCAAGAGTCACAATTAGGAGGATGAGGAGCAGAGTCAAACAGCCACCCGCCACTCCAAGACCCAGAGCAAGACTGTGGCTGCTGTCATCACCTCCATAACGACCGGATGATGAAGCACTGCGCTCTATAGGAAATGGGAATTGCGGGAAAAATGTACAATATAATTAATATGATACAATGTTTTATAAATCGGTTGATGATGTATGCCATATTTCTCAATAACTGGAGTCTTACCAAGGTGGTGACTGGGGATAATCTGTACAACTCATGTTGAACCCACTGACCTGATAATTTCGGAGCTCTGTACCGTTTTGGTGATTTATTGGAGAACAATCAAGATACTTGCCTTTAATATAATTTGTCAGTACATCCAAGGAGAGATTAGTAGATGTTGTGTAAGACTATTTGTGAAAGACAGGCCAGTATTTTTGCAGGAAAAAAAAAAACCAGACAGAATTGCTCCTGATATTAAGGATGAAGTATGGAAAGAAATGGAAGTAGAAAAAGAAAAGTAGTTATTGGATGCTGTTAAATACCCCATGAGCAGTGGGAACAGCAGGACAAGATATTAAATGAACAAATAAGAGAGGCAGAGGAGAAAGGCAGAGTATTGTCAATGGAGTATAGTACTTACATTTACTTGCAATGGATTGGATTTTATAACAAGAGAAGAAAAACAGAGGAATGAGTCAAATATTTCGTTATTTCAACATCGTAATGTAACTCGGTTTGTCGCGCGGAGTGCTCAAAGGTTTTACGAACGAGATATTACTGTACGATTGTCCAAGAAGTGACAACTTTAAAAAAAAATATGTAAAAAAGTACTTTATATGAAATTTTAAATAAAATAAATGAATAAATAAGAAAAAGAGGTCGTGCAGAGCACGATACTTGAAAAGTCCACCCCCCCCCTTCTCCAAAGGCAGCCATGGATACATCAAATTGTCCATTGCACTTAGATTAAAATTGACAATCTTAATCAAAGCTCAGGTCAATCGAATGAAAATGGAATATTTTTCAGATTGAAATTGATGATTTTAGAAGTTTGGCCTTGCGTTGACCTTTGACCTTTTGACCTCAAATAGTTGGTTTCCCAACTCAGTCATGCAATATGCAAATCCTGTTCAACTTTCAAGTCAATCAGATGAAAAATGACGATTTTAGAAATTTGACCTCAAAATCAAAAGACTTCTCAGTTGAGACTGCCTCCACAACTTGGAAAAGTTTCACGACGATCAGTAAAAAATTGTGACCTGTCGGCTATTGACAAACAGACAGAATAACAAAATTGACTGACCAATATACTTGAAAAATCTTCGATTTTGCAAGGAATAGATTGGAATCATATCATACGATATATATGATTCGAGAAGTGTTTGTTTGTGGGGTGTTTTTTCATACAATGAATGATCAGCGCTCGTAAAGGAGTTAGACCAAAGAACGGATCAGGACGTAACAGAATAAAAGGAACAGTAGAAAGAGAAGGGGGACACCAACAGTGGGGTTGAGGAACAAAATAGAGACTTGGAGAAATAAAGGGTGTGGGGAAGAATGAGGGCTACGGGAGGAAACACGGAGTGGACAATATGGATACAGTCGCAAATTGTCAAGTAGGAAAAACTGGAAACTTGGAAAGAGGTGGGTTTGGATAGGCTTAATGGGGGTAGAAAAGATCATGGTTTTGGATGGGGGATGATCTGATATTGTGGTGAACAGCGGTCTTGAAACTCTGGAGGGAAGAATGAGATTGAAGAGCGTGGAAGTTGATGCCACAGGTGAGGAAACAAGAAACAAATGAGTCGAGGTGAGGGGTGATCCTGGATTTAGGTAGTTTCACCAGGCGGTGTTGGTGGAGGACCGCATGTGTCCTGCAAAAACCTGGGGGTGGGGGAGGGGGGGCACAGAAAGAGCTGAGGGTGTAAGACCAGAAAGGTGGGAGGTGGTAGAAGACAGAGAGACCATGACCTCTCTGCAATGGGAAAGTGATAGACCCATTGACTCAGCTTCATTGTGGGAGCTTCCAATAGCCAAGTGTAACAAAATATATAGACATATACAAGTATATATTGCATATATAAATATATATATATATATATACATATATAAATAAGTATATATATATATATATATATATATATTTCTTCTTCTTCTTCTTCTTCTTCTTCTTCTTCTTCTTCTTCTTCTTCTTCTTCTTTAGGCTGCTCCCGTTATGGGTTGCCACAGCAGATCATCCGTATGATCCGCATAGTGATTTGGCACATGTTTTACGCCGGATGCCCTTCCTGACGCAACCCTGGTCGCCTCTTACGACACAGGAATCTTCTTCTTCTTCCTCTTTCGGCTTGCTCCCGTTAGGGGTCGCCACAGCGGACCAACTGTCTCCATTTCGCTCTATCCTCCACATCTTCCATTGATACTCCAACCACCCGCATGTTCGCCCTCACCGCATCCATGAACCTCTTCTTTGGCCTTCCTCTTCTCCTCCTGCCTGGCGGCTCCATCTTCAACATCCTTCTCCCGATATACTCCGTTTCCCTCCTGTGCACATGTCCAAACCATCTCAATCTCGCCTCTCTCACTTTGTTTCCAAACCGTCCTACCTGCGCTGTCCCTCTAATACACTCATTTCTTATCCTATCCATCCTCGTCACTCCCAACGAGAATCGCAGCATCTTTAACTCTGCCACCTCCAGCTCCGCTTCCTGTCTTTTTGTTAGCGCCACCGCCTCCAAACCATACAACAAAGCTGGTCTCACTACCGTCTTGTATACTTTCCCCTTCACTCTTGCAGCTACCCTTCTGTCACAAATCACTCCTGCAACTCTTCTCCATCCACTCCATCCTGCCTGCACTCTCTTTTTCACTTCTCTCCCACACTCTCCGTTACTTTGGACAGTTGATCCCAAGTATTTAAACCAATCCACCTTCCCCACCTCAACTCCTTGCAACCGCACCATACCACCACCCTCCCTCTCATTTACGCACATGTACTCCGTCTTACTCCTACTGACTAACATTCCCCTTCTCTCCAGTGCGTACCTCCACCTCTCAAGGCTCGATTCAGCCTGCTCCCTACTCTCCCTACAGATCATGATGTCATCCGCGAACATCATGGTCCATGGAGACTCCAGTCTGATCTCGTCCGTCAACCTGTCCATCACCATTGCAAACAGGAAAGGGCTCAGAGTCGATCCTTGGTGCAATCCCACTTTAACCTTAAACCGGTCCGTCATTCCTACCGCACACCTCACCGCTGTCACACTGTCCTCATACATATCCTGCACGATCCTCACATACTTCTCCACCACTCCCGACTTCCTCATACAATACCACAACTCCTCTCTTGGCACCCTATCATAAGCTTTCTCTAAATCCACAAACACACAATGTAACTCTTTCTGGCCTTCCCTATACTTCTCCATCAACATTCTCAAAGCAAACATCGCATCAGTGGTGCTCTTTCCTGGCATAAACCCATATTGCTGCTCACAGATCATCACCTCTCCTCTCAACCGAGCTTCCACTACTCTTTCCCACAACTTCATGGTGTGGCTTAACAACTTTATCCCTCTGTAATTTCCACAGCTCTGCACATCACCCTTATTCTTGAAAATCGTAACCAGTACACTTGATCTCCACTCCTCCGGCATCCTCTCACTTTCCAAGACTTTATTAAACAATCTGGTTAACAACCCCACTGCCATCTCTCCTAAGCACTTCCATGCCTCCACTGGTATACCATCTGGGCCAACCGCCTTTCCACTTTTCATCTTCTTCATAGCAGTCCTCACTTCATCCTTACTGATCCACCCCACTTCCAGATTCACCATCTCCACCTCTTCCAACCTTCTCTCTCTCATTTTCTTCATTCATCAGCTCCTCAAAGTACTCCATCCACCTTCTCAACACACTCTCCTCGCTCGTCAGCACATTCCCATTTGCGTCCTTTATCACCCTAACCTGCAGCACATCCTTCCCAGCTCGGTCCCTCTGTCTTGCCAATCAGTATAAATCCTTTTCCCCTTCTTTTGTATCCAACTTCTCATACAGCTCGTCATATGCCTTTTCCTTGGCCTTAGCCACCTCTCTTTTTGCTTTTCGACGCCACTCCTTGTACTCCTGCCGACTTTCTTCATCTCTCTGACTATCCCACTTCTTTTTCGCCAACCCCTTCTTCCTTATACTTTCCTGTACTTCCTCATTCCACCACCAAGTCTCCTCATCTTCCTTCCTCTGTCCAGATGTCACACCAAGTACCTTCCTAGCTATCTCCCTCACAACTTCTGCTGTCGTTGCCCAATCATCCCACCCATCTTTACCACCATCCAACGCCTGTCTCACCTCCTCCCTAAATTTCATGCAACAGTCTTCCTCCTTCAGCTTCCACCATCTGGTCATTGGTTCAGCCCTCACTCTCTTCCTCAACCTCATCTCTAAAGTCATCCTACAGACCACCAATCGATGCTGTCGAGCTACACTCTCCCCTGCCACCACCTTACAGTCACTAATCTCTTTCAGGTTGCATCTCCTACTTAAGATGTAATCCACCTGTGTGCACTTTCCTCCACTCTTGTATGTCACCCTGTGTTCCTCCTTCTTCTTGAAATACGTGTTTACCACTGCCATTTCCATTCTTTTTGCAAACTCTACCACCATTTGCCCTTCCACATTTCTCTTGTTGAGACCGTACCTCCCCATCACCTCCTCATCCTCTTTATTTCCTTCCCCAACATGTCCATTGAAATCTGCTCCAATCACCACTCTTTCATCCTTGGATACACTCTCCACCACTTCATCTAACTCACTCCAGAAATCTTCTTTATATTCCATCTCACACCCCATATGTGGGGCATATGCACTGATGACATTCATCATCACCCCTTCAATTTCCAACTTCACACTCATCACTCGGTCAGACACTCTCCTCACCTCCAATACCCTCTTGACATGATCTTCCTTCAGGATTATCCCGACACCATTTCTCCTCCCATCCACACCATGGTAGAGCAGTTTGAAACCACCTCCAATGCTCCTCACCTTACTCCCCATCCACTTGGTCTCTTGTACACACAGTATATCCACCTTTCTTCTCTCCATCATATCAGCCAACTCTCGCCCTTTGCCAGTCATCGTCCCAACATTCAGAGTTCAAACTCTCACCTCCACACTTCTACCCTTCCCCCTCTCCCACTGCCTCCGGACTCGCCTTCCCCGTCTCCTTCTCCTCCTTCGCCCAGCAGTAGCACAATTTCCACTGGTACCCTGCTGACCACCGGTACCGGTGGCGGTCGTTGGTAACCCGGGCCTCGACCGATCCTGTATGGAAATTCGTTTTGTTGTCCGCATAATGATTTGGCATAGGTTTTTACGCCGGATGCCCTTCCTGACGCAACCCTGGTCGCCTCTTACGACACACAGGGATATGGTACACCTATTCTAACCGGGGCATACACCGGGCCCAGTACAACTGGTGCTCATTTCGCCGACCTCGGAAGGATGGCAGGCTGAGTCAACCCCCTGGTGTTTTCGACTTGGTTTATATATATTTATATATATATATATATATATATATATATACCTCCATACACATATATATATATATATATATATATATATATATATATATGTATAGACACATACATATATATATATATATATACACATTATATATATACACACACATATATATATATATATATACATATATACATATATATATATATATATATATATATATATATATATATATATATATACACATATACATACATATATTAATTCAGTGTCTCAACGGGGCTTGAACTCAGGACCTCTTGGGTCCCAAGCCACTGCCCTTACCACTGCACCAACACCAGGCTCGACACATGTGTCTTACGACACAGGGATATGGTACACCTATTTTAACCGGGGTATACACCGGCCCAGTACACTGTACTCATTTCGCCGACCTCGGAAGGATGACAGGCTGAGTCAACCCCCTGGTGTATTAATTCAGTGGTCCAACGGGGCTTGAACTCAGGACCTTTTGGATCCCAAGCCGCTGCCCTTACCACTGCGCCAACACCAGGCTCATATATATATGTATGTATGTATGTATGTATGTATATATATATATATATATATATATATATATATATATATATATATATATATATATATATATATATATATATATATATATATATATATATATATATATAGTGTTGCGGTTCTTGTAACCGCATGCCTCCAAGGCAATGGCATCTGACGTATAGTGGTCCGCAGACAGTTATCCAATTAATACACGTATAGTTAGTCCCTTCCCTCTTGTCTAATGGGTCAAACGGGATGTGCGTTGCGGGGATCTCATAGCTTGGTCTGTTTACACCACTCTAACTTCATTTCTACTCTTCTTTTCTGATTATTCCTGGGGTAAATCCGAATTTGGGTCCTCGTGTAAGCCAGCAGACACTGCATTCAGACAGCCGCCTGTAAAAACTGCAGCCACACCCTCAACGTATGCGTCCTCGCGGAGGCCAACACGTGCAGCACATGCCACGGGGAGGGGAATAGCAAAGCTGCGACAACACCACACGAGCATCGCTAGCGCAGCTGTGAGGATACAGCGATACCCTCGAACAAACCTTTGCCACAAGCTCGAGATGATCGTCTGACGTTTCCAATGATCTGGGATGAGATTGCCGGTTGCATTGAAAAGGAATACGAATGAATATCTCTTAAAGAGGCTGCACGGATGTGGTTTTTCACAACACATAAGCAAATGACCCAATGTCAGCGAGAGCATGGCTGGCAGCTTGCTGTCAATAACTACATCGCCAGAGGCCGATAATAGAAAAACAACAACCACACCGTGTTGTACAGGACATAAGTGTGCAAGATACGGGTGGCACATTCTTTCCAACCCATTTCTGGATTTAATTATATCGGCATCCTCTTTTCCCTCCATTTCTCCATCTGATACTTATATCTATTTTGTTTTTAAATTCCAAACCTCCATCTCATTACCATATCCGATCGTTCCCCTCAATTCCTGACACAGATCAGGGTTGGACCCGCACACATCATAGCAGAATCGGGCGAACGCGAACGCTGGCCAGGTGCTTAATGGTGGATCCGTGAGCACTGCACGGAACGTGCTCGACAGCAGGCGGACCGTGCTTAGCTCGTGACACCTTATCATCGCACAGAGCAGGGCACGAATGGCACACATCTTGTTCTGGTCTGTGCATGGGTTTATTCTAACATATTACCATCTGTGCATGGGGTCACCCTAACACCTTGTCGGTCCTTGCTGGTGGCCGCGGGTGTTCCCCACGAATGGCGGACGTCTCCTTGCCTCTCCGTCCAGCGAAGCTGCGATCAGGCAGAGGCGTGCTGTACAGTTTGGATGGCTCAGGCCGTGTGGCACTTCACGGAGCAGGCATTGATCAGCACTAATCGGGGGTGCCCGGGCGGGCATGCGGGGCCGACACGACCCTCGGCCGGTTGCCGTAGCACGGTCCGGGAGATCGGTGGAAGGCAATTCATGTCGCGGAGTTCGGTGCGGGGAGATTCCTATCATGGAGCTCGGAGCGAGAAGATTCTGCAGCTTGGAGTTATCTTGCCGGAAATGGAGTGGAGCCACTTCTGGCCATCACGGACGGGCCAGGCAGTGGTCCGAGCCCAATCAGAGCAGCCGATTCGGGTGACAACACATCGCTTCGGAGTAATACCCCCACCCTGCACCCAAGGGTCTATAAAGGACGGGTGGCGAGGCCATCCGCAGTTCCAGTTCGACTTCCAGTCCGGTTTTGGTGTCTTGGCTATCGCTGTTGGCGGTTCGTCCAGTTCTCTGCCCAGCCTTGGATCGATCCATCCACCTTCTTCAGCCACCCTTCTGTCATCATCGCCTGCAACTCCGCCTCCACTTCTCCGCCCTTCTCCGCCCACACGTCGCTGACTCCACCTACCCACCTGGTCCCGTCAACCACTCCGACCACTCACTCCCGACTCCGCCTTCTCCACCAAGTCCCTCCCTTTACGCCCGACGGTCGTGTCTCACTCTCTGGACCGACGCCAGCTGCACAAAGTGCCACAAAGCAAGAAACAGTGCCCCAGCTGTCAGGGAGGTATCGCCCAGTGGAGGATCCCCCAAAACGTATTGGTGCCGTGATCGGGCAATCACGCAAGGTGTTTAGAGACCGTTAGCCTCATCTCCTCTCCTCCTTTTTCTCTTCATTAACTCCTCTTCATCGGGTTTTGTGTGTGTGTATGTGTGTGTGTTTGTCTTGGTGGCTGTCTTCGTAAGTTAAGATTGCTGAAGATTATTATTTCGGGTTAAATCTGCTCTGCGTCTGCTTTCGTAAGTTGCTTGTACATTGTCGCATCTCATGCTTCTTTCTATCCTTGCATTACACAACAATAAAACTACGATTCACTGTGCCACATAACTTTCCTCGCCTGCTTGTAAATAAATAATTATTATTAGAAATGTACCCAGATCGTTTTTGTCTGTTCTTTCATTGATCCAGCATGGCCCAAATTAGCCGGGACTTTATTCCCAACGATCCATTCCTTTTAGCCGGTACGTCCTTGGCAGTGTCGCTCGGCTGCATCCGATCCGGTAAAGTGATCCGGTTCGGACAAGGCGAACCAAGGGCGTGATCCTGGTAACTAAATCACGTGATTAATTAGGTAACCCGGTTAACCCAAAGACGAGAGGACCCGAGGTCACGCGGTTGAGTTATTGGCATTCATGGTCGGATAGCGACCCGCCGCGTCACGGAATTATCCATGTGCGATGGCCTGAAATTCCGGGGAGTCTGGTGGGAACTCGAGACAGCTTCCCCCCCCCCCCCCACTGGTGGTTTTCTCCCCCAACCCACAAAAATATATATCGTTGAAAATAGGTGAACATCGTCATAAGATCCTCACAATGATCTAACAAGCACTTGAAGTTTACTACCTCCAAAACTCCTCTATCTATAAGGAGATTTAAAGCCTGAGATGCCCCTTCTTTCAAGCTTTTTTCACAGACAAGGAAGGACCCCAGTGATGTCGAATTATGAATGCACGACCATACAGTTAATACATAATTGAGTCAGGGACTTTGTACATGGCCTGGATAGCCAAGGCGCTAGAGGTATGCACATTCACATTTGAGCTGTTGAACATGGCTTTGAATCTCAGCCCAGTTTTAAACTGCCTTCCTGATGTTTCACATTCAGGGCAAGGCATCAAAGTGTGTGCCGTTCTTTGGATGGACATTAAACTGGGAGTCCCGTCTCTTGGCATTGGTTTGTGGACATTAATGATGGCAGACAGTTTCTGTGAAAAATAGGAGAGCTATCGCTGGCACCCGGAACAAATTCGAAATTTCTGTCGTGACCAGCAAACCACCCAATATGATCCTTGCCAGGAGGCTGCTTTGGCAGCAGAACACCGAATATATATATATATATATATATATATATATATATATATATATATATATATATATATATATATATATATATACATATATATATATATATATATACATACATATATATATATATATATATATATATATATATATATATATATATATATATATATATATATATGCTCTGATACAATCTGGCCTCACCAGTCATAGTCAATGAGGCATCAATTACCAGTATACAAGGCAAAAGGGCTTCAAAAGTCACCATGTGGATGGAACAGCAACATGTTGCCCTGATGAGCCCAAAGAATGGGCAAAACTAGATTGGTAGCTTCAATTTTCATCTGCTTGATGAAGGGTTTTGATTTTGCCTCACATGAACTGCTGGATGCCCTTTGGGGTTGGCAGGCATGACACTGTCGTGATGACCTCATTATCAAAACGTTGGTCCAAGTCAGGAGGAGAATTTCATAATTACAAACAAATACAATAATACACACACACACACACACACACACACACACACACACACACACACACACACACACACACACACACACACACACACATATATATATATATATATATATATATATATATATATATATATATATATATATATATATATATATATATATATATATATATATATATATATATATATATATATATATATATATATGTATATATCGTATACACACATTCATATATATATATATGTATATATCGTATACACACATTCATATATATATATATATATATATATATATATATATATATATATATATATATATATATATATATATATATATATATATATATATATATATATAGTGATACAAAACATAAACTAATTGGCCTGGTGGAGGTATGTGCTCTATCAAGTAGCTGTTCCAGTTATTTATTGAATATGAGAAGCATACACAGTTTTCTAGTTGAAACCTATATGGAACAGTTGGAAAATGGTGAAAATTTTGTTTTGTACTAAAAATGTTTACCTTCATTTTCAATTAACGTTCTGTTTCTTTTTTTATTTTTCTTTAAAATGATATATATATATATATATATATATATATATATATATATATATATATATATATATATATATATATATATGTACACACATACACATTCACACACACACACACTGGCGGGGTGTCTTTACGCGTAAGCATGTGAACCATGCTTCCCCATTGTCTCAGGTCACTCATCTGCATTTTTTTTCATTTATATTTTTTCATTTATATATGTTTTCATTTATGGATGTTTTCTGAAGATTATGTGAATTTTTCTGGTGTACCGGCTTCGATATCCATCTTTATGCAAAATTTCAGCTTACTACATCACCCGGAAGGTACCGATCTGTTATATCAGTGAGTGAGTGGTTAGAAAGAGCTATATATTATATATACATTTATATATACATATACATATACATATACATACAGTAATATATATATATATATATATATATATATATATATATATATATATATATATATATATATATATATATATATATATATATATATATATATATACACACATCATGTCTGTTTGAATTCCGATAGTAAAATGAAGCGGGAGCGCATTTGCCTCCGAGATGTTTGGTGTGGGTTACAGAGTCTACCCTCATATAAAACTGTCGGTTTGGTTTTCACAGGCAGGGCGTTTCCTGAATGAGTGCATCATCCTTTAGATGGACGTTAAACTGGGAAACTGTCTGCCAGCACTTGCAAGTGGGGGTTTAAGATACCACTGTGCTTTGGATGAAGAATAGGCAAGATATCGCCAGCACCGGAAAGGAATTTCAAGTTCCTGCTGTGACTACCATTGGGAAGGCAATGGCAAACCACCCAGTAATTTCCTTTCCTGCAAACTGTTTCCTTAGTACTGATGCTTTGGGCAGGGTATCGTATTTCTGATGAGGATACAGTCATCACAAACCATTGAGTGATTGAATGAATGCAGTACCATGAAAATGAAAGCAAGAAATTTAATGCCTAAACTGTATTCTATCATCTACACAAAATGGATATAAACTGGTGAAGTTTTGAAAATATTCACAAATCTGGCTGGACATGTTAATAAAGCAGAAAGTTCAAATCTCTCACCTTTTTGAAGAGAGCTATAAATGAAAAGCTCTGAGAAAAGCCATTCTTGAAACTAACAACAGCGTAGTGCAGAATTATCTCATATGTTATATAGGCAATCAAAAACCAGTAAAGCTCGAGAAAGAGAAATGAAGTTAAATGTCATGGCACCATGAGTTTAGCTCTCATAAGTATTAATATTAAACGTGATTTTGTTTCGGGTATTAATACGAAACTGGCAATAACTCACCTACTCTTAGCAAAATAAGCTGTGGGATCTAACAACTACCCACATCCAGTGCTGGCAGACAGGTCAGCTGGCTTAATGTCCTTCCGATGGACAGAACACACAGATGCAAACACCCTGCCTATGAACCACCAGGATGACAGTTTATAGCTGGGTCAGCATTCAAACCCACGCTAGAGGGCTTAGAGGTTATTGTGCATACCTCTAGGCCATCCTGCCAGCCCATTCATCATCATCTTCCTTAACAGTCACTATTATCCCACCTTTCTTGTGGGATAGACCATGGGAAGCTTGGCCTGAGTCTTCGTGAACTAGCTGGCGAGGAACGACATTCAACGAGTTCAGGCAGGAATTTGGAATTTGGCCATGGTGTTGGCGATAGCTTGCCTACTCTTCACAAATGACACCATAGGATCTTTAACGTCCACCGACTAATTCTGACAAATGTGACATCTGGTTTAACGTCCATCCAAAAGACGGCACACACATTGATGAATTACCGTGCCTATGAACCACCAGGATGATAGTTTATAGCTGGGTTGGGATTCAAAGCCAGGCGAGACAACTTTGAGGCGAGTGTGCATACCTCAAGGCCATCCTGTCTGCTAAATAAAGAGACATAGAAGATGAATAACAAGTAAATGAAAAAACCAAGTATCTTGCCAAAAGGTGACCACGTGTGACTTCTTTAAGGTCACACTGAGGTGAACAGAGCTGCTATCCACCAGGAGCGACTCCTTGAAGAATATCTGTCTACGAGAGATTCCGTTGAGAATCGTTCTACAGAATAACCATGAAAAATATGTTTGCCTCATAACGTCACCAAATGACGTCATAATGTCTCAAGCTTGACATATCTAGAAAGCACTCATCGAGGTGTTCAATTTGAGGTACTACACGATATGGTACCTAAGATTTCAAAATTTGACCTTGGGGTCAAAAACTTTCGACCTCCAGCGCTAACCATGAAGGTCAAGGCCGATCGCCACCAAAAATTAATCAGCTGAGCGCCAGACCATGAACTATATTCCCATGAAGTTTGAAGACGATCCGATCAAAATTACTCAAAAAATAAGGGTTTCGTTGACTCCCCTGATTTGCGACAAAGTGACCTTGACCTTGAAAATTTTGTGCGCTGAAAGGGACCTCTATAGGCCTCTGATATGCGAAGTTACAAAAATTTCCAATGATAACTGTGCTCTGCAGAGTGATCGATACGTGATTACAGACAAAAATAAATAAATAAATATATACAAGCTGACTAACATATCTTGCAAAAACTTCGTTTTGGCAAGATAAAAAGACATAAAATGTTATCTCCCCCGTTGTTTTCGTAATTTTGCTCAACGGAGTTAAAGGGTTAGCCCATATTTTTGTACAACCAAAATGGCTGCCAGTCTACTAGTCGGCCATATTTTATCAGATCGCAAAATAAAGTGAGGTGCATGTGTATGCTATCATTTACTGTGCTTGTGTTAAGTCTGACCAAAATCTGACTCCATGTTTGAGAAATGGTCGAGGACACATTTAAGTGACAAAATGGCCACCAGTCAGCCATCTTATATCTGATGTCAAAAAAAAGGACATTTACATATAACCCATCATTCAATATCTGTGTGCCAAGTTTGAACAACATCGGCAAATGCATGTCCGAAAAATGGTTGAGGAAGTGCTCAAAATTGGGGGTTTTACAACTAAAATGGCCACCAGTTGGCCATCTTGGATCTGTTCTCAAACAAAAATGATGTTCATATGTACGTCATCATTCTTTATCTGTTTGTCAAGTTTGAACAACATTGGTAAATGCATGTCCAGGAAATGGTTGAGGAAGTGTTCAAAATTGGGGGTTTTACAACTAAAATGGCCACCAGTTGGCCATCTTGGATCTGTTCTCAAACAAAAATGATGTGCATATGTACGTCATCATTCTTTATCTGTTTGTCAAGTTTGAACAACATTGGTAAATGCATGTCCAGGAAATGGTTGAGGAAGTGTTCAAAATTGGGGGTTTTACAACTAAAATGGCCACCAGTTGGCCATCTTGGATCTGTTCTCAAACAAAAATGATGTGCATATGTACGTCATCATTCTTTATCTGTTTGTCAAGTTTGAACAACATTGGTAAATGCATGTCCAAGAAATGGTTGAGGACGTGTTCAACATCGGATTTCTTATAACTAAAACAGCTGCCTGTTGACCATCTTGGATTTTATCTCCAAAAAAAAAAAATGACGTGTATATGTAAGCCATCATTTCATATCTGCTTGCCAAGTTTGAACAGCATCGGCAAATGCATGTCTGAGAAATGTTGGAGGAAGTGTTGAACATTAGGTTTTTTTACAACTTAAATGGCCGCCAGTCAGCCATCTTGGATCTGATCGCAAAAAGGAAAATGACATTCTTATGTAAGCCATCATTCCTTATATGTGTGCCAAGTTTGAACACGATCGGTAAATGTATGTTTGAGAAATGGTTGAGGACGTGTTCAACACCTGTTGTTGTTAAACAACTAAAATGGCCGCCTGTCGGCCATCCTTGATCACATTTTTAAACAAAATGATGTGCATACGAATACCATCATGAGTTGTCTTTGTGCCAAGTATGAATAAAATCGATCCATACATGATCGAGATATGGTTGTGGATGCATGCGCGTGCGCACACAAAAACACACACACACACACACACACACACGAAAATCGAGACGAAATCCATAAGCCCCCGTTTCAGACTAAGTCCAACGGGGGCTAATAATGCGATGGTTCTGGATGGGAATAAATGCTGCTGTTCTAAAAGTAATAAAAACCTGGTTATGTTGGCTTACCGGACAACAGAGAGGTGAGCGCAACTCAGAATATGATTTTATAATGTCTTGGATACAAGGAAGACCGAGTTAACACAATCACGTCCAGGAGAGAAAACTTTTCTGTGAGCAAAACTCAATGTGGAGAACACTCCGAACAATGTTCGGCTTGGCAAAGATGCCAGGCAAAACAATGTCCGCCGAACACAAATTGCATTACTCAAAAAGGGACAATGTCTATTTCTATCAGGGACATTTTAATTACATGCATAGATAGAGTATGACGGATGAGAAGAACATGAAGATACAGAACGTGGTTCAACCTACAATTAAAATGTCTGTGTAAAAAATGAACATTGTCGGCATTGAACGATGCAACCCATGTTGGGTGGACACTGCTGAACAATGCAGCCTATTTTGAGCAGAGTTGATTATTGTTGAGATTAAATGATCAAATTTTTTTGTATACATATTCGAGGCATGTGGAAGAGCTAGTTCAATTGAGCAAAGTACAGGTAAAATAAAACTTCACTCATTAAAAATGATGTCATACTTAATGAAATAAACAGTGGACTGTTACGAGTACACAGCTATTTCAGGTGTGTTCATCCACAGTTGGGATTGATACAGTTCAAACATCGTCGCCTCATGGTGTGAATGAAACTTCTGATGATTTATTGAGGAATTTGGTGCCATTTATCATCCAGAGCATCTGCCAACTCATCCAACGTTGCTGGTGGTTCTGACAACGATGGATGATTGCTCCATCCAGGACATTCCAGACGTGTTCTGCTCAAGGGTCATTTGAAGCCATTAAACAATATGAATACCACTAATACAGACAGATATATAATTTATGTGAGGCCCATCAAGCCTGCACAATGGTTGTTTGTCCACACTCCATCCTTTTTAAATGCTGATGTCAAGCAAGGAAGCAAAAACGGACCATTTTTAGCTCACCTGGAACGAAGGTTCCGAGAAGCTTATGCGACCGAGCAGTGTCCTTAGGTGAGTCAGTCAGTCCGTAAACACTCCAGTCATTATCGCTTGAACCAAACACACGATTTTGATGAAACTTGAGCACAACAGTCATCATCCATGACGGACCAAAGTGGATCGACCAGAACAAAATCTGCACTCATTAACGGGGTCGACAGGGGTTTTTTTGACCCCCAAAATAGGTATTTGCTCTTTTCTCTGGTGCTACACACAACTTCGATGAAACTTGACCACAACCTTCATCACCCGTGTTTTACCAAAGTTTATCAACCGCATCAAAATCTGCACTCATTAAGGGGTCTACGGCGGGGGGGGGGGCGGGGGAGGGGTGAGTTGAGCTCCCAAAAATAGGTATTTGCTTTTTTTTCCAAAACTACACACATAATTTTACGATTTTGATGAAACTTCACCACAGCATTCATCACCCATGATGGACCTAGGTTTATCATCTGCATAAAAATCTGTGCTCCTCAAGGTGGTCTACGAGGGGGGGGGAGTGGTGTGACCCCACAAAATAGGTATTTGCTCTCTTCTTGGAAACTACACAAACAGTTTTGATGAAACTTGACTACAACCTTCATCACCCATGATGTACCAATGTTTATCGACCGCATCAAAATCTGCGCTCATTAAGGGGGTCGACAGGAGGGTTGTTGAACTCCCAAAATTGGTATTTGCTCTATTCTCTGAACTACGCACACAATTTCAATGAAACTTGACCACAACCTTCATCACCCATGATGTACCTAAGTTTGTTCATGACATCAAAATATTCAGGGTCTAAGGAGGTCTGCAAGGGGTTTGAGTGATTTGCTCCTGATACAGGTGAGCGTCAGGACAGGCGGTGTGATGTATGAAGTTTTTGGTAAGACCAGGGCTCTAAATGACCTCCTCGACTCAGAACAGATGCTCTAACCATCACACCAACAAGTCCAGTTAAGATGCCCTCGTATAGGTACTACTTATTGTGGAAAACAAACTGTTGTCCACTATATCTGTAAATCCCACAATGCATTTGCAAAGTCAATTCTAACACCTCCATTGATAAAGAATCCATTATCAGAAGTGCCTTTGTTTGAGGATGTGGGTTACACAGAGGTATACCTGGTTATCTGGTGCACAAAATGCTCGACACATTGACACCACGGTTTTTGTTCATAGTTTGCATGAATGGCGCTGTTCTTCTTGCTTATGTCTTTGTTGAATCAGCAAGTAATCGAAAATGCTTAAAATATGTCTGAAGCGATCTTTGATTGCTTTTATAATCAACTGTTTTGGGCTGTTTGATGGTCTCATCTGAGCACATAGTGCACAGAGAGTCCCTTAATAGTTACACATTTTTCTTATTTATTAAATGCAATAAGCATAAACAAATTTCCAAGTTGAATATGGAATAGTTAGAGTAATGTTTGAAGTTTTGTTTAGCACTGTATTCAACATGCCCACCTTCTCTTTCAATACATGTCTGGAGATGTTGAACGAAATTGTCCACAACCATTGCACAGATGGCACGGGATGCGCCCTGAACGGCATTTGGGATCTGATCTTGGAGCTCATCCAAGGACTATTGACGCATGACATAAACTTTGTCCTTGAGAAAACCCCACAAAAAACCCCACATGGAGTCAGATACAGGGATCTTTGCAGCCAAACAATGGGTCCACCACAGCCAAAATCCATTTGTTGGGGAAACGTTGAATCAAGGAATTCAAGAACACCTTGTTCAGGAAAAAAAAAATTAAAAATTAAAAAGAACGTTAATTGAAAATGAAGGTAAACATTTTTAGCACAAAACGAAACTTAAAACATGACTCCAACTGTTCCATATAGGTTTCAATTGGAAAACTGTTTGCTTCTTCGATTCAATAAATAACTGGAACAGCAATTGGAAGAGCAATATCTCCACCAGGCTGATTAGTTTACGTTTTGTATCCCACTGATAGGCCGGATCTGGATTCGGACTTGAAGTAAAATTCAATTGGCTTGTTCTTGCCATCCAACCAACTCATCCACTAAATTTTGTCCGAATCCGTCCATAATTTTTTGAGATATCGTGCGACTATATATAATTTTAGCCCAATCATTCAATGGTGAAGAATCACTTTAAAAATTCTCAGATCCGGTTCTGGATGCAGATCTTCACCAAAATCTAACCATTTTGTCTGTGTCACATCCCCCACATCTCCACCAACCTGGGTTTAATTGATTAGGTGAGAGCTGATTGGCTATTCCCTCCATTCACAGGTGAGAGATGTGGGTGAGTCTTTCCATATATATATATATATATATATATATATATATATATATATATATATATATATATATATATATATATATATATATATATATGTATGTTATACAAAGCTCTTTTTAATAACTGACAGACTGACTGATATTAAATATTGGTGCCTTCCGGGTGACATAGAAAGCTGAAATTTTGTTTGCCAATGGACAAAGCTAGTACACTGGAAAAAGTCACCGAATCATCGGACAACAATACACAAATTAAAATATAAATAAATGAAAACAAAAAAATGAACAAAAGAAATGAAAGAAAATTCAGGTGAATGACCTGAGACAATGGGGAAGCACAGTAATTTTGTGTGCTGATGAACATCAAAGCCGATACACCAGGAAAAATCACAGAACCGTCGTAAAGCATCTGTAAATGAAAATATATACTAGAAAGAGCAATCAGAGATCCCTTGCCAGAATTTGTTTTGAAGATGTATTTTGTGTGGCGTTTGTATACTGGTGTGTTACATAATTAAGAGACATAATTAGAACTGCCACTATAAAACTGCCGGCAGGGATGACCGGGTACCAGGATGTCCTGCTTTGAAGTAACCCACTTTGATTGGACTCCTGACGCTGAGCCATGACGTTTTTCATTATTATTCAATTTAATTTAGAATTGGATTAAAATAAATTCAATTTAAATCAAATGAAAAACCAAATAGGTACAGTCCTGCATTGAAGTCATCAGGTGGAACCTGGATAGGATTCATATTTCAGCTTTCAATTATATCAATTAACATGCCTTTATGGTCACAAATAAACAAAAGTTTCAATTTTTCCTTGGTGCGGTTTCAGAGATACAGAAATCCAAAATTTTGCCTTTTTTTTCCAAAATGGTTGCCACACCATGTGACCTATGACATCAGAATCATGATTACCACATTCAACATGAGTAGTTGCACCGATGATGAAAATTTCGCCTCAATCTGACAAGTGGTTGCGGAGAAAAACATGAAAGTTTGTGCGGGCAAACAAACAAACAAATGGACGCCAATGCAATACCCTTTCCTTTGGTGAGGGGAGTAAATTAAAAAAAATAAATGAAAATAAATAAATGAGAAATAAAATGTAGGTGAGCAACCCGAGACAATGGGGAAAATACAGTTCATATACTAACACAAAGTGTAAACATACCCCACTAGTGTGTGTGTGTGTGTGTGTGTGTGTGTGTGTGTGTGTGTGTGTGTGTGTGTGTGTGTGTGTGTGTGTGTGTGGTGTGTGTGTGTGTGTGTGTGTGTGTGTGTATAGTCATGTACAGAGAGTTAGCCCCTACCTGGACGGATGGCCAAACGATTCTGTCTTGGAGGCTTACAGCCGAGATTTTCGGAGATTATGGCATACGTGGGAAAGAAACAGCCACAAGGACGAAGCAGATGGATGCACAGCACAAGGGGGTTTATCTCAAACCCACAACAAATACATGGACACCAGTAAATGAAATAAATCAAGAAGATATATATATATATATATATATATATATATATATATATATATATATATATATATATATATATATATATATATATATATATATATTGATTGTTGTGGTTGACGAAATTCGCAAACCACCATTCAGGTCCCGTAGGTGAGATATCTCTGTAAGTATATGTGTAGTTAGCCCAAACCCGTTGTTTAGAGGGAATAAATGTCATTCATTCGGGCTGCGACCCTTCAGGATAGCCGTTTTTCTTTTACTATCTTTATTTTGGACCAGCCGCCATTACTACCACCACAACCACCACCAACCACGTCTCAACAGCCATCACACAACAACCACCAACCGCAATGCCGCTTCACAACCACAGCCACGACCCTTGCCGTCACATCTCGCTCTCGCAACCATCGCATCACCGCCATTCCCGCGCCGCTTGTGGACACCGATCCTGGACTCGTGCAGGGCGCGCGCCGAGCGGCGGGTGCAAAAACACCAGCCTTTCCGAGAAATCGGATCAAAAACGATTCACGCCCACTTCTGTTCCGTCCTATCAGCGAGCGTGGGGTGATTTGGCCCCGCCTCCAGGTGCGTCGGAGTATAATCGCAATATGCAGATTCGCGGATCAAAAATCATTCACGCCCACTTTTCCTCTGTCCAATGGGGAGCCAGCCAGAGGTGAAGGGTCGAAGGTGAAGGAGCGAAGCCCCGGGGGCTATAAAGGGCCACGTTCGCTCGCCGAGTAGGCAGTCAGTCAAGGAGAGTTGAGAAGAGAAGAGTCAGAGAAAGCAGTTGGACGGAGCTGAGAAGAGTGGAGAGTTGGAGAGGTGGCGGCGGCGAAGGCAGTCGAGAGGGCGCTCGTGTCAGAGTCGGGGAGCTGCGGAGAGGGGAGGCCGGTAACGCGACCGAGGTCGCGGTGGAGACGCTCGTCGCGGGACCCGAGCCAGCGAGATATCCTCATTCCCCCGAGCATCAACAACCCCCCCCCTGTTTCCCCCCGCGCTGAGATAGTGTGAGAAGGGGGCCCCGTTCCCACCCCATTTCCAGGCAGTGCCAGCGAGGCCCGCGGAGTCGGGGCGCCACCGCCATTTTGCGGCTCATCACCAGACAGGTAGGCTCGACGCGGTCTCGGCCCCAGGCCCGTCTGCCCCCCTCATCGTTGAGGGTGGTCCCTTTTTCTTTTGCTTTGAGTATATGTGTTGTCGGCGCCGTCTGTGAAGTAAAACTGTATAAGTGTTTCCGTGTGCTCGGTAGTCGGTAGTAGATCTGCATTGTTACCTTTGCTTTTTGTGCAGAATTGTTGTGCTTCTTCTACTTTTACATTTGCTTTTGGTGTATAATTGTATGTGTGTGCTTTCCGTTTGCCGCGGAATAAATGTGCTTTATGTTGAACTGTTTTTCCCGTTTCGCTTCGTCTTTTCTCTAATTGAATCTCCATCTTACTTCACGTAAAGGGTTGGTCGTGGGCTAAATACGCCCAATAATTAATCGAACCGTCGAGGTTGACGATAACACCGCTCGGTTATCCCGATAGTACGGAACGGGTCGCTTAAAGTGGCCCGTGTCCGAAGTCGACCTGCGGCGAGGTGCGATCGCCCGGTCTACCCTCCGTGTGGGTACTTAGGTAGGTCGAATTTGGCGAGCAACCCTATCCCACGCGGGGGGCCGATTGGCACGATCGTGGTGAGGCCGAAAGGCCCACCCGTGACTAGTTCCCGGCGTTAGTCCGAGAGGGTCACGACGGGATTGTCCGTCCGGTGGGTGACGTGCCGCGATTCGAGTTACGTGGCCGCTCGCACGCCGGCGGGCGCGAATCCGCAACAATATATATATATATATATATATATATATATATATATATATATATATATATATATATATATATATATATTGGGACCATACTCAGTGCAGAGCATTGGTGCTGCTTCAGCAGTCTCCTTGGCTATCGGGCACAATCCTGGACGGGTCGCCACTCCGACACAGTACACCAGCATGCTGGCAATTATTTTGCCGACCTCGGAAGGATGGCAGGCCGAGTTAACCCCACCTGGTATGAATTCAACAGCTGAGCAGGATTTGAACTCAGGACCGTCAGATCCAAAGCCCACCACCCTTACCATGAAGCCACCACCAGGCATGCGAGGTAACCTAAATCTAAATTCCTATTTGAGGGGCCTCCACACTCAGACACAAAAATAGACAAAGGGGAAATATAAAGCAAAAGAAAAATCCCTCCTTTATTCTGGCACTTAGCTTTGGGTCCAGAAGTCATTTTTTATGAGCTTTGGGGTAGAGTTGCGTCATCCTGCACAGTTGGACAACGTGCCCAAAATTGCGCCAAGCCGCTCTCATTGCGGGAAGCATATGGGAGGTAATTTGTGCAGATGGTCCCTTTGTTAAGAGAGCCACAAGGTGTCGTGAAAGTCCTCCTCATGGTTTGTGCAGTCGACGCCGCTCCTCTGCAGAATGCCGGGCTCGGTCGCCCAGAATGGCACAACACGAGTCTTCGAGGGTATGTCTCACACGATGCAGCCCAACAGTTGATGACTAACATCTTGCTCCATCATGCGGGCAAATTCACAGCAAGACACGAGAATTATGTTCCTGTATTACGTCGCGTCTAGGCGGAACCAGCCATTAAGACCACCTTACTCGATCGTGTCCTCATTCTCCCACTCCGAACGTCATTTTTCACCGGCTCTCTTGAACCTTCTTCATGCCTCAACCACATTCTTCACAACACCTCAATCTCCCTCATGTTCCACTCCAAACCACATCCCCCTTTTTTTTTGACGCCACGCCTATCAATTTTCCACTCCGTGGGTGTGGTTTGCTCACTGTCCCCCTGGAGGTGGGGCTTTCAGCCTGCTTGGACGTGCAGCTTGGTTGATGTTGTTTTAAGGACCTGATCCTTTTTGAAATAGTCTTGAAATGAAAATAGTATTTGTTGTCAGGTCAGGTTCGATCTGTGACCTGCTACAGGTACCATGTAAACCTGTACTAACCTGTTCCATGGTCGGGTTGTCGGCGACTAAACCGTCTCCCCCACCAGGTTTTCTGGGAGGAGGGTGTTTGGATATGGACACCCAGCAGGATTAAAAACAAAACCTGTCAAAGGGCGGAGGAGCTCCTTGTGAGCCAACGGCCATCCATATCTAGTGCCCAACTGTGTCTGCAGACGTCCTCCTACAGTTGGGTTACTTCTTATTAGGAGGTTGGTGGCAGGATTTGCACTCCGGCCACCGTAAAACCCTTCATTCCGCAAAACGCAAAAACGCAAAAAAATCTGAAAACCCACTCCGTGAGAGTACCTCCTGTGCAGCTTCCCTTCGCAGGGCAGCTCACTGGATGACGGGATTGGGGCAAAGCCTTCGGGACCCCCAATCTTTGATGATAGGAGTGAAACCACGGGGTAACATCCCTGGGTCAGATTGCGGGAGAGTGTGTCGGAGTGGTGCTGAGGTGTCGTCCACCAGACGGCGGTCTCCTTGGGTTAACCTGAGGCGGTCCCTTCGGGTGGGTGCCCAGAATGTCCTATCCCTAAGAGAGGATGATCACCTGTCTCTGTTATCATCTGAGCTCAAGCGTTTGGACATCGGGATTGCAGCTCTCTCTGAGGTTCGGAGACCGGATTGCGGCGAGATAATGGTAGGTGGTAACACCTACTATTGGTCTGGTCGCTCTGATGGTTACCATATCCAAGGAGTTGCTGTAGCTGTGTCCAATAAGCTGACCCCAATGATAATTGAGGTAACACCGGTCAACGAGCGTATTATGAGATTAAGGATTCACCACTCCTTAGGTGTCATTTCCCTGGTCTCTGTTTATGCTCCGACTGAGGCGAGTGATCTCACCGTGAAGGATGCATTCTACGTTACGCTCGAGTCTGTGGTTGATCAGTGCCCCAGAGGAGATACACTTCTAGTCTTGGGGGATTTCAATGCATCGACTGGAACTGATAGGGATGGTTATGAGGTGTGTGTTGGTCCCCATGGGTCAGGAACTATGAACCAGAATAGCACTAATTTCCTTGACTTTGCAAGAAGTCATGGACTTAAGGTGGCTGGTTCATGGTTTCAGCGCCCACAAGCTCATCGCTGGACTTGGTATTCCAACGCTGGCGGTGTGGCAAAGGAGATTGACCATGTCCTCATTGACGGTCGTTGGAGGATGATCCAGAACTGCAGGGTCTACCGGAGTGCTCAGTTCCTCAATACTGACCACCGGCTTGTTGTAGCAACTCTAAAGCTGCACCTTAAATCCTGGAGAATGGTACCATCCCAGCCTAAGCTGGATGTTGCCAAGCTCAGGGATGAGAGAGTAGCTGAGGAGTTTGCGAACAGGCTGAGTGGACACTTGGGGGGTCTGGGTGCTTTGGGGGGTCCTGAAGAGTTGTGGAGCGCCTTCAAGACCACCGTCCTTGATGTTGCCGGTGGATGCCTTGGAGCTCACCGCAGGTCAAAGAAGAATTTTGTCTCTCAAGGGACACTGGATACCATTGACCAGAGTCGCAGGGCCAGGCTGAATGGCAGACCTGTGCTGTTCAGGGAGCTGAGGCGTAAAACTGTACGTGCACTGAGGGTGGACAAGGAGGCCTATGTGCGAGGAATCTGTGAGGGGGTAGAGCATCAGCTGTGGACAGGTGATTCTCGTCCCGCTTACAGGGGAATTCGCGCATTACGTTCATCCAATCCCATCCCTCGGAGCACTACAGTTCGAGCAGAGAGTGGTAGGCTCTTGACAGGAGTCTGAAGTGAAGGCCCGCTGGGCCAGTTACTTTGAGCGGTTGTACCAGGCTGATCCCCCAACTGTCGAGTTGGACATCAAGGGTGTTACAATCCCTGTTGCTGACCCTCGAATCAACTGTGGTCCACCTTCGCTTGTGGAAACCCAGGCTGCGGTGAACCAGTTGAAACAGAACAAAGCTCCAGGGATCTGTGGCATCCATGCCGAACTTCTCAAGGCTGGTGGAAATGCTGCACTCGTGTCGTTGCATGCAGTTTTGTGCTCTGCCTGGAACACAGGCATCATCCCAACTGACTGGAAGAGGGGCCTTGTTGTCCCACTCTGGAAAGGGAAGGGTGATCGCCAAGACTGCAACAACTACCGAGGGGTGACGCTGCTCTCAGTGCCGGGCAAGGTCTTTGCTCGGATCATACTTGATAGGGTTCGCCACCATCTGCTTGAGCACCAGCGTCCAGAGCAGTCAGGCTTTACACCAAAGGGGTCAACGATTGACCGTATCCTTGCACTTCGTGTCCTCACTGAACGCAGACGAGAGTTTCGGCAGGGGGTGCTTGCAGCCTATGTTGATCTCTGTAAAGCGTTCGATTCATGAATCGGGATGTCCTCTGGAGGATTCTTGGTCTTCGTGTGGTGCCACCAAAACTGATCGATCTGATGTCTGAACTCTGGTACTGAGAGTGCTGTGAAGTGTGGTGGTACCATCTCTGACTTATTTCCAGTTGTTACTGGAGTTCGTCAGGGATGTGTACTTGCCCCCACACTTTTCAGCACTTGTATGGACTGGATTTTAGGGAGGATGTCGGAGAGATCAAGTTGCGGTGCATCATTTGGGAATGTCAAGATCTCGGACCTTGATTTTGCAGATGATGCAGTCATCTTTGCGGAGACTTTAGACATCCTTTTGGGGGCCCTCGAGGTGCTGAATGAGGAGTCGGAGCCGTTGGGATTACGGGTTTCTTGGGTCAAAACTAAGATCCAGGCTTTCGGTGACATCTTGGATGCTGCTGTCCTGTCTGTGTCTGTTTGTGGTGAGGATGTTGAGGTCGTGGAGAGATTCACTTACCTTGGCAGTGATATTCATGTCTCTGCTGGCTGCGAGTCAGAGGTCAATAGACGTCTGGGTCGGGCCTGGGGAGTCATGGATTCACTGGATCATGGGGTGTGGCGCTGCCGGTACCTGTGCGGGAGGACGAAAGTCCGAGTCTTCAGGTCCTTGGTACTTCCATTCTTGCTGTATGGGTGCGAGACTTGGACTCTGACCAAGGATCTGAGATGGAGACTTAATTCCTTTGGTACCAGGTCTCTTCGGAGAATCCTTGGCTATCGCTGGTCGGATTTTGTGTCCAACGAGCAGTTGCTGAGAGAGACTCGGATGAGATTTGTTACCTGCATAGTCCGTGAGCGTCAGTTGCGGCTGTATGGACATGTGGCTCGTTTTCCTGACACTGATCCTGCTCACCAGATTCTCTCAGCGAGGGAGTCTCATGAGTGGAGGAGGCCAGTGGGCCGACCACGTGCCTCATGGTTGCAACAGGTTGACCATCATCTCAAGGAGATGGGGATGGGCCTGGCGTCTGCCTGGGGGATGGCCAGACGGAGGCTACTGGAGTACCGGCGGAACGTGGATACAGCGATGCACTGTTCTGGCACATGCTCCCATAGCTGACCTGACCTGAAAATAGTCTTTGAAATGAAACTGGTCTTGAAATACAAAAACATACAAAAATGTCATAGGGGGTGATTCCATACTGGGGGAAATTATCCTTAATCCCTAGCTAATTAACACAGCACCCCCCCCCCCCCGGCCGTGTGGTGACACATCGTACTTGAGCTCACAGTTTCCCTACTTAATTTACATCGAGACGTTTCCGACGTGTCCACGGACCAAGCTACTCTACACAATTTCCATTGAAATTCCTCATGAATTTTCATGAAAGGAGCACACTAACTCTATCAGATGACACTGAAGTCATGTACATTACTTTATGCCAACACGTCACTTTGAAACTGGGATGGCATCCGTGTGTCACTCGTGTCTTTGCGAACTGAGACATGCCTTTTATGGTCACAAATAAACAAAAGCAGAGTTGCCGATCCAGATTTTGTCCCTATTTTTTAGCTCATCAGGACAACATACCGCTAAATCGTTTATTCAAGACCATACGAAGCTCGGTAATAAATGCAGATCGAACCTCCTAACCTGGCGAGGCAACAGGGCTAACTAACTCTTTCATTTATTCGTGACCATAAAGGCCATCCTGCTTGCTCCATTATTTTAGAGCAGTGTTGATAAAAATTTGCACATGAAAACGTACAGAATGAGGGTTATGTGTCCTCAATATAACAAGGATGCAATGTATGGTTTTTTTTAATTACATTACGCAGCAGAATTTTTATGGAAGCGCAACTGATTTGTTGAGGATCGTATATATATATATATATATATATATATATATATATATATATATATATATATATATATATATATATATATATATATATATATATATATATATATATATATATATATATATATATATATATATATACATACATATATATATATATATATATATATATATATATATATATATATATATATATATATATATATATATATATATATATATATATATTGTGATAAAGATGAGGTTTGATCCACGCTGTCCAGGGTTACAGAAATAAATTGTATATTATTTGTACTCTTCTTCACTGCCACCCCCCCCCCTGCCCCCACATCCAGGTTTTCCCACATAAGTACCCATAGACAAATTATTTATGAAAAAAGACCATCGACCCACCCCCATGCCCCCTCCTTTCCCCTCGCACATATTATCTTTCCCAACATCCTTTACTCTTCATCTCATCCACCCTCCTTTATCACTCTTATCCTCTGACTCTTCTCTTCCTTTAGTCAATTTTTTTTTCAGAACTTACCCCTCTCCCCTCTGCGGTAAATATAACGCTGGACATGTTTAAAAGAAGAGGACGTTAGAATAATCACACATGTCCCACAGTAATGAACGAAATGTCAGAGATGGAGCATGCGTCCTTAGTGGAATCGCACCTTCCATTTGGTTACTGAATTTACATTGGAATATTTTTTCAGAGCTGTGCATTTGAAATGGATTGCATCAATCTACATTGCTGTCGAGCAGGTAATATTCCTTTTTAAGCAGCAATTTGGAAATGTTTCAAAGACAGTAATTCAAAGCAGCAGGAAAGTGCGTGTGCAACTGGATTCTCGTGCTTGTGCCCAAGCACGAGTACATAGTTCTACCATCTCAGGGGGTAAGTTTCTCCCATTGCGGGCACATTCCTCTCTTCCATGCCAACCCCAAACACCGTTCATACCACGCTCCACGTGTGATGGAGGTTCTCATAATTGAAGGATTGTTCTGCAATTCAAGCTCACCTGATCAGATAATATGATCGAGATATACCTGATAAATGTGACAGAACAACAACAACAAAAAAACCATGAGGTGCTCTGGGGTTATTCCCACCCAATGTTGCAGTTTGAAACCATTTTCTGCCAACTGGGGCGTAAAACTAACTTAACAAGGAAATTATCATAATAATCAATGTTAGAAAATGGAAGCAATTAAAGACGGTGCAAAGTTTGATCTCCATGACAGTGCAGATCTTTAAAAAAGAAAAAAAAATCGCCATACGAGGAAGCGAAAAACGACCGATTCCACATTCAAAATGGCAACTTATTCCAACAGTCGTCGTATCCTCAAAGCAAAGGCAAATATATCTTTGGTCACATGAGCTGTGTGACGATGAATTATTTATAGAACTTAAACTTCAAATTCATTTCATCTGGATTTCAAAATATTGACATGGTTCATTCCCATCCGCTTCCATTCATGACCTGGAGTGCTGCTTTGTCCCAAAAGGTCTGTGTGTTTCTCCTTGGTTCGCAAGACATGATCTTGGCATCGACCCAGCACACTTACAAAAACACGAACCAAGCTCGAGGCAACACATCACCTTTGCTCCCATTGTGTGCTGTCACGTAGTTCAAAGGTCAGACTACTAGGTCATCTTATTGCCTCCTTCTATAAACCATTTGCTGATTTATTTATTTGCCTGTCTTCTGCTCCGCTTCTCTATCGATTAAATATCAGCTTGACGCTGGCCATGGAGATATCGGACAGCCAAACGTTTATGGCCAAGGACAAGTATGATGACCCATATCCCATTTGGTGAGAACTAGACACAATTAAAGAAGAGAGGAAAGACAGATTCTTAAAACATTGAACAACAACGACAGCAAAAACATTCCTTGGCAATAATTTCACGAAAAAAATAAAACGTTTGATGTTTATTTGGACAAGGCAACATCGATCTCCGCTGAAAACTCTATTCATCCAACCATATTGCCATTGATGTAATGAGGTTTGGAAGATGTACGCAGAGGCGTCACTCCGCAGAAACGGGGCGAGGGAGCGATGGAAGGCTCAAAGTGGTCTCAAAAGAATCATGGCAATCAGGTCTCGTTTCCATGGAAATAGGTACATAAAAGATGAAATAGCAGCAAGGTAGAATCCAGCTCTACAAAAGCCTTTCCACATTGTGATCTATTGCACAAGTCTAGTGAAGTCTCATGAGCTCAATTTCAAGCCAGGATTTGCATGTCACCACCACCAATTGTCCTTTGATCTATGAATTTGCACTTTTGAATGACACTTATTACTGTGGCTAAAATTTACCGCTGCAGAAAAACGTATATTCCCTCTTTTTCCCCTTATTTGACTCACTTAATACACCAAACGTCACACCAGATTTCACTTTGTACTCAACACTACACAGCATTTTTCTTTCCACTGAAAGAAAGTACCATTAAAGCATATCTGAGCAATTTTTCCACAATGTGACCACATGCCTGGGAAAATGACATCAAAAGGCAGAAAGAGGTTGTTTTATATGAACCGAAATGGTACTTTGATGCACACTGAGAAAAATGGGGTGGCCGGCTGGGGAAGAGGGGAGGAGGTGGGATTTGGAATGCATACTTCTTGGAGCCAAAACATTTGCTGCACAAATATAGCGACACAGGTGGAACTAGAACAGCAATCGGTAGAGCGCAGACCTCCACCAGGCTGAACGGTTTATGTTTTGCATCCCACTGATAGGCCGGATCTGGATCCGGACCATTCGTCCATGTCACGCACACCAAAATCTAATCGGCTTCTTCTTGTCACCGTCCCAACTCATCCACCAAGTTTTTTCATAATCCGTACATAACCTTTTGAAACATCATGCTATGTGTCGTTTTTGGAACGATCTCTTGATGGTGAAGCGAATCACTTAAACAATCTCGTATCTGGATCCAGATGCAAATCTTCACCAAAATCGAAATAATTAGCCCTCATCACGCACCCAACCTGTCCATCAAGTTTCGTCCGAATTTGTCCTTAACTTTTTGAGATATCCTGCTCACAGACAGATAAATAGACAGACAGGGGTGAAAACATAACCTCTGTCCACCTTCGGTGGTGGTGGTGGTAACTAGACAGCATCTCAAAATGCAAAACACGTCTGCAACCACGTTGTTCTCGAACTAAACTTGTCAGAAACAACAGCTAAAAAAAAAAAAAAATGTAAAATTCATTCATTAGTGTTCTTCATATTCTCATAATAAAGGTTTTTACCCTGCGCTCGTGAAACGAAAGGCAGCGGAGTTAAATGATCGGTCGCGTACGTGTGTCATATGTATGTACATGCATACGTATGTATGTACGTGTGTACATACATGTCAGCATTAATAAAATTCATTTTTTCAGCAACCATTAGTCTGATTGACACGAAAATTTCCAAATAGGTGCACCTCGTCCTGGATAATTTTTTTAGTCGAATTATGACATCATAGGTGATGTGATACAGGCGCCATCTTTGAAAAATCGAAAAACTTTGCGCCTCCATCTCTGAAACCACTCCATGGAAAAAAAATTACACATGGCTCATTGTCAAGTACTCCCCATGGGGGAATAATACATGTTAATGATGATGTTATCGGTTCCTTCATTATGACGTCATAATTTGATAAGTGCAACGTGGCAGCCATATTGTATCCAAGCAAAAATCTTTGAAAATCCTATTCTCTTAAACCGCTTAGTCGATCAATGCAAAACTTTAACTAATTCATCAACTATCCATGATAAATATAGTTTGATAAAAGTTACATCATCGGTAACTAGTCTGGCAGCCATATTGGATCAGAGAAAAAAAAAACCTTAAAAAACAGAAGAGTTGGCTTGCACCAAGTCCTTCTCAAGACTGCACGTAGTAAGTATTCTATGAATACCATCTAGTTTGAAAATTTAATGACAAGAGCTCAGGAGGAAAAAATGTTATGGTCTGGCCAGAGACACTGAAGCTCAATGATAAATAAATAAATACAGAGGTAATTCGAAAATCCGGCCATCTCACGCTGACGGGCGACAGATGAGTACTAAGGCCAATTTGTACTTACTGTAACTTTGCCCTTTGACATTTTCACCCAATTATTAATTCGTCTTCTCCATATTGTCATAAAAAAAAGGTTTGTTGAAAATTTGATGACACATTTTCAAATGGCAAAAAAAAAAGTTATGGCCTGGACAAACGGACGCATGCACGAGCACAAAATCCTATCTCTCGCTGCATGGGCGGATGGGCTAAAAATGAAATTACAACAAATTGTTTTATCCTAATAATCATCATCATCATCATCATTATCATCATCATGTATGATGAGCCTTGGTGATGAGCCCATGCAGAGCCTTGGTGCTGCTGAAGCAGTTATGAGGCTACAATCGTGGTCGGGTCACCACTCTGACTCAGGAAGTCAGGGAAGGTATTTGGAATTTGTTCAGGGTGCTGGCAATAGCTTGCTTACTCTTCATGAAGGACACAATGGGATCTTTAACGTCCACGTTGAATTAATACGAGCATAAGGCACACGCAGTTTAACGTCCATCCGAGGTCGCGCATGCATTAATGAATCACGCAGCCTGTGAAACACGGGGATGGCACACACATAATGGATAATGGAGGTAGATACTATGAAACCTGGTAGGTCTCCATTCCATCTCCTGAAACTCACCCATGTATGGAGATAGCAGCCAACAACAGCAATTTGCACGCACACACACACACTTACACACACACAGAAATATTGTTGCGGTTCTACGAAGCCAACACTCCACCGAGGCAACGACATACAACATATGGCTGTTCTGAAGCAATTATTTAATTCATATTAGATAGCCCTTCCATCATGTATAGTGGGTTTATGGGACAAAATGCATTGCGAGGGCTTCTTGGCAGGTCTATATTTCTGTCCTTTAACTATTTTATTTATTTGCTGCACACACAAACTCCTCTTCACGCATGTATGCCCGCATAGTAATATGAGACAGCCCATTAACATATGCCGCAAAAACTTCATTCAAACTTTGCGCCATTCCCAAACCGACCATCACATCAGATCTCCAGACTCAAACCACAATGCTACAACATTCATATAACCATCACAACGCCCTAATAAAAATCCCTACATCCAGTCAAGCTTGCTCACCTCACAATAACCACTACAATGCCTCGCTCACCTCACCATAACTGCTACAACGCTTCAACCACCTCACCAAAACTGCCACAGTGCTTCAACCACCTCATGACAGCCTCTACATATTCCACAACCACAGTCACCACCCCGGACGCTCACCACTGTCCTTTGAATATATTGGGGAACCATGGATGCTACCTATCATTGCAGATGCTTGTTTGGAACCTTCTGGCATGTAGCTTGAAGTACAAGCAGGCGCCAGAATCCATGCAACATCACCTGAATAGCTCGAGCGATCCGCTCAATCACAACCTCCATTTTGTGTCCAGTGTACGTTTATGGCTGGAAAGCGCCCCCAGAAACCTGCACCCCATGTTAAACTTGGAGCTCTGTCGCGTGACCAAGTTCGGGGGTGAATGGGGGCATTTTCGGCGTCGGGTCCTCGCAGGGGCAGGGCTAATATGTGGAAAAGCGTTCGTGCACCAATGGGGGACTGCGGAATGCCTACCGACCATCCTGATCTGACTTTGGGCTCCTCCCTCGTCAAACGTCTATAAAATACCCTGCAAAGGAGTTTAGTTGAGAGTTCTGGGAGAGAGACACTTTTGGGTTGATCGGCAGTAAGGGCATTGTCACACTGTGACAATGTTGATCACTGTTGATCGGCGGTAAGGCATTGTCACACTGTCACAAATCACACTGTGCATTGTTTGACTGAATGCCACTGTGTACAGTACAGTACTGCACTATATTTTTTATTTTTGTGTTCTTTACTGCAGTAATCATTGAACAATTAGTGGTAAACGAAGTGGTAACACTAAATTATCATTACAAAATAGTTAAAATATATGATAAGATAAAAAAGTGTTTGGATTTTAAAATTTGCTTAATTTATTGGATTTTTTTCTCCTATATTTTGTATGGTTCATACGTATTGTTTTGATTGATAGGCTTGTTGAGTGGTGTTGTATTGGATGTAAACGAAGTATTGGAACACATCCCCCTTTAATGATACTAATTGTTATGGGGAAAAATTCCCCACTATCCATTGTTTCATTACAAGTCCAACTTTACTGGAACATATCTTGGACATATAGTGAGGCACACACACACACACACACACACACACACACACACACACACACACACACACACACACACACACACACACACACACACACACGGAGGTGGATAGTTGAGACCTACGAGGGCTCCGTTCCACATTCTGAAACCCACAAATGGAGACAACCAATGACACACCCAGATAACTCCAAGTTGATTGGAGGTGATTTCGAGGTCGCTCCATATGACGACTTTTAGTCTCATGACTTTAATAAATTAGGGTATGGTCAGGTACGATTACGGGTACTTCGCGATGTCCAAAGTGGAAATGGAGTGCATTTTCGAACTCTGTGGGGTCACAAAAAAAAAAATTTTTGTTTTGTTTTGTTTGAAAACGTCATTTTTGAAAGTGTTTGTCAACCCCGAGTCTGTTTGACAATTAAAAAACACACCTCATGTTACTTGATCAACAAAACTCAAACAAATAAAGCTGAAGCAATAAAGGTAAACAGAAGAACTAACCTAGAGAGAGAGAGAGAGAGAGAGAGAGAGAGAGAGAGAGAGAGAGAGAGAGAGAGAGAGAGAGAGAGAGAGAGAGAGAGAGAGAGAGAGAGAGAGAGAGAGAGAGAGAGAGAGAGAGAGAGAGAGAGAGAGAGAGAGAGAGAGAGAGAGAGAGAGAGAGAGAGAGAGAGAGAGAGACGAGACAGAGACAATACAGAGACACACAGAGAGACACAGAGAAACAAAGAGAGACCATGAGAGAGAGGGAGAACATGAGACTTCGCGCTAGGAAGCACAGATAAGATAGATGGACACCGTGCATGCGTCCCGTACTTGAGTCAGTCACTCAATGATACACAAATCCGCCACGTACAGGACGTCCACTAACCAGTGAGGGCGGTTTCACACTGACGCCATATAGCCATCGTAAAATACATTCCCTATGGTTGTTATAATTGAAAATAATATAAGAGGTTGAAGCCTCGATTATAATAACCAAGGAGTTTCCAACAATATGCCGTACGTGTATAGTAAAATTACGAATATTAAATCAAACAAAAACTAAAAAATACATTAGCCTATTTATTACTGTTTCTCGCGGAACCCCGAGCGACCTCTTGCGGAACCCTAGGGTTCCAGGGAACCCCGGTTGAGAAACACTGGTCTAAACATTTCTTAGAGTAAATCGAACCCACTGAGTTCGAAAATGCAGTCCATTTTCACCTAGGAAGTTTAGAAGTGTACGGATTTGCATCTCACCATACCCTCATTTAATATAATAATAATTAAATAAATAACTAACATATTTTTCGTGAATCATTAAATCTAAAACACTGGATGTTGGGCCAGCGAGAAATAAGTTCAGGCGGGAGTGGAGACAGCAATAGAGGCGGAGATGATAGTGGTATTTGGTAAATGAGACGAAATATTCTAATAGTTTGTAATTCCATTGATTGAAAAATTAGGGTATGGTGAGATGCGAATCCGTACACTTCTGAACTTCCTAGGTGAAAATGGACTGCATTTTCGAACTCAGTGGGGTCGATTTACTCTAAGAAATCTTTAGACGGACGACAAATTGATTAAAGATTAGAAAATATCGAAATGAGTCGAATTAGTTACTCAACTCCAGTAATGATAAATCTTGTTTTAGGTCATATTTTCGAAATGGTAGTGAATTCAATGTCAGTGCAGTCATTTCTTAGAGTAAATCGTACCCATAGAGTTCGAAAATGCACTCCATTTCCACCTCGGACATCCATAAGTACCCGTAATCGTACCTGACCATACCCTAATTTAACCAACTCATGAAACTAAAAGTCGTCATATGGAGCGACCTCGAAATCACCTCCAATCAACTTAAATTTTTTATGCGCGTTATTGAATCATAGTGAAATAATTTAAGGCTTGTGGAGACAATATCTACATTTTGTATTTTTTTTTGCTGTTTTTGGACCACCCTAATATATATATATATATATATATATATATATATATATATATATATATATATATATATATATATATTTATATATATATATATATAATATATATATTTATATATATATATATGTTATGTGTGTGTGTGTGTGTGTGTGTGTGTGTGTGTGTGTGTGTGTGTGTGTGTGTGTGTGTGTGTGTGTGTGTGTGTGTGTGTGTGTGTGTGTATATATGTATATGTCATATGTATGTGTATATATATATATATATATATATATATATATATATATATATATATATATATATATATATATATATATATATATATATATATATATATATATATATATATATATATATATATATATATATATATATATATATATATATATATATACATATACACATATATACCATACACACATGTTAACAAAAAGTGAGGTTTTAAGCAATTGGTTCACTTTTGTCTGTCTGTCTGTCCTTCTGTCTACACACGTCAGTTTATGATCGAGAAACAACTTAATTTTAATTGAGTGTTATATTTTGATCATGAGTCGGAAAACAAACCTGCAATTTAACAGGACTTTGACTTTGAATTTTCCCCGATCGCACATGTGCAGAGTCGTGAGAGACTTTTTTTTACTCTGTCTGCCTATCTGGCGGTCAAATAAAATTGAAAATCATTGGAAAGTAAGTAATGGTGTTTAAGGACGTCATAAAGGACAAAAACAACAGGCACGAAGAACTAATGAAATGTGTTTTTAGGGTGTTATGTAAGACGCTGCATCAATGGCAATAAACTTCCAGAATTGTTTTTTTTCTCCAACCATTAACATTTAAATTTTATTTCGAATTAATTATATACCTGAGCACAGTAGAACACAATTCACCTTTTTAGGACTTTCAAAACATTTCCATTTAGCAGTACTTGGATATGTGAAATAAGGTGGTGTTTCAGACACCGCATCAATGGTGATAACTTCTGGAATTTTTTTTAACAACCTTTAAAATCCTTATTTTATTTGAATTTAACTTTATACCTGACCAATGGAGAACACATTACCTCTTTAGCACTTTTAAAACCCTTCCGTATTGCAGTAATTTCACAAAATATTACGGAATTTTACATCATCACGACCAATCAAATTTTACGCTCGTTAGAGATGTACTTTTAAACTGCTTTAAGACAAAGGACTCGTTTCACAAGACAGTGGTTGTTGGTGTCTGTTAAATATCCCATTGGTGTCTTTTGTGCAGAGTAGCATACCATAGGTGATCGAGTTTTCACCAAAATCTTGAACAAATCACAAAAGTGCTGGCGATAACCCGCCTACTATTCAAGGAAGACACCGTGGGATATTTGACTTTCACCAAGAACCAGTATTGGCAGACAGATCCTCTGGTTTAACTTTCTTCCAAAGGATGCTGGACTGATTGATGTATCGCCCTGCATATGAAACACCAGGATGACAGTTCATAGCTTGGTCGAGATATTTCCTTTTGTCTTTCTTTCTCGTTTCTTCTCTTCTCTCTTCTCTGTCTCCCTATTCCCTCATTCCTTGTTTCTTGCATCATCCTGTTGCCCCCCCCCCACCCCACAACCACTCCACCATTGCCCTAATCACACTTTGTCGTTGTCTTTTTTTGTCACATTGACTCTTCCTTGAGCCGAGAATCTGTCGAAAAAGGATAAAAGGAGCACATTGCCTGCCAAGATTAAGTTGAAGTTTCTGAAAATCATTGGAATTACCACAAATGATGACCAATCCAAATCACATCACATCTCAAAAGTAGTCTAATAAAAAAGATGCAGTCTGCATACATACTCGAACAGCCTATAAATTTTTATGCATAGCCTTCAGCTCCCACAACATAAGGAAGAATTGCTATGCAGCATAAGTGGGGGACATCTATTTTGCTACATGTGCCTGGAGTTAGAGCATGGAGTGGGGGAGTTTGTGGTGGTAAATTGAAAAACAGAAGAGAAAGGGGGAAGATAAAAGAGAGAAGGGAGGGTAATGGAGTGTGGGGATGGGGAGGAGAGAGAAGGAAGGGAAAGTTGGAAGGAGATAGCTATAAAGGGGCATGTCTGATGCATGCTGGGGGAAGGAGGTAGGAGGGGGGTGGTGGGAGAGTCGAGGGTGTTAAAATTCTGCCATTATGGATGTCTAATAAATATATGACCACCCAAATAACACATCTCATCACTGTAAGCCAAGTCCTTTTTATAACTCATAAAGCATTGACACTGCGAATTCCAAAGCTGTATGTTGATACGTCCTTTGAGAAGGATAAGACAAAATGCTTGCTGCTGTCTCCATATAGGTTAATGGGTGACCTCTCATTTTTATTCTCACTGTCTTACAATCCAGTCCTTCCAGCTTTCATCACTGTAAGCCAAACTTCGATTATTTCGGGCTACACAAACCGATAACTCATTCCTTATCCCTCTTCCAAAATCCAGACTGCATAAAAGTTCTCACTATTTTATTGCTCATTCATTTTGTATGGAAGAAATCGAATATGAGTAAAAATGGCATCTGGTGTAAGGCGAGCAGAGGAGCACATCATCCTTTAGAGTGGACATTACACTGATTGTTTTATCTGAAATCTGAACGTAAAAGGCTTTTATATATCGTGTGCCTCCGAGTCTCTACACCGATCAAGCATGGTGCCATTACACCTTACCTCATTAGAATATACATCCAGTTTATCACCGCCATATTTTCCTCCTGTAGCCTTCAATGGGAAATCAGATCACATTCAGTGGTCCATCTTCCTGAACCTCTGTCAAGTCAAATTGTTCCCACAAGTACTATAAAAGTTGAATGTCCAATATTATCTCAAGTTAACAAAATAAATGTTCTCACTACTATTTCTACCCATAACCTATAAATGTTGGGCAACCTTCCTTCCCCATCCACCTCATATCTTTATCCTTCAACAGTATGTCCTCGTTCTTTATTTACTCAGTCTACATTTCATAACCATGGCCTGATATAACCACTGCTTCAAGACCCAAACAATCAACTAATTACTGATTGCAAGCATATAGAACCACACTTTTAGAACTGATCAGCCGAATATATTTTGTCAGAGTCTTGATCAACTCTGCTAAGAACTTCTATAACAAGTGCATGTGCTCGTATGCGCACACACGCACATACATGTTACTGAGTTGTGTAGACCAGATGCAATGAGCAATTTTCTACAATCTGATTATTTGGTAAGATTTTCCATGGCAAAAGATTCGATCACATCAAACAGATTTTTAATACACATGAAAATTCCTTTTGGAGGGCAGCGCAACAAAGTTTTACAATCGATGAGTGGTTCGAACATGATGAACAACACAGAATGGCGAGAAGCATACGAGTGCAGAAGATGCGTTGTTCGTCTTTCGGCTGCTCCCATTAGGGGTCGCCACAGCGGATAATCCATTATGATCCGCATACCGATTTGGCACAGGTTTTACGCCGGATGCCCTTCCTGACGCAACCCTGGTCTCCTCTTACGACACAGGGATAAGGATTGGGTTTCCCCATGATTCCGGGCTGCCCTACACCCTCTCATAGCGCGGCCCAGCGCAGAGCTCCCGTCCTCAAGCGATCCTCCAACCCAAGCCTCCGAGTAGCCGGATTACAGGCGCACGCCACTACGCCCGGTATACGAGTGCAGAAGATAACTATCAGAATTCGTATCGAGTAGGTGGCTGGCTGTACCAGGTGCATGGCAATGTGCAAATTGTGTGCAGTGTGGTTCGAGGTTAGACAAACCACACTGGCGATTGCGCAATTCCTTTGGCAGAACAATGGCATGTCAATGTCACACACGATTATTCCACAAAATTATACATTTATATTATTTGCTAATTTCCACATGTGCCAATCTATGTGCTCTATTAAATGAGTTCTGTAATGGATGTTAGTTTAATCAAGTGAGAAATTCTGAACAGGGGTTACACCGTCAATGGGGACTATTGGAATGTGGCGGTGCGAACATTTAAGTTGTAGTTTGAGAATAACTCGTTAAACCGTGGAACCCCATAAGGCTATAACAAAATTGACAAAAAAAACTATTTAAAGTCTCTGTGAAGCTCCGAATGTCATGCTGATTTGTCATCCGAATCAATGTTCTTGCATTCGCTTCGATACGGAATTTTTTGTGGTTAAATAATTTGTCATTGCTTTTCACTCGAACAATGGAAAACAGCAACAAACAGATACAAACTAGAAGGGCACTCGGTAAAGAACATACCTCCGCCCGGAACTGGATCTTCACCAAAATCTAATCAATTCGTCCTTATCACACACCAAACCTGTCCACCAAGTTGTGTCTGAATCCGTCGATAACTTTATGAGATATTGTGCTCGATGTTGCTTTTGACCAAATCTCTCAATGTTGAAGAATCGCTTAAAAAATTATCGGATTCGGATCCGGATTCGGATCTTCACCAAAATCGAATCAATTCATCCTTGTGACACACCTTGTCACACATCCGAATCCGTCCCCAACTTTTTAAAATATCCTGCACACAAACAGACATACACACAAGAAAAGACGTTGTGCAGAGCACGATACTTGCAAAATCCAAAAAACAAATTTGACCCCAACAATAATTGGTGGTTGAATTCAATGACCAAATATGCAACTTCTCTTAAAATTTCAAGTCAATCGGATGAAAATCGACAATTTTAGAAATTTGGCCGATGTTGACCTAAAATATCATTGGCTGGTTGAATTCAGTGACGTGAAATATAAATCCTCTTCAAATTTCAAGTCAATCGGACGAAAAACGAGGATTTTAGAAACCTCACCTAAGTTGTTGACCTTTGGCCTCTGTTGACCTTTTGGCCAATGTTGGCCTCAAAAATAATTGGTGGTTGAATTCACTAAGCTGATATGAAAATCCTGTTCAAATATCTAGTCAATCAAATGAAAACTGAGGATCTTAGAAACTTGATAAATTTGTTGACCTTTGGCCTATGTTTACCTTTTGTCCTAAAACAATAAGCTTCTTGCTGATGATAAATTCTACCATGTGGTGAGGTTTCATGAAGATCAGTTTAAAATTGTGACCTGGAGGCGATTGACAGACAGACAGACAGACAAAATAACAAACTTGACTGATCAATATGCTTGAAAACTCTTCGATTTTACAAGTAACAAACAGACAGACAGGGGTGAAAACAATGTCTGTCCACCTTCCTTCAGTGGGTGGAGGTAATAAACCAAATAAAAAACTATTCAATCAAAATTCAGTTACACTAGTATTTTCTGGGCACTTCATTTTTGTGGCCACAACCCCCATGCTGGAATATGAAAATTGTTATTAATAACAATCCAGATTCTGCACGAGTCACTTGTTTTCAGACGAGCACTTTTACAAGACGTGTCGGGAAATTACATAATGCAGTGTGCATATTCTGATGTTCTGCCCGGAAGCAGGTTCAGGACTGCCGGAGCAGTTTGTATGCAAGGGATATCCTGGGTGGTTTGCCATTGCAGTCCCAGATAAATGCAGTATACACTGTAAAATAAATGGCATGTTTGTGCCAAGTCAATGCAAACTTTTATCACATGATCGTCATCAAACCAGACACATAATGCCTGCAAAAGGAGAAGGTGAATTTACTGGTTTCTTTCATATTGGGCTCTTCCTATATTATGATAATAATAATAATAATAATAATAATAATAATAATAATAATGATAACTAGAACAGCACTCGGTGGAGTGCATACCTCCGCCACGTAATGCCTGATCCACGATAACATAACGGGCCCAATGCAATTTTGAAATATCATGCAATATTTCGTTGTTGGTCATATCTCTCAATGGTGAAGAATCACTTAAAAAATTAAATAATTCTCGTATCCACATGCGGCTTTGGATATTCACCAAAATCGAAACAATTCGTCCTTGCCACACACCTAACCTGTCCACCAAGTTTCATCCGAATCCGTGCACAACTTTTTGAGATATACTGCACAAAATCAAACAAACAGACAAACAAACAGACCAACAAACAACGACAGAAAGGGATGAAAACATAACCTCCTTCACCATCGGTAGTGGAGTTCATTAGAATAGAACCGCAAGCAGTGCTTTCTGCTTCTCAGCTATCCGAATCTGCCACCCACATGGAGCCTGATTCATATGTTTTCTGGGAAAATGGAAGCCAAATCCATCGTCGGTAGGAAAAAATACATAGAGCATGTTACTTTTGTGCCCCATTCAGCATCAGTTGGCCAAACTAAATATAGTAAGCAACTTCTTTTGTTACATTTCAATGTTTTGTCATTACCTAACATATTTGACCAACAGTGATCTTCCAGACTTTTTGGAGCAGAAGCTTCAACCTCACACTTCAGTTCTGCCTCGGGGTATCTTAAGCTGTCTGCCAAATTTAATGGCAATTGCTTTAGTATTTCTGTAGAAGAAGATTGTTTTATGTTTGGGATAAAATCCAAGATGGCCACCAATATAGTACGAAAATTAAAAAAACAAATCAGTGAGGATCAAGTTCTAAGGGTGTGCTATGAGCAAGTGCAGATAGGACAAACAAATCTTTGACAGATTTTTCAAAAGTCGTTTCACAAAAATCGACGGAACTGGAATGGTTTTTTTTATGCAGCCTGTGGCTGCTGGTTGCATCATTTTCTGGGAGTATGGCTGTGCCACCAATACAGTGCCCCTGTTACCTGTAAGCTGATACTCATTTTGCCCACCTTGGAAGGATGGCAGGCTGAGTCAACCCAACTGATGTTATTTAATGGCCCGACGGACTCAAACTCAACTCTTCGTCCATTCTCTCTTTTCTTACTTTTCTATTCATGCAGTTCTTTTATTTAAGGCTTGGCCTCGATGAGGACTATTCAGTCCGTGCCTGTAGCCTTCAACATAAAAAATAAGACCCGAAGATCATGACAAGTCAAGAAATGATTCAAGGCTAGAACCAATCCTTGACAGCTGATCACTCCGTTTCAGGCTCATATAATTTCCCAGCACATTGTAAGAGTTTGACAGGGCCTTGCACAAAATATACAGTATTTCGAAAATGTAACCAAAGCTGGAATAAAAAGTAGCACGTTAATGGGGATGCAATCATATCCGAGCTAACCATGTACTTGCCCGAGATGGAATGACACCTCAGGGAAGGGTTATTTCCGGTGGCCTCTCTCCATTTGTTCAACTTTTGAAAACCTTATGAGGTTGAAGCGAGTGCAGGTAGTGGTGAGGGGGTAGCAAGTGCAGGCAGTGATGAGGGGGTAGCAAGGACGTGCAGTGTTAAAGGGATAGTGAGGGCATGTAGTGATCAGGAGGTGGTGATGTCAGGTAGTGGTAAGGGGTGGTGCCATCAGGTAGTGTTGAGGGGGTGGTGATGTCAGGTATTGGTGAGGTGGTAGTGAGGGCAGGCAGTGGTGAAAGGATCGTGAGTGCAGGAAGTGGTAAGGGCACAGAGAGTGCAGGCAGTGATGATGGGGTCGTGAGGGCAGGCAGTGGTGAAGGGGAAACGAGGGTCTTGTCAAGGTATAGTGTGTGGTTGGTGCTGTGTATTCTTCACCCCAAAACCTCCTTTACCCAACCTCTCCAAAAAAACGTTTTTCATTTTTAGCTCACCTGGAACGTAATTCCGGGGAGCTTATGGGATGGCTCGTCATCCATTCATCAGTCCGTCCATCCATCCATCTACAAATACTTTCAACTTCTCTCAAACTACACATTGGATTTCGATGAAACTTTACCACAATGTTCATCACCATGTATACATCACCATTACTTTCTTCTCCATTACATATTTTGTGGGTCACTCATGCCTACCAGTTGTTCCCTGGTTTTCTTATGCAGCCGCTACCAGGTGAGCGCCCAAAAGTATTGCCCCAATGCATATATTAACACCCTGGTGATATCCCCATAACCACCCACTTTTCTCATCCCCATTCTCCCCCCCCCCCAAACCCCAAAATTACACTAAGTCATTAGCTTCACGGATTTATTTAATCTGGTAGTGGTGTCAGTGTAGCCTATGCATGATGGGTTGAATCTGAATGGCCTCCTCATGCACCATATTTCCTTGTTACCGCCACCACTTAAGGTGGATGGAGGTTGTTTTCATCCATGTCTGTTTGTCTGCATATCTGTCTGTGAGTATGATATACAAAAAGTTGTGGATGGATTTGGACGAAACTTGGTGGACAGGTTGGAGGTGTCACAATAATGGATTGATTTGATTTCGGTGAAGATACAGATCTGGATCCGAATTCGAGAATTTTTGTATTTTTAAAGTGACTCTTCACCATTGACAGAATGGACCAAAAATAATTTATGGCGTGATATATCAAAAAGTTCAAGATGGATTAGGACAAAACTTGGTGGATGAGTTGGGTAGGTGACAAGAACAAGCCAATTAGATTTTGGTTCAGGTCCAGACGCAGACCCGGCCTATCAGTGGGATACAAAAAAAGGTAAACTTTAGGCTGGCGGAGGTATGTGTTCTACCTAGTGCCATTCTAGTTATTCCTTAGTATCTTCATATTCCAAGTGTTATCTTCATATATCTTCATAGCAGGCTCACCCCAAGCCTGGCGCCTCTCCAGAGCCCTGCCCATGCCTCCGGCAGTCACCTGGGTCATCTGCCACTAAATGCGGCCCTGCGTGTACTCGTAAAAAGCTCATGTGAAGCGCCACCTTCATAATGAGAGCTGGAATTATTAGTCAAGACAGCCATCCTAACGGAGAGTGGAGTATAGTATCGATTTGGTGAAAATAAATATGGATGGAGCGATGCAAAATGAGCATGCAAGCTTATTGATGAACGACCTATGGCTTTCGAGGGCACGTAAATTGCATTGTTCAAAGTTGAATTAGAAGGTCACCATGCTAAAATGTAATGCATTTACTGCATAATCCTGGTTTTACTGGAGGTTTAAAACCATACAGGCAATGAAAAGGGTCATGAAAGGAAACAGCATGAAAGGAAAAAACAAACAATGCTGTGTATATTTGTACAAACATAGAAAAAAAAGAAAAGAAGCTACATGATATATATATATATATATATATATATATATATATATATATATATATATATATATATATATATATATATATATATATATATATATATATCAGTGACAGATATCACAAGTGAGGTGTATTTAAACCTCTTACAAAAAGGAATAATCAAACTGGGCTATTTGAAGTTCCATACAGTATGCCATAACCATTGTATCATTAACTCCTACTTCGCTTCACCTCACTCCACTTTGATTATAAAAAAGTAAAAATTTAGAAAATTAATTGTAATGATGCAATTACAATAATAGTAACTATTTTTCAAGCCTGTAAGTAAACATTTTTTTAATCTATAATTTTTCCCCCTGCAATCCTGCTTTCTTTATGTAATTATGTAACCAACTATTTGTTTGTTTCCTTCTATGAGCTTCACTAAAATTACGTCATATCATTAAACCATGATACAATATCATTATGTGATTGTGTTTCGGAGCCTGGTGTTGGTGCAGTGGTTAGGGCAGCGGCTTGGGATCCAAAAGGTCCTGAGTTCAAGCCCCGTTGGGCCACTGAATTAATACACCAGGGGGTTGACTCAGCCTGTCATCCTTCCGAGGTCGGTGAAATGAGTACCAGTGTACTGGGCCGGTGTATACCCCGGTTAAAATAGGTGTACCTTATCCCTGTGTTGTAAGAGGTGACCAGGGTTGCGTCAGGAAGGGCATCCAGCGTAAAACATGTGCCAAATCACTATGCGGATCATATGGATGATCCGCTGTGGCGACCCCTAATGGGAGCAGCCGAAAGAATAAGAATAAGAAGAAGAAGAAGAAGAAGATTGTGTTTCTCTTTTTAAGACACTGCCCCATTTGGTGCTTCAGCCTGGGAACTCAAAATGCTGTGACTACAATTTCAAATCTCATATACCAGGTCGATTAGTCCCCATCTATCATTTTATATTTGGTCCACAGTAAATATATATATATATATATATATATATATATATATATATATATATATATATATATATATATATATATATATATATTGAAGACACTATGGTACTTGTTATGGTACTTGTTTTTTTTATATTTGATGTACCATACACTTCACAAGAGCATTGGTGCTGCAGAAGCAGTTTATTGGCAAGGATTATATTGGGTAGTTTGTCATTACCTTCCTAGTGTTACTTGTCCATGTTCTATCCTCTTAAATGCTGACCATCAAGCAAGGAAGCAGAACATACCATTTTTAAAGTCATTGGTTTGACTCGGCCAGATTTGAACCACTGACCTCCCACACTTGGATAGACACTCCAACCATGAGGCCACCGAGTCTGGTGTAGTATTTTTCACTTAACGTAATTTAGGAAGCTGTAACTTGCAAGTACTGGGAATCGAGTCATGCAATGTTTGTTACTAAAATATAAACATGTACAAACAGTGTGTGTGTGTGTGTGTGCGTGTGTGTGTATGTGTGTGTACGTGTGTGTACGTGTGTGTATGTGTGTATGTGTGTATGTGTGTATGTGTGTGTGTGTGTGTGCGTGTGCGTGTGCATGTGCGTGCGTGTGCATGTGCGTGCGTGCGTGTGTGTGTGTGTGTGTGTGTAGGTGTGTGTGTGTGTGTAGGTGTGTGTGTGTGTGTGTGTGTGTGTGTGTGTGGGTGTGTGTGTGTGTGTGTGTGTGTGTGTGTGTGTGTGTGTGTGTGTGTGTGTGTGTGTGTGATCATCACGGGTGATCTCATAACAGTAAAAGATGAAAAATTATGCAGATTACTAATAAAAGGACCAAATTGCAGAGAGAACAAAAGGATTAACTGGAATATTAAGCAACGGAGCTTATAGCAATAGGACTGAATGATGGTTTGATGGCTAAAAGAGGTGGAGAAACATGTATAAAAAGAAAGTTGTTAATTTGCAACAAAGCTCAAATAATCATCCAAATTTAATTATAGATAATTAGGAGACAAGTGATTTTTCAAAACTGTTTCAAACACAATATGTTATTGTTCCTATTGACAAGGCGAGTAACGATAATAAAATAGACTTGATGCAGCACCATCTAAATCTCTCCAAAGTGAGAAGGCTATTAGGTCCGGATAAACACCATACGCAATCATTCATTTATTGGATCCCAAAAATGCACAAAAATTCTTGCAAGCTGAGGTTCATCATCACGGGTAGAGAATTCGGCTTGAAACCATTGTCAAGCAGTATTACAATGGCAATGAAACTCACTTACAAATGCTTACAAAAGTACTATTAAAAAAGAGGTTTTATTCTGATATTAAAAAATTCTGGATCATTGATAACTCTCAACCTGTAATTGATAGCATCCACAACATTAACAAGTTGATAAACTCGTGAATGCATTGATTTGACAGAGCAGTAGATACATCTTTTACCAGAAGTAGTAAAGTGGACATTACAGTCCATCAAAAAACGCACTCAGATCTATAAAGGAAAATCCATCTTCAGGTAGTTTTTCAAAAAATAAACATAAAGAAAGTATTCGATTTCTATTGAACAACAGCTACGTTACATTCGACAACAGGATACTCCAGCAAACAGTGGGGATTGGATCCGGCACACTTCTTCGCAAATTCGTTCCTGCACATGTACAAGTCTGATTGGGTCCACAACATGAGCAGGAATTAACAAATATCTGCAAGAAGGTGTGGAAACAAATTTATATTCATTGATAATTTACTGGCAATTAATTATGGGTTTATATTTCATCAGCTTCACGATGATATCGATCCAAACGATCGAGAATTTAAAAATGAAAACCAAACTCAGAATTCAGTTTCCTTTTTAGAATTACAGATCGATATCACGAATATTAAATTTCACACCAAAGGCTTCCATTCCATATTGTAGGAATGCCACAATTATTAGACAGAGACATATCTAGAAAGCTCTTCAACAGTACAGGTACAAGGGAAATAATCAGGACACGAAGAGCAACCTTTTGAGATATCCTGTTCACAGACAAACAAACAAACAGACAGACAGACAGACAGACAGAGAGACAGAGAGACAGGTGTGAAAACATAACCTCCACCCACCTTCAGTGATGGAGGTAACCAAATGAAATTCAATAAATACAATAAATATGGTAAAAACATTTAAGGAAGCATTCAAATAAATACATTTTAAATGAGAAGGGCACTCGGTAGAGAGCGTACATCCGCCACGTAATTCCTCATCCACGAGAACATATCGGGCCCATTACATTTTTGAAATATTGTTGTTTGTGGAGTAGATAGAAGAATTTCATAGGAAAGATAGGATTGTATAGAGAAGCTTGTTCCGTGGATGTGAAGGCGACATCTCAATGTAAATTAGGTAGGAATTAAGGATAATTCCCCCCAGTATGTAATTGCCCCCTGTGACCTTTTCCTATGTTTTTGCATTTCAATACCGGGGAGAAAAATGTATCACGTCCTTAAATCAACAACAACCGAGCTGTCCAAGCAGGCAGAAAACCCCGCCTCCAAAAATGACAGCAATCAAACAACGCCCCCAGAGTGGACGATTGATGGGCATGACATCAGGGAGGAGGAAAAAGTTAGGTTCAGAGTGGGAGACGAAGGAGGATGGCATAGGAGGAAGTGAGGATCGCGGTTAGAGAGAACCGGTGGAAGGAGAGTGAGTGCAGTCAGAGAGTCTCACGTGGGGGACAAGAAGGAGTCGAGACGAAGTCTCTGAGCGGTCCAGAAGCGAGAGAGGCTGGATCGGTGGTCAAAAGAGAAGGGCATTATGATGTGGTTACCCTAACCATGGTGAAGAAGAGTGCACGATTCTTGTGTTCGTGCTGAGGCAAATTTGCTCGCATGGAGGAGCAAGATGCTGACCATTGACTTTTGGCTGAATTGTGTGGGACCAGCCTCAAAGCCTCATGTTGAGCCATCGGGGGAAAGAGACGGCACCATTCTGCAAAGCAGCAGCATCAGTGAGGGCGATCGACGAATGAAGCTGCATGGTGGTCTCTGAGCCACAGTGTTGAGTATCACCACCCAACTTGCCTTCTGTATGTTTTCCCGCGAAGAGAGCGGCTGTGCGCCATTTTGGGCGCATTTTCCCATACAGGATGAAGCAGTTTGACTCCAATGCTCATAAAAGATCACTTCTGGACTTGAAGCGTAGTGCCAGAATAAAGGAGGGAGTTTTCTTTGTTTTATTCTGTCCCCTTGTCTGCATTTACGTCTGTGTGGAGGCGCCTCAAAATTAGATTTACTTTCCCTCACGTTCCGTCTCATTATTAACCGTTCAGATAATAATGTTTGGGAGTCGGATCCGGATCCAAATCTTCACGAAAATCTAATCAGTTCGTCCTTGTCGCACACCCAACCTGTCCACAAAATTTCATCTGGATCCTTCCACAACTTTTTGAGATATCCTGCACACAAACAAACAAACAAGCAGTCATAGACTGGTACTTACGAAATCGTCAACTTGACCTCTGACCTTGTCTAATAAAAGCTGTCTCTCGAGAAGGTAGCGACGCAAACCAGAAGTTTCTACGATGATTCTGTACCAAACCATCAAAAATCGAATGTTTGACCTCACTGTGACCTTGACCTTTGACCAATTTTGACCAAAATCTAATCAGCACTAGCCATCGCCCTCCTGAATCACGTGGTGTAATTTGACATTGGTAGCTTCTTCAGTTCTCGAGTTATCATTTTTTTGATGTTTGACCTCACTGTGACCTTGACCTTTGACCGATTTTGACCAAAATCTAATCAGCACTAGCCATCACCCTCCTGAATCACGTGGTGTAATTTGACATTGGTAGCTTCTTCCGTTCTCGAGTTATCGTGCCTACAAACAAACACACAAACAAACACACAAACAGAGGACGGAAGTCATCAATATACTTACGAAATCTTTAGATCTTTTAGATCTTTAGATTTCGTAAGTAACAAACAAACCAACAGACAAACAACCAGACAGAAAGGGGTGAAAATCTAGCCTCCTTCAACTTCTGCGGCGGAAGTAACAAGAAAAAGAGCAATCAGAGATTGCAGACCTTCGCCAGGATTTGTTTTGTGTGGTGTGTGGTGTTTATGTAGTTTTATGTGGCATTTGTGTCCTGGTGTGTTTTGTAATTAAAAAGAGACATAATGAGAACTGCCACTTTAGAACTGTTGGCAGTGATGACCGGGTACCAAGATGTCCCACTTTGATACAACCCCGCTTTGATCGGACACTTGACCCTGACCAATTACGCTTAATATTATACAATTGAATTCAGAATGGGATTAAAATAAATTAAATTAAAATCAAATGGAAGACCAAATCGGTACAGTTCTGCAATGGAGTAATCAGAAGGAACCTGGACAAGGATAAAGCAAACAAGAAGTCATCAGGAGGAACCTGGATAGGATTTGTGTTGCAGCTGCTACTCGTCGACCCTCAAACCCATCCTGGCACAGCCAAGTGAATCATATTAAAAAAAACTAAAATCTAAAAGAACAGACATTCAAAAAAAATTAAATAATTCCGGCTGCTACACCATGTGTCCGATCAAGTTGAAATTTAAAACATACAGTATATTCCCTATCACTACTCGATCATAATTGTGAAGTTTCACGTCGAGTGATTAAGCAATTCAAGAGAAAGAGTTTTGTTAAATTTTCGCTCAATTCAATATGGCTGCCAGACCATGTGACATCAATTATTCGTGAATATGCTGGTATCCCCAAGGCTCGGGGGACATTTCTGTGACGTTTCTCCTCGATCTGTCCAGCCATTCTGGAGAAGAAGATTTTTGTGGGTTTTAGGGTCAATGCAATCTGGCTGTCAAACCATGTGACCAATGATGTCATGTGTGTGAATCTTTTATTCTTCATGGATAGGTGGTCATACGTGTACATTTTTGCCTCGATCTGTTCAGCCATTTCAGAGAAAAAGATTTTTGTAGGTTTAAAAAAATAACAAACAAACAATATAGCTGCCAAATCACATGACTGATGAAGTCATCAATATATTTTCTGTGGACGATTTTATCCCGAGATGACCCTCAAAAATTTTCATACTGATTTGATGTAACATTCTACATATGGAATTATGATGTGAGAACAAAGGCACCTATGACGTCATTAAAAAAATCACACATTCCCCATGAGTACTTGCTATGTGCCAAGTTTCAAATTTTCCTTGGTGCAGTTTCAGAGATACAGCTTGCCACACCACGTGACCAATTACGTCATATTTAGAATTAAAACATTCTACCTCAGTAGTCGCTCCTATTTTGTCTCAATCCGATAAGCGATTGCGGAGAAAAACACTAATTTTTTGTGCAAAACACTAACAAACAGACAAACAAATAAACAAATGGATTAAAAATGCAATAGCCTCTCCTCTGGCTAGGGTTATAAACAGACAGACAGACAAACAAACAAGAAAAAGATGTCATGCAGAGCATGATACTTGTAAAATCCACCCCCCCCCCCTTTTCCAAAGGTTGCCATGGATACATAAAATTGTCCATTTCATTAAAATAAAATTGACAATCTTAATCAAAGCTTCGGTCAATCAGATGAAAATTGATTATTTTTCAAATTGAAATTGATAATTTCAGAAGTTTGAACTTGCGTTGACCTTTGACCCTTTGACCTCAAAAATAGTTGCTTTCCCAATTCAATGATGGACTATGCAAACCCTGTTCAACCCTCAAATAAAGAGGATGTAAATTGATGATTTTTTTCAGTTGAACACTGATGATTTTAGAAGTTTGACCTTGATTCACCTTGGACCTTTTGATATCAAAAATAGTTGGTTTCCCAATTCAGTAATGTACTATGCAATTGCTGTTTAATTTTCAAGTCAATCAGATTAAATTTAATGATTATTCAGATAAAAATTGATGATTTTAGAAGTTTGACCTTGAGTTAACCTTGACTTTTGACCTCAAATAGTTGGTTTCCCAATTCAGTGACACAATATGCAAATCTTGTTTAAATTTCAAGTCAATTGGATGAAAAATGATGATTTTAGAAATTTCACCTCAAGATGACCTTTGACCTTTGACCTTAAAAATCAATAGGCTTCTTAGTTGTCAGGTCAGGTCAGGTATGGGAGCATGTGCCAGAACAGCGCGTCGCTGCGTCCACTTTCCGCCGGTACTCCAGGGGCCTCCGTCTGGCCATCCCCCAGGCAGATGCCAGGCCCATCCCCATCTCCTTGAGATGATGGTCAACCTGCTGCAACCATGAGGCACGTGGTCGGCCCACTGGCCTCCTCCACTCATGAGACTCCCTCGCTGAGAGAATCTGGTGAGCAGGATCAGCGTCAGGAAAACGAGCCACATGTCCATACAGCCGCAGCTGACGCTCACGGACTATGCAGGTAACAAATCTCATCCGAGTCTCTCTCAGCAACCGCTCGTTGGACACAAAATCCGACCAGCGATAGCCAAGGATTCTCCGAAGAGACCTGGTACCAAAGGAATTAAGTCTCCGTCTCAGATCCTTGGTCAAAGTCCAAGTCTCGCACCCATAGAGCAAGACTGGAAGTACCAAGGACCTGAAGACTCGGACTTTCGTCCTCCCGCACAGGTACCGGCAGCGCCACACCCCATGATCCAGTGAATCCATGACTCCCCAGGCCCGACCCAGACGTCTATTGACCTCCGGCTCACAACCTGCGGAGACATGAATATCACTGCCAAGGTAAGTGAATCTATCCACGACCTCAACATCCTCACCACAAACAGACACAGACAGGACAGCAGCATCCAAGATGTCACCGAAAGCCTGGATCTTTGTTTTGACCCAAGAAATCCGTAATCCCAACGGCTCCGACTCCTCATTCAGCACCTCGAGGGCCCCCAAGAGGATGTCTAAAGTCTCCGCAAAGATGACTGCATCATCTGCAAAATCAAGGTCCGAGATCTTGACATTGCCAAACGATGCACCGCAACTTGATCTCTCCGACATCCTCCCAAAAATCCAGTCCATACAAGTGCTGAAAAGTGTGGGGGCAAGTACACACCCCTGACGAACTCCAGTAACAACTGGAAATAAGTCAGAGATGGTACCACCACACTTCACAGCACTCTCAGTACCAGAGTAGAGTTCAGACATCAGATCGATCAGTTTTGGTGGCACCCCACGAAGACCAAGAATCCTCCAGAGGACATCCCGATTCACTGAATCGAACGCTTTACAGAGATCAACATAGGCTGCAAGCAGCCCCTGCCGAAACTCTCGTCTGCGTTCGGTGAGGACACGACGTGCAAGGATACGGTCAATCGTTGACCTCTTTGGTGTAAAGCCTGACTGCTCTGGACGCTGGTGCTCAAGCAGATGGTGGCGAACCCTATCAAGAATTATCCGAGCAAAGACCTTGCCCGGCACTGAGAGCAGCGTCACCCCTCGGTAGTTGTTGCAGTCTTGGCGATCACCCTTCCCTTTCCAGAGAGGGACAACAAGGCCCCTCTTCCAGTCAGTTGGGATGATGCCTGTGTTCCAGGCAGAGCACAAAACTGCATGCAACGACGCGAGTGCAGCATTTCCACCAGCCTTGAGAAGTTCGGCATGGATGCCACAGATCCCTGGAGCTTTGCCCCGTTTCAACTGGTTCACCGCAGCCCATGTTTCCACAAGCGATGGTGGACCACAGTTGATTCGAGGGTCAGCAACAGGGATTGTAACACCCTTGACGTCCAACTCGACAGCTGGGGGATCAGCCTGGTACAACCGCTCAAAGTAACCGGCCCAGCGGGCCTTCACTTCAGACTCCTCTGTCAAGAGCCTACCACTCTCTGCTCGAACTGCAGTGCTCCGAGGGATGGGCTTGGATGAACGTAATGCACGAATTCCCCTGTAAGCGGGACGAGAATCACCTGTCCACAGGTGATGCTCTACCCCCTCACAGATTCCTCGCACATAGGCCTCCTTGTCCACCCTCAGTGCACGTACAGTTTTACGCCTCAGCTCCCTGAACAGCTCAGCTCTGCCATTCAGCCTGGCCCTGCGACTCTGGTCAATGGTATCCAGTGTCCCTTGAGAGACAAAATTCTTCTTTGCCCTGCGGTGAACTCCAAGGCATCCACCGGCAACATCAAGGACGGTGGTCTTGAAGGTGCTCCACAACTCTTCAGGACCCCCAAAGCACCCAGACCCCCAAGTGACCACTCAGCCTGTTCACAAACTCCTCAGCTACTCTCTCATCCCTGAGCTTGGCAACATCCAGCCTAGGCTGGGATGGTACCATTCTCCAGGATTTAAGGTGCAGCTTTAGAGTTGCTACAACAAGCCTGTGGTCAGTATTGAGGAACTGAGCACTCCGGTAGACCCTGCAGTTCTGGATCATCCTCCAACGACCGTCAATGAGGACATGGTCAATCTCCTTTGCCACACCGCCAGCGTTGGAATACCAAGTCCAGCGATGAGCTTGCGGGCGCGCTGAAACCATGAACCAGCCACCCTAAGTCCATGACTTCTTGCAAAGTCAAGGAACTTAGTGCTATTCTGGTTCATAGTTCCTGACCCATGGGGACCAACACACACCTCATAACCATCCCTATCAGTTCCAGTCGATGCATTGAAATCCCCCAAGACTAGAAGTGTATCTCGTCTGGGGCACTGATCAACCACAGACTCGAGTGTGGCGTAGAATGTGTCCTTCACGGTAAGATCACTCGCCTCAGTCGGAGCATAAATAGAGACCAGGGAAATGACACCTAAGGAGTGACGAATCCTTAATCTCATAATACGCTCGTTGACCGGTGTTACCTCAATTATCATTGGGGTCAGCTTATTGGACACAGCTACAGCAACTCCTTGGGTATGGTAACCATCAGAGCGACCAGACCAATAGTAGGTGTAACCACCCACCATTATCTCGCCGCAATCCGGTCTCCGAACCTCAGAGAGAGCTGCAATCCCGATGTCCAAACGCTTGAGCTCAGATGATAACAGAGACAGGTGATCATCCTCTCTTAGGGATAGGACATTCCAGGCACCCACCCGAAGGGACCGCCTCAGGTTAACCCAAGGAGACCGCCGTCTGGTGGACGACACCTCAGCACCACTCCGACACACTCTCCCGCAATCTGACCCAGGGATGTTACCCCGTGGTTTCCCTCCTATCAAAGATTGGGGGTCCCGAAGGCTTTGCCCCAATCCCATCATCCGGTGAGCTGCCCTGCGAAGGGAAGCTGCACAGGAGGTACTCCCACGGAGTGGGTTTTCAGATTTTTTTGCGTTTTTGCATTTTGCGGAATGAAGCGTTTTACGGTGGCTGGAGTGCAAATCCTGCCACCAACCTCCTAATAAGAAGTAACCCAACTGCAGGAGGACGTCCGCAGACACAGTTGGGCACTAGATATGGATGGCCGTTGGCTCACAAGGAGCTCCTCCGCCCTTTGACAGGTTTTGTTTTTAATCCTGCTGGGTGTCCATATCCAAACACCCAGTTGAGCCTACTTCTACAACTTGGTAAAGTTTCATGATGATTGGTTTAGAATTGTGACCTGTTGGCGATAAAAAGACAGACAAGCCGGTAGGCGGACATGGGTAGTCGACTACCCAATAGAACCTGACGTGATGGGCCCGTTCGATGGGGAATGACCTGAGGATTAAGCACAAGAAAATTCATGATTCTAGTTTCAAGGGTTAATGCTGCAGATGGTTTTTTTTCGTTAAAATACTCCCACATTTAGAGGTTTTTCGGCTGTTGCTAAGCAAAGGAGGGGTCCATAGCAACGGTTCTTTCTCACACATAACTTGGACATACCATGAACCTACCATACCAGTTTCATGTATATCTGACCCATAGTCTCTGAGATATAATGAACTTCGTTTTTTTATTGTTTTCGACCAGGGTTCATTCAAGTCGATATTCTCCGACAGTTTACATAGGATCCGGCTGGAAATTTTTGACAATATGGCTGAATGTACTGCCCACAGTTGCGCGTGGCCCGATTTTTGATTTTCGAAAAAATAATTTTTTAAATGATCTTTCAAAAATTTCAAAGTCCCGTTGCTAGGCAAAGGTGGTGTCCATAGCAACAGTTCTCATTTGCACACGAGGTCATGGTATGAACCTAACAACCAAGCTTCATCGAAATTGCCATTGTATTAACGGAGCACTGGACCGAACATTCATACATACAGACAGACAGACAAACATATCGACGAAAATACTGATAATAAGGGTAGGAAAAAAAAAAATCTCAAAATTTTTTTTTCGACTACATCGACTACCCAATAACAAAATCGACTAACCAATATACTTGAAAAATCTTTGGTTTTGCAAGTAACAAACGGACCCAAATGCAATATCCTCTCCCCTGACAAGGGTAAGAATTCTCATATCCGTATCCGTGTCCGTATCTTCAACAAAATCAAATAATTTAGTCCTCGTCACACACTGAACGTATCCTCCAAATTTTGTCTGAATCCATCCACAATATTTTAAGATATTCTGTTCACAAACAAATAAGCAGACACACAGGGGTTCACAGACAAACAAACAAACAGACAAGCCGGTAGGCGACATGGCTGCTCGCTCTAGATGGAAAGCTGGTCGACGCGACTAGCCGATATTCATGTACATGCTATTATATCAATCAATTTAGCACAATAAATATGATTATCACAGCCCTCTTAGTTTGCACCCAGAAACCCACCTTGTGAAATTTCAGGCATCTTTCCAAAGAGACTCCAACAAATGGCAGCCCTGGTAATTCCATTGATCTATTCGCTAAACATTTTATTTTTTTATATGAGGCTGTAAGACATTCTCCTTGGGCACAAAAAACAGGTCCCTCGGAGGTCCAGTTTCGGAGGTATTGATTTTTTTTGTACAGTCCACAATAAGTGTACGATGTACGATAAAGTATTTTAGCTGTTGCTAAGCAACGGAGGTGTGCATAGCAACCATTCATTTTTGTGTACATGCTAGCCACATTGTATACATTTCACCCAAGTTTCATCAAAATTAGACTCTTTCTCTTAGAGATATTCGCAATTAACCGTTTCTGAAATGTTCGACATGTACTCACCCAAAACCTATCTCCTCCTACAAATATTTTTTGTTAGGGCTGCAAATTGGCATGAAGGGAGCTAGATAGATTGCGAACAGAACTCTAAGCTTCGATTTTTTTGATTTTTTTTTTCGATTTTATGACCACTTTAAAGGGCCGTTGCTATGCCGTTGCTAGGGCCCGGGGTCCCATATTCGAAAGCACACAATTCCCAGAAATATTGGTCCTACCTACCAAATTTCATTGGAATCGGTTGAGTGGTTTAGCCCCTAGGCTTGACCAAAGTTTCACGGACAGACAGACAGATGGAAATGTCCAGAATAAGGGTGCTCTAAGAGCAGCCAACAGACATTTTTATTTTGTAAATATGGTCGAGGCTTGTGGAAGAGCAAGTACACTGTACAGATCAGGATGCAACAGGACAAAGGGAGCATATGAGAGAGAGAGAGAGAGAGAGAGAGAGAGAGAGAGAGAGAGAGAGAGAGAGAGAGAGAGAGAGAGAGAGAGAGAGAGAGAGAGAGAGAGAGAGAGAGAGAGAGAGAGAGAGAGAGAGAGAGAGAGAGAGGAAACACCAACAGCAGAACTGAAGGCCAAGGCAGAGGGAGACCCAGACAAACAATCGATGTGGGAATGAATCAGGAGAAGGAGAGGACGCATAGTGTGGACAAGATAGATACAGAAGGAAACTTTCAGGAGAGAAAACTGGAAATTTGGAAGGACTGATTGGAGAGAGGCTTAACGAGGGTAGAAAAGATCATGGTTTTGAATTGGGGACAATCTGAGATGGTGGTGAACAGCTGTCTTGAAGACATTGAGAGAAGAATGAGATTGAAGAAAATGTGGAAGTTGCTGCAACAGGTAGAAAAAAAGAAGAACAAATGAGTGGATATGAGCAGTGATCCTACATTTAGGTAGTTTCACCAGAAGTGAGTTGATAGTGGACTGTGTGTGCCCTGTAGAAAACTGGAAGGGGGACAAAGCACAGAAAGAGCAGAGGGTGCAAGATCAGAAAGGAGGTGGTAGAAGACAGAGAGACCACCGACCTGTTTGCGATGACGAAGTGAAAGGCCAATAGACTCAGATTCATCACAGGAGATTCCAATAATCTTGAAGGCTTTGTTTTCCATGGCATCAAGCTGAGCAAGATGTGAGGCAGGGAAATCAACCCAAAGGGGGAGAGCAGTACTCCATCAAACTGTCGATAAAGGCCTTGGATGTGTATAGGCGTTCAGGTGTGCCAAGGAAGGACTGTATGCCCATCTCTATTTCAATGATGTGACGTGTCAAGCAGAAAAGAAGGCATACAGCACAATGTGGGCATGGACTGTGCATGTGCAATACCAGTCATGGGGGTCGTCAAAACAAGTCACCCACCAAAAAAATTGTGACAGAATAGTTGGGCAGATTTATTCCAGAAGAAGCAAGGCAATGGTGAGCTCAGATTTTAACATTTATGAACAGAGTTTTTTGTTGCACAAGCTTTGTCAAGATATAGATTGAAGCTGTTGTGGAATGTACACTTCAGCACTAGCAGACTCGCAGTGCAGTTAGGCCCGAACGTTGAAACAAATCTATGAATTTATACTCTTATTAGTCCGTCCATCTGTCCATCTGTCTGTCTGTGCATAACATTCCATTCCACCCATTGGTTGGACAGTTTGCTTGACGCCATCCACAATTTCATCCTGAAAAATCATATGTCTGCCACGTTGGTGGGTGCTTACTGCAATGCGAAGCCAAAGACATCTTCACAACTGTCATATTCACAATTGCTATGTCCTCCCTAGTTTTCCCTTCAGTATAAAATGACAAAAACGACAGTTAAAAGGATTTTGAGCTGATAGGCGTCACAGGTCTTGTGAAGATATGCCTCAGTGACCAAGCCAGTAGTCTGTTGTCTATAACACCACCCAAATAATCTATGTGGCATTCCCTCATGCAGGGCTTTTACCGTGGAGGTTGGAAGGGGGAGGGTGAGGATTTGGGGTTTGGGAATAAAGTAATTTAGAGACATCAAAATGAATGTACTCATTTCATAACGGTTTTATTTTGTCCCAGCTAAGGTGGTTCATGATTGAGAACAATAAGGGTTAGCGTTGAACTTCCCTGCTGACATATATAATTTGGCAGGAGTTTGCTCCCCTTGATGCCAAGTTTTGGATGTGCCACTGGTAGGAGGGGCCAGAAACACTTAAAGACTAAGTGGACTCTTTAGAGACAGAAGAGGCCCTCTTGATAGAGTCATTCATGTTGTTTAAATTGCATCCGGATGTCGTAGTTTAAGTGACGTGTACTAGCAGATGAGTCAGTCGCTATAGTGGAGCGATGTATTCACACAAGGAAATTAACTGTTTGATATATATATATATATATATATATATATATATATATATATATATATATATATATATATATATATATATATTTAACTTTGATGTACATGTGTGACTTTAGACTAGGGTAGAAAGTAGTCCTGTATGATAAATGGGATCATGCCCAGCATTGCCCCCATCCCTTTGGAGTGAAGCCTCGAGAGAGGAATGCGAAGGTAGTTTTGCAGATATGGTTCCTAGGGGTTTATAAATGCTTAATAAATTGCAAAGTTATTCCCATATTGAATGTTTAGAATAAGCAGGAAGTAATTAAATGTCATTTTAGATATGCGATACTAATTAGTCGAGATGGAAACGTCAGACCCACCTCAGTGTGTGTCTAACAACCCTTATTCCTGTGAGCCTTCACTTGATGTTTTATACCTCGGTTTTCTGTGTGTGTTTACCCCTTTTTTTCTGTGTAAACCCTTTTTTGTGTACAAGTCGGCCTCCAGCCTTTAGTTTAGGTGGGAAAAGGCACCATGATTATCCAGGCCTTGTTGCAGCATTAACTCGGCAAGGTGAGGGCTCCAGCAAGGCTGGTTCCTCCCCCAGACCAGACCGACAACCAATAGTGAGCGAGATGGCAGCCGCACAGCTTCACCGATGACGTGTGGGTCTGATGTGATAAAGGGGCGTGGCATCATAAGAATGATGGAGATGCCCGGTCTCAAGTTGCAGCAAGGCTGCCTCAAGTCAGCAGAGCTGTTGAGCAACACAATGCCTCCACAAGACCTGCCACACCTCGTTCTGCCGGTGCCATGCCCACTCTTACTGAATCGGACCTCCCTCCTTCAACTCAGGCCGGTGTGGTGGACGGACCAGAGCAGGCAACTGAACACAACACTATCGATTTTGGCCTAGTCACTCCGATTGTCCTGAGGCGTCCTATGCCCTCTATCATGTGTGTCTGTAGGCCTAAGGCGTAAGATAATGAAGGTCTCGATCGTCATTTGACTGTTCTGAGGGGCACGTATCAGTAGGAGTTAATTATTGGGATATATGATTTGTGATAACTGCCTGTAAATACATCACACAATACACTTGTTGAACCTTACTTGGTCTTTGGCTTACCTTGCTCGCCTGTGACGGTTTCATCTGGTGGCTCTGGGGGAATCTGAATGAAATATAGATTGGCCGTGGATTTGTCCCGCGACCCAGCAATTACGCAGATCATCGGGACGCTTGGCCAAAGGTAAAGATTTCTCCCATGATTGTGCTAACCGCCAAGTACAGAAATTTCAATCTGCACAGTAACATGACATTAGATGTGGGTTCCTACAGTAAATCTCAGGTGTGTGTGTGTGTGTGTGTGTGTGTGTGTGTGTGTGTGTGTGTGTGTGTGTGTGTGTGTGTGTGTGTGTGTGTGTGTGTGTGTGTGTGTGTGTGTGTGTGTGTGTGTGTGTGTGTGTGTGTGTGTGTGTGTGTGTGTGTGTGTGTGTGTAGGACAGGATTTTGGGCTGTCACCTGAAGTTTCAAATCCAACCATTACATAATAAATCAGCAATAATGCATGCACACAGGTGTTTAAAAATTACAGCAATTCAATGAAGTACTCAGACGCACCTTGTCCGACCCTCATGATAAGCCTCATGCCATGTGTGTGGCAGACACCACCACGCAGACGAGCCAGCCCATGCCGTGTTCCCGTTGATGTTGCTGCCGAGACATGTGAAACGACATTGTTGGTTATAACGGCCAATGTGACAGCATGGTGGACCATCACAACTAACTTGTAAACCTCAAAGACATCAGTTTTATCCAATTGTACGACCAAAAATGGACAACAAAAACCTCACCTGTTCACTATAGTAAATCAAAATTGAAATAATCAGCATACACATGATGTTATAGATAGCACAACTTAATACTGCAACCGTTATTGATTTCAAAGAAATGAACAAACAGTTATGGAAGTGGTGGGGTTTGTTTAATAAGCCGCGTGCACGCAAAGATGTACAACTGCAACGTGTTTGAACAGTGTGGGTCCATTCGAGGTTCGGATCAACCAGGGGATCCCACGAAGCTACTATTCTGGTCATTACATTGTGGTTTTATTGTATTTCCTTTTAATGTGTAATGAAGGGCGAGGGGCCGAGGACTGCGAGTGGCATGCCAAGGTCTTTCATCATCCATTTTCCCTCTGTACTCATTCATCTGGTAGAAACTTTGTTATTCTACTTTATAGTCTGGCTGCTGGCTTGGTTTGCATTACTTTTGTAATCGTAGCTTAATCTGAAATAATAAGCAATATTAAACTATTCCATCTGCATGGCCAAGAGGTACGCACACTTGCTTCTAAGCTGTCTCACCTGGGTTTGAATCTTGGCCCAGCTGTAGGCATCATTCCTGTGTTTCACAGGAAGGGTGATTCATCAATGTGTGTGCCACCCCTCCGATGAATGTTAAACTGGGCATCCTGTCTCGTGGTATTATTTGGTGGAGGTAAAAGATCGCACAGTGCCCTTCATGAAGATTTGTCGAGCTCTCACTGGCACAATGGCCAAATTCTAAATTATTGCCCGAACCTTAGTCAAACGTCGGAACGCTGGTTCGTGAAAGATTTGGGCTAAGCTTCCCCCAGTAAACCCCACAAGAACGTGAGAATAATATTATCGCTGTTAAAGAAGAAAAAACTATTCAATATGCAATATCCTTTTTGGTGGTGATCCATAGCCTTTGGAGAATGCTTTACCACTTACAGTACAAGTCCACAACCTGAGCAAGCATCATGAGATTCCACCTTTGTGGAATTCCATCTGTAGGCCCAACGCTCCCCAAGCGGTTGTTTTCCATCTGTGTTTATCAGCCAGCAAATCCCCACCATTTGGTGGGAGGAAGACCGAAAGTACCCCAAAATTGTTCCCAAAAGAAATCTTGCCACTGCTTGGCTTCAACCTCTGAGACCTGACATCTGTCCTGAAGAAACTGTCCCCTGTTCAATTCATACCATAAACGGAGAAAAAAAATAGAGTAAACCATTTATTGAGGCACAAACCACGACGTCACTTGTTTCCTGCCTCGATGAGCACATAAGGCGAGGCAGCATCGATAGTTCATTAAATATACAAATTCATAAAACATCCAAAGCAATCAGCTTTGATTTCCAAGAACCAGCCAAGCCAGTTATATTATCATGAAATAGCCTTTGGCAAAAACAATTATTGTAATTAGAATTATTTTCCTCCCTCCCCCACCCCCTTCAGGAATCTCATCATCACTACTGATCAATGTAGTTACAAAATGTGTGACCACAGTATTTTTTGTTTTTTTTTTTAACCCCAATTTTATTTTAATGCATGGCACTTAGACCTACAGCAGCAGGATATTAGAGGAGTTCTGAGGAAAAGGAACATACCTTAAATTTCGCTTAAATAAATAAATCAATTAAAAGACACAGCTATTTCCAAATAGAATATAAAATTCATAAAATGTGATACGTTTACATTAATTATAATGACTTGCTTCTGCACCATTGGTCTGTGACCAAATCTCTCCAATGCTCGTGGCACGAGATGCAACATACGAGAAGGATTTTTAAAAATTCCATCCTTCATGGCAGCATTCGTGTGGGCGACGCCGTATGCTTTTGTGGTCACAATACGCGTGGCAAGAGCTCGTGCGTGGAAGCCTCAGATATCTTCATCTAAATACCAATGGCAATTCATCTCAACCGCAATTTGTCAAGCAATAACAGAAACTCTGTGCAACATTTTTTGTTGATCAGTCATATGAAGACCAACAAAAAAGGGAATAACAAACAGCTCAGCGAAGGGAGTAGATTGACAAAGCTATAACCAGAAGTGAGAACTAATTTACATGAGTTAAGCATGATAATGAACCAAGATGACATGCACCACAGTGCCTCAAATATAACATGGACTTTGTTCAGAAAACGATACAAGGTGTTCAGGTTTTGGGCTCACACTTGCCCCATCTGAGTAAAACCTTTTCATATGCCCTCAGCATGGAATTATTTGAGGCATATACAAGGAGCCTTCAAAAATGTATATGATTGATTTTTTCACAATACTTCGATGGACGAGACAAGGTACCTCGTGGCTTGATAGACAAAGCTATGAGGAATGGCTGAGGGAGCCTGGACTTTTACTTTCAAAAGGGGGCAATTATGAGATCTTGAAAATGTTTAAAATAATGAAGGGGATCTTTACTTTTTTAACAGAATAGGAAGCAAGAAGAAACAAGGGGCATAGGCTAAGAGTAAATAAGAGGAGAGTTATGACAGTATTAAGGTGGGGTAGTTCACATTAATGTATGCAATGGTCTTCCTGAGAAGGAGGTAGCAGCAGGGACAGTTTATATGTTTAAAATATAACTGGATATGGGGATATAGAAGAAGCAATGGAGATAGAGCAGTGCAGTGATATAGGTGAATAAAGAATGTACACCAGAATTAAATTGGGTGATCTGTGGATTTTGCATGAACGTTATGCTGTCTATATACCTTGAAAGATTAACTCCTTGAGTTGTAGGAATGGGAATTGCCAAGCGTATTTCATATTGTCTGCATTAATACAGCCCTCAAACCTCAACTGCTCTTACCCACCCCTTCCCCCAATGATCATTTTAAACGAGGAGGGAGTTTGGGAGGAGGTAAGAGGGAGAGGAGAGGTTTGGTAGTGGGACTTGTGGAGAAAGGGGGGGGGTAGGACAGGATTGACAAAATGGGGTACGTTAAAACAGCATGTTAATACAGCACGTGGAGACAACCCAGAGATGTCCATGGGAGTGGAAAACGGAGGAGTAAGCAGGAGCAGAGAGGGAGGGAAGGCAGTGTAATGGAAAGTGAAGGCTGTGTGATGGGAAGGGAAGGCTGTGTGAGGGGAGCGGAAGGAAAGCAGAATGATGGGAAGGGAAGGCTGTGTGAGAGGAGGGGAAGGGAAGGCAGCATGATGTGAAGGGAAGGCTGTGTGAGAGGAGGGAAGGGGAGGCAGCATGATGGGAAGGGAAGGCTGTGTGAGGGGAGGGGAAGGGAGGCAGCATAAGGGGAATGAAAGGTGGTATGAGGGGAAGGGTAGGAAAGCAGTGTGAGGGGAGGGGAAGGGTGATAAAACCTGGCAGCAACATTTTCGAAACAGCAACATTTTCTATTTAACTGCCGGGTTCTATATAAAACCTGGCAGGAGCATTTAAAACTGACGCTATCTACCTGGAAAAGACCTGCCTGCATGTATGCATGCTCGCATATGCAGCGACCTTTGCATCCCTCCGGTCGGCTCACTCCGAATCTGATTTGCACATGTCTCACGATGGGGAAACTGTTTTAAATTAAAAACTAAATCATCAGTCCTTAACAGCCCCCTTAATAGAGGGTGAAGGGATGAGGGGAGTAGGGGGGGTGGGAGAGAGAAGGAGAGCATGGGAGAGAGAGGTGGGAGAGAGAATAGAGGGAGAGGGGTAGGGAGAGAGAGAAAAGAGAGAGATAGATAGAGAGAGAGAGAGAGAGAGAGAGAGAGAGAGAGAGAGAGAGAGAGAGAGAGAGAGAGAGAGAGAGAGAGAGAGAGAGAGAGAGAGAGAGAGAGAGAGAGAGAGAGAGAGAGAGAGAGAGAGAGAGAGAGAGAGAGAGAGAGAGAGAGAGAGAGAGAGAGAGCGCGAGAGAGAGAGAGAGAGAGAGAGAGAGATAGGGAGAGGGGTGAGAGAGGGAGAGGGGTTGGGGAGAGGAGTGTGGCAGGGATTCCTGCAGATGTGATGCCCAGTTTAACGTTCATCTGAGTGACATCGCACACACTAATGAATCACCCTGCCTGTGAAATATGAGGATGACAGTTTATAGCTGGGTCGCGATTCAAACCCAGACTAGACAGGTTAGTATGAGCATGCGTACCTCTCGGGTATCCTGGAGTGATATGGCGATTTATACTTTGTAACCACTGAAAACATTTTTTACTCATTGTAATCCTCTAATTTATTTTGCCTTCCTAACTTTGGATATGTCAACATGGAGAACTGAGTCACAGTATCGCCATGGAAGCTTGTAAAGATCGAAGCTTGTGGAGCAGTCACCATGTGGGTTAAGTAGTTAAGCAAGCACTCCAATGAAATGGTTGAAGAAACTTTAAAAATGAAACATTTAATTTTTGATATGTATTTATCTATGTGAAAGTAATGGGTCGTATAATGAAAGCAGATCACACAAAAAGGGGAAACATCATGTAAAATTTAATTGCACATTTTCAGTGGGCGAGCCACCGCCTGACAACATGCGGCCAAACGCAGGCGAGTGGGGCCTGAAGTGAACTTCAGGCTGAACTTTGTTAAAGTTGATCGATATATTCAGTGACGGTGCAAATACTTTTGCCGTGTATCATGTCTTGCAAATGAGCACTTGCTCAGTGGCTTAAGCACTTAAGCAAGCACTTAAATGAAACGCTTGATATGCAAGGGCTGGCTTGGAAAGTTGTTTCGTAATGGGGTATACCAAAAAACCAAAACATCGCCAATTTCTTCACAGTTTCAGATTTCACTCCAGATTTTGACAAGCATTGTCGTGCAGTGCCTCAGGTGGTGGCTTACCCACTGAAAATGTGCAATTTAATTTTACGTGATGTTTCTCCTTTTTGTGTGATCTGCTTTCATTATACGACCCGTCACTTCGACATAGATAGATACATATGAAAAAATTTAATGTTTCGTTCTTTTTAAAGTTTCTTCAACCATTTCATTGGAGTGCTTGCTTAAGTACTTAACCCACTTGGCGATTGCTCCACAAGCTTCAATCTTTACAAGCTTTCATGGCGATACTGTGACTCAGTTCTCCAAGTGGACATGTCTGAAGAAAAGGGAAATCATCACCATACTACATGCGATCCATGTGATCCGATCCTCAAAGCGAAAATCATATTTTGATGATATACTTGAATTAGTCCGTGAGAGTACATCCTGGAAAATCATCTCATATAATGCATGAAATCGCTCCAAGCTCATAATTTGAAAACGAAAGCACTTACAAAAGTGATGTACGAAAGAATCATGATGTACAATGAAAACGATGTACGATGAAAAGTGACGTACGATGAAAATGAAAGAATCACTTACAGTGATTACGAGGTATGAAAAGGAGGCATTCGATGATTTGAGTGAGGAAAGTGAAAGAAAAAAATGAGCGCCTTATTATTAAGAAACCGTTGCAGAAAAATTAAATGAAATGAAATAGCTTAAAAAAAAAAAGAGTAAAATCTGGCTTTGGAACAAAGAATGAAATAGGTGTAACATGTATTGTGGCTCTTAATATGTTGCATTTTTGACCGAATTTTGAAAATGGTTCTTCTTGTTACTTGGGGTGCTGACCCCTGGCTTAGAGGGCACTCCCTTTTGAGCTTGCTTGGGTTTGAACCTCAGCCCAGCTAAAAACTGTAACCTTGGTATCCTGGTTCATATAAAATCGGATTCGTACATAAACCCAGCTATAAACTATATCAGCCCAGCTATAAACCTCAGCCCAGCTATAAACTGTAACCAGGCAGGGTGAATAATCACAGCGTGTGCCATCCCTCAAATGAACGTTAAGCTGGGTGTCCCATCTGCTAGCACTAGTTGGTGGCAGTTAAAAATTCCATGGTGTCCTTCACAAGGAATAGGGGAGCTACATCGCCAGCATCCTGAACAAATTAGAAAGTCCTGTCACTTTTATTGCCTGTGTAAAAGCCTGGCTTGTGAGAAAAGTTCATCAAACACTTGGGTGAATAATGTTCCCTGGTCAACCCCTCAAAAAGGTAGGAATAATTTGCCTTTCCTGAAATGGGAAATCATCACCATACTACATGCGTTTTTAAGTTTCAACAGCATTGACGTTTCCAGTTGTCAGAAATTTCAAAATTAATCTTTGTTCCACCCTTTTTAGTTATTATTTAAATCACTACCATCCAAATTTTCAGCAATAGTTAATCTGAAGGATACAATTCTGGCACGATGCCTATAGACTGGTCAAGTTTTCTGAATATAACAACCCGAGAGGCATTTTTGAGGAAAAGCTGGCAGACACTTTACTTCACCTAATTTTTGGTATGCTGATTTCAATTTTTGCTGTCTGCCAAGCTGTATGTTGACCGCTTGACCCTCAAAATGACGTAATAAGCCACGCCCTTTTTTGCATATTCCGCAATACGGTTTACTGTAAAAGTTAATGTAAATATATCATGTGTGGTATCATATGAAAGGTAATGACATGAACATTGCAAAAACATGATCAATAAATAAATATTACATCATGTGGGGTCATTTAGAGGTCATTTTGGGTCAAATGAGGTCATAATATCATATTATGTAATTCTACATAGCTCTATAAAGACAATTCAGGACTAAATTAATATCGTTCTTTTTCATTCTAAGGAATCATTATTCAGTATAAACCATCAGGGATGGGAGCGATGGGGTGATCTAACAAGTGTTTGGATGAGGAGCAACTCAATTTTAATGTAAATCAAGATTAAAATAGAGAAGCTTCTCGTCAAATTACCTACTGCTCCGGCCTTGCCGGCTTACCCTGAAGCATAATTTGTTAGTATGAAAAAGAAATCTGACAAATTTTTTTTGGTGTACATGGTTGATACATTATATTACCCTATATGCTGAATTTTTAAAAAGTTCTGTCAATCTGTATCCTGACCCGGTGACCCCTGATATCACATTATAAGCCACACCCATTACCATAGGTTACCTTCTTAGTGATGCTAAACATAATAATCATGTTTGGTATCATACAAAAGTGCAAGATTTCAACATTGCCAACTCATTGATAAGAAGTATGTATTGCATTATCAGGGATAATTTAGGTAGGGAACAAATCAAAAGATTTATGAAGTCCTTTAAATGTAACTAGTTTTGTTGGAGTGTTGATCCCTCCATCCCTCTTCCAGTAATAAAATCGGAAGTGGGGAAAAACAACTTTGATGGTCTTAAAAATAGAACTAATCATTATTTTTGATGAAGTGGAACTAGTTAGATTTATAGTATCTCTTCGATTTGTTAATTTGTTTCCTTAAGGTTACAAAACGATGTTATTCAGGGCTGTTTGTAACAGTGGAAGTTCCAAAGTTAACAAGATTGATACAATACGAAAACAACATGAACTAGAGGGGGAGCACTCGGTAGCATGCAAAACCTCCGCCACCAATACTGCAAGGTCACTCAAGTGAACCTGATATCCTATTCATTCAATTTGACGTCAACAGTGCACAGAGTTATAGTTTGCAACTTTCCCTTTTACTTTTAACTTTTACATACTCAATTCATTCGTCATAACTAAATTCCTTGAGACAGAAATCGATTTTACATGGGTATATCCACCTGAAGTTCCAAAATCAGCCGCAATTATAATTTTGGCATCTTTTTTGTTGGAAATCACTTATAACATGTAGAAATGCAAAAAAAAAAAATCTAAATTTTGTTGAAAAAAAAGTTGCAAATTTTTTTCTTTTTTTCTCTAACAATTTTTTTTGGGGGGGGGGGCGGTTGGAAATCACTTAAAACATGTAGAGATGCAAAAACAAAAATTCAAATATATATTTTTAAAATGGCCGCCATAGCGGCCATATTGGACTTTGGATCAAGTCCAAAATCTAATGGCATGATCCTTGGACCATACCTAATCCCCCCACCAAGTTTCGTCGAAATCCGTCGAGGAGTTTTTCCGTAATATTGTTCACAAACAAACAAACAAACAAACAGGGGTGAAAACAGTAACTTCCGTCCATCTTCGATGGCGGAGGTTAATTACAAATTGACTGAAGTAAAGCGATATTGTTTAGGAAAGTCAAATTAAAGGGAATCAACATAATTAATTTGACCAAAAAATAACATGCATCTTATTCTTTAGTCATTGTAATAACCATTACCGGAATTAAAAAAAACAGTAACAATGTTGCTGAAATTTGTCTCTTCTACATCACAAAATTGCCATGTTTTCTCGCTTAATAAAAAAGGTTGTGCCTTTGAATACATCTAGAAGTAATCCTCAAACATGTGTATCATACCTTGAGACAACTAAATGTCATTTTGGGTTACTTCAGTCTCATGTTCAGTCTTTTGCTCTTAGGTATTGTGACTCTTAGGTATATATATTTTTTCAGAGACCAAGATGGGTCACACTTACAAATAATATTAAATGCATATTAATCCTTTTTTTAATCTAAACCTGACCAACTTTTAATTAAAGTAGAAGTTGACTTTCCTCTCCTTTTCATTCCAGGACCATAAATGTATATATAATTTTGATTGTATATTTCACACAAATCATGACCTTTTGATATTTCATTGACCAAAGATCATATAAAACTAATTAATTGACAGTATGAATGCAATGTACATGTCATTAGCTTTAATTTGATACCACACATGATAGTTTTGATGCCATTTTAAAGGAGAATTATATTGCGCATTCGGCAAAAAGGGGCATGGCTTATTACGTCATTTTCAGGGTCAAGCAGTCAAGATACAGCTTGGCAGACAGCAAATTTGAATTCAGCTAACCCAAATTAGGTAACATAAACTGGTTGCCAACTTTTCCTCAAAAATGCCTCGAGCATGTTATTTAGCTACATATCTCATTTTGTGACTCGACTACTGCCTATTCAGAACAATGAAGTGATGACATTGCAGTGCTTGCCTGATTTTTCTCAAGTGGCGCTGGCTCTCATTTGGAAATTTTTGCCATTCTCAATGCGGGACTTTCAAATGATGCATGAATGCTGATGAGGCCTTTTGCGCATGTTTCTTGTGTTTCTAGTGACTTGGTTCTGCTTGCCGAGAACTTTTAACCTGCCATTACCAGCATGAAATCGGTAATTCAAATAATCTTAAAAGCATAATTTTCAGAACTTAGACAAAAGAGGGGCAATTTCATAGTGGTCAACCATAATTGTTCCTGAATGCAAATCGGGCTCATGGACATACAGGATATATGAAAAATAGCAGGGAATGAGACCGAGAGATGTTGATTTCCCATAATTTCCTGTTAACTTAAGCTAGTGGCCACAGTGAATATATAAAAAACAAGTAGAGGTACATTCAAAGTACACAGCCCCCATGCCAAATAAATAAATAACAAATCCTCCAGCATACAACATTGTGGGGGCGCCCGGCGATGCCGCCATGCAGCACATGGAGACGGAATTGGGAGGGAGCAGTGTGCAATAATTGATTGATTAATTGCAAAGTTAAAATAAATAAATCGTAAAAGAATTAATTTCTCAATAAATTGCTGAATATCATACCTAAATCACCACTGTTTCATCTGAATCTGTAACTTTTTGAAAATTGGCTCCTAAAAATTAAGTCATCTATCTATAATTCCAGCAATGTGTGTGTGTGTGTGTGTGTGTGTGTGTGTGTGTGTGTGTGTGTGTGTGTGTGTGTGTGTGTGTGTGTGTGTGTGTGTGTGTGTGTGTGTGTGTGTGTGTGTGTGTGTGTGTGTGTGTGTGTCTGTCTGTCTGTCTGCGACCGCCGTTTCTCGATGACCGCCGGTCCGATCTGATTGAAACTTGCCATGAATATTGCCGGGGCCCCGCAGATGTGCCTTTTCGAGGTTTGATGTCAATCGGACGAGTGGTTCCCAAGTTACAGCCATTTTACTGATTTTTCAGTGTTGAAAAGGTGTATATATGGCAGCTGAAGGTGTCGTTCCACCTTCTCACCTTATTATGCCAATTTTTTCCCAAATTATTAATAACGGGACGATCACCAGTCCGATCGGATTGAAACTTGCCAGGAATATTGCCGGGGACCCGCGGATGTGCCTTTTCGAGGTTTGATATCAATCGGACGAGCGGTTCCCAAGTTACGGCCATTTATCTGTCGACCAATGACAAGACATGGTGCTATGACCTCACGAATGACATCACCATTAATGTTTATTTATTTATTTATTTATTTTTGCATGATTGACGGTCCGATCTGATTGAAACTTGCCAGGAATATTGCTGGGGACCCGCTGATGTGCCTTTTCAAGGTTTGATATTAATCGGACAAGCGGTTCCCAAGTTACGGCCATTTATCTGTCGACCAATGACAAGACACGGTGCTATGACCTCACGAATGACGTCACAATTAATGTTTATTTATTTATTTATTTATTTATTTATTTATTTATTTTTTGCACGATTGACGGTCCGATCTGATTGAAACTTGCCAGGGATATTGCTGGGGACCCGCGGATGTGCCTTTTCGAGGTTTGATATTAATCGGACGAGCAGTTCCCAAGTTACGGCCATTTATCTGTCGACCAATATCTGCGAGAGAGGGGGACGGGAGAGGGGGGTGAGAGTGGGGGCGAGAGAGGAGAGGGGGGAGAGGAAGGGCGAGACTAGGGGGGATAGAGGGGGGCAAGAGAGGGGGCGAGAGAGGGGGATGAGAGTGGGGGGCGAGAGAGAGAGGGGGCTAGAGAGAGAGGGGGTGAGAGAGGGGGGCGAGAGAGGGGGGGCGAGAGAGAGAGGGGGCGAGAGAGGGCTGCAAACACTGGCACTCACCTATGGGCCCGCCCCTACGGGCACGCACCTACGTGCCCGTACTAGTTAATCAAAAAATGAATAATTAATCGATTAATTGAATAAGCAATAAATCAAAAATACCCTTTATAACCAAATCACTTGTTCACTGTCATGTCCAAATATGAGTTTCAGAGCTCATAAAGTGCCTGAGATATTGCCAAGATGAGAAAGATAATAAATAAGTAATTAATAAATTGAAAACAGTTAAGTAAATATTCAATTAATTGATGAATCTAAAAAAATTAACAATGCTTTTGCCAAAGCATATCTTCACTTTTGTCCCCCAAATTTCAGCTTCCCAGCTCAAAGGATGGCTCAGATATCACTTGGTCAAACAAACAAACAAACAAGAAAATATTCAAATGGAGTAAAAACTGAGTACTCCCTTCCATTGGCGCCTGGCGATGACGTCATGCTTCGCCTGGATGTGGAATTGGGAAAGAGCAGTGTACAAAAAAAAACCACACACACACACACACACACGGACGCTTCAACTTTTACCAATAGATGCAAAAATCTCGTATAATTTCTCTTGTAGCTCAGACAAACAATATTTTTCCAACAGCCCTCACAGCTCCCGTCCCACCCACCCCATTTGCAACATGATTAACAGAATATATAATCACTTTAAACTTAACCTGTACATTCACAAGCCAGGTAGGTTCACTCATAAACAAGGACAGATACAGTATGCCCTTCCTATCAGTGGTCAGAAGCACCTAATTCAGATCCACAGTCCATTCACAGTGATCCATCAGGGGGTTGTGTACACCCCCACCGCCCTCCCCCCCCCCAAATAAAATAAATCGGTATATAAACAAAAAAATCAGTTTCATACTTGTCTGGTTGTGTGAAAAGTAAGTTTTATACAAAATACAGTGCAGGGAGTTCCTAGGGTTACAAAGGGATTCTGTTCTGAACAATCGTTCACCAGTAAGGAAATTGATCGGCCATTGACTTGGTTTTGTAAATGGTGGTATCAGCGCACAAGTGGGAGCTACTCACCTGGTGATTTAACAAGCACACCGAGAAACCAACCAATACTTCTTACCCATGCTTGCACAGTTCAAAATGTGGAAAATGCCACGTATAAGAATTTTAATATTTAAAGTCCATAATGGTTATATTCATCTTGAGAAAGATGAGTTTCTCTGCCTTATCAGATTAAAGAGTTTAATTTGTTATCATATTCTGCAGAAGCAACACTGACCAATCTTTCCTTTTAGTTAACATGTTATATTGTTGCGGGGCCAGGTATCGGTGGTGAGCATGACCGCTAGGTAGAGCAGTGGAGTCGTCTCCCACCGAACACCCGGAATTTAGGTCGTGACTCTCGGATAAGTCCGAAAGGCACGGGTCCCTTACTCGACCATGGATCGCCAATAATTTGACCGCGTGGGGTAGGGTCAATTAGCAAACTTGAATATACCTAATTACCCACGTGGGCAAAGCTACCAGGGAATTCACACCCTCGACGGACCTCGAGCAGAACGAGCCGTTACCGTGCCCGAACCGTGTGTAACCTGAGCGGAGGTTACCAAGGCCTGTCGGACCAAATGAACAATTTATGGCCTCACTATTTCTCAATACACACCGTGCCAATCCAATGAAAGAAACACAGAAACGAGCTGGAACATTTAACAAAAGGGATATTTATTTATAATGGGGCAGGGGAGCACGCAAGAAGGCAGAGTTAACAGAATAAAAGGAATGCAATTTACACACACGGCACTTAAACGTTTCAACTTAAAAGACGGGCCCACATACAGACACACACTCCCAAAAAAGAAATGATGGCCACGGCCTTTATTGATACCCCCAGCTCGGAGGGAAGGTGAGCTGGAGGTAAGAATCTGGCTTGGACCTTCCCGCTTCATGCAGTTCTCGACGATCTGGCCCGGCAGGACTCGAACCCACAATACGATGCCGCGCCAAGCACCAGGTACGGAGGGTAGCGTCAGGCGCTGGCATGCTCCACCGGCAAAACAGGCGATGATGCAGGCAAAGCAAGTCAGCTCGGCAGGCAGGCAAGCGATTCTCCTCCGGCTCGCGGGCAGGCGATTCACAGCGGGAAGACTCTCTCAGCCAGTCGCCCCTACACAATTATCCCTCTTTCTTCACAGGTGGGAGGGATCTGTTTCGTTTCATCCCCCTCCTCATTGGACAGGCGTGTCGGGTGATCTCTCGGCCGTTCGAGATTGGTCGGGGGAGGGGGGGTGCTCATGTCTCCACCCCTCGACCAGAAAGTCGAGCAGCAATATGTTGCATTGGCTCCCCATTGGCCGAGAGGCGGCAGACATGCTTGCACCCCTCCGATTGGCTGAGAGGGGCGCCATGCCCATATTTGGAGTGAGATCCAAGATGCCAATGTCCAAAGGAACCCCGCCTGGCACATTGGACTCCAACAACGTACGTGCTGACATGCACACGTGCAAGGGTGCCGGTGGATGATGGTGGAAGGAAGCGAAGGCAGATGTCGTTGTTGTAGTTTAAAATGTAAAAGTCCAAACTATAAAATAATTCAGCGCACGTACAGTTAATCACCCATTAAACATAGGATGGGACCCTAACTAGAAACACATACTTACCGATATAGTTGATCGATAGGACCTGGCTGTTGTGTGCAGTAAGCTTCCAAATTTGCAACAATATAATGGGGCTGTTAAAGACTGCATGTGAAATGTGCCCCCTTTGCTTGGGAGCCCAGAATACTTTCAGCCTGCCTTTGAAATGTGAAACAACAAATTTAACTGATACTGTGATGCACTCAGATACGCCTGGAATGTATGACGTCAAGACGTACTTGGCCAGAAAGTAGGTACAGTCAGTTTTAACTTTTAACCTCAGCAGTGGAAGAACAATCACATTTTCCTTTGTCCTCATAGCTGTTTCTAAAGCAATTGGTTATTTTATTTGAATCAGGGTGCTTGAGAATGCATGTGGCAATTTCCGATACCGATATCGGCCTTCGGCGATTACTGATACCGATATCGGGCTTCGGTGATTACTGATACCGATATCAGCCTGTGGCGATTACTGATACCAATATCGGCCTTCGGTGATTACTGATACCGATATCGGCCTGTGGCGATTACTGATACTGATATCGGCCTTCGGCGATTACTGATACCGATATCGGCCTGTGGCGATTACTGAGATCGGTCAGTGTCGATTACTGTACCGATATCGATACTGTATATGTCATCTTTGCATGTTCCATTATCAGCGTGCATATAATATGTTGTCATCATGTGTACATGTCATCATCGCATGTGCCAATTGTCGCTGAGCAGCACACACGCAGTCAGTAAGACATTACATTTTATTTAGTGAGAAGCATGTGCACGTTTGTGTGTGCATTTTACACAAACAACGTTGAAACGTAAAATACTGTGGTCTCACTCATAAAAAAAAAAACCTGTTGATATCGATATACCGGTATATACTGGTATGAGCCCACCGATATTTCGATGTTGGAGGAAAAAAAAATCGATACTGATGGAGCTTACTTGTCTTCCGCCGCAATAGAAAATAATAACCATTCCTTTCATGCCATAAAGGTACATAGGGCTGCCAAAGAAGTTTCATTGGCTTAGGAGTACAGTTCTAGATGAGTCACCACATTGACACAGGATGCTCAATTGGTTGATTACCCCAGTAAGCTGGTACGCATTTTGCCAACCTCAGATGGATAACAGGCTGAGTCAACCCACCGAGTGTTATTTCAACCCACCGAGTCAACCCTACCATTGCCAACTTCAGTGCATCATCCATGAGTTTCATACACTTATAGAAATAAATACGTGATTGTGATTCTACAGCAAGGAAACCCGTAACCAATGCAAATAATGAATAAAGTCTCAATCGACAGAATCATTTCAAGCTGCAGATCAATGTTCAACTCTCTCTGCAATTTTCTGATTAGAGTTTTGTGGATATAAGACATCTCATTCAATAATGTTCATATAAATTGTTCTAATTCTTTGTTCAATATGAAATATCAGTGGGTTGTGAGCAGTCGCAAATATCAACGGCTTTACATCCTCACAATGGCATAAAATAAACAAAACAGAGTGAAAGGAAATGGTCTGTCACATAATTATGTTCTCAGCACTTGGGAATCATATTATTTTCAACATTACACCATCTTAAAAATATACCATTAGAGATGGGGAATCCCCCACCATTGAATGAAAAAGGTCATGCATATTCCAGATAATGAGGGAGGTGAATTGGAAACAAGACACCATTTGGTCATCATCTCCAAAAAGTTCCCCAGGGGTGAGGAACATAGTAACCAAAAATAATTGAAATCAGATAAGCGGTTTTCCATTTATTACAAAAAAACCTTTTTTTTTCAAGATGGCTGCCCCAGTCGGCCATCTTGGATCCGGCCACGCCCAAAATCAATAGGGTTCTTCCATCTCAGGTGGTACATGTGTGACCCGAATTTCAAATCGATATGGTGAACAGTTTATGAGTTATCGCACTCACAGCTATAAATGTTGACGGCCAGCCAGCCGGACGGACGGACGGACGACCCGGGTGATAACAATATCCCTCTTCCACCATGCAGCGGGGGATAAATAAAAACAATCCTTGGACCTGTTAAATTAAGTGGTCATTTGCTCTTCCGGTACATCACACGATGCAAAATGTGAGTGCAATGGTACGAGGACTCTTCAATAAAGTTCTCGGAATAAGATACTCACAATAGTCCGAAAAAAGTCAACATTTTCAATTTATTTTTAATTTCTTACATATTAACCAGACTCTGTGTTAATATGGTTAGAGAGTCTGGTTTGAGTCTGGGAAGTCGGTGGTTCGATTCAGATCCTTGCCGAGTTATACCAAAGATCCAAAAATTTTACGTGCGTTTTTCTTGCTTAACCCTTAGCATGTAGAGGAGAGAGCATGAATAAACCCTGAGGGTGGACAGGGCAGGTCCTGGATCACACGATGCCATCTTTGGCACATCCTCTCCATTTATTTAAATTACGAATAGCTTATGAGGGGGGTAGCGAAGGCAGGTAGTGGTGAAGTGGTAGTGAGTGCAGGTTGGGGTGAGGGTGTAGCGAGTGCAAGCAGGGGTGGGGGTGCAGCACTAGAGATAGGTAGGAATGATACTAGGGACTTTTTGTTGGCGATTAAAAACTTAAATATGTTGGTTTTTCTTTCTGCCGGAAGGATCATAGACATAGAGTTGTGTGCAGTTTCAAAGGTGGAGGAGTTAGGGACATCGAAGGAAGGTTAAATGACATCATATTGAGTCACGGCAGGAAGACGTTGGTTGTGGTACACCGAGCACCAAATTATGGCGGGAAAGTTTACTCGGAGGATTTGAAAAATAGGTACATGATATTGGGTAAGTGACTGAATGCAAAGGGTTGTAGGGTAATGTTTTCTGGTATTTTCCCCAAGACAAGGACATGGAATAGAATTTATCAGCAGAGTGATATATGTCAACCTATGGATAGAGCAATGGTGTAGAGAAGAAGGTTTTTCATTGGGGTAGCAATGGGAATCATTTTGGGGGAAAGGGATTGGTGTTTCCAGGCTGAAGAAGACGGACTTTATACATTAGAAAGGAGGTGATGATGAGGGGATATGTTAAAGATGTTTAAGGTAATGAAGGGTATGGACAAAATAAGTGCAGAAGAGTTCTTCAGCAGAATAGACCGTGATAGGAACAAGGGCCATATCCTGAGCGTAAAGAAGATGTGAGTTAAGATGGTAGTAAGGTAGGGGTCTTTCACTCAGAGGGAATAGTTCATGCATGGAATGGTTTCACTGAAAAAGTAGTGGAAGCAGAACAATAGATAGGTTAACATTTGAATTAGGTAGGTACTTTAGGCATACGAGATAGAGGGGTACAGGGATATTTGCAGGATGGATGGGTGATTGTGTACATCTGTACTGATTGTGATGTCTGTGAGAGGGTCTCAACAAGGGATAGTGTGTCTTGGTCACGGCATCGATATGGCATGTGTGTGGTCGATGTTGTACATTATTCACCCTTAAACCGCCCTTGTCCACCACATGCCCACCTCCCCCATTTAAAAAAAAAGTTTATTGTATTTTAAGACCCTGGTGATGTCCCTGAGCCTGCCTCACTTTTCTCATCCCCACTCTTCCTCCCAACACCCCAATTAAATTCAGTCATTAGTTTGCCAGATTTATTACCCCACACATGCGAAGCGAAAAGTGGAGTCAAGTAATTGGTTCACATCAGTCTGTCTGTCTGGCTGTTCATCTGTCTACAAACGTCAGTTCATAATAATCAAGGAATAACTTAATTTTGATTGAATATTATATATTTGAACATGAATTGGAACATGAATCGGAAAACAAACCTGTAGTTTCTAAGATATACTTCATCCTACTCCACACGTTCTCCGCATACTACACATTAGCTACAGTCCCTCCGCTAAATTGTCCTAACTCACCAGCTGCCATTCATTAACCCCTGGCCTCAACACGAAACGCAGCTGCCTCAGACAAGTTTGGTGAACACCTGGGTTCGATCAATCATCCAACATACACAACATGCTAAAACTATAAGGGCCAATCACCAGGTGTCACCAAGGGTGGGAGTACTGGAACACCAATCAGGCACAATTGGTCGGTGGGCGAGCTCCTCCAATGGACTGAGGAGAGGGGGGACACAAGCAAGGGGGAGACAGATGCAATACAAGGCAAGAGTGAACCACCGAGGAAGAAGACGAGAGAGAGAGAGAGAGAGAGAGAGAGAGAGAGAGAGAGAGAGAGAGGAGACTGCAAGGGGAGTGAACGCTCAGAGACACCAGCCTCACTCAAACCTCTTGCAAATTCTCTGAGCACATATACTCGTCTGACCGGCTTTCATCCCTGCTTTCTCCTCATTCCTCTGTCTTTCTTTTTGTTCTCAGTCTGCTTTCCATCTTCTATTTCATTTCTTTGTTTACTTTTCTGTCATTCCCATGTTTATTTCTTCTTACACATTCGACACCTCTCATCCCTTCGCAGGTTTGCACCAAGCCCTCCCTGTTCCTTAAACTGCGCCACCTGAATCAACCATTGACACTCGCTTCGCCTGGTACACCTCCCGCACTTAACTGCCAAAACCAACACCCAGTTCATGGTGCTAATGATACACCAGAGCGCATGGAGAAGGCAGTGCATGGGCGACGGTGAGGAGCGACTCCGAGGGGTCCCGACACCAAACCATCTTCAGAATCATTGGTGGTGCCAGCTCTACTGAGCCGGCGCAAGGTGTAAGGGCATGGTACATGACCCCAGCTTTTATCTTTCTCTCCCACTCTCTTGGCCCACTTCCCATCTCTCCTTTCCCAGATGCATGCGGCGCCAGCTACTGCAGAGTTGCCAAGTCACTGTTAAGATTCCGAAGGCAGGTTTGTCACATATATGATAAGGGGGATGTATACGTGCTGAACAAACCTGGAATATACGTACCACTGCGTTTAGTTTTTGTGATGTACTTTGAGATTTTCTGGTTACTGCCATGAAAAGCCATTTCCTTGAGAAACTGTCCTGATTTATTGTCAGTCCTGATTGCAGCAGAGGATAACCAAGCATAAATTGGGCTTGGTAAGTGCCAGGTCAGGTAACTAATGGTCACGCTCGGCCTACGAGTTAAGATTAGTTATGTAATCATCTGCACGGTACCTGCTCAATGCTCATACTCAAACGTTTTTGTATGGTAACACAACTTTGGGTGTGGGACCCAGTGCGGAGTTCTGGGGTGACTGGCGATCATGGTCTATAAAGAAGACATCCTGTCCTCTCAGAGTTATCCGGAGGCGACGCCCGTCACATCGGGGTCAAGATAGAAACCTGATCCCCATCAAAATACACTGGAACACTACAAATGGTAAGGTGTTCTATGGACTCTCTAGTTTAATCTGGTGTTGGTGTGGTGAAGGCAAGATGAGCCGAATGGTCTCCAGTGTCAAATTTCCTTGTTATTGCTCTGTGGCAGGCGCACCCCAAGTCCGGCAGCAAGTGCCCCCCACCCCACCCCCGAGCCTCATCATCTGGGTCACTTAGGCATAAATCCAGCCTTGTGGGTTGGGACCTCAGGGGAATGGGGGGTGGGGGGAGGGTAGATTTCTCTTTAATTGACCGACTGGCTATGGCGAGGCAACATCAAAAGATCGCTTAGTAGTACCCTGGGAAGGGAGTTACATCATTACCCCCAAGGTCATGGTCAAGGCAGTGTTTATCTGAATTGAAATCCTGTGTTGTTTGATGTCTGTCTGTATGTGTGCATGATTTGTGTGACAGCCTTACAAACTGTAATGTAGTTAAAAAAAAACAAACATGTAGTTAGTCAATCTTATATATTATTTCCGAGTTTGTGGTTTCGTGTCGCGCTATCATCGACTTTGTTCTGCGCTCGAGTAACGTGATATTCGGCTTACATTATCTCGAGGACCATATGAGGTGCATGGTACAAAAAAAAGTAAATAAAATGGTTCTGAAACAGTGAAATCGTATTCACTTACTGCATTAAAGTAAAATTACTACTGATACTCTGCATCAGTTCCTTTCTCAAACACACCCACCCCAACATGTCGCGCAGAGCGCGGGTTATGCTAGTAATAAATTACTTCTTTTTTTCATCAACGAAGTTTTCTGCACATATAAATACAAAATATTTTATCTCCTTTGTAATGAACTTATAATAATAATAATCGCGATGTTCATAATTAAGCTGAGTGGAAGCAAGAGAGTTGTTTCAAATTGCATGATGAAAATAGTGGCATTTCAATAAACAATTGTTATCACAAGTTGTAAATCCCACTCCAACAAAATCAAAAACATGCAACGACAACAAATAAAAAAATTGATTAAAGCAATGAGAAAGCCCACAAAGAAAAACACAAACTGGTAAGGGTAATGGGAGAGAAGGGGGGATGTTGGTGCAGGTATATTACATTGAAGAAAAATTAAAATTTGTGAACACTTGAACTAAATGAGTGGAGCAAGGCATCGTACTGTGTTTAAGTTTACTTATTCTTCCTTTTCTTCTTCATCTTTTTTTGTCTTTCATATGCAGCACATGCCTGTGGGGAGCATCATTTGCTGGGGGGTGCAGCTGTGCTGCTGATGGAGTGCCCCTTGCAAGTTGGAGCAGGAGGTTGGACTTTTCCCATGATAGCAAACCTACTCTTCAAGAAGGACACCATGGGATAGATAATGATCAGTAACGAATGCTAGCAGACATGACACCCAGTTTAACGTCCATCCGAGGGACGGCACGCACGTTGATGAATCGCCCTGCCTGAAAAACACTGGAATGACAGTTTATAGCTGAGTCGAGATTTTAACCCAGGTGAGACTGCTCAGAGGTGAGTGTGCATACTTCTAGGCTATCCTGTCAGCCTTATGTTTACTTGTCATCATTTCTTCCTTGGAAAAAAAAAAATGAACATTTTAAAAGTGAAAGTGCACTTTTCAATTTGATCATTATGTTGCCAGCATGTGCTGATATATATATATATATATATATATATATATATATATATATATATATATATATATATATATATATATATATATATATATATATATATATATATATATAAACTTGGAGTGTGTAATCAAGAACCTGCAAGCAAATTATGCACAAACATGAGTGATTGTGGATGTGACAATTAGTTGTTAAAGTTTGTTTGGCACAGCATGATCAAGATCAACGTTAAAATTGAAAAGTGTAATTGAAGAATGTTTTTTTTTTTCTCGGAATGAAAAATAAATTTAATCTTTGAATTAGGGATCCCAACTGTCCCAATACAATGTCGACTAATATATCACACATATTTGTGTATTATTTATTAAACATTAAATTGATGCTGTTGGGACAATACATCATTCAGCTGCACAACACAGCCAACCGGTCAAACAAAGTCTGAGTAAACTCTGCTCCCCAGATGTTTAAAAAACACACAGGAAAGAGAATCCTCCTCAGGTGACATTTCACTTGCGGTCCGCAAACCTTCTCAAGCCAAGAGGCCCAACCAACCACATGCGGCCAATTGTGGAAAACCACTTCTGGTCACATGTGTTAGCATGCACACATCTTTTGGTTATCAGAATACGGAAATGCCACTCATCATTGGATTCCCACTGATTCCTGATCATTCAGTATGTTTTTTTAGATCTACTATTGTAATTATGTGGATGCACAGCCAACTGAGTATACCCCAGTACCTTCAGATTATTGAAAGACCGTCTTTCTCTTTGGCATGTGGGTCACGGTGGGGGTGCGGGTTGATGCACTGCATGTACTGGTGAAAGGTGTGAGTGTGCGTCGGTGATTGATGACGTGTGGACTAGTGCGTGGGGTAGTACACTGAAAGCAGTGTGTGGGGTAGTGCGTTATAGTGGCGTGGTGATACCTTGTGGTGGCGTGTGGGTACCATGACTATTGTTGAACCTTCATGTATCCTTGCTCTTACACCATGCCTTAAAAAGTGTTTTAACCACCAGTTTGTACGTAATAGGGAGGTCAATGGTTTCGTTTGTGAGACCACCTCTCTGTTTTTTAACACGTCAGGCTTTAGCATTAATCACCGGTGTTTGTTGGGCGTGACATCCAGTACTCGGGTTCCTCCTCGGACCAGTTGATGCTCCACATGTATGTGGTGCCGTGCAATTGCTGACTGATCTGTGTTACCCAATCGCATCGCCCTTGTATGCTCATCCAGCCGTTTATGGAGACTTCTCCCCGATTCTCCGATATATGTCTCCACACAGTCCTTGCACATTGGTGATGTACACAACACCTGACGAGTTACTACCTGGTATTTCATCTTTCAGTTTAGTTAAAACCCCCCAAATAGTACATAGCAATTTATGGGCCACTCCAATATGTGCACCTCGCATTATTTTTGCAGTTCTCTCTGAGAGATCTGGATAATAAGGTAACACACACCTACCAATCAGCTCCTGTTTGTTTTTGGTTGATGTACTATACCCTCTAAACCCCTGGAATAATCTCCTGTCATAGCCATTGTTCTTTAAGATTTCATCTGCCTGTTTTAGTTCATAAATGTCACCCTTACTGGATGATGAGATTGTCCACGTATGGGATGTTAATGCCCGTGCAATAGCGGGTGCACCTCAACATCCAAAAAGCCAATTTACCCTCATTATCCATTTCTTTCATGAATTTAACACTCGTATACACCAGGCACAGTTTTTCAAGGAGGTGATCGACTTTTTCCAGAAGTATAATGGCAAATGTATCATCCACGTACCTGAGCCAAAAACGCAGTAACCAGTCCTCATCATGTTCGAGCACGTTACATTCCAGCTCCTCCATTACCAGATTAGCCACGACTGCTGACATGGGTGAACCCAATGCGGTTCCATAAATTTGTTTGTCGTGAACGGTATCATAAACAAATGTCGCACTATCCAGACATAACCTCAACAAGCCAGCAACATCATCCGCGGTTAACTGGCTGTTCGTACACGCCATTTTCCCAATCCTCAGATTTATCCAAGAGCACACACACATCACTCTCACTACCAAGTCCACTGGGACATTCGTAAAAAGTGACACAACATCAAATGACACCACAACCTCCTCATCTCGAATTGTGCTGTTGTTCACGGCTCCTTTCCAATTCTACATCCAGGTGATGCATGACGTCTTCGCTGGGCGCCGCAGCATGGGAGTACTCAGTTTTTACTCCGTTTTCTTTCTTTCTTGCTTTCTTGTTTGTCCGGGCAATATCTCAGTCATCCTTTGAGCTCGGAAGCTGAAATTTGGGGACAAAAGTACAGATGTGCTTTGACAAAAATAATGTTTTAATTTTTTTGATTAATCAAGTAATTGGTGAATTACTTCATTGTTATCGATTCGATTAGTACAACATAATTTAAATATGCGTTTCAATAAAATAGACATTATAAAAGCTTTTCGACTTGCACTCCACAGGATAAAAATGCAAGCGGACGAAGAAGCACCAAGCTCTCATTTATAAAGTTACAATGTGATGTCCTCGACGTTGAATTGTTGAAAGAAAGAAAGGACAGTATTACCGAATTTGTGGAACCATAGAGCATCATGAATAATGAGTAGGCAAAAATGAACCATCATGACTAATGATATTTATGAATCATCAAAGTACTAAATGTAATGCTAATTAGGCGAGAGCTAGTTGGGGCGGGGTGGGGGAGAGGGGGGGGTTCATGATGACTCAACGATGACCGTAGTACAGTTGTCAAGGTTGAGTACAACATTCAATACCCCAGCAATGTACCACAGTCAACGTTAAGTCATCATGAAAACCACCCCACCCCCCCCCCCAACCACTCTACCCCCCTCCCCCCTCAGTGAATTAGCATTGCGTTTTCGCCAGGACTTTGGTGATTCATCTCCGCCTAATCATTATTCATGATGGTTAATTTCCACCTACTCATTATTCATGATGCTCTATGGTTCCACCAATCATGCAATCCCATCCTTTCTTTCTCTCAACCAATAAACGTTGAGGACATTACATTGTAACGTTAAAAATGAGGGTTTGGTGCTTCTTCTTCATTTGCTTGCGGGTTTTATCCTGAGGAGTGCAAGTCGAAAAGCTTTGACAATGTCTGTTTTCTTGAAACGCATGTATTATCGATTTACTAATTCTTTATTCATTTTCTTTCTCATCTGGGCAATATCTCAAGCAGATTATGAGCGAGGAAGCTGATATTTGGACATGACAGTGACCAAGTCTCACCCCTCTCACCCCTCACTCTCGAAGCAACCATCACACTCTTGTCTCTTCAAGCTTCCCTCTCACCTTTCTCAAAAACTCCCCCCTCACCTTTCTCCCTCAACTCTCCCCACTCACCCTTCTCCCACCATTCACCTCCTCACTCCCCCTTCTCAAAGTTGCCCCCCCCTCAAATCCACAAAGCTGCCTCCTTCCCCTGCCCTCTCACCAAGATCTCATCACTCCACCTCCTCAAATCCTCAACTGCCTTCTGCCCCCTCTCTTATTACTCCCCACTGTACCTCAACCCAGCACCACAGAGCCTGTTCTCCTCCTCATCCGGCCCCTCCTCTCGTTCTTATGCAATCCCCCACATTCTTTCAACACCTCGCCTTACCCCCCCCCCTCCTTGCTTATCCTACCCTCCCCCTCCACTCCCATCCCCTGCACCCAAAGCCTCCTCCCCTCCCTCTTCATTAACAATGTGGACCTCAAATATCTGAGGCTTTCACTCAAACCTTAGATCTTTCCATACAGGATGCCACTGACAAACCAGACAAAATCTACCGAACAGAAACTTTCCTCCATCAAGATGTCTCTGACTCCCAAGTATCTCTCCCTGGTTATTCCCTCCTCCAGAATGACAGACCTGAGCCTCGTCCAGGTGGAGGAGTTGCTCTCTTCATCAAAGACTCCATTCCTAACTCTCCATGCACTGCTCTCACTCCCCCGCACTCCCAGGAACACCTCTGGCTACGGCCTCCCCTCCACTCCCACCTCATGTTTATATGTGTACTGTACCATCCACCAAACAATGACTCCATTTACACCTCACTATCCAAAAACATGGACCAACTTCTATCCTCTCATCCAAACTCTCTCTTCCTCATATGTGGCAACTTCAATTGTCATCATGCCAGTTGGCTAGGTGTGGGTACCTCTCTCACCTGTCATGGCACCTCAGCAAAAGACTTCTACGACTCATTGGGATTGACTCAATCGGTCAAGTTCCCGAACCGGATCTCAAACAATGGCACTCTATCTCTTCTGGATCTGATTTTGACAGATTCAGAAATCCCTGACAATATCTGCTGTTCTTCCTCCACTCCAATTGGTTCTTCTGACCACGTCCTTGTCAAAGTGGACATCTCTCTGGCTGTTATCAGAGAACCACCTCAGCACCGTCGAGTCTGGCATTTCACTCAGGCCGACTGGCAGGGTCAACTAGCAGCCATCAAACTTATAGACCTGTCTCCTATTGCTACTTTCTCCAACACCAACAAATCCTGGGAAATCTCTCAAAGAAACTTGCTCTCTCTTATGCATATATTTATCCCCTCTCGTCCTCAGTTTCCCTATCCTTCCTCCCACGAATGGTTCAATGAAGCTTGTGGCGAAGCAGATGGCCTGAAACAACTTGCCTTTGCCTCATGGAAAGCAAACCCAACTGAGGGTAATCTCAGTTCCTTCCATAAAGCTCGGAACAAGTGTGTGTCCACCCTCAGGAGAGCCAGAAAACAACATGTTTCGAAGCTCAAGTCTGAACTCCCACACCTCTCTCTCTCTCTCTCTCTCTCTCTCTCTCTCTCTCTCTCTCTCTCTCTCTCTCTCTCTCTCTCTCTCTCTCTCTCTCTCTCTCTCTTTTTCTCTCTCTCTCTCTCTCTCTCTCTCTCTCTCTCTCTCTCCCCTCCAAATCCTGGTGGCATCCAATCAAATCTGTTTCTGATGTATGTTCCCCCTCCATCCCGTTCCTTACCTCAAATAGCCACACTGCTGATATCGCACGTGAAAAGGCTGAATGCCTAAACTCGGTGTTTGCATCAAAATCTTGTGTCCGAAACCCATCGCTTTCTGTACCCACCTTACACTGTCACAACCAACTGTCTCTGGATTCTGTGTCCTTTTCTTCTGCGAAAGTGGAGAGCTTGGTGTCAAACCTCGACTCAGATTCTGCAACCGTTCCAGATGGCATCAGCCCATATGTCCTAAAAAAAAATGTTCCTCTGCTCTTGCTCACCCTCTCTCTGTTCTATTCATCCTCTCATTTGCTCAAGGTCATCTACCATCTGCTTGGAAATCAGCAAATATTACTGCCCTGCATAAAAAAGGTGCAAAATCAGATCCCTGCAACTACAGACCAATCAGCCTTCTCCCAATCATCAGCAAGGTTATGGAATCCATCATCGCTTCAGACATTAAATCCTCCCTATTCGCCAATGGCTTGATTTTCGATCACAAATTTGGTTTCAGACCAGGTCACTCTACCATGGATATGCTGCTTCTGCTCTCCCAACAATGGATGGAGGACCTCAATGCCAGACGTGAAATCAGAGCCATATCCCTCGACATATCACGTGCTTTTGACACAGTCTGGCACCCTGCCCTGCTCACCAAACTCTCTTCCGATGGTATCCAAGGCCATCTCGACTCATGGCTCACAGACTTCCTCTCCTGTCGCAGCCAACATGTTGCCCTAAATGGAGTTCTTTCATCCCCTCTTCCTGTCCAGGCTGGAGTTCCTCAAGGTAGCGTTCTGGGCCCTGTTCTTTTTCTGGTTTTCATCAATGATCTCTCCGACTATCTGGAAAATCCTCTTTATCTCTTTGCTGATGACTCCACCCTCTGCCGTACCACCTGTCATCCCTCTGACCGGCAAGCAGCAGCTTCTTCGCTCACTGCAGATCTGGGTAAAATCATAAACTGGTCCAAGACGTGGAACATGTTTTTCAGTCCTGACAAATCTCACACTCTCATGATGTCTCTCCGAAAGGACCGTTTGGAACCCCCCCCTCCCATCTATTTTCTCAACAATCCTCTGGATGAAGTCTTTTCATTCAAGCTTCTGGGTCTCACTATCTGCCATGATCTTTCCTGGAAAAGCCACATTTCCAACCTGGACTCCAAAGCCAGTTGCCGACTGGGAATCCTCCGTCATGCAAAGTCCTTCGGCCCACCTGAGCTCCTAACCCCATACAAAGCTTTCGTCTGCAGCCTGATGGACTCCTGCTCTTCATTCTGTGTTGGTGCTCCTACCTCTCACCTTTCTCGGCTTCACGCTGTGGAAATCAAAGCATTTAGGATCATTGGTATCTCCCGCGATGAGGCTGAGTCTTTGGGCCTCTCACTCTCTCACCATGGGCAGGTCGGTGGTCTTTCTGTTGTCTACTGTCTTCTCCCCAGTCTTGCCCTCCCTGCTCTGTCTGCGATATGTCCAGGCTGTCCCCCCCCCCCCATATTTCCACAGGACACTCAAGGTCCGACAGCAACCCCCGTTCTGGTAAAACTACCAAAATCACAAATCACTGCTCACCTTCACTCTTTTCTTCCCCTTTTTCCCCACCTTTGGAATAAACTCCCACACTCTCTTCAATCTCCTGCTTCCCCCCAGGCCTTCAAAACAGCCATTCACCACCACCTCTTATCGTCTTCCATCCAAAACCTCGATCTATTATACCCGTTAATCCACCCCAAACTCACCTCCTTCAAATTCCCTGCTTTCCTTCCTGAAAGTCCCTGTGGTGTCCATCTTATGTACCCCGTGTTCCCCACCCCATCCCTCTCCCTTCCACAGATCTCCAAAGTCTCTGCTTTCCACTGTTTTGTTCTTCCCTCTCCCGCCCCTCTTGTCTCATGCCCCCCTTGCATTGTGTGTTCGGTCTCATATGAGCCTCGACAGTGTACACACACACACACACACACACACACACACACACACACACACACACACACACACACACACACACACACACACACACACACACACACACATAAAAGTGTTTTCTCTCTAAAGGGTATTTATGATTGATTTATTAATCAATTAATAGATTAATTATTCATTTTTCGATGGATTACTTAATTTTCAAAAAGTTTCGTATTCAGATGAAACAGTGGTGGTTTCGGTATGCTATTCGGCAGTTGATTGAGAAATTAATTATTACAGGATTATTATTTATTTTTTGGAATTTTGCAATTAATCAATCAATTATTTTACACTGCCCCCGCACAATTCTGTCTCCATGTGCTGCATGGCGGCAATGTCGCCCGCTGGAGGATTTGTTATTTATTTATTTGGCATGGGGGTGGTGTACTTTGAATGTACCTCTACTTGTTGTACACCGCTCCTTCCCAATATTGCATATTAAGACTTGCATGACGTCATTACCAGGCGCCCAAGGAAAGGAGTAATCAGTTTTTACTGTTTTCTTTCTTTCTTCTTTGTCCGGGTGATATCTCAGCCATCCTTTGAGCTAGGAAGCTGAAATTTGGGGATAAAAGTGAAAATATGCTTTGGCAAAGACTGTTTTTTGGGGGGATTAATCAATTAATTGATGAATTACTTAATTATTATCGATTTATTTGTTACTTATTTATTTTCTTTCTCATCTGGCCAATATCTCAGGCACCTTTTGAGTGAGGAAGGTGACATTTGGAAACGACACTGAACAAGTGATTTGGCTATAAAGGGTATTTTTGATTTAATGATTAATCAATTAATCGATTAATTATTCATTTTTGATGAACTCTTTCATTTTCAAAAAGTTACAGTTTTGGACGAAGCAGTGGTAGTTTTGTCATGTTATTAGCCAATTGAAGAAGAAATTATTTATTTTGTAATTTTTATTTATTTATTTTAATTATGCAATTAATCAGTTATTGTACACCGCTCCCTCCCAATTCCGTCTCCATGTGCTTGTTGCACGGCGACATTAGGCACCCGGCAATTTCGTGCACTGGAGGATTTCTTATTTATTTATTTGGCATGGGGGCAGTCTATTTTGAATGTAGCTGTACTTGTTTTTTTTAAACTTTATTCATGAACTCCTCACTATTTTCTAACTGTCCTGTCTGTTATTCCCACCAACTTGCTGATGATCTTCTTCTTCTTCTTCTTTCGGCTGCTCCCGTTCGGGGTCGCCACAGCGGATCATCCGTATGATCCGCATAATGATTTGGCACATGTTTTACGCCGGATGCCCTTCCTGACGCAACCCTGGTCGCCTCTTACGACACAGGGATATGGTACACCTATTTTAACCGGGGTATACACCGGCCCAGTATACTGGTACTCATTTCGCCGACCTCGGAAGGATGACAGACTGAGTCAACCCCCTGGTGTATTAATTCAGTGTCCCAACGGGGCTTGAACTCAGGACCTTTTGGATCCCAAGCTGCTGCCCTAACTACTGCGCCAACACCAGGCTCCCAACTTGCTGATGATACGTACTAAATATTGCAACAATTTGTACAAAGGGGCATTGATAAGGGAAAGAATTGGTCTTAAAGGAACATCTTGCTTGTGAATTTTCAGCACACCACAAAACATCGATGTGATGCCCTTATTACTATATAACCACTGATAATCTTGCTCACCTAGTCTACCAGTTCTTTTTAATTCAGCCAGTTTTGTGTTGATGTCCGTTGTTGTTTAGCTGTTGGATTCTAAGCCAGTTTCTGGTATGTGCTTTCGTTGCTTAACAGAATTAACACGTTTTTGTTTATAATCTGCTTTACCCATCACTACCACTGCCCTGACCTGCCCTGACCTTATCTGCCGGTGTGAAAACTAAAACATCTCTGTTCGTTAATCCTTTCATGGCCTTATGTTCGAGCCCCGATCGATACTGTGTGGTCTTCTCTGATTTAGAAACGTTTCGATGGTGTGTGATACTCGATTTGTAATGATATATTTTTTTCTCAACAGGGAGTTGTGCAATGGCAGCCTCGACACCAGCAACCATACGATACTAAAGCCTAATCCTTTATTCAAGACCCACATTTCCATATCCGAAAGACTCTCATTAGACAAATTAACCACCTGTGTCACTGATATATCCATCCATCCATTGAGACCATACTCTGTGCAGAGCGTTGCTGCTGCCGAGGCAGTCTCCTTAGCTATTGGACACAAGCCTGGACAGGTTGTCACGCCGACACAGGTTACCAGCAAGCTGGCACTCATTTTGCGACCTCGGAAGGATGACAGGCCGAGTTAACCACACCTGCTACTAATTGAACAGTTGAGTGGGATTTGAACTCAGGACCGAAGGATCCCCAAGCCCACCACCCTAACCATTAAGCCAACACCAGACACATATGTATATATCTTCTTCTTCTTCTTTCGGCTGCTCCCGTTAGGGGTCGCCACAGCGGATCATCCATTATGATCCGCATAGTGATTTGGCACATGTTTTACGCCGGATGCCCTTCCTGACGCAACCCTGGTCGCCTCTTACGACACAGGGATATGGTACACCTATTTTAACCGGGGTATACACCGGCCCAGTATACTGGTACTCATTTCGCCGACCTCGGAAGGATGACAGGCTGAGTCAACCCCCTGGTGTATTAATTCAGTGGCTCAACGGGGCTTGAACTCAGGACCTTTTGGATCCCAAGCCGCTGCCCTAACCACTGCGCCAACACCAGGCTCTCACACATATGTATATATATATATATATATATATATATATATATATATATATATATATATATATATATATATATATATATATATATATATATATATATATATATATATTGTTCGTCTTTCGGCTGCTCCCGTTCGGGGTCGCCACAGCGGATCATCCGTTATGATCCGCATAATGATTTGGCACAGGTTTTACGCCGGATGCCCTTCCTGACGCAACCCTGGTCGCCTCTTACGACACAGGGATAAGGATTGGGTTTCACCATGATTCCAGGCTGCCCTACACCCTCTCATAGCGCGGCCCAGCACAGGGCTCCCGTCCTCAAGTGATCCTCCAACCCAAGCTTACGAGTAGCCGGATTACAGGCGCACGCCACCACGCCCGGTTAAATATATATATATATATATATATATATATATATATATATATATATATATATATATATATATATATATATATATATATATATTTGTATTTTTTTAAGAAGAAGAAGGCACTTCCACCCAAAAGCAAAAAACTAGATGGACTATGCCAATTTGAGCAAAAAAGCGAGAGCAGAGCCGGTCTTAGGCGATGTTTCGCCAGCTTCGCAGCCGGCTTCATCAGGCACAATAAACCTGTAGTTAGATATCAAGCACAATAGACACATCAGGCACAATATATATATATATATATATATATATATATATATATATATATATATATATATATATATATATATACATACATCGAAACATGTGGAGTGTGACAAGCACTCCGCCGATCACCATTGGTCACAGTCCACAAAATAGCGTCGCCTCCAACACAGACGATTTGGCCTGGTGACTCTGTCAAACAGACAAAGATCATATGGTCATCAGTTTAACATCAAACGGAACCACCGATCCAGATCTTTGGTGTGGATTGTGTCCAATGGGGATCATTGAGTGCTCATCACACTCCACGTTTCGATTTTTCCGCCGATCACATCACGTGCCTTCTGGTTGAATGGTCTGCATTAGCAGGAACAATTGTCTGCATGGCAGACGGATGGTTGTTCTGTGCACATTATACGGTTTTACCGTGTGAGACATAATCCATGGCGATACTCACCATTACAGTGAGGTGTGTCTGATATGCACATGCACATGCACATGCACTTGCACTTGCACTTGCACGTGCACATGCACTTGCACATGCACTTGCACATGCACATGCACTTGCACTTGCACTGGTCTGGTCTGGTCTGGTCTGTATGGTAAGGTGGCAAGAAGGAAGCTATTACTCAAAAAAGCCCACCTTGAGTCCCGTTTGAGGTGTGCAAAACACCACTGGAGATTCTGAAGACGTGGCAAAAAGTTTTGTGGTCTGACGAAATAAAAATGGAACTTTTTGGCCTAAATGCAAAACATTATGTTCGGCACAAACCTAACAGAGAACACCATCCCGACTGAAATATGGTAGTGGCAGCATCATGTTATGGGGATGTTTCTCATCAGCAGGGACTGGGACACTTGTCAAGATAGAAGGAAATTTGGATGTAGCAAAATACAGAAACATCATAGAGGAAAACCTGCTGCCATCTTCAAGAAACCTGAAATTGGGACTGAAGTTCACCTTTCAGTATATATATATATATATATATATATATATATATATATATATATATATATATATATATATATATATATATATATATATATATATATATATATATATATATATATATATATATATATATATATATATATATATATATATATATAAATATATATATATATATATATATATATATATATATATATATATATATATATATATATATATATATTAGCCGGGAGGTGACGATGGTTTGCGGGCATTATTGAACAATGCCACGATAGGTACAATACAATTGAGTTAGTGGATGCTTTTGAGGAAGCCCTACCATAAAAACCTATCTTTTCCATCAAAATTGACCAAATCAAATCGGATTTTTTTAGTGTTTTACTTATGGACATTATGCACAGCTTCTTGGAAATGAAATTGCGAGAAAAAAAAATCGAGAAAAAATAAATAAATAAAAAATAAATAGAAAGTGCAAGTGGGCGTGGCTCCGCCCACAAGGGGCGTGGGACAGCCCTCATACAACAAGACACAACTAGACCATGATATCTAGCTTGTGTCCAAGTTTCATCAAGATTGCATCAAACGTCACGGATCTATGCTCTGGAGAGAGTCACAAACAGACAGACACAACGAAACGAAAATAGTGGTCACTGCTGGTGCCCGCGAACATATATATATATATATATATATATATATATATATATATATATATATATATATATATATATATATATATATATATATATATATATATATATATATATATATGGAGCCTTGCAAATATTTCAAAGTTATTGTTCGATTAGCAGTGACATCCCGAACCAGTTTCCTGCTTTCTGGCTGCCGAGTTTGTATGGGCGCCCTGATCTGGGTCGAGTCTGGGCAGTACGATACGTCTTCCACTCCTGAAAGATGGATTTCACCGTGCTCAAAGGGATAATGAGTCACTTTAAAATCTTCTTATAACCCTCTCCTGAGCGGTGCTTCTCCACCACTTTATGTCTGACTTTTTTGGAAAGCTCCTTGGTCATCATGTTTGCATTGTTGTTGATTGACCAAGTAAGTTGCACCTTAAAACTCTTTTTGATAAGTGGGGGAGCTTAAGTTTTAACTTAAGCCACCGATTACATGCAGGAGAAACCTATTACACTTATTTTAAAACAATTCTAATAAATAATTTGCTCCTGAAGTGATTTAGGTTTAATTCGATAAATGGTTTAAATACTTATGCAACTGAGAATCATCTGAATTTCTCTGTGAATCAAATTATTCACATTTTTATCTGTGTTTTTAAAGCTTTATCACTTTGGAGTCGTTTATGAAGACTCTACAGGATATATCAAGTTTGATTTGAAAGCATCATGAAATAAGCTCAGGTGGCATTAAAATGTGAAAACTTTGGAAGGGCAGCGGGTGAATACTTTTGCAGGCCACTGTATATTTAAATGCATCATCTGTCTTGCAAGAGAGATACGTTTTCATAATTCAGAGGAAAGGAAATAGTCATTATTAATATCTGAAGTCTTCTCTGTGTGGTAATAAAAATAAATGCGCATGGACATGTAATTCACATATTACATGAAGTGAATAAGCAAACGTGGAAAGTTAAAGGCGATGAAAAGCGAGTTGGAAGGAATCAAAAGTGGGTTTGTTTTCTTTATTTACTCTTACCAAACGTGGTAAAACCTCTATTTGAGAGATGAATAAATAAGATAACATTATGTAAGAATTATCTCTTGCTTTGAAGAATGAGAAGAAAGGGGTATGGGAGGACAGATTTGGGTGGCAGGAAGGAGGGGGTGTTGACTTGTGGCCGGTGGGGGGGGTATGTTTTCATAATAGGCTTGAGGACTTGGTTGGGGGTTGAGGACTTTGGGTAGGGAGTGGGTTTGAAGACTTGCAGTGGGGAGGGGTTTGAAGACTTGCAGTGGGGAGGGGTTTGAAGACTTGGTATGGGGAGTGGGGTGTGTGGTTGAGGACTTGGTGTTGGGAGGGAGACACTCTGTCTCCTCTCTCACGCCCCCCACCACCTCAACTCTGTCCTCTCTTCCCCCTTTCTTGTGTCCTCAACCCCCTCCCCCCAACCCAAGTCCACATACTAACCCCCTCCCCCAACCCCAAGTCTGCAAGCCCCCTCCCAACCCCAAATCCTCAATCAACCCCCTTTCCCAACTCTGTCCCTTCTTTGCCCCTCCCCCACTCAAACTCTGTCCTCCACCCCACCTTTCTTCATCATATCCCCCACCCCAGGTCCACAGCTCCCCCTTTCTTCTTCAGGTCCTCAAGCCCCCCTCCCAACTCCAAGATGAAGTAAATCAATGAAAAAGAAATTATTCCTTTGACAGAATTGGCTGAATAATTTGTGGTTATATATATTTTTTTTAACTTCTGGTAGGTGTGGAATATGTATGGAGTGTGCTATGACTATCCTTTGACAGCATAATAGTCACTAATTGTTAAGACTGCTAAGCTTTTGCAGTGAGGTAAATCAACAGAAAGATAATTATAGGCTGATAGAATTGATGGAATAGTTTGTGGTCATATTCTGTCCCTTACTGGCTTCACTTGAGGAGACTATAGTTTTGCTCTATGTCTGTTTGTCCATCCCACCTGTGGTTTTTCAGACTTTTTTCTCCCACACCCTTCAACATATTCAAATGAAACTTGGTACATGGCTTTATTATAATTTACAGAACAAGTGTGAGTTTCAGGGTGTTTCGTCAATTTTTCAGTTATGCCATTTTTTGATTTAGAAAGGATCACACCAATAGGGGACACGGATTGCAAAGCAATTCTCATTCTTGTTGTTTTTTTTACTTCCGGTCGGTGTGTGAATCAACGACTCAGATCATATACACCACGTGCGCAACAAAAATTAATACAGCAGGCTCGCCCCGAACGGGGGTTTCCGCATCATGGTTTCATTTAATAGCGGTTGAATTATTGTGGCAAAATGTGCCAATTTCCGCGCAGGTCCCTAGCTCTATCGCAGTTTGGCACAGAGGAAAACACAACCCCGCATCTCCGTCTCACCTCATAGCCCCACGCTGCCCTCCATCACAAACTCAGTTGCTCTTTCAATATCGTGGCACATGGACTGTTATCACGTGATATCACATGATTTAGTTTGCTATTGTGTGATATCACGTGATTTAGTTTGATATCATGTGATATTGCGTGAATTAGTCTTCGCCAGTCTTTTCATTACATTGTAGGGTGTTTGTGATAGTAAAGTTATGAAGAAGAAGAACATGTGGGGTTTGAGTGAAAAAAGCAAATGAAACATTATAAAATGTTATTAAAAGCTTTTAATGTAAGAAGCAAATGAATTCAAATATGAGGAATGTTTGATCAATTGGGAGATAATGAGAAAGGAAGAAATAAAGAATGAACCAAGGAAAGAAATAAGAGGCATAACGAGTTCGTGATTTTTTTTTGAGCAAAAATATGTTTGTTCGTTTTGAAGCATCAGGAGGGGGGGAATGAGATAAAGTTTAGGAGCGTCAAAGAGAACGCTTGGGATAAAGCAGAATGAGGGACATATCTTGAAGGGTTTTCGCTCGCCTTCATGGAGAGGTGCTGTAAATTTAAGTGTGAGATGGATGGACGCTGTCATGGCACCTTACACGGAGGACTATAAGGACATGCAGAACAATGCAAAGCAGACAAAGATCACCTCATTCTTCACAAAGTCTGATGACCCTGTCAACCTCAAGCCAGGGACATCGACGTCATCTCAACAACCTCCAATGCCCATCACCATCATCATAAGTATAATTTTAAGTGTTTTTCATTTTTACGACTGGAATTTGGGTAAAAAAAAGTCAAAAAATATTAAAGTTGGTTCCCCTAACCCTATTTTCCCCATAAGGTCTTGACTTTGCGCATCGTGGTTTTGACCAACGCAGGGTTTTTCAAGAACGTAACCCCCGCGAACAGGAGGGAGGGTCTGTTGTACAACAAAAATGCATGAATATCGATATTTGTAAACCTCCACATACACTATACAGACGAAAGAGCTCTGAAATGAGGTATCGTTCAGCATTATAAGTGCTGTGGTTCATCCATTTACCCCGTTCAGACACATTCGTTCAACTTGCATTCATACAGTGTCCCAAAAATTAGTTTATCGAGGTGTATAAAGCCAAAATATACATCTTTGTAAATATATTTTAAAGCACAGTTTTTCTATTTTCGTTTCCATAACTAGAAAATATTTTTATTTTTGTTCAGCAACATTCAACAACTGCTCTGAAGGATGGCTGAAAAGGCACCTACATGAGGAACAACATATTTTTACTTTAAAACAATGGTTGAAAACTGGAAAGAATTAAAGAGAAGTTTCTACAGCACTTGAAAATTAGTTTCCATGCATAAATGCCTCATCAACACAAACAATACACAACATAGTTAAGAAGTTTGATGTGACAGGAAACATTGCAGATGCCCCAAGGAGTGGTCAGTCTAAGGCAGCCTCATCAAGGGAAACCGGCACATCGTAGCAGAATCCTTCGGAAAAAAAAGTTCTCAAAAGTCTGTTAGGAGAGCCTCACTTGAATCTTGAATCACAAAATCCAGCGTTCATCGCATATTAAGGAATCTAAAATTGAATCCTTACAACTCGTGCTTATTACAAGCTTTAAATGAAGATGACTCGCAGAAAATTACAATCTTCCTCTACCACCTAATTATTACTTCTGCCACCGAACGTGAAGGAGGTTATGTTTTCTCCCCTTTCTGTCTGTTTGTCTGTCTGTGTGCAGGACATCTCAAAATTTGTGGACAGATCCGGATGAAATTTTGTGGACAGTTTGGGTGTGTGACAAGCAATAACTGATTAGATTTTTGTGAATATCCATATCCGGATCTGACTACGATAATTTTTATAGTGATTCTTCACCATTGAGAAACGATATAGTTCTGTATAACATGATATTTCAAAAATGTATTGAGCCTGATATGTTCTCATGGATCAGGCATTACTGAGTGGAGGTATGTGCTCCACCGAGTGCCCTTCTAGTTCTCAATGTAACCCTATTCTCTTACGTTTTGCACTAATACCTTCTACTTGTTTAATGTACTGGTATGTAGGAAGTATTGGGCGACAAAGGTGTTCATTTTGGTATCTCCATTATTTATACAAAGGACTACACCACTGCCACCCCCCAGACTCACAATCTACCCACAAACTTACTGTTTTTTTGTTTTTTTATTCATCCTTCTTGTTCACCTCTGATGTCCTCCCATTGCCCCAATTCCTCCCCACATCACTTATTTTTCCAAGAATCCCTCTATTTTGTCCCTCAACCCTGCTAATCATGTGCTCCCCTCTCTTTCTCCTGTTCCTTTTGTTCTGTTCCATCCCGATCCATTCTATGTTCTTGCTCCTCCACTGGCCTCATATATTATGTACAAAGAGCACCCTTCCCATAAACAATACAGCTATAAAGAGAGGAAAATCTAAGTTTAGATTTTCCTCTCTTTATAATTGTGTTTGTAAACTTTATGCAATCCATACTTCATCCGCAGTGTTTGTGAAGAGCAATGATGATGAGGTATGTATCGTACAGGATGCTGAGACAGTCAATTCAAACAAACACACACACATGGCTATTCTGAACACTCAGCTAATCCTATCTTGCATGTAGGAAAATAACAGCAGGTGGAGGAGAAACGGGTGAGAGCAAGAGAGAGGGAAAAGCAAAGGGAAACATTTAATAAGCCCATGTGCTGGTGTAATAGGATCCACAGCAACACAGCTGGCTTGTTGTTACTCCAGATAGCCAAGAACGGCAAAGTTGACACATCCCACCAGGGACTAATGCCAAACAGTTTCAGCTTTGAAAAGTGCACAACATTTAGCTAAAGGTTCCTGCAGCACATTCCACACTTCATAAAATATTTGCTCTGCAACAGATGGATGTAGGAGAAAGATAATGCGCGAAGAGTGCAAGATCGCTGCGGGTAGGTGCATGGAAAATGGCTCAAAGCAGCATTTGACTGATAATTTAAGAAATAATTCCACTGCCTTGCGTGTCCACAATGATGTGTGTATTATCATTTGGGAGTGCAATTGTGCGATGGTTGCGAGTTACTCTCCTCCCATCCAAGAGGATGCTCATTCCCAAATCCTTCTGGGGTGGCAGAATAATATGAACTGAAATACATATGGTGTCTAAAGTGAACACCAGCTAAATAGCCTATAATCACACCGGATAAATTGGCTGAATTGGCCGTTGGCACTGTTAGCAAATCCAGTTCACTAATGCGGTTCAGGGTGAGAAATCTTACCACATGAAAGTATGATTGGTCATACTTGTGCGTCATGTAATTGACTCTTGTTAAATAAGTTTGGCTTAAGGAATGCTGAAACAAAACAAAACAAAGGATTGCAGTGACTGACACAGGGGAAATATATCCAACAACCTTTTTCTGTTTGTATTGATTGGTCTGTTTTGCCACATCATGATCACCTCAAAAGTGAATCAGGCCGTGGGATATCCTTTACTCCACCAAGGCTCTCAATTTGTGTGCGCAGCATGTTATAGTCATTTTAAATTCTCCCTCACACTGACATTTCCATCAGACCTCATTTTACTCATTCATTGTAGCTTCTTGACCCTTCATACGGGTCACAGATTGACTGCGACAGCTGTGAAAATCGAAATTGGATGGTATAAGTCTGACAATTCTCAAATGTCATCCTCACACCGTCGCACACCTTAATGATCGGAGAATATGTCCATAATGCATTCGCATGCATGCACATGTTAATTGGACCCTTGCTCAACTTCCCAACTGCATCCTGGCTCCAAGCAAAAGTTTACGATGACAGCGGAAGTTGACAAGCATAGTGACACGCACTGGCAATTTTACAAACTACAAATATTGGTGTGTGTGTATTTCCAGGCTGCTTGGACTGCTTCAGTCAATTGGAGCATACAAGAGTAGTAGCATATTGTATACGGTGCATCATCATATCCCGGTCAGTTGCCAGTCCTTTGAATCAATGAGAATGCCTCAAGGGCCACCACTAGACAGACACAGGCATTGGCATCCACCACCCCACTGTGCTTGACACCTCCTGTCAGACAGGAATTTGTCATTTTAATTTGGTCAGGATGCCGGCAACAAATGCCGACACTCTTTGTGAAAGATACCATGGAATTTTAACGTCTACCAGCAGCCATTGCTAGCAGATGGATCGCGAGCTGTACTCATTTATTTATACCATCCAATGGATGGTGTTCTCATTTATTTAATCCCTGCCTGTGAAATACCAGTGTGATCATTTATTGTTGGGTCATGAAATTAACTCAGTATACACAGCACAAAGGTGAGTACGCTACCTCTTGTAAACACTGGTTGAAAGATGTAAACACTGGACTCCTTACACTCAATGACCTTAAGTGACTGAGTGGTTATTGGTCCAGTAATGGTCCTTTGACATCGGTTTGCAAAGCTTGGCTCCCAAAATGACCGGAGCGATATCGCACTGCGAAAGAGCTGTGTGAATCATATCTTCCCTCATTAAAAACCTACACCCATTCACCCAACTGGGCCTAGTTCGAGCTATACAAGCTGAGAATGGATCTTTGCTTTCTTGTAACAATGGAGCTTCAGTCTGAACAAAATTGCTTGAGTGACACCTCATGTTGTCCAAATCACAATGAAAATCAAGAAAAATAGCAATCAGAGATTGCAGACCCTTGCCAGGACTTCTTTTGTGTGGTGTATTGTGTGTGGTGTTTGTGTACTGGTGTGTTACGTAATTAAGAAGACATAAGTAGAACTGCCACTTTATAACTACTGGCAGTGATGACCAGGTACCAAGACGTCCCGCTTTGATGCAACCCCGCTTTGATCGGACACCTAACCCTGACCCTGACCCATGGCGTCTTTTTATGATTATTCAATTGAATCTAGAATGGGATTAAAATAAATTCAATTCAAATTAAATGGAAGACCAAAATGGAAGACCAAACTCCTTATTTTATGTGAAGTCCTGCATTGGAGTAATCAGAAGGAACCCAAACAAGCAAAAGGAAAAGATGAAGTTACCAGGAGGAACTTGGATAGGATTCACATTTCAGCTGCTACATACACCTCTACTTCAAACGCATCCAGGCACAGCCCAAGTGAGCCTTATTCAAAAAAAAAAAAAAAAACCCCAAAAGAACCCTGATGAAACAATTAAATAATTCTGGCTGCGAAACCATGTGTCCGATTAAGTTGAAATTTAAAACACGAATTTCCTATCACAACTAGATCACAATTGTGAAGTTTCACATCACTTGATTAAGCGGTTGCAGAGAAAACATTATTTAATATTTTTCATCAATCCAATATGGCTACCAAACCATGTGACCTATCACTTTTTCCTTAGCAAACTTGGACACCCAAGCAGGGGCATACCTGGAGTATTTGTCACCTGGGGTAGACTCTTCCTTTTCCTTTGGCAATACCCCCCTCCTCCCCACGAGGCAGACCCTTCCTTTGGCACCCGCGTCACTCTCCCCCCCCCCGCCCCCCGAGATGAATAATAAAAAAAATTAAATACACATAAAAGAGATGTCATGTTTGCAAGTAAATTCTCAAGCGGATTACAGTACTGTACCTGAAGTAAGCAAATTGGAAATAAGAAAAATGCAGGACATTAAAAATTTCAGCAAACAGATAATACTGCTTGGCATTGATACAACAAAAACACATCTTCAACCACAGAGGAAACATCACCAGGACGAATTTTCAAAAAGGTAACAGAAAATCCAGTGTCATGGAACGTCCGGCGATTGTACGACGTCATTTCCGTGGCGATGTTTTTTCCTGCCCATTAACAATTTCATGGAGGAGATTAATTTTTCAGAAGGCCTGTAAATACAGTACAGTATTGTAATTAACTTTGCAGAATGATAGGGTTAACCCATAACGCACGTCGAGCTATCATTGTGGCCAAGTCGTGTATGCAAATAAGTATAAAATGATGTCAACCCAAAGAATGAATCATGACCTTTCCTACAATGCAAAATGTCCTGGTAACTTATGAAAGCTTGCTTCTAATTGGAGAAATTAGAAATCTTGAAATTAGAAAAGAAATTAGAAAAGTGGAGAAATATGATGACAAAAAAGCATTTCGAGGATCATATTTTATATTCAGGGATTCACACAATTTTTGTGAGTGAGATTCTTCAATGAGTACCAGCAGAATTGGTTTGGTACTCACACAAAAATAAATATCAGCTTCGAGTATGCTCGTCTGCTTTCTCAATCGCCACTCCGATTTTTAATGTGCCACTCGGCTTTGTATGCATCTTACTCATTTGTAAGCGCTCTCTCAGAATGTTTGCTCCGGACGACACTCACAAACCACTCTTTTTTCGTTCTGGACCTTTTTTTAACCTTGCAAGTTACAAGTTATAATATAAAAAAAAATTCATATAATTTATAAACTCAATTCTGTATACTTAAATTTTGAAATCATAGTAAATCAGAATTATCACAGAAGAATCTTACCGACACTCAATGAGAAAACCTTCCATCAAAAGCGACTTTTGTGCTTCTATGCTTTGGAGCTTTCTCGTGGTAAGGGACTATTCTAAAGATTTATGATGGAAATAACTACGCTGAAGGACCTTCATGTCGTGAGCGCACATTCACAATCGCGGTTTCTCAAAATCGCAGCAATATTATAATGTCACTTGCAACTGAAACCATCGTTATATCATCGAACTAGTATTTCAACTCTCCCAATGACACCCCCCCTCCGGGTGTCACCTGGGGTGGACTGCCCCCCCCCCTGAATCCTTCTTAGTATGCCAGTGCACCCAAGGCTTGGGGAACATTTACAGTATGTGAAGTTTCCCCTCGATCTGTCCAGCCATTCTGGAGAAGAAGATTTTATAGGTTATAGGGCAAATCCAATATGGGTGCCAAACCATGAGACCTATGACATCATATGCGTGAACGTTTTGTTCCTCGTGTATAGGTAGTCATAAGTGTAAAGTTTTGCCTTAATTTGTTCAGCCATTTCAGAGAAGATTTTGAAGGTTAAAAAAAAGAAGAAAAAAACAAAACAATATGGCTGCCGTAGCACGTGAACAATGACGTCATCAATTAATTTTTTCTGTGGACCATTTTATCCCTCGATGACCCGCGAAAATTTTCACACTGATCAGATATAGCGTTCTTCATATGCAATTAAGACGTCATAACGAAGGGACCTGTAACATCATAAAACAAGGACAAATGTGTCCAAGAGCCGCGTCCTAAAGGCAATAACAACAACTTCCGATATTTCGTCACGTGCCTTGATGGAGCCAATAGCGAGACCCATCAGGGAAGCTCCTGTTCATGACGAGAAAATCGTGTATTTACGAAATTACAATACATTAAATCGAATAATTTTTAAATAATAAAGTGAACTTTTCGAAACTTTAAAGCAAATGTCCGAATATATTTAAAAGTTAATGATAGACGTTCTCAAAAGGCACCCTCAATGCAAGGATGTGTACAGGTGTTTTTGTATTTAAGGAGATCCGGATCCTGTATATAAAAGAGCCGAGTCCTGAAGGTTTTGTAAGAAGAAGAAGAAGAAGAAGAAGAAGAAGAAGAAGAAGAAGAAGAAGAAGAAGAAGAAGAAGAAGAACAACAACGCGGAGCTCTCTTAGAGCCAGCATTCGCTATGCGAGACGCAGCTAAAAATCGCACTTTTTCCTCATGAGGAGTACTTGCCGTGTGCCAAGTTTCAATATTTTTCTTGGTGCAGTTTCAGAGATAGAGGTCCAAAGTTTTTCATTTTTTTCAAAATGGCTGCCACACCAAATTACTTATGACGCCATAATTGTCAATAAAACGTTCTACATGAGTTGCCGCTCCTAGCATGAAAATTTTGTCTCAATCCAACAAGCGGTTGCGGAGAAAAACACAAAAGTTTGGTGCAGACAATCAAACAAACAGACCCAAATGCAATACCCTTTCCTCCGGCGAGGGTAAAAATGGTTCATAATAAGTCACATAACTTCCATTTTTCTGAAGAAAATGGTTGGTGATCAAAAGCATAACAATTACTGCATACATAACAAACTCATTTTGGATGTGGCCTTGTGGCTGCTGGTAGCATCATCGCTGGGAGTACAACTGTGTCGTTGATGCAGGGCCTCCAAGTAGGTTAGATCATGAATTTGGAATTTGTTCAATGTGCTGCGATCGCTCGTCTGCTCTTTGAAAGGACACTGTGCGATCTTTAATGCCCACGTCCCCATACTAACTCACGCTAGCATATCGGACACCCAGTTATAAACATCCATCCGACGGAGAGCACACACAATGATACCTCGCTTTCTTTATTTCCTCTGAGCTATCTTTAAAACCAACAACATTTTTTCTGATTCTTCAATTAATGAAGGACAAAACGAATACCTCTTAAATACTTCCACATCACAGACAGGTCCTGCACCCTCTTGTCTTGCACCCTCTGCCCTTTCCATGCTCTGTCACCCCAAAATTTCTAGAGGACGTATGTGGTCTACCAGTAACTAACTTCTGGTGAAGCTCCTGAAATCCGGAATCAGTATTCACCTCCACAGATTCGTTCCTCTTTTTCCCACCTGTGGAACCAACATCTTTAGTCTGATCAATCTCATTCTTCCCTCGATGATATCAAGACAGTTGTTCACCACTATCTCGGTCACCTCCCCCCACCCGCTCCCCTATCCATACCAATGATATTTTCTACCCTCCCAAGGCCACCTCTTCTTGGGTTTCTCCACACTCCTCACCATCCTCTTCAATTCTATTTTTCGTTCCATTTCTGTTTCTTCCCCAGGTTTCCCTTCCACTTCTGTGACATGGTTTGCACCTGTATCAAGGTTGTTCTCAATCCTTGTGTCCTGCTCTTACTCTCATTCTTCCTCATGCCCTTTATTTCTCCTAGTCGCTTCTATTTTGTCCTTCCACCCTGATGTTGGTGTGTTCACCGCCCCCCCCCCCCTTTCCTCGGTTGGTTCTGTGTTCCATCTCCTCCATGAGTCTCAACTCTGTATACAAAAAATCTCCTTTTCTGACAATCTAATATATGTGCACGTATTACCACGAGTCTTGAACCACGCAAGAGAAAATAAAAAGAGCTCACATCAGAGGATCAGGGTCCCTATAGCAATGTAACGACATTTAGGGCCACTTGTTTCACAGTGCAAAATACCTTGATGGTTCCTTAACAGTGATGGAAGTTTAAACATGAACTTGTTCATAGTTATAAGAAACATGAGGATGGTGAGATGATTGTAAAAGGGACAAAAATGGAACTAGGCAACTGCATCAACGAGGTCTTGCGTCACAGAGTGGTGAATGATTTCATCCATCGGTTGGTGGAAGTGGTTCGGCAAAATGGTAGTGACACTGAACATGTTGTTGAAGAAAAATAAATCTGCATAGAATATTGTTCGTATTTGTGGGACTTAAAAGATGCTTCAAAGACAGTCAACGTTTCAATCTCAATTGTAATTATGACGTCATTCTGTGAGCCACCCTATAATTGAGATAAACAGGTGAACTTACCAACAACTGTGCTATGCTGTCACACACCACTTCCCAATCCGTGAATGATTTAATAGTTGAAGTCTTCCAGCATCACAATAGATGCTTCTCATTGATTGGTAACGTTCGTTTGTTTTTGTGATCGAATGCCTGTTGCCAGAAAAGACATTTGAGTTGCGAAGGAGACATACGTCCAAGCTTTTGCTGTGAGCTTTAATGCACAATGTTTTGGCCAGGTGTGGGCTCTTTATATCACGGTGTGTCAAACCTACAGCAATGCAATTAAACACTCAAGCTTTCAATTCCATCTTTGGCAATGGCTCTATTATGTGGGCAGATATATTGTTCTTTTTTTCCCAAGCACATTGCAACCAGATAAACGCCTGATGTATGTGGTGTTGATAACCACCAAGCAAACCTTAGCCTCTGACTACACCGAATCATTCCTTAGTCTATTCTTGCCTTTTCTCACACGTCCCCAATATTTTACTCTCCTGCATTATCCTTCTCGCATCACACCTCATTGGAAGCTTGCAGAGTGGCACAAACACATCCAGATGTGCAAACACCTCCTCGCCCCTCTGGGCTGGCTCCCCTGCCTCACATCTTGCTCAGCTTGATGCCATGGAAACCAAGGCCTTTAATATTATTGGAATCTCCTGCAATGAAGCTGAGTCTATGGGCCGATCACTTCACCATTGCAGACAGGTCGCTGGTCTCTTTGTCTTATACTGCCTCCCTTCTGGTCTTGCACCCTCTGCTCTTTCCATGCTTGACCTCACCCCCCCCCCACTAGGTTTCTGCAGGGCATGGTCCACAATCAACCCCGTTCTGGTGAAACTACATAAATCCAGGATAACTCCTCACCTCCACTCATTTGTTTCTCTTTTTTTCCACCTGTGGAACCAACTTCCACATTCTCTTCAATCACGTTCTTTCCTCCAGGTCTTCAAGACAGCTGTTCACCACCATTGTCCTCATCCAAAACCATGATCTTTTCTACCCTCAACCCCACCACCCACCCTAATCTCTCCTCCTTCCAAATTTCCAGTTTTCCCTCCTGAGAGATCCCTTCTGTATCCATCTTGTCCACCCCATGCATCGTCTCCTGCCCCCCATTCCACCCCATACCCATTGTTTGTCTGCCTCCCTCTGCCTTGGCCTTCGGCTCTGCTGCTGGTGTTTCCCCCCATCCCCCCTCCCCACCTCCCTCTCTGCTGTTCCTTTTGTCCTGTTGTGTCCTGATCCATTCACTGTAATAGTACTACTATACCTCTTCCATGAGCCTTGATGATGTATTCAAAAAAAAACCGATGCAGGGAATATTACCTTTTAACCCTTTGAAACTTTTTTTTTCCAAGTATTGCTCAGAATGCCAAGGATTCTATCCAAATACATGTACTGACCATACGTCACTGATTCTTGGATGGTGATCGTCAAATATAATTAGCTCCATCACCTTAGGTGGGCGGAGGTTATGTTTTCATCCATGTTTGTCTGTGAGCAGAATGTCTCAAAAAGTTATGGATGGCTTCAGATGAACCTTGGTGGACAGGTTGGGTGTGTGACACGGATGAATTGATTCAATTATGGTGAAGATCCAAATCCGAGAAGTTTTTTTTAATTTGTAAGTGATTCTTCACCATCGAGATATGGCCAAAAACGATATACAGTGTATCACGATCCTTCAAAAAGTTGTGTACGGGTTATGACAAAACGGATTGGATTTTGGTTCAAGTCCGGATGGAGATCTAGCCTATCAATGAGATACAAAACGTAAACTGTTCAGCCTGGCGGAGGTATGCGCTCCACCGAGTGCATATGAGATTGCAGTTACAGCCTCAACAATCACATAGCTATTGGAGAGCTGTTTCCTGAGTCCTCAATTCCTGACTGACCGCCATTAACTAAATGGAATGTATAGATTTGTCTTGGACTATATCTGAAAAATAATACCCCATGTCCTGAAGCTCAACTGGATCAGGCGCAACGGTCACTCAAACCCTTAGACCCTGAATTTTTTTAATGCCCTGAACAAACTTTGGTACATCAATGGGTGAAGAAGGTTGTGGTCAAGTTTCATCAAAATTGTGTGTGGTTTCAGAAGAGACAGAAAAAACCTATTTTGTGAGTTCAATCCCTCCTCCCCCCCCCCCGCCCCCTCCAAGATACCTTCATGAGTGCAGATTTTAATGCGGTCGATACGCTTTGGTACACCATGGGTGATGCAGGTTGTGGTCAAGTTTCATTGAAATTGTGTGTGTACTTTTGGAGGAGAGAGCAAATAGCTATTTTTTGTGAAGGGGGGGGGGGTCAAAAAACACCCCGTAGTCCCCCTTAATTAGCCCACATTTTGTTTCAGTCAATAAACCTTGGTTAGGGATCAGATATGAAGCTTGTGGCCAAGTTTCATCAAAATTGGGTGTTTTGTTCAAGCGATAACGATTGAAATGTTTACAGACTATCTGACTCACTGACTGACTCACCGACTGACTCACCTATGGACTCTGCTCGATTGCATAAGCTCACCTGAATAAAGTCCAGGTGAGCTAAAAAAACGCAAATGGTTAACACCTGAAGCCACTTCGTCGACAGTCACCTTTGACAGCCAGCTTTTTTAAAAAAATTTTTTGCTGACTGTTGGTGGCTTGATGTGTTAAGATGACTTACATTACCAACAGGCCTGAGGTCCTTTACAATGCCAAAACAGGAAAAGTGGAAATAAAGTGGTTACAGTACGGCAGAATAAATAATAATTGGTGTTCACCTTGTTGGAGTTTTGAGCTGCCTGCAGATATTTGAGCACATAAAAGGTTCAAAGTCCATGGAAAAGCTGACAAATGAAAAACTATATTTATGGTCAATACACGTTCAGCTTGGGTGCTTGCATCTACTCTTTGCAGTTCAAGATCAAAAGGCATATTTTGAAAAAGGGTCAACGTTGAGACAAACACCATGGATAAATTCGACTTCCATAACTCAGGGAAGGACCATCCACACCTTCGCTCATCCTCAGTAGCACCTAACTTGTAATTCTAACAAGATGGCCTGGAGGTACAGTATGTGCGCTCGCCTATAAGCTATTTGGGTTCGAATTTCGACTCAGCTATAAACTGTCATCCCGGTGTTTCACAAGCAGGGTAAGTCTGGTGTTGGCTTAACACCTAAGGTGGCTTAAGATCTTTTCAATCCCCTGTCAGTCGTTGGATTAACACCAGGTGGGTTGACTCAGCCTGTTATCCTTCTGAGGTTGGCAAAATGAGTACCAGTGTACTGGTAATCGGGGCATTGCATCAGTGGCACAGCCACACCCTCAGCCAATGACGTCACCCACAGCCTTGTGCTGCAAAAGGAGGAGGACAGGCAGGGTGATTCATCAATGTGTGTTAAAATGGGCATCCCATCTGCAGGCATGAGTTGGTGAACGTTAAAGATAACATGATGTCCTTCGTGAAGAGGAGGCGAGCTATCGCCAGCACCCTGAACAAATTACAAATTCCTGCTTTTACCTACAGAGGGCACTTCCTCAGTGGCACAACCACAGCCTCAGCCATTTATGCTACACCACAGCCTTGTGCTGCATGCGAAAGAAGATGACCTAACTTGTATATGAAATATGGCATGTACAATCAAATGTAAGCAATAAGGAAGAGAGAAAATCAAATGAAAGGTTAATAAAAAAAACCCAATGCATCAATCGCTACACGAGGCTTTGGTGATGAAGAGTTGCAAAGATGACAGTTTGGAAGAAGTTCTCGAGAGTCGAGGACACATGTGTTACACGAGAGATAATGCGCAGAACAGACATTGTACACCTCAAAATATTTCAAAAAGCAGAATGCCTGAAACGAACAAGGCAAGGTGAAAACCAAAGGAGAGTTAGAAAAATGAAAACACTTTGAACTAGTCTGACTTTGAAAAAAACCTCTCCACATCATCATGATGTTGAGAGTTTTTTTTATTTCTTACCTTCGCAGCTCTCATCGACTCTGATGAACCAAATGATTTTCGTAAAGGTAAAGTGAGTGTGCAATCCTTACATAATGCCGTCAAAAGCTTTTTTTATATGCAACATGCGCTTGGATGCAGAGAAGGAGTTGGGCAAAGAAAAGCGTTCAGCTCTCGATAAGAGCACTGATGTAAGGGCCGTTGCTGTTACATCGGAGGAAATGCATTTGGCAAATGGCCACTTCGGTTGGTCCACAATTTCCAAAGAAAGACACATCAATGCATTTTGGGTTTCCTTTCACAGCATCTTTTAGGCACACTATCTTAGGTCGCAAAACCTACATGGTGAAAGCATTGGAAAAAATGTCAACCACAGATGGCCTAATATGGACAGAATAAAAGGATGGACATATTATTAGACATCAATAACCCTTCTCTCACCTCCCCCCCTCCCAGCCCCCACCACCAACCAAATTGCAACAAGGAGCAGAAAAATGGATCCTGCAGAGAAGTTGCAGGTGTTAGAAACTGGTGTGACAGCGATTATCAGGCATCTGGCCTAATGCATGTGCACGAGAAGACAACTCACAACATCAATAGCTGGAGCAGCGGGACAGTTCTCAAGTAGAAAGGCGATTTTTCATGCACCTTCACACCTGTCATTTCTTCCTTTTTTGCAGCACCACCTGGGTAGCAGTTGATGCAAGAAACAATTCTATAGCGGAGGATGTTTTGTGTAGAAGTTTTCCTGGTCACCAAGTACATATTCCTGAATAGTGACAAAGTTTAGAGACAAGAAATGTCAGGTGCATTCCTTGACAATTTTATTTGGTGATCTTTCTCATAGTTTGGTTTGACATGCTCGAAGCTTTGATTCTGCAAAAAAGAATGTCCTGCATTCTTGTCTCATCCAACACCATATATCTTTGAGTAAAACACCAATGGAAGGACCAAACGTCTTTTGAAGCAATTCAAAAGTTGTCCGAGTACAATGTACAATTCCACAATGGTGGACAATTTTGCCCATTGACCTGGACAGCCTTCACTTCACCATGTTCTGACATGCATCCCATGCTTTCTTTTTTGCCCGAGTTAAAAGCATTGTTTTTCATGATCGATTTCTGTGACTTTTTGTCAGCTGTCCTGCACTGTAATGACATCGCCTGACAGAGAGACACAGACAGGAAACTGCTGCTACTTTAATGTAGAGATGATCAACACATGGCATGAAGGTGCAAGAGCAGTGTCAGTTTGGTTCCACCCACTGGGGCATGATCAAAAGGTCAAATAGCGAAAAATGCAATTACGGGCACATTCTTAAACATTTCAAAATGAAAATTGGTATATGCAATCAACATTGGGAGACACATGAAATATGTAATGATTTTGTTGGAATTGTCCTCTAGTTCATGCGGCAGGGTGTGGGGACTTGTGGTCACAGGGGTCAAAACGTGGAAAAAAACAAATTTAACTCAAAATTTGATATTGGGTCATTCCTGTTGGAACTTTTTTGCCATCTTTCAACTTTGCTTTTTGTGGAAAGTGTGGGGATTTCGGATGGCATGCTCTCGACTTCGCCCTAGTCTTCATTTCATTTGGTGAAGGAGGAAAGTAGGGGTAAAAGATGGGTGGTGGCAGAAGTGAGACAATGGATCAATAAAAAATTAATTTTGACAATCAAAAAGATTAAATATATTCATAATAGTGTTACACTATGGACTGGAAGAACACACTTGCCAACCGACAACACGCAATGATGCTTTCGAGATAATTGCAAGAACGAGCTTGAACTGGATGTCTGAAATGCAGAAACGCTGTGCTAATCGAGAACAGTATGTTTTGGACTTTCAATGCAATGCGCTCTCAACATGATAAATGCTTGAGTTTAACGCAGCAAATGCACTGAGATAAAACAAGGAGAGTCACCATTGCTCAATAAACTTTCTAAAGAGTCAAATGTCTGCTTGCAGTGAATAATTCAACGGGTGTTTCAGGAGGAAACGTTTTGGCCTAAGCCACAGTAACGGAACCTGTTCCCCCCATTCTGCTTGGTTTCTCCATTGTTTCTACTCTGTACTGTCAAAACAATAATTGCAGGTGGCACGTGCAGGAAATGAGTTTCCACGAACACTAATGATCGATTCCCGTTAGGTCAACATGCAGGGAGTCTCTAACTTTATATGGTGCTGAACTTGAATGCTGACAAGGAAGAGGATGGGTGTGCCTGGAAACCATCAAAATATGGAAATAATAATGGAAGGATGTTAATTTAAAAAATTTCCAAAGAGTTAAAATGTCATCAACAATGACATTATTGTAATGAGTGACAAGCAGTAACAAAAACATCCATTCTGACATTTCAGGTGTTGCACCTAATGCTCACTGCAATCAGATCCGAATAAAACTGCAATCTGGTGCATTGCCAGCAAGAAACGGTGCATCAAGGAGTTCACCATTCTTCAGAGGGAACACTAAACAAACTGTAATCCACTTGCATTAAATTACATAATTGGACCAATACTACAAGGGCATTGAAAAAGTCTGGCGAACGACCAACAGATACTTTTAAAAGTCCAAGACACATCAGAAAGTATAATGCCACATATGATATCATGTGTATATATATATATATATATATATATATATATATATATATATATATATATATATATATCCATAAAAATACATTATATATATATATATATATATATATATATATATATATATATATATATATATATATATATATATATATATATATATATATATATATATATATATATATATATATATATATATATATATATATATATATATATATATATATATATATCTATAAAAATAAATATTTATATATATCCATAAAAATAAAAAATATTTATATATATATCCATAAAAAACACATATATATATATATATATATATATATATATATATATATATATATATATATATATCTATAAAAATAAATATTTATATATATATATCCATAAAAATTCATATATATATATATATATATATATATCCATAAAAATACATATTTATATATATATATATATATATATATATATATATATATATCCATAAAAACATATATATATATATATATATATATATATATATATATATATATATATATAAATATTTATATATATATATCCATAAAAATACATATATATATATATATATATATATATATATATATATATATATCCATAAAAATACATATTTTCTTCCAACGTACATCAATTTAAATATCTTTGTCGATTGTGAGTTTCTCGTTTGCTTTAAGTTATTGAATGCCGCTGAAAAGTGGAAAGTACACCAATAATAAAAAATAAACCTTTCCCAAGTAGCATCTTGTTTCCTCCCCCCACGACAATGCAAAGCAGCACATGCCTTATGCGAGTGTGCAGCCGGTATCGATACTCAATTGTACTCAAAATCCCAAGAGGTAAATGACTGACTGAACTTCAACATGGGATGATTTTAGAATGCCATAGGTTTGGCACACTTCTGTTATGTTGAGTCTCCCCAAATCAACTGCTGGGTAATGTCTTCAGTAAATGGAAGACAATATGTTGTGACAATGTTATAAAGAGGATAGGCCTGCAGGCCAAAATCATTCACCGATGGGGAGAATTTAACAGAGAAGCTTAAAAAAACAATGGAATGGCACAGCATTATGTCTGATATATCTCTTACGATTAGGGTTAGAGTGAATATATTGGTTACACAAAGGGATTCCTGCTATTCAGCACACAGCTGTAGTGCTGACATGAGTTCGGCTGTAAGGAAAATTACTCGACCTTCTGCTCTCTGATTGATCGGAATGGGCAGGTTTCTAAAGCTTGAGTTGAAACCTCTTTCAAAACTAAGGTGATTACTGGGACCCATCACTCTGTTAGCATCACACTGACTGACTAGGGTTAGACTATTGAAGAGGAGAAAAAAAGAGAGAGGGGGGGGAGAGAAAATTGCTTGAAATACCTTTCTTTAAGCACTTTGCTCTTCAGCAGCTATTCCTCTTAATTCAGCCGAGGCTGAGCGAAGCAAGGTTGAGGTAGTTTATTCCTGGTACGTGAAACATCCTGCAACTCATGGCTGCAGAAAATGGAGTTTTTGGAACGTCGGCTCGGCTGCATTTTCATTTTCCATCCAATCATCATATAACTGTGTATGACGTTTCTTATTTAGTCAACTTTAACCATTGCACATGTTTCTTATTTAGTCAACTTGGTTGTGGGATGGTTTTGAAGCCCATAAAATACAAGTTGATGAGTCTTCCCTTCGTGTTGGGAAAGGAGGTGCACAGAACACACTGCAAAAGCACATCTACATTTGTCACTGGAGATGGTTCGAGCCCAAATTTACTGAGCCTGAACCAAAATAAAACGGGAAAAGGCAGGAATCTCAAATCAATTTCCTGCAATTTTCTAGGAATTCCCAGGAAACAATTTACCAGGAAGGAACCAGAGCTTGGGTACTATTGTTGTGGTGCCGGGTTCAGTGGTGAGGACGACCACTAGATGGAGCTTCCCCCCCCCCCTGTGGGTCGAGGGAACCGCTCTGAGGTAACTCGCCTCCGGATTGGACGAGGGGTTGTTGGGCGATCAGTGGCCTCCTCTTATTGGTCGGGCCGAACACTCCATCTGGCTAAGGCGGAGTCGGCCCTGAGGTGATGAGCCTCCTGATTGGTTTGGTGGGGGAAAATTGTGGCCATCCGTGATTGGAGGAGGTCCCGTGGGAGGGGACAATGACCACCCTCCCCCCACCCCCCCCCGTACGTGTCTGAGAACCCAAACGGAACAACCAGGGGAGCACCCTATTCTCCAACCACCCTTGTCGCGGGGAGGGGCGATCCCGGGTCGGCTGTTGGGCCGGCCGCTGACGATTGGACAAGCTCACGGTGGGCGGAGGGAACCTCACCCCTGTGCGTGACACGTTGCACGTGGGTGATGGATGGCGATGGTGCGAGAACGAAGGATGGATTTGTTGGCATTGGGTATTGCAAAAATCTAACTAGAAAATAACTCGCAGCGCACACATGTAATTCGCTTTCGACATCGGGAGGAATCTAACTATACACATACTTATTGAAATAACTAAGCTGAGGGACTGCTGTCTGTTTGTGTGCAAATGGCTTCCAGATTTGAAACACTATTTGTTTGAAAGCTTTTCTCAGCTAAATTTTGAGAAAATTAAGCTTGCCCTATCTCTAATCTCGATCACACATGGTGTGTCAGCGGTGTGGCACAATTTCTGCCGGTGTGGTGCAATAGACAACATAGAAGATAATGAGCATGTAAATATTATAATGAACTTTGTGTTGACCGAAACTTTCAATGGAGTCCTTTTACATCATATTTGCACAAGGGCCTCAGCCGACATTCCACAACATGGTCGAGGATGGTTGTGGACACCTTTTTCTAGTTCAAGTAATAAAAAAAACTTTTTTTTAATGTGAAAGGATTTAGGGATGGTACGCCAAAAGTATGTAAACAAGGAAGGGATTGTCGCAAGAAAATTATCAGGTGAAACCATCGCTACATCTTTCTTTGAATAATGGTTGTTGCCTGAAAATGAAACAATACACATTTTGATTTGGGTTCACAATCCGCACAAACAACTGACTCCAGTGTGTGTGTGTGTGTGTGTGTGTGTGTGTGTGTGTGTGTGTGTGTGTGTGTGTGTGTGTGTGTGTGTGTGTGTGTGTGTGTGTGTGTGTGTGTGTGTGTGTGTGTGTGTGTGTGTGTGTGTGTGTGTGTTGGTTGTTATCTCCACCTGCGGGTTTTGAAAGTGGAATAGAGTCCTCCCAGGTCTTGAAGTATCCACTTCTGTTTCAGTAAGGGATCATGATTCATGGACCAAACTATGAAGTTTTCTTCCTCGTAAAGTGTTGTGCCGAGGGCTCTCTTTCGGATCTCCTCTTTAGGATCATCACTGAGTCCCAGACAGCTTCTAAGTGTAGTTCTTTTGTGGTAATATTCCAAGGGATGCTTTTTAGTCTCTCCAAAAGGTTATTATTATTAATCATTCTCGTTGCTCCAATTATCACTGGTGCAATTTCAGCATTCTTCAGTTTCCAGGCTCTTTTCACTTCATTTTTGAAATCTTGGTATTTGGTCATTTTTTTGATTTCTGCATTGTTTCGGTCAAAATCATTGGGTACTGACACCTGAATTAACAATGCCGTCTTTTCTTTTTTTACCTAAGTACGATATCTGGTCACAATGCTTTGTTTTCTATGTTCAGTGTTCACACTCGATGGGATTATTCGGTCGTACGTGAGGATAACTTCCTTTCTTTTTCAATGACTGCTTTTGGTTCACGTTTCCACGAATTTTCTGGAACAGGGATATCAAAGTTTTTCAGATGTGCCAGCAGATCACTCTACAAATTATGTTGTGCCTTTGTGTATACCACTGTTCTGGCATGAATTTTTATTACACCTCGATAAGAGGTGGCTCGTGTTTTCTGTTTCTACCTTGCAGAATCTATACTTGTCTGATTAATTCAGTCCTACCATCTTCATAAAGCCATTTGTCGTGTCCCTGGTCTTGGGCATTTATTATGTTTCGTTCTCCATCCCAGTTGACCTATTCTGAGCTATTCCAAAGAGCCTTGTTTGTCGATGCCCAGTCTGTCCAATTATTTTTTCTGCTCTTTTGTCATTCTCACATTTGTCGGTGTAAATCTATTGATGTTTTCATTATATTTTTCTTTTGTCTTTTTTTTTTTAACAATCGTTGGGGCTGTATTCCTTAGCGATTCAGTTTCATGTGTGAAGCACATTTCCTGTGCACATGGATACAGGGATGGTGTTTGGAATTTTTTTGCTCGCTGGGTTAAGGATACATTTTCTGGTTTGCTGTCTTCATGTTTGCATACAAATTGGATTTGGACTTTTCCTGTCACATTTATCGTTCTTTTATTTGTTGGCTTCGTATTTGATGTCTTATTATTATATTTGCTGTGTTCGTGTTTTATTTGCTGTCTTCATTTCTTCTGATTTCGTGTTTCCATACAAATTGGATTTGGACTTTTGCTCTCACTTTGAATGTAGAGGTATATCCGTGTCCTTACTATCCCTGGAAGATCCCTTGATGAATGTGTGTGTGTGTGTGTGTGTGTGTGTGTGTGTGTGTGTGTTTTTACAGTTCGATGCTTTATTGGTCAAATTCATACATGGAAACAATCAACATACACTATCATTGCTTATGGATACAAGGATGGACAAGCAACACCTATTATTCAAAGAAAGATGTAGGGATGGTTTCACATCATAATTTTCTTGTGACAATCCCTACCTTATTTACAGACTGTTTGGTATCGCATCCCTCAATTTGCATTTTTTTTAATGTTTGGTTTTTATTACTCGTTTCTGTGTTTTAAAAAAAAATATTTAGATGGTGGAGAATTTTATTTTGACTGCACGATTAAATATCTTGTCAATGATGTGTGAAAATACTGCATTAAAGTCATACTATTATATCATTGGCTGCAATAATATTCCACCATTAATCACACTCATGCAGGTGTGATTGTCCCTCAGCCAATAAGGGACTTTCAAAATGATGTAATCTGCCTTAAAATGCTCGGTGCGCATACACAGAAATCCAGGAAGCTGAAGAGTTTGGGACAAAATGAAATGTAGTATGTGTCCGGAATAAGGATTTTCACTTGAAGTGGCTCACTAAGCTTCTAAATGAAGCTGAAAATACTTGGAAAAGTAACTGAGAGAAAGGCTGTGCTTCTGCACAACGAAAGACTTAAATAACTTTCTCAGCTCGCTGAACGGGCACCTGCTCATTCTGCAAGCTACGGACCACATGAACCAGTGTAAGGCCTGAGAGGAGGGACGTTTACAAAACAAACCCTCTGGCGGATCGCCACCAGTGAATGGACTATGTATATGGATTTGGTTCTTTCAAACACCGATGAGAAGGACATATCTGGGGCTTTTGCATGTACAGGGTAAGTTTAAAATAATATTTACTAATAATCATTTTGGGAGGGGGAGAGGGGACTACGGGAGCTGTGAGGGGTGTTCTAAATATTGTCACGGGGTGGCCAGCCCAGGTTAAAACCCCGACTCAATTTGTGGTGCCGGGTGGTTAACATCGACAGCTCCCGGATGGCTGAGCAGTTCCTTAGTAAGAGAAGGCGGACACGTTGATCCTCGGAGATTTTAACACGTGCTCGAAGGGCATCACAGAGGGCAATGGTGGACGGGTGGAGGAGCACAGGGAATTAAACGGCTGCACAGGGGGGTTATCCTCGAACCCACTACATTTACACGACTACAGTTTCTTTAAAATGAACACATTTAATGAACATAAAACAAATATTTACAAAACATGATAATTCAAAAGGAAATAAAAATATTAATAAAGTAAATAGATCCCACAGTCGAGGCCTCACACAAAGACTCAAATACGGACAACAGGGAAACAAAATAAAAAGAAAAACCCTCCTTCAAAACTATTGCTTTACTTAGTTTGGCCCAGAGTTGATCCTTGTGGAACTAGAATCGAGACGCTTCTCTCATAGCAGGGCAGATGTACACTAGGCAATCTGCGAGCGTCACCCCACATAAAGGCTCAAAGCCCCAGTGTAACGGCTCATGACATTCACGAGGCTCGGGGTCTGTTTACAAACTTACTGAGTCCGATACCTCTCAAAATGTAACAGCCTTCCTCTTTCCAAAAGTGCGCAAGCCAACTCTAATTCTCTTCAAAAGCATCATCTGCCTCGTGGGTTGCTCATACTGTCCTCATGTGTGCGCTCTGCCGATCTCTCATCCTATGCAGTCGGAAGCCTTCCACAAAGCGCAACCTGCCTCCTGTGTCCTCCCTTTTTCTCTTAGGATCTGCCACCTCCCCTATACGCTCCTTCTTTCTCTTAAGATCTGCCCCCGGGCATGGCCTGCTCTCACCAAACCCGGGAAGGTGGGTCTTCTCCTGCTCGGCTGGCTTCTGACGTCATGCCATCAATCGTCCTTTGGGGGCGTGACTGCTTGTTGTCAACCTTTGAAGGCGGGGCTTTCTACCGTTTTGTTGTGGTTTTAGGGACATGTTCACCACCTTTATTACCTGGCTTGAAATATAAAAACATAGGGAAAAAATCACAGAGGGCAATCACATTTTCGGGAACTTACTTTTACTCCCTAAGCTAATTAACACCGCACCACCCGTGTGTGGTGACACGGAACACTTAAGCTCACAGATTCCCAACTTACTGCATCGAGATGCTTTCAACTCGTCCATGGACCAAGCAACTCTACACAATGCTAAATTCCCTATTAAATTCCTCCAACTACCTCCACAACCATAACAATATATTGTTTGTTTGGTCCCGAGATCACAAGAGAAATTACACTATATTTTTGCATCTGGTGTATGAATGTATGTGAGTGTTATATCCACGGCCCCGATGCTAGAATGCACGAACAGTAAGTAGTATGACTACAACACCTCTCAATCAAGGACATTCCTCATATTCCTATATTCTCTTGAGTCCAATTTACACATTCAGGAACACAATTATAGTTAACCAATTTTAAATTGCACCTCTTTCGTTGAAATGCTGAAAATTATATTTAAAAGACGATTTAAATTGCACATTTTCACGCTACAATTGACAGGTTAAAATAACTGATGAACAGAACTGAATCAGTGTAAACACACACACACACACACACACACACACACACACACACACACACACACACACACACACACACACACACACACACACACACACACACACACACACACACACACACACACACACACACAGCGCATGCACAAAAAGCCTCATTTCGCATTAATACGTCATTTTGAAAGTAGTGTATTGCGTCGCCGTGAGTTTGCCCCCACCAGCTCATTGAAAGGCATTGTCCCATCCACCAATCTTGGCCCTTCATTGCTCTATGCATGGGGATGCACAAATGCTAACCGTTACTTTGTGGAATCCTTTCAAGTTATGAAAAATTTGAGTAGTCATGTAAAATGCAGTAAATTTGTATCTAAACCAAGTACTGAACTTCCCATTCTTGAGTTAGACTGTCTGAAAAGAATGATAAAAATTAGGATCGCCTGTCCTGAAGCTCATCTGGATCAACAGCAACAGGTACTGTTTTGGGTCTGTCAGTTTTGTAGCTCAGAAATGCTGTCAAATAATTTCATGAATATTGTTAAAAGTGAAATCCTCCGCCGATGACTGTTCGGTACTTTATAGATTTATAAGTTGACATCTTGGTAGATTTTTTTAAATGATTTGTTGTGTTATTAGTTGAACTTATATGGAATGTCCATGTCATCCCCACATACATGTAGTGGACAAAAATAATAATGAATTGTCCCAAGTGGGACAGACAGTCATCTCCCAGTGGAGGGTGGTCGTAGTCAGGCTGCATTAGGTGATAAAGAGGGTATTAAGGGGACTTAAAGGGTCTTTGGATTATGTAGGGTCTGCAGAGTCTTCGGGGTCTCAAGCATTTTATGGGGTTTAAGGGTCTTAATGATCTTAGGGGTCTTCGGGTTCTTAGTGTTATGAAGGGTCTAAAGGTTCTTCGGAGCCTTTCAGGGCGTTTAATGGTCTTAGGGTTTGAAAGGGTGTTGAAGGGTATTAGTGTTCTAAAGGGTCTAAAGGGTCTTAGGGGGTCTAAAGGGATCCAAAGTATTGAAAGAAGGACTAAAAGGGACAAGAAGGGATTGTCCCCCCACTGTCTCCCACTTGGGGCTGTTGAGCTCCCTGGGATGTTGCCACATGTGCATGCACATGTCCATTCACTGAGAACATGGTGAAGGATGACTTATCAGACCATACCACATTCCTCCATTGCTTGGCAGTCCATTGCCAATGCTCTTCGGACCACTGGACCTGCAAACGGGTGTTGCCAGGTGTTATGGTATCAACCCGCCCTGAAATGTGCACAGCAACCCGGCTATGGTATCCGCCCTGAAATGTGAACAACTAAACCTTCAAGTTGGTGTGCAATTTTTAGTATTTTGAATCGAAAAGTATTGAAAACTATGAGGTGAAGAAATAACTTTACTTATAGTGAACAGAGGTTATGTTAAATTAGTGTTTGTCTGTTTGTCTGTGAGCAGGATATCCAAAAAGTTATCGACGGAATCGGACGAAACTTGGTGGGCAGGTCGGATGTGTGACAAGGACAAATTCCTTACATTTTGGTGAAAATCCAGATCCAGATTCAGATACCAGAATTTTAAAGTGATTTTTCACCATTGAGAGATTGGGCTAAAAACAATATATCGCAGTATATTTCAAAAAGTTATAGACAAATTCAAACAAAAAAACTTGGTGGGTGAGCTTGTTCGATGATACGAACAAGCTGATTCGATTTTGGTTATGGTACAGATGCAGATCCTGCCTATCAGTGGGCTACAAAATGTAAACTGTTCAGCCTTGTGGACATCTGCGCTCTACCGAGTGTCGTTCTAGTTGAAAGCTGTTTTGAGACATCTACAAATAGCACAGAGATGAAATGTTGTTTATTTGTTCATTATCCTGTTCAATTTTACTTTTTACTATTTATTTATAGCCAATATATAAGCATTGCTCTGTATTACATCATAGGTGTGGAATTATTTATTTGTCATGCTCTTGAATGGTCAGTTGCTCATTTTGAAGATCTGCTGCTGTGTAAGTCAGTAGCTCATGAGAACAAACTGGGTTACGTTCACTTATTAAACAATGAAACGTGTAATTTGCAGCAATTCATTAATGGTGAGAATGGCTGACAAACATAAAGGCAAATTTTGTAATGATATAAATCAACTCGAGCCTGGTGTTGACTTAGTGGCTAGGGTGGCTGTCTGAGGATCCTCGGATCCTGAGTTCGAGTGCCGTTGGCTGCTGAATGAACACCAGGTGCAGTTGACTCAGCCTGCCATCTTTCTGAAGTCGGTGAAATGCGTACCAGCGTACTGGTAGAGGGGCACAGGATCAGCAGCACAGTTGCACTTCCAAGAAATGATAGCTACCCAGCAGCCAAGCTACCACATGCAAGAACAGGACAGTTCAACTCTGTTGAAGTCCCTGGCTTCCTTTCAGTTAGATAATTTTTGATTAGTGAGTTTTTGTGATTAGTTTTGATTTGATTTGATATTTGATTAGTGAGTTTAGTGCTTCTGCAGTTTCATGGCTTTCTTTGTAGATTTACTGTGAGATATAGAAGGAGAATTAGAGATAGTCCTGTTTCTGGGTTTGATTCCTGAAAGAATACAAATCGATTATAAACTCTTCAGGTGCTTTCATCACCAACAAGCTGTGTCACGTGGTATTCCTTCTTATGCAGGCTGTCCTGTTTAAAATGTAGAAGAATCTTTAGAATTCCACAGAACATGGATCTCACAAAATTCTCAAAAATTTGAGGCTACCGTGAGTCTTGTAACATGGTCAAATTCCAAATTCCTACTCATGGGTTCTCTCACCATTGACTGCTCTCACTGACTTGAAAGGTGTGCAGAAGGCAGTCTGAATAACAAGGTTACTAAACTTGGAGCTACAAATATCGCAACACTGAAACATTGAAGTTCGTTTTAGCAAACTGACCAAAAATTCCCCAGGAAGAGGAATGAACACAATTAGCATCAAAGACGACAAGGGCAATCAGTAGAGCACATACTTAGATCCAGATCCAGATCCGGATTCGGATGTTCACCCAAATCTAAACATTTCTTCCTCGTCACATACTCAAGCTCTCCTGCAAATTTCATCCAAATCCGTCGACAAATTTTTGAGATATTTTGTTAACAAACAGACAGACAGACAGACAGGAGTGAAAACATAACCTCCATCCACCTTTGGTGGTGAAGGCAATAATATTGCAAATGTATTTATGTTTAACATGTTCACTTGCACTCTTCCTTCCAGGGCCACAACGGAGTGATGCACTATCATCACGTCACAACCTCTCCCGACCCCACTCAATATTTTCTACTACCATTAACCACATGTAGATAAAGCCTCTTCGTTGAAGGTGACTACGTTTTCAACCATCTTCTCTTTTCCTGTTTCTTAATTCCCATTTTTGTTCCATCCTACTATTTCTCCACTGCCCCACTGCTCAGTGATGTCGTTTACCCTCTAGCATCTTGCTCTCCCATGAGCTTACATTTTGTTTAAAAAAACAAACCCCATACTTCACCTTCAGAAGTGAAACACCACATCAATATCATCATATGATAGCATATGCAATTTCAATGTGTCTATGAATGTTTTTCATTGAATTCATAAAATGAATAGTCAAGATATCAGATCTTTAACAATCGTAACATCAATCATATTTTCAGAAAGCATAGACAAATGCTTCATAATATCCCATGTCAATGTTATCTTTGGAATCCCTCATATATATATATATATATATATATATATATATATATATATATATATATATATATATATATATATATGTATATATATATATATATATATTGACAATTATGAATGCCAATGAGACCACATGCACTTTTTCACTAAAGGACGTCAGCTTAATGAATATCCAAGCATTCCTTTTGCACAGTTTGATTTCTGCTTCCGATGATGTATTCTGTGACGCCCATAAACAAAGTAGTACGTGCGAATGCTCAGAGGTCCCAGCACTCAAAATCCCGACACATTTTACAAAATTCAATTGAACTACTCGTGTTGCATTTCCGAGTCCAGCAAGCTTCCAACAACCACTTTGTCAATTAACTGAACAATGTGTGTTGCTGTATCAGGTGATTACATAGCTGGTGTGTAATATTTGCTTTCCAAAGTAATTTTCCTGGTAAATTTAAAGGATTGCCATTTTTACTTAAATAAGAGGCAATGATCAGGAAATAAATTTGATTTTAACCTTGATAGAAGACGAGTCTTTTACCGAAACAAATTTTTAGTCAACAATCTCCCCAGTGTACTCACATATGATGTAATAGTCGTGTTTATCACGGAACTCCAGGCCCACAACGCTGGGACTGAACTCCTGGAACTTGAGTGTATACTTCACATGTTGTGATGGGCGGTTACACGTCAGTAGAGCACTCGTTGCCGTGCCAGCATCACAGCGAAGAGCGGCTTCTCGGCTCACGAGGAAAAGCCGGTAATACTCCCCGGGAACATCGGCATCCCCTAAAGGTGGAATGCTGGCAGAATGGGTGGCTGTCCATGCTCGGGAGGAATTGGTGGCCAAACCTGGAGCGTGGCCAAACTTTACAAAGCTCCTAACCGTCGGAGGAATGGTCGGAGGAAACGTGGGAATCTGTGGACACACAATGTCCAGCTTGTCGCCCAGGCGAGGATATACGACGATACCTCCTTTGGATGACGCAAAGCTTTAGGGAGCAGTGATGGAGAGAGGATGGGGAAAGAATAAAGAGAGAGTGAGAGAGAGGGGATGCAGAAAAACAATGTTAGCACTGCTTGACTTTGTTAAATTGATTGATTTCTTGTTTTGTCAGAAAAAAACGAATTATGCAAGCATCCTAAATGCCAAAGCAGGACATCAGATCATTTGATTGAAAAGAGAACTCTTTTTGACAATCGTTGAAATCATGATGGTTAAGTGATGTGATTTAATCACAACACTTAAACCAAGCTCTTGCCCTCATTATTGGAGAATCATTAAACCCATATTTCAGAGCTCAAGATATTATGAAACTACAAAACAATTCCATTCCATAGTAATGACACGTGAAAGCAGCTAAAGCAAAATATAATTTTTCTGGTCGCTTGTCAGCAGAGAAAATCTTTAAAAACAGGTCATTCATACCTACGTGAGCTTTCATTTACTCAAACGCAAGTTTCGACGAGGCTATTATGCGCCATGTCATAATTCAAATACAGCTGAAGATTACAGAACACATTTTTCTCTTTAATAAATCTTAAAGGTTTCACAAGTCACTGCAATAAAAACAATGGCATATTGAGAAGCAATTTGTTATTTATCGGAGAAAGTTTCAAGTTTTTTTTTCTTCCTCTGTAATTACTATATATTGCGTACCACTTCACACCACGACCCAGGCACTTAGTATTATAAGCTTTGACCAAGAAGTTCTATCAGTTAACTGAAACATTAAATGTTGTATTATGCAGAAAAATATTACCCGGTCGAGCAATATAATCGAACCCATTCTGACAAATTACAATACAGGGTCAATCAAATTCCCTGAATAAATGTTTTTCCTCAATCTAAAAGTGAAGTTCACAAAGCTGGAGTGTGGAAATTTATAAGAATCAATTATTGAAAATTGTTTTTCTATAAGCCCTTTTTGTTGGACTAGAAAGATACTTTAGAAAAGGTACCTCTGGCAGGAAAGGTGGAGCTATATCACTCCTCCCCTCTCCCCATAGGTACAGGCCATACAGTCTAGCATATATGTGCTGAACATCCACAGAGGGTGACACTCGAGTTGAATGCATATTGGGAAATTTCAAATGATTAATGCACTGAACTAAAGGAAGGAGGAGAATATTATAATATTGTTGCGGACCCGGGGTCGGGGGCGAAGACCACGAGTGGTGAAATACCTTAGGTTCCCACCAGACTCACCGGAATCACAGGCCGTCACACACGAATAACTTTGTGACATGGCGGTCGTTAATCGACCGTGAATGTCAATAACTCGACCATGTGACTTCGGGTCCTCCGTCTCATAACGTTCACCTAAAGGTCACGTGATCTAATTACCGGGGAACACAACCTCGGGACGCACTTGCTTAAACCGGATCACCTTCTCAGATCAGATGCAGCTGAGCGGAACTGCCAAGCACGTACCGGCTCGGAAACAGCTCGTTAGGGAATAAGGTCCCGGCTAAACTAGGGTGTGGGTCATGCTGGACCAATGAAAGAAAACACGAAAACGAGCTGGGAACATTTCTATAGAACGCATTTATTTACAACCAAGCGAGGAAAAGTATGTGGCACAGTGAATGGGGTGTTATTTTATGAACATCAGGAGATAGCAAGGAATTTGTGGGGTGCTGCAAAAGACAACAACTTACAAAAGTAGACACAGAGCAGGATTATCGCGACTATCTTCGGCAATTTTACTTAATCTAAGACAGGCACTATCACACACACACATACACACACACACACACACACACACACACACACACACACACACACACACACACACAGAAAGTTATATAGCCAAGAAAAAGAGAGAAAGTTGAGGATGAGCGCCCTCTAAACACCTAACACGGACAGCTGACCAACGTAGCCCAGGCCACTTAGGGAGGGATAAGTGGGAAAGATACCGGTGTCTACGGTGTGGGAGTGGAAGGTGCGATGTATGTGACATGAGGGGTGCAGTGTCGTGCGAGAGGAAAATTTGATTGCGAATCAGTAACGCGTTCTTCTTTGTGCATCCACAGGAGAAGGGAAAGAGGGGAGTAGAGAGAGAGAGAGAGAGAGAGAGAGAGAGAGAGAGAGAGAGAGAGAGAGAGAGAGAGAGAGAGAGAGAGAGAGAGAGAGAGAGAGAGAGAGAGAGAGAGGGGAGAATAGATGTATGAGAATGAAGATCTCTAACATCACCGTGTAATGACCTGTATATGTGAGTTTGCACCTCCATGGGATGCTCCGCCTGAGCATGCCCACCTCTTGATATGGCGCGATATTTCCTCCTTATATATTCGCCGGGACTCGTGGCAATGTGCGCTCCGCACTGCTCCGCCGTCTCTGGCTGGTGGTGAACCCTTCTGGCTTCGCGAGGGTGAAAGCATATTGAAACCATGGCAGGGAGTCCAAAGGACGGCAGTTGCACACGGATAATGTTCTCGAAGAAGAAGCTCTTTCAATGGCTCCGCATTGCCCCCTTTTATAAGCCCCAGGTGAAGGATGGGGCGAGGACCGGAAAGCGATGCACTGTGGCCCAAATCCCACTCCTCTATTTGGCCACAGTGGCTCCAGCCACGCCCTGCCAGGCCGGACCAGAAACCAGCTCAGATGCCCACCAGCTTTGGCAAGGCTCACAGCTCCCGGCTTAACATGCTGAGCACGCACCTCAAGCTGGCACCACGGCCCCAAACGTTCACCGAGTGTAGTTTGTATGTCGGATGTTAGCAGACTTTCTCCACCACCCATGGTCTCCTCCCAGAGCCACAATGCACATTCGGGACCAAAACCAAATCACTGGATCGCCCTTCCCACGACCCCTCCTCATTGCTTACGGTCTTGCCATGGTCAGATGACTGGATGGGGGCTGTAATAATTCTGGACACTCACTCAGGATGTTCCTGGTGAAATGCGGTGGAGAATATAGCGTCTCTTGCGTGGTCGAGCATCGCGCGGTGCCAAGAACAATGTCTGACGCCATGCGGTGATTGAAATAGAATGGTGAATTGTAGCGATGCAGAGGTACGATGGGGGTGGGGTGTGGGTGGGAGTATATTTCCCGTGTGAGGGGGGCATTCGTGGTCAAAGTGGTGAGATTTGGTGAGTGAGGTGAGGAGTAAGGTGAGATGCTGGTTGGGAATTGATGCACAAATTTGAATGGAAAATGGTGTGCAAATTCCCGGGGAAGGTTGTCTTGTGTGCAATGGGGACGATCCGAGCCACGGGAGGCACCGTGGTGTGCCTATTAAACAATTTTCTGTTGAATGGCGTGTGTGCTTGCATGCTTGTTTGTGTATTATGGCTAAAAGGAAAGGGTTCAAGTGGAGGTCAGAGTAGGGATCAAAGAGATATTTATTAGACCTAACTATGGGTCCCACACAATGCAATTTGCCCCGTTAACCCACCAGACATGAGGGAAGGACTAACTACACGAATAATAATTAAATAACTGCCTGTGGATCACTTAATGTTGGGTGCCATTACCTTAGAGGCATGCAGTTTTACAGAACTACACCAATATTATATGAGGCGCCACGAGGAGGAGTGATGTAAGGGACACATCGTTCATTTTGGAGTTAATGCCATATAGCACTATTTTAACCCTTCCCCTATCATCCGAGCCTATCATCATCATATCATTAAAAAAATGTCGCTTACATCACTCCTCCTCGCGGGGCCTCATATTGTAACGGTCTGTCAGTCCGATCCGTTTGTAAAGGTTCAAATCTGGCGAGTTGCTGAGGGACCATGTCCGTTCCCCTCCTCAGAGACCACCCCCCCTCCCGACTCTTGCCGGATTCTCATGCCAAAAGGCCATGTTACCATACAGATTGGGATCTCTGTGCCAGGTGAGTGCCATGCCGACAGCAATCACGGGACAGATCTTATCTTTGGCTGAGCAACCAAAATCCACATAACCCACAAGGACTATGACCAATCTTTCCCTCACATAGTTTGTATTGGATCCACCAGATGAAACCGTAGGGACAAGCAGGAAGAGCTGGACACCAAGTCAGGTTTATACATATACGAGCAGGGTGTGCTTACACATTGTGTAAGCATACCAACTGTCCTTCCCCATTGTCTCAGGCCGCTCACCTGCATTCAATTTTTCATTTATTTGTATTTTCATTTACGGATGCTTTCTGATAGTTCTGTGATTTTTTTCCTGGGGTATCAGCTTCAAAGTCCATTGGCACACAAAATTACCGTGCTTCCCCATTGTCTCGGGTCACTCACCTGCATTTTTTTTCATTTTTTTCCCATTTATTTATATTTTCATTTATGGATGTTGTCTGATGATTCTGTGATTTTTTTTCTGATGTACCGGCTTCGATGTCCATCGGACATCGAACAGGCCCATGCATCGCTACAGGCCCATGTCTGCCAGCTGTATCTTTGTAATGACCTACAATTAGAGGGCGTGGGGAGACTAGGAAGTGAAGTTGCAAGGGGGTTGTGATAAGTCTGAGAGGTCATTGGTTTGAACCACTGGTGAGTCCTACCAAAGACGAAAAATAATATGTCCAGCTTCCTTGCTTGACACTCAGCACGGATAAACAACCATAGGTTGGCGACGCTCGTGCAGGCTTTGATGGGCCTCATGGCCTCCTCCTGCCTCGAAGTTCCTTGCACAGAAACTCAACATATTATTATTATATTATTATAACATGATACATAACGTCAACTGTAGTATCAGCAAAAAAGGTGCATGCCTCATATGATAGATGGCAGATTTGTATGAATCTGGTACAAGAGGTGGATCTCGATGACAATGATAAATTGGTTTAAAAAGCAATGATGGTGTCATGCACATTAAACCGTGAAAGCTCTCTAAAGCAAAGAATTTCACCAAATTTAGCTGCTACATCGTCGCTTTGCTTTTACAGCTGCACTCTTTTAACTCCTGCTATTTCCTCTGTTTCCAAATGAAAATAACTTTGGATGCAATTTGATCGGATTTTTATTTATTTATCGTAGATGATGTATGACAAGGTATTATAAGGAGTTTCGATTAAATAGAGCTCCTTTAAAACACCGGCTTACAAGGTCAAGAACACCACTCCAGTTGTCAACCAGTTGGTCGACTCCCAATAGATCTTCAAGGATCGCGTCACATTTAATGTCAAGAGAACCATACCTGCTGACATAACACATGGTGCAGTATATAACAAAGAAAGCTTTTTCTGTATAATCGATTTGAATTTCAGACATTTATATACACATCCCAAAGGGTTGTTTTTTTTTTGTCTTAAACCAGTAAAGAAACAATATGCCCAGAGGTTCAGAAACGTGAAACATGTGGAAAAGCCTCATTCAGCTCAACACGAGAAGAGACAATGCGGCAAGTGAGTAATAGAATTTTAAATTGCATTAGCTGTAAAACTAGAAAGCACTGTAAATCTACCCAACTGTTTAAAAATCCCTTCATTAAGAAGTACACTGGTATGTTTATGGCCACGGACTAGTGAGAAATTAATTGGATAACTAGACTTAGCATCACCTGCTTCCTGCTGTCCATCTGCTTTTGGCATATATACTGTACACTAGGAAGAGTACCCGTCCCAAGTGCTGGCAAAAGCCAGCACAAAAAATGAAAATCCAAAAACATCCAACTTTTTTTTTTCTTTCAAATTTTTGAAAAACCTTTTTGCCTAAAACACTCCCTAGCACTCACTGATGAACCTCTGGAAAGTTTGACGAAGATCCGTTCTGCCATCTCATAAAAAAAAAAAAAACAAGAAGCGAATACTTCGATATCGCGTGGCTGGGGGCAGTAAAAGGTTAAGAATGATGAAACAATTTTGCAGTTATAAAATTTAAATGTAGACACGGTGAATTAGCATGCATGATGGGAAGAGTTGTGACGTTGGACAAATTTATATTTATAGTCCTCAGATCAAAGGGACGTACGCGGCCATAAGTGTGACAGAAGACACAGGACAGAATAGCCAATTATATAACAGCGCGATGTCGCCACGCTGTTAAATGCTGACACACACAGACAAACAGCTGTCTTTTAGAATGGATTCGATGATGCATTTGAGGAACATCCTGCATCCGGGTCTGTGTGGGTTGAACAGAGCAACAACGCATTTTATGTTATATTCGAGCAAAAAAGTTGGGGGGGGGGTCAGGGACAATCAATATTTTGTCTCCCCCTTCGTTAAAAAGTGGGTGGGGACATATCCCCCCATCCCCCACCCATCAACACCCATAATTCTACAAGAGTGTTAAGCCAGGACGTGCATTGTCATGCCAACATGATGTTATCCCTTCAGTGCATTTTTGTGGTGTATCTTTGCATATGAAGTTGTATTTTCTGTCTGTCCGTGTGTCTGTCTGTCCATTAATGGAATCGGTCCCACCGGTACTGGTAGTAACCCCATCATAATGCATACCGTTGGTATCCTCTTGACAAATGGAGATGCTAAAAAATATTTTCAAACCTTCAGGGTAGGGGGATCAGGGTGGGGGAAAGACCCCAATTCTCTCTGTGTCAATGTGTATCGTATACCGCCACCCGGTGGTAGGCAGTATGTATTACAAATCATCCTCGATCTAAATTCTAAACTCTAAATTCCTTCCACACAAGGTATGGATGGGTACCTCTGCTAGTTATTTATAATATCACATTAAAATTTTTGGTTGTTATTTTCCAGGTGCAATACCGAAGAGAGAATGTCACTTCCTTCAGTTGAAATCATTGTAATTGCTTCAGCCATAATTGTGTGAGGCACGGTGACATTTGTCAACACTTTTAGGATGAACAAACTCCGATTTTGCGATCTCTCGATCTGGTATCTCAGTATCTGGTATTTTGGTGTATTTTATTATTCTTGTTAGTTGTGAAAATGTTCGCGAATAAAAGGTTCACCTTATAAAATCCTTATGACCACTCAAGTTGTTATTAAGTGTAACGTTTTGTACACATTCAAATGGGTGGCCATTTTCCCCCGTGCCACCCCTACATATGGGTTGCGATCATACTCCATGAAACATCAAAAGCTATGAAAGTGCAAACTTACACAAGGCCTTTATGGACACCCTTTACTATATCTTTTATCTAAAGCTCATGAAGGAGCTTATAGATAAATTTAATGCAGTATAAAGACATGAGTAGATGTGAGTGTACTTTTTCATGAATTGCAAGGACATTCGTAGATAATTTTGATGAATGAACCTGGTTTATGAGATCTGCACTTGGATTCTGTTAACACATGAGCCAGGTGTTCAGAATAAACACCAAAGAGGTCAACTTTTTATTCGTTTGTTTTTTACAATGGTCGCAGTGGTATGAAAGTGTCATGGCGACAGTTGTTTGTTTCCCAAAAAAATGTCACATGTCACACATAATGAACGTAACTCTCCGCAGGTAAATTCCTTGTCGCAACATTTCACGTCAAAAACACACATTGCCTTTTATTTTTCTCACCCGTGCACAAGCTTTTCCTGCAAACTCCACACAACCGGTTTGGCTTTTCTTTACCGTGACGCCATCTGGCTGGATGGATGTTTGTCTTACTCAGTGAGAACATTTTCAGTGTTAGGCTCTCCCACTTGAATAAAAAAAACCCTCAAAATTAATTTCATATAAACCGCAATGGAATTAATATCTCAATATCCTTTATAACTCCTCATTATAGGAGAATGATTTCTAAAATTCAGGAGTACAATTTGCTCGGTTCAGGACAATGAAAAGTTCAAAGGAGGCATATTTAAATTGACATTTCAATGCAAGGAAATGCAAGGATCTTGGGCACAGGAGCCGGGCATTTGGCCCATCATGCTTTATCCATACCCTGCCAATTGAAAGTATCAGTATATTTACTTAAACAGTTCACTGGAGCAGTGGTGGGGGAGAAGGAAGATTGGGGAGGGGAAGAACAGTGGAGGCAGGATTAAGGACATCACCAGGGTGCTTTTTACTATTGATTTTTTTTTAAGGGATGAAGAAGATTGTCGGGTGAGAGATGAATAAGTATTGACAGTGCATTCACTTTTCAACGAAAGCCTCTCAGAGATATAATGACTACATAGGTGTACAATGACCCATACTTACCTGAGCGACCTTCCAGTCCTGGCAACGTCCAAATACCGCTCGTTCCCGAAATGCTTCTCTACACCCAATTCCAGTTTAAACCTATCTATTGTTTCTGCTGCTACGACGATTTTGAAAGATCATTCCACGCATTAACTACTCTGAGTGAAAGATCCTTAACTTAACACCATCCCTACTCTCCTATTCTTTATTCTGAAACTCTGGCTCCGAATCCTGACACTGTCCATTCTGCTGAAAAACGTATACACTTATTTTGTCTACACCCTTCTATATATTAAAAATCCTTATCCGATGAAAAGACTAATGAAAATGTCAGATGAAAATGTCAGATGAAAAGCTCACAAGTTTGTTTGAAGATAAATATTGACGGTTAACAAGAGCCCCTTCAAACTCATTTGCAATATTCATCTTTGTCACTTTGAAAGGTTTCTTGAGACGTACAAACCTGTTCGTTACTCATTGTGGTTTTAAAAAAAAAGCATGTGTAAATAAACTCCAAAAAGCTGTAATTAGTACGATACAAACATGAAGTGTTCTCCCATCATTTGATGTCAATTTGTCAAATGAGAGTACAGTACACATATCTGAATTCATGACATTTCATAATAGAGTTTGGATGAATAGATGGTTAAGTAAAAATATCGTCATTTACAGCGCCTATAGAAAGTCCACACCCCTCTTTTCAAATTTTTCACATTTTGTTTCCTTATAGCTTGGAATTAAATTGTATTCAATCAAACTTTTTCCACATCATAACCCACAACTTCCAAGTTAAAAACAAATTCCACAAATTTCAGAAAATTAATTAAAAATACAAAACTAGAATATCTAAGTTGGATAAGTGTTCAATCCCCTGAGTTCATACTTGGTGGAAGCACCTTTCACAGCAATTACAGGTGTGAATTTGTTGTTTTTTTGGAGGGGGAGGTTACGGGTTTCCTGGGTCAAAACTAAGATCCTGGCTTTCAATGACATCTTGAATGCTGCCATCTTGTCTGTACCTGTTTATGGTGAGGATGTTGAGGTCAGAGAGAGGTTCACTTACCTTGGCAGTGACATTCATGTATCCACTGGCTGTGAACAAAAGGTCAATAGACATATGAGTCAGACCTGGGGAGTCATGGATTCACTGGATCTTGGGGTGTGACAATGTCGGTACCTGTGCAGGAGGATGAAAGTCCAAATCTTTAGGTCCTTGGTGCTTGCAATCTTGCTCTATGGATGTGAGACTTGGACTCTGACCAGGGATCTGAGATGGAGACTAAATTTCTTTGGTACCAGGTCTCTTCGGAGAATCCTTAGCTATCGCTGGACGGATTTTATGTCCAATGAGCAATTGCTGAGAGAGGCTCAGATGACTTTGGATACCTGTATAGTCCATGATCGTCAGCTGTGATTGTATGGACATGTGGCTCGTTTTGCTGATGCTGCTCCTGCTCACCAGATTTCCTCAGGGAGGGAGCCTCGTGAGTAGAGGAGGACAACGGGCCGACCACATGCAACAGGTTGATTGGCATCTCGAGATGGGGATGGCCAGACAGAGGCCCCTGGAGTACCGGTGGAAAGTGGACGCAGCGACGTACTGCTCCGGCGCATGCTCCCATACCTGACCTGACCTGTCTGTTGGGATGGATCTCCACCACTTTGCACACCATCATTGGGCAATATTTGCCCATTCTTCTGGACAAAACTGTTTAACCTCAGTCAAGTTATATGGAGAGCGCTGATGGACAGCAATCTTCAAGTCTTGCCATAGATTTTCAACTGGATTTAGGTCAGGGCTCTGACTGGGCAACTCAAGGATATTTATCTTTTTGTTCCTTAGCCACTCTAGTGTAGCTTTGGCTGTGTGCTTCGGGTCATTGTCATGCTGAAAGGCGAAATTCCGTCCCAATTTCAACTTTTTTTCAGAGGGCAGCAGGTTTTCCTCAAGGATATTTCTGTATTTTGCTACATCCATATTCCCTTCTATTCTAACAAGTGCCCCAGTTTCTGCTGATGAGAAGCATCCCCATCACATGATGCTGCCACCACCATGCTTCACATTTGGGATGATGTTCTTTGCGTGATGTGCTATGTTGGGTTTGCACCAAATGTAACGTTGTGGATTTAGGTCAAAAAGTTTCATTTTGGTTTCATCAAACCACAAAATGTTTTGCCACATGGCTTCAGGATCTCCAGAGTGTCTTTTTTGCATACCTTAAATGGGACTCAAGGTGATGGCTTTATGCTTGCCACCCTACCGTATAGACAAGACTTGTGGAGTGTTTGGGATATTGTTGTTACATGCACACAGTGACCAGTCTTTGCCATAAAGGGATGTTGCTCTTTCAAAGTTGCCATTGGCCTCTTGGTGGCCTCTCCAATCAGTCTTCTCCTCACTTGGTCATCCGGTTTGGAGGGATTGCTTGATCTAGGCAGGGTTTTGGTGGTACAAAACACCTTCCATTACTTAATGATTGTCTCGAGTGTGCTCAAAAGGATATTCAAGGTCATTGATATAATTTTGTTCCCATCCCCTGATCTGTGCCTTTCCACAACTTTATCCTGGAGGCCTTTTGAAAGCTCAGTGGTGCTCACGGTTGAGTCTTTGCTGTGAAATGCACTACCCAGCAGAGGACACCTACAGAAACAGCTGATTGTATTCTAAAATAATCAGAATCACCACAATTAACACAGTTGGAAGGCCAACAAACTTGGTGTGTGATTTTGAAGGTGATTGGTTACACCGAAGCTAATTTACAATTGATATTACAAGGGAGGGGGGGGCAGGAGGCAGTCGGGCAGGTCGACACTTATCTAACCAAGACATTCTATTTTTGTATTTTAAAATTAATTTTATGAAATTTGTAGAATTTGTTTTTCATTTGGAAGTTGTGGGTTATGATGTGTAAATAAAGGTGGAAAAAGTGTGATTTAATGCAATTTAATTCCAGGCTATAAGGGAATAAAAGGTGAAAAATTTCAAAGGGGGTGCAGACTTTCTGTAGGCACTCAATGTATATTACAAACAAGGCCAGCAGGATGGCCCAGAGGTATGAAGACTCAACCCCAAGCTGTTTTGTCTCAGTTTGAATCCCGACCCAGCTATAAACAGTCATCCCTGTGTTTCACTGGTGGGGTTTCATCAAAATGTGTGCTGTCCCTTGGATGGACATGTACATTAAACTGGGTTTCCCATCTGCCGGCATTAGTTGGTGGATGTTAAAGATCCCACAGTGTCCTTCACGAAGAGGAGGAAAGCTATCACCTACATCCTGAACAAAATTCCAAATTCCTGTCTGAACCTTTATCAAACGTTGGGTCTGGCTAGCCAGTTTATGATGAACTTCAGCCAAGCTTCCCTTGGCCAACCCCACCACGAACGTGGGAATAACTGTGGCTGTCAAGAAGAAGAATATGATGTGGAGTGATTATCCATCCATCTATCCATTGGGACCATACTATGTGCAGAGCATTAGTACTGCCAAAGCAGTCTCCTTGGCTATTGGGCACAATCCTGGATGGGTCACCACTCCAACACAGGATACCAGCAAGCAGGCACTCATTTTGCTGACGTCAGAAGGATGACAGGCAGTCAACACCACCTGGTATTAATTTAACAGCCGAATAGGATTTGAACTCAGGATCCTAGGATCCCAAGCCCACTACCCTAACCATTAAGCCAACACCAGGCATAGAGTGTTTATAGTTGTGATTAATATAAATTTGCATTTCCCTGCAGAGTAAAGGTAAGTTAGGCAAGTTAAATGATGGAGAACATGACATGATATATCCCACAAAATTATGACTGCTTTGTTTTCTTGGCAGGTTGATGATCAATGGGTGCTTGTGGTGTACAATGCAGACCATCTAGATTCTAGAGAATCATTTTGGAAAAAAACACACTCTGTACATTCTTGGACAGAGTCATTGAAGGTCATCCATCAACAGTCCCAAATGGTGGGATCATGTTACGCAATTTGGATCCTGTGTTGCCATGATTTGAAACGACTTTTCACCGTGTTTGTGAAATAAGAGCTAAAGACACGGACATGGTGTGGTTTGTGGAATAAGAGCTAAAGACACGGGCATGCTGTGGTTTGTGGAATAAGGCTTTAGACATGGACACACGGTGGTTTGTGGAAGAAGACCTGAGACGTGGACACATGGTGGTTTGTGGACGAAGACCTGAGAAGTGGACATGTGGTGATTTGTAGAATAAGGCCTTAGACATTGACATGCCGTGGTTTGTAAAATCAGGCCTTATACTTGGACAAGTGGTGGTATGTGGAATAAGTCCTTAGATATGGACACAGGGTGGTTTGTGGAATAAGGCTTTAGACATGGACACATGGTGGTTTGTGGTATAAGGCCATAGACATGGACTCATGGTGGTTTGTGGAATAAAGCCTGAGACATGGACAAGCAGTGGTTTGTGGTGTAAGGCCTTAGTTATGGACACAGGGTGGTTTGTGGTGCAAGGCTGTAGACATGGACACAGGGTGGTTTGTGGTATAAGGCCTTAGACATAGACACATGGTAGTTTGTGGAAGACCTGAGACATGGACACAGGGTGGATTGTGGAATAAGGCCTTAGACATGGACACAGGGTGGTTTGTGATATTAGGCCTTAGACATGGACACAGGTGGTTTGTGGAATAAGGCCTGAGACATGGACACAAGGGGGATTGTGGAATAAGGCCTGAGACATGGACACAGGGTGGATTGTGGAAGAAGACCTGAAACACGGACACAGGGTGGATTGTGGAATAAAGCCTGAGACATGGACAAGCAGTGGTTTGTGGTGTAAGGCCTTAGACATGGACAAGTGGTGGTTTGTGGAATAAGGCCTTAGATGTGGACATGAGGTAGTTTGTAGAATAAGAGCTGAGACATGAACTTGCGGTAGTTTGTACAATAAGACCTCAGACATTGAATTGAGGAAGTTTGAACAATCAGAGCTTAGACATGGAATTGAGGTAGTTTGTGAAATAAGTGCTTAGACATGAACACACTGGTTTGTGGAATACTGTCATAAATGTGGATAAACAGTTGTTTATGGAATAACTTTAGACATGTATAAACAGTGGTTTGTGGAATGAGTCGGAGTAGTGGATAAACAGTAGTATATGGAATAAGGTCATAGATGTGGACAAACAGTGGTTTGTGGAATAAGGTCATAGATATGGATAAACAGTGATTCGTGGAATAAGGTCATAGATATGGATAAACAGTGGTATGTGGAATAAGCTCATATATATGGATAAACAGTGGTATGTGAAATAAGGTCATTGATGCGGATAAACAACGCTTGGTGGAATATTGTCAGAGATGTGGATAAACAGTGATTCGTGGAATAAGGTCATAGATATGGATAAACAGTGGTATGTGGAATAAGGTCGTTGATGTGGATAAACAACGGTTTGTGGAATATAGTCAGAGATGTGGATAAACAGTGATTCGTGGAATAAGGTCTTAGACGTGGATAAACAGTGGTTTGTGGAATAAGGTCATAGATGTGGATATAAAGTGATTCGTGGAATAAGGCCTTAGACGTGGATAAACAGTGGTTTGTGTAATAAGGTTATAGACGTGGATATGCAGTGGTTTGTGTGACAAGGTTTTAGACGTGGTTAAACAGTAATTTGTGGAATAAGGTCATAGACGTGGGTATACAGTGGTTTGTGTAATAAGGTTTTAGACGTGGTTAAACAGTGATTTGTGGAATAAGGTCATAGACGTGGATATACAGTGGTTTGTGGAATAAGGTTTTAGACGTGGAAAAACAGTGATTTGTGGAATAAGGTCATAGATATGGATAAACAGTGGTATGTGGAATAAGGTCATTGATGTGGATAAACAACGGTTTGTGGAATATGGTCATTGATGTGGATAAACAGTGATTTGTGGAATAAGGTCTGAGACGTGAATAAACAGTGGTTTGTGGAATAAGGTCATAGATGTGGATAAACATTGATTCGTGGAATATGGTCATAGACATAGAAAAAACCAGTGGTTTGTGGAATAAGGTCATAGATGTGGATAAACAGTGATTTGTGGAATAAGGTCGTAGACGTGGATATACAGTGATTTGTGGAATAAGGTCATAGACATGGATATACAGTGGTTTGTGTAACAAGGTTTTAGACGTGGTTAAACAGTAATTTGTGGAATAAGGTCATAGACGTGGGTATACAGTGGTTTGTGTAATAAGGTTTTAGACGTGGTAAAACAGTGATTTGTGGAATAAGGTCATAAACGTGGATATACAGTGGTTTGTGGAATAAGGTCTTAGACGTGGATAAACAGTGGTTTGTGTAATAAGGTTATAGACATGGATATAGTGGTTTGTGGAATAAGGTCATAGATGTGGATAAACAGTGATTCGTGGAATAAGGTCATAGACGTGGAAATAAATAGTGATTTGTGGAATAAGGTCATAGACGTGGATATACAGTGGTATGTGAAATAAGGTCATTGATGTGGATAAACAACGGTTTGTGGAATATTGTCAGAGATGTGGATAAACAGTGGTTTGTGTAATAAGGTTGTAGAGGTGGTTAAACAGCGATTTGTGGAATAAGGTCAGAGACGTGGATAAACACTGGTTTGTGGAATAAGGTTATAGACATGGATATAGTGGTTTGTGGAATAAGGTCATAGATGTGGATAAACAGTGATTCGTGGAATAAGGTCATAGACGTGGAAATAAATAGTGATTTGTGGAATAAGGTCATAGACGTGGATATACAGTGGTATGTGAAATAAGGTCATTGATGTGGATAAACAACGGTTTGTGGAATATTGTCAGAGATGTGGATAAACAGTGGTTTGTGTAATAAGGTTGTAGAGGTGGTTAAACAGCGATTTGTGGAATAAGGTCAGAGACGTGGATAAACACTGGTTTGTGGAATAAGGTCATTGACGTGGTTAAACAGTGGTTTGTGGAATAAGGTCATTAACGTGTATAAACAGTGGTTCGTACAGGTGTGGATAGCTCTCCATGATGCTTCAATGGTTCTCCTCAAATTTATCCACAAAACCTTTGAAGATCATGTCCTCTCTCGAGTTTCCAGGTAAGCACAGACGTTGATAGATATGGGTCGCTCGTATCCCCGGTTCATATACAAGGGATTATTTTCTCTTTGGACATATGAAGAGTCATGTCTTTACACAAAGGTCACAGACACTCGTACTCATGCAGCTGATTGAGAGAATTGTGGAATTTTACAATTCAATCGATGAGTTGTCACCGCCGTGAAGGAAGGATGGAGGAGCGGATGCACGGAGGAAACGCTGGTGACTATGACCTTGTTTTTCAGGATAAATATGATTCCAAAAAAACGATTGTTCATTACTCGTGTAGTGAAGTACCTTGTTACACTCTGTACACAAAAAAAGATCAATGGCATTTGTAAATTGCTCATCGTTTCCAGGGCAACAATGTACAATTCACAAATGGATGTGTAAGAAGTTGTTTAATGAAGGAATACGTTTAATTAAACGGTGATCAGTAAGTTCATACTTGAAAGTTATTTTGACACAAGTTGTCGACATGTCGTCCTTTTCCAATAATTTTGACCTTTTCCTTTGAAGATCACACAAATTTTACAATAATTATTTTTCTACATTGAGACAAGGAGTTAACTGATGAAGCCTCATGAATAACGCATGTGGACCACAGTTGCTACCATGACGTAAGCTGAGTGCGAGTCCCAAAAGCAGACAACGAACACAGATAGACAGGCATTTTCAGAGCAAGGTCACGTCGGAGTGGTCGGTCGGACCACGATGCGAAACGGACGGTGTACGACAGTCACGTGGCTTCGCAAAAAGTTTCTACCAGCAGCAGTTTGTCGCAGCTACAGCTTCGGACGAACTGATGTATGAGGAAGAACCCGGGACAAGACTCACAAACGATGTTACAAGTGACAGCAAAGCCTCGTCGACGGAGTGTGAAGACCACACTTACCCGGGGTTCGAGGCGCTCCAGTAGACTGGCGGCAACGCCGGGCCATCCGCAGCCAGGCACGGGATGAACGCGAGGCACGCGAGGCACGGGAGGCACGTGAGGCACGCGGACAGCGGGCTGGCCATCGCGCCGAGAGCAACGCAAACCCTAGACTGGGCATCAGCGCTCCACATACGCGTCTGGCTTCCCTGCACTCCCGTCACTCATATCCCCAGAGAACGGATCATTACATCCTCACATCCTCACGGATTCCCAGAGCCATCGGAGCAGAGTCCGCCTCTCGCTGGAACACCCGAAGTTATGCAACGAGTTTCAGGGTTCCGCCCACTGTGGTCGCGCTTTGGGTGCTCGGGATATAGCAAGGACAAGCGAAAGCGACGGAGGCGCAGACGGAGCGAGATTCCGCTGCTTCAGACCGCACCTGGGGTGGGAATGAAGGGAGCCAGTCGGTGGGTCCGTCCCGCCTCTAAAGGGGCAACGTATGGACGGCCAATCCTCACGTGGGATATCTACACATCGGACCAACGCGGACTCTGGTTACAAACAGTGGAACTCCAGACGAACCGGGATATTTAATCACAGATAATAACATTCTATGAACCTCAAATACGTGAGCTTAAACTCGTGTGTTTACCGAAAACAGAATATGTGACAATATATATATATATATATATATATATATATATATATATATATATATATATATATATATATATATATATATATATATATATATATATATATATGGATATATACACGTAGAAATATAGATGGATATATACACGTATATATATATATATATGGATATATACACGTAGAAATATAGATGGATATATACACGTATATATATATATATATATATATATATATATATATATATATATATATATATATATATATATATATATATATATATATATATATATATATATATATATATATATATATACATACACACACACACACACACACACACACACACACACACACACACACACACACACACACACACACACACACACACCACGAGGATTATTGTGTGATTTGATGGATTTGGAGCCCGGCGTGCCGCACGAACTCTCCGAGGGCAGTGTCGTGGGGGTCGTGGGGTTCCTGTGGGTCGTGTTCAGGTAACTTCTCTCAACGGGACATGGTTGTTATATGCAGTAGCTGGAAGACCACCATCTCTCTGCGTCACTCTCCCTCGTCCCCGGTAGCACTAAGGTTATCTTTTCAAAATGTCATTCAAGTCCCGATATTGTGGAAGTACATCACGGTAAACGTGAAGGCGCCTCCCAGCCCAACACTGACCCACACCGCACACCTGCATCCTCCTCCTGCCGCGCAGTGAGTGTCCCACTCCGCCGTCAATGCAATTCCGAGAAGCTCTCAGCTTGGTTCGCGGTATGCACTTTATCGAGTGGAGCCGTGCTTGTTTGTAGCATCTTGTGGTTGTTGGTAGTGTTGTAGGGTCGTGCTTATTTATGCTTCTTAAGAGATGCACCCGCTCCCCTACACAGGAGCAGCCAAGGGAGTCATGTTATTATCCCCATTCAAATGTGTAATTCGAAATTCCTCTCCAAAATACCTCTCTCTGTGTAATTCAAAAGACCTCACTGCACTGGAAAACGTGGGGACAGGAATTCTGTGCAGTGCTGTGTAAGGTGCGAATTGTAATACCCTCTCCCACCTGGAGGCGGTACTAAACGATACACATTTACCGAGAGAATTTGTTCCTTCCCACCACGACCACCAAGACCACTGGCAAAGACAAAAACACCCCGGTACACAAATTGGGGTCATTCTGATCCAATGTAGCAAGTCTGGATGTAATCAACCCAGAACTGTAGGAGGGGTAGCGTAACAAACAAACACACAAACAAACACTAATCCGTGAATTATCGTAAGGATGACTCTTGACATGATGATCATCAGATGATTATTTCAAAATTCTGTAGGTTTATATTATGACCTCCACCACCGAAGGTGGGTGGAGGTTATGTTTTCGCCCCTGTACGTCTGTTTGTTACTTGGCGAAATAATTTTGCTGTAACTTGTCCGTTTGTCACACAATTTTTGTCCAGAGTTTTTGAAACAATCGTTCTGACATGTTTTTTTTTGTGTGTATGTAGATGACCGGCTAAGGACGACAAACGAGCGATTTTGGTCAGGATCCGGATCTGGATTCGGATTGCAGAATTTTTCAGAGATTCTTCACCGTTGAGATAATTGATATCTCAAAAGGTGATGGATGGATTCGGACGAAACTTGGTGGACACATCGGGTGTATGACAAGAACGGCTCGACTCGATGTTGCTGAAGATCCACATCCAGATCCGCATTTGAGATTTTTATTTTTATTTTTAAGTGATTTTTCACAATTGAGAGATGGTGCTCAACAAGGATATATAGCACGATATCTCAAAAGGTGGACGGATTCGGATGAAACTTGGTGGACATAGTGGATGTGTGACAAGGACGAATTGATTCAATTTTGATGAAGATTCCAATTATACGTGAACTTTAAAATATTTAATGTGATTCTTCACCATTGAGAGATAGAGCCAAAAACGATATGTCACACGATATCTCAAAAAGTTGTGGACGAGTTATGACAAAACATGGTGGATGAGTTGGTTAGGTGACAAGAACAATCCGATTTGATGTTATTTCGCCTCTGGATCCAGATCCAGTCTATCAGTGAGATACAAAATGTAAACTGTTCAGCCTGGCGGAGGTATGTGCTCCACCCAGTGCCTGTTGTAGTTGTTGGAGTGTTATTTATAATTTCTACCTCCGCTGCCCCATCCGTTCTTATAATTATATGAACCATTGGTCTAATTGTTCTCTCTCAGTTGCAGGCCTACTTAATATAGTTGCATGAACTTGCTTCAATATGTCTCATCGCTTCCTATAATTTGGCCGAGAGTGGAACCCAGGCCCAGGAATGCATATGCTTAAGTTTGTGTGCCATGTCAATGCATTAATTTTGATAGAAAGGTTTAAAAGTTTCAATTAATCTCTCCTTTTCCACATATGAGGTGCACCTGCTGTAAACAACACAAGGTACAATTTAAAAGCGAGTGGGAGCTGTTATTTATTCTTCTTCACTGATTTTATTTTTTCAACCTTACAATATAATATTTTAGTGCGATAATTTTAATATGATGAAATTGTTACCATTTATGGGGTACGACCCCATCTAGATAGAAGGGAACGGTGGTCGGCAGGGGCAGGGTCCAGTGCGAGAGGTCTCTTACTGTCTGTGCCAGGTTATCTCTGTATATTTGTTCCCAAAGGGCAATTCACACTGTAACAGAAAACCAAAATCAAACTGGCGAACCATGGGCTACAATCGTAATTATACAGTAGTTATAATAAGTTATGGCTAAATATTTAATAATCGTATCGAGTTCCACGAGGTTAACACACAAGGAGTAAGAATCCTGGAGCGGAGTAAGAATTAGCGTTTTCGATCGCTTTGCTGAATAATCACCCCCTCTAGTGGTTGGATCCATCATGAGATCCTGGGGCATCCCATGGATTTGTAAACCCCAGCCTGTAACTGTGTCAACATGTCACAGAAGTTTCCAAGCGTGAATGGAAAACAGAACTGGAAATGCAGTTTGGTCTTGAACAACCTCTTAACACTCAAACTTACCTTATTGTTCTACAAGCTTCTACAAACAATGCTTCTCAATATATTCTACAAAATATTAGGCAGAAAAATCGTTGAGACGATAGGTTGTGTCACCAAATGCATTGGAGCAGGACAGTGACAATATGCAAGGGTTGCTATAGGAAGGAATTCACAAACGTTTCATTGGTTTATCTTAAATATGGTGTCACTGTTACAAACACTTCCTACCAAATCGGTAGTAGTTTTCATACAAACTTCATTCGTATTTGCAGGTTCAGTGTTGGTTTGGGTTCTATTGACTCAAACAGCGTTTCAAGATGTACCGGAGTAGTTCTATTCGATTGAATTCAGGGTTCTGGGCTGCCCGCTGAAAATCATCAATGTTGTTCTCTTCAAACCCATTTGAAACATCCACAGCACTATGTGTGATGTTACCAAGTTTGAATGTAAAATGTACAGGTTGTTTCAAAAAGACCCAGAAAATTTAGATTGTTGATATATTTAGAACTACAAATGCTACAACGATACACTTTAGTTTATATGATACAGAAACTCATGAAGTTGTGTGCACACCATCAATACACTTCAATGTGATCTCCGTTTGTCGCGTGCAGGACATCGAGGCGCTACAAGAGTTCTTGTCATGTTCGGCTCAGCATGTTTGTGTCCACCAGTGCGCATGCAGCTGTGATCCGAGAACGAAGATCCCACAAGTTATGCCGTGGTGTTGTCGACAACATCTTTGACAAACCCCCACAGAAAAAATTATCAAGTGAGGTTATGTCTGGTGATCGTGGGGGCCACTTGATTGGTCCATCTTGGGCAAATCAGTGATCTGGAAATTTTCATTCCGGATGGCTTGAACGACTAAAGCCCAATGAGAAGGAGCCTGTTGAAAAATGATATCAGGTTTCAGGTCTTCAATCCTTTCAACACGTTCATTTAAATTGCTGAGGTCACTGTATCCTACACAAAGAAAAAAAAGACTTTCCAAGTGGTCATGGAGAAGACCACACCACACATTGACCTCTGGACTGTCACGTATGTGTTCAATGACCACGTGGGGGTTTTCAGAGCCCCTGATCCTCACATTGTGCTGGTTGACCTTCCCCAGTACAGGAAAGAAAACTTCAACTGTGAACATGACCCTTTTCAGATAATCTTCGTCATCCTCCATGCGACTGAGCATTTCCAAGCCAAACACCGTGCATTTTGGGTCTGTCATTTGGTTTGAGTTCCTGCAGAATTTGCACCTTATAGACATAAAGCTTCAGTCTTTACGCAAAATCCTGTGAACAGTGGTGGTTGGTAATCCCACCTCGCTGGATGCGCATCAGATTGATTTTCTGGGACTTTGTTGAAATGATTCACACACTAATTCAACATCTGCTGCACTTGTGCTTGGTCAACAGGTACTTTTATGTTTCTGACAACTTCCAGTCCCCTCAAACCTCTTGTACCACTCTCTGATCCTAGTCCACGATGGCAGATTCCTTCCATACCTTGGACGGAAGTTACGCTGAAGTTGCGCGTCGGATCTCGTCTCGATGAACCATTCGACGCGTGAGCTTTCTCCTGTGGAGTCGCCATTTTGTTTTACATTAAACCACCAGACCTGAAATTGAAGAAATTTATGAGTTTCTGTATCATATAAAATTAAGCTCATCATTGTTTCATTTGTGGTAAGAAATATATTAACAACTAAAGTTGGCCAGGTGTTTTTGGAACACCCCAGATATTCATGTTATGCATTATGGAAATTTATGTTCTACCCAGGTCTTGCCTCATGCAGATTCATGTTTTGCCTCCTGCATATTTGTGCTCCACCCATGTGTGGCATCATCTCCGCTGCAGGAGGGCAAGACTAGCTCTTCCCTTTCTGGCAGAATGTGTGATTGTATGTGAAGAAGACACGGTTTTTACCGCCACACAAGGAGTGTTATTAAGAAAGAAAAAGCGATTTAAACCTCTGCGAGTGTTGGTTAAACTGCCTGGAGCATTCTTTATTCAAGAATCGGGATATGTGCATTATCCCGATAGACATAAATCCCCCTCACTGAAGTGTGTATTAAAGCCTGTCATGTAACATTGTATAGAATGACACAATAAGACACCTAAAGAGCACACAGGTGGTTTTGAAAAGGTTCATTTCAGATTTTTTTTGTTTTTTAAAAATACATTGTCGAGGGTCGTATGAGAGCTAACACACAGCGCACAGCAAGGGGGCGGGGGGGGCGCATGATACAAGAGGGGCGTGAGAGGGAAGAACAAAACAGTGGGGAACAGAGACATTAGATATGTGGATGGGAGAGCGATGGGGCGGGAAACACAGGATATACACGATGGACATGACAGGGACTTTCAGGAAGGAAAGCAGGGAATTTGAAGGAGGTGGGCATGGGTGGATTAATGGGGGTAGAAAAGATTGAGGATTTGGATGGGGGTGGTGGATGATAAGATGTGGTGGTGGACAGCTGTTTTGAAGGCCTGGAGGGAAGAATGGGATTGAACAGAGTGTGGGAGTTTATTCCAAATGCGGGGAAAAAGAGGAATGAAAGAGTGAAGGTGAGCAGTGATTCGTGATTTTGGTAGTTTTATCTGAAGGGGGTTGTTGGTGGATCTTGAGCGCCCTGCGGAAATATGGTGGGGACATATTGGGAGGAAGGGTAGGACAGGGTAGGACAACTGATGACAAGAGAAGATAAATCTGTGCATGAGAGAGAGTAAGTTTCTTTGAAAGAATTCCCAGAACAAGGTGATGTTAGAGAAAGTATCGATGGAGACCAGTCTCTAAGTTTGATGGCTGCTTGGAGACCCTACCAGTCGGCCTGAGTGAAATGCCAGACTTGACAGCACTGAGGTGGTTCTCTAATAACCGCCAGAGAGATGTTTACTTTGACAAGCACATGGTCAGAAGAACTGATTGGATCACAGAAAGAACAGCAGATATTTTAAGGGGAATTTTTGCATCAGTCCCAATGAGTCGCAGAAGTCTTTTGCTGAAGTGCCATGGCAGGTGAGAGAGGTACCCACACCCGTCCAACTGGCATGATGACAATTGAAATCACCACATATGAGGAAGAGAAAGTTTGTATGAGAGGATAGAATTTTTTTTTTGCATACATGGTCGAGGCTCATGAAAGAGCTCGTACGAGTACACCAAACAGATCCGAATGCAACAGAATAACAGGAACAGCAGAACGAGGGGGACAAATAATGGGTGTGGGGAGGAATGGGGGCTGGAGAGGTTGCATGGGGTAGGCAAGAATCATATGGAAGAGAACTCTCAGGAGGGACAACTGGAAATCCTGAAGGAGGAGGGATTGGGGTGGTGGTCGCTGGTTAACAAGCTGAGAAAACATCATGTTTTTGGATTGGTGACTATTTGAGATTATGGTGACCAGCTGTGAATGGGATTGAAGAGACTGGTTAAGACCATAGAATGAGTGAAGTTGAGCAGTAATTCTGGATTTTGGTAATTTAACCAGAAGGGGGTTACTGGTAGACCACCTACACCCTGCAGAAACCTGTGGGGACAAAGCACAGAGGGGGCAGGGGGTGCAAGACCAGAAAGGAGGCAGGAGAAGATAGAGATACCACCGATCTGTCTGCTCGAGGCATAGGCAATCACATCTCCACTTGCAGCGTCGGGTTGAACTCACAGGGTTTCTGTGACCTCTCCACTTGTAAAAGATGATTGGAAACAATAATATTTGGTTTGATAAAGTTGATATGGCCTTGCTTTTGTTTCTCATGGATCAGGAGCAATGACACCACTGATTATGCATCACTAACAAAGAGCCGGTCTTTATAGATGTGCTAATTCCCCCACTTTTATGATTTACTAGAGGACCCATGAACCCGTTGGATTCCCGTTGTGACTGGTTGATAAAAAAATCATTTAAAAAAACCCAACAAAAACAAAGACGAGCTGGGAGGCGACGATGGTTCGCGGGCATTATTGAACAATGCCACGATAGGTACAATTGAGTTAGTGGAAGCTTTTGAGGAAGTCCTACTGTAAAAACCTATCTCTTCCGTCAAAATTGACCAAATCAAATCGGAATTTTTTTATATGTTGTACTTATGGACATTACGCACAGCTTCTAAGAAATGAAATTGCAAGAAAAAAAAAATCGAGAAATAAAAATAAATAAAAAGTTCATGTGGGTGTGGCTCCACCCACAAGGGGCATGGGATGCCCCTCATACAAAAAGACACAACTAGACCATGATATCTAGCTTGTGTCCAAGTTTCATCAAGATCGCATCAAATGACACGGAGTTATGCTCTGGAGAGAGAGACAGACAGACAGACACAGACACAGACACAGACACATGAAAATAGTGGTCACTGCTGGCGCCCGTGAACCAATAGCCCCAGTGAACTATACCGTTGAGGTTGTTTGCATTGATCAAATAATCCCGAAGAGTACTTGACTGAATCGGGAATTGATTTTTTAATCATTTATTTCGTTGCCCGATTTGAACGAAACTTGATACTGCGCGTCAATGTGAAGAAGAAAAAAAAAAAAAACGGAGAAAAGAAAGTCGAAGAAATTATTGTGCGTAATGTTCTCAACACAATTTTATTTATTAATGAACACGGAAGTATTACATCAAAATGGCGATGTTTATTTTATGCTTAAAAATAAATCGTTCTTTGTCTATACTAAATGTTTGAGATTTTGAAAGAAATCATTTCAAGAAAAAAAAAGATAGTTCCAGCGAACTATACCACTGAGGTTTTTTTTTGCCGAAACTTGATACTGCACACCACAGGCGAATGGTGAGTAAGGTGGCCATAAAGTTTTTGCGCTGTCATGGACCGTTTTGGCTGTATTTTGGGAACATACATACATACATACAAGATGGGAGCTTTAGTCACACATAGATATATGTCTTGTAATACAGGCTTCCACCATGTGACACTATACAATACATGTGTACAGAGAAAGACTTGGGGTCCTGCCCCCCACCTTGAACCCCCAGAAGTGAATTTTTTAACCCCTAATAGGCTTGTGTTATACCTGGAAGATGCAGAAAAACTCACACTCCTGCTAGCCAAGGGCTAAGGGTTTTAGCTAAGGGTACCACCCCCAAGTTGGTCCATGTTTTCTGATAGTTAGGTGTAAATGGAGTCATCACTGTTTGGTGGACGGTACAGCACACATATAAACATGAGGTGGGAGTGGAGGGGAAGCCATGGCAAGAGGTATTCCTGGGGGTGTGTGTGAGTGAGGGCAGGCAGTGCATGGAGTGTGCGGAATGGAGTCTTTCATGGTTTCACGAGGCTCAGGTCTGTCATAGTTTGGGCATACTGTCCCAATACTTTTGAGAATCCAGCTGCTACTTTTTATCAGCCCTAATTATTCTCTCTTTCTTGTGGATAGCACATTAAACTTCATCCACCATTGCCTTATGGTTAGGCTTTATTTTAGCCAAGGGCTAAGTGTACCACACCTAACAGAAAAGGGGCATACCACTGCCTTGTGGTTAGGCTTTTTAGTTGAAGGCTAAAGCTCCAACCTGAAAGAAGTGATTGGTTTCAGGAAAGGCATCCAGCCATAAAACTTTGCTTCAATCTTTATTTTTTTTATGATGGCAGTAATGAATGGGAAAGGTACAGCCCATAGTACCCCGTAGGCAGGTCCACCTGCCGACGTCAAACAGAAAGGTGGACAAACCAGGTAGAATGGAATTGATTATCATGATAATCACTGTGATGGCAAACAGCCATATGCTGTTCATAGTCCCTTACTGCATGGGAAAAATAAAGTAATCGAGGTTGCGCAAAGAGTTGGTACAACTAATGTGGGAGCAATAAGTGGGAGAAGTTGGGAAGTGGTGGAAATGTTAAGAAGGGGAAAGGTGGGCAGAAGACGAGATGGAGAGGTCCAGAGGCAGGGATAATTGGCACAGGACAGAAAAAGTACAAGTTATTTTGGTTCGGAGTTGTTGCAGGAAAGTTTCAATAAAAGTTTTGAAAGTGTCGAGATATAGAATAAAAATCATTAAATTGAAGCTGACAGTTGGAGAAAAGTTTATGAGTGCAGTATCAGCTTATGTATCACAAGCAAATTTAGGTGAGGAGGAGAAAAGAAAAATTTAGGAAGAACTAGAGGATGTTGTGCAAAACACAGATGTTTTTGACAAGTTAATATGAGGTGGGGACTTAAATGAACATGTCAGAGTAAAGACAGGTTGCTCTGAGGGAGTGCATGGGGGTTTTGGGTGTGGAGAAATAAATCCAGAAGATGAATGTGTGTTAGAAATGGCAGAAGCAAAGGATGTGTGTGTACTTAATACATGTTTTAAGAAAAAAAAAACAGCACAGCTGATAACATACATGATTGGAGATTTGAAGAGTCAAATTGATTATTTGTTTGTACCTTGGGATCTCAGATGAAGTGTCGTTCATGTGAAAGTGATACCTGTGGAAGATCGTTTGATAAAACACAGATTAGTTGTTGAGACCAAAGGATTAAGACTGAAGAGAAGGTTCAGTATTTGAAATGCAGACCCAGAGTGAAAGTTTGGAAATTGATGGATGGTGAGATCAAGGAGAGATTTCAGGAGATATTGAGCAAAGAAAAACAACAAAAAAAAAGCAACTGAGGTTGATGATTTTTGGGGACCAATGAGGGATGCAGGGAAGAAGATATCTCAGAAGGCATGTGGGATGACTCCAGGAAATGTACAAAAGAAAAGGGAAACATGGTTGTGGAACGTTAATGTTCAGGAAGCAACGGTTAAGAAGAAAAATGCAAATAAGAAGTGGAGAAAGAGTAAGGAACAGATGGATGAGAGGAATATGTGTTTAAAGAAGGAAGCTCAGAATGAAGTAGCGAAAGCAAAACATAGAGAATAATAAAATGGCACTGGGTAGAGTGCATACCTCTGCCACGTAATGCCTGATCCACAAGAACATATCGGGCTCAATAAATTTTTGAAATATCATGCTATACAATACTATATCGTGTTTTGGCTCTATCTCGCAATGGTGAGAATCACTATAAAATTAAATAATTCTCGTATCCAGATCAGGATTCGGATCTTCACCAAATTCGAAAGAATTTGTCCTTGCCACACACGCAACCTGTGCACCAAGTTTCATCCGAATCCGTTCATAACTTTTTGAGATATCGTGCTATCTATCGTTTTTGGCCCTATCTCTCAATGGTGAAGATTCACTTACAAAATAATAGGAGCTGGATCCGGATCGTCACCAAAATGTAATCAGTTCGTCCTTGTCACACACTGAACCTGTCCTCAATTTCATCTGGATATGTCCACAACTTTTTGACATATCTTGCACACAAACAGACAACCAGTCAAACAGACAGAAAAAGGGTGAAAACATGACCTCCTTCACCTTCGGTGGTGGAGGTAATGAAGAGTGGGGTAAGTGTTTGAACACTGCAGAGGGAAGAAAGAAAATATTCAGGATAGGTGGCCAGATGATGAAGGATAGAAAGGATGGTCTAGGAATACATTGTTTGAAAAGAAAGGATGGAAAGGTTGTAATTAGAAAAGAGGAAGTTTAAAAAGAATAGAACGACGACTCCAAAAGTTGTTGAATGAGGATAATGAATGGGATAAGGATGTGGGTAGAGAGCAGGAAAGTAGGAGTGGAGGAGGCAATATCTGAGGAATAGGTGAGGTCAGCCTTAATAAATTAAAGAAAGGGGGCTTCAGGGGGCTGGCTGGAGGGCCTAGAAATACGCCCACTCACCTCTGAACTGTTTAGCCTGGTTTTGAATCCTGATCTAGTTTAAAAAACTGTCATCCCGGTGTTTCACAGGCAGGGTCATTCATCTGCTGGCCAGGCCTGATGTTCGATTGATGGTGGCAGGAATTTCTTCACCAAAGGCACCGTATGATCTTTCAAGTCCACAAACTAAGTCTTACAGACAGGATACCTAACTTAAAGTCCACCATCCAGGGCACTTTTTGATACAACTCCCTGTCCGTGAAACACCAACTGGAGAGTATATATTGGGGTCGTGAATATATCAGGCTGTATAGCTCAAGGGCAAGTGCACCATCCTGTCACACAGTCACAACACTCTTGAAAATAGAGTGCAAATACCACACAAAATTTCAATATATTTGACCTTTAATGCCAACCAAACATTGGGTTCAATGTACAATATATATATATATATATATATATATATATATATATATATATATATATATATATATATATATATATATATATATATATATATATATAGTTACAGTTGTGGGGGTAGATGGAAGAATTTCATGGGAAAGTTAGAATTGAATGGAGTTGTTTGGTCCGTGGACGTGTAGGAGACATCTCGATGTAATTAAGTAGGGAAACTGTGAGCTTCAGTGTTGTGTCACCCCATTAGGGGTGGTGCGGTATTAATTAGATCAGGATTAAGGATAAGTTCCCCAAGCATGTGATTGCCCCCCTGTGACTTTTCCCGATTTTTTGTGTTACAAACCATGAAAGACGTGTGTTTTTATAATAACCACAACGATAACAAGTGAGCCAGCCGTGCCAAGAAGACAGAAGCCCCAGATTCCTGGGTTTCGTGTGAGCAAGTCATGCCCCGGAGGTGGAACATTAGTTCGAGGTGACATCAGGAGAGATTGAGAAGCGAGGAGGTTGTTGGCTGGGTTGGTTGAGTTCGGAGTGAAGGGACACACGCGGTCGAGAGAGAACGTAGCTCGGAGGTGGCCTGGAAGAACAGGGCTCTATGGCTGGTTTTCCTTCAACACATGAAGATGCCACGATTCTCGTATTGGTGTTGAGGCGAATTGGCTCGCATACTGAGCAAGACGCTGGCCATTGGCTCTTGGTTGGGTCATGAGAGATGGACCCTGGTGCCTCGTGTATATCAAACAGTGGATTGGTGAGAATGATCGACGCAAAAAGCAGCTGCACAGGGTCTCTATGCCTTGGTGTTGAGTTCCACTCACGAATTGCCTGATGAACATTCCCGCTGTGAGAAGCGCGGCTTGGTACCATATTTTGGGCGTGTCTACACATACAGAACGAAGCTCCCCGATTCTAAGTTGCAGAAAGACCATCTCTGCACCAAGATAAGTGCCAGAATAAAGGAATAATTTGCATTTATTTTGGTTCCCCTTGTCTGTATTTAAGTCTGCGTGGAGAGACGCCTCGACTTTAGGATTTATTTACTTCACGCTATTATCATTACGTTTTGAATTATTGTCCCTTGTAAATATTTGTCTATTTTCATTAAATTCCACGGTTATTTTAGGTTGCTGTGTCCATGTATTTGTCATGGGGTTTCAGTGTAAACTCTGGCTGTGCATCTATCTGTGCCTTCGTCGCTCCAAAATTGTGCCCCACCCCTCACGCGCATTATAATCTCTGAGAATGAATGCGTCCGCCTCATAAGGAAAACGGCTTGGCTATCCGGGCTGGTGGTGTCAACCGCCCGTCACCACAAATTGGGTCGGATGGATTAACTGAACCACCAGCACCGCGAAAATAAATACATAAAAATAAAAAAAATAATAAATAAATAAAAATAAATACATATATCGCGTTGGTGCAAGTGAGTTGAATCCCAAATGCAGTGGACTGGTGCTCGAGTACTAAGTTGCACGACGAAGCCAATGATGTCTGCAGACCACAATAACCATGGGCGCGTTAAAGATATAAAGAGGAAAGTTTGGGAGCACAGTATCACTATGCAGCAGATGCGCCCCCAGGAGGCCCATGCTTACACGCCATCCAGCGAGGTCGAGGTGACATGATTAGACGAACCTCCCGCGCCCCCGGCCGACAAGCTTGTTTGTCCTCTACGGACAGAAACAGGTAAACACACTGAGTCCGCCAGACATGAGGGCGCCGTCGCTGGCAGGAGCAGCGGGTGGGGCGGCCTTGGGAAGATAACGGCCCGGCCCCGACGAGAGTAACGGGAGGGGTGACGCTGAACAGCGAACCTGCCTCGGTTCCCCACTATCGACTCGAACCAGGCAATGAGCCGGCTGCAGTACCAGCTATCCAATACAAAACCACGCATCAAATCCAGTCGAGATCTCCATGCACGTCCACACGGACGATCAGTGTACACTGCATGCACAGCCACGTCATAAAGCAGCAAAAACATCGTCTGCGCAGATGCAAACTTCCCTTCACATACAGCGCGTTCCCACAGTATAATGTTAACATATGAGAGGGCAGCGAACCGCGGACTGTCATCGAAGCTGGAAATCTGAAAGACCTCTTTATTCACAACGATCGTCCGCAAGCTCTTCACATCAAAGAAAGCATTGATACCAATCAAACACATTATGCTCACACACGGACTGTCGGCATTTGCTTTAATAATGCCATGCTGAATCACTCGTGCTGCGAGAATCAAACACACAACAATTAACAATTTATGAACCACGCTGCGCGCATGCCTCTTGGTTGCCACGACGTTGAGGCGACTTGCGTGCCGGTCCCCATCTGAACGTCGCAGAGGCCACCGTCGATGTTCGCGTTCCGCGAACTTCTTGAATGCGAGCGGCTCACTCCACTCCCCCGTTGAAATCGCCTGAACGACACGGGTGTGCACTGTATCATGAGCGCAGTGGAAGTGCGAGAGTCTGTCGCAGCTGGCATGGCCCCCGTTGCTCCAGAACCGCATATCGTAGTTGCAGGAAGCAATGAACGGAAACCCATGTTGCATCGTCGCGGCTCCTGCCACCGGGACCTCGCCCTTGGGTCTCGAGGGAGGCCCAGGCCCAAATGGAAGTACGGGCCCCGAAGGAGACACAGGTGCACCTGGAGGTACGAACTCCGAAACAGGAACCTCCCACACCGAAACCCTAATCAGCCCGGCACAGGACGTCCAAGGCCACTGGCTGGCGCCATCCAGTCTCGTTGAATGCAGGCCAACCCGCTCTGACCCAAACGGGAAAGCCCCTCCCCTCGCACCACAAAGCCCCTCCCCTCACACCACAAACCACGAGAGCGCGACCCGCTGACCTTGATGGGCGACAAAGACGTGTGCCCTGCCAACCACTGGTAGTGCTTCACCGGTATACGTGTGCAATGCGAGGGTAGACCTGAAAAGATGTAGACCGGGGAGTGCACGAGCGGTGCGCTCGCTTATGATCGACACCGCCGCTCCGGTCTCAACTCAAAACATGATTGGTGCCCCGATCACTTCAACCTCCACTGTCATTGGTCTTGTCACCTTCGGACCAATTGAAAACAGGCTCAACATCGGCTGCATCCCCTGCTCCGGGCCGCCGGGATCGCTATGCCCAGGCTGCAGGACTCGACCCGGGGCGTAAAAATGTACGTCACGCACAAAACACCGTACCGGCAGTAGGTCTCAACCCGGGACGTTGGGGTCGCTTCGCACACCGCCATCCATGACCGTTATGATGGCCAATGACACTCGGCACACACACCGTAGATGTCCCTGAGTGTTCAGACCGCCGTCCGACTGACCGCGTTGCAACGTTCGGTCACGACCCGCACTGAAGCCTGTGCGTGCGGCTGTAGGCGCTTGGTACACCGCGCAGACCTCCGGATCACCTGCCGCGCTCTGGCCATCGAAGCTCCGGACATCTCTCAGAGTCTGTGCGACAGTCGACGCCGCGTCTGAGTTGAATGTCATGTCCTCGTCCTTTAGCCGTGGCATTGCAGAAACCATTCTCGAGGCTTGCAAATCAGAAATAAAACGATCTCCGAGCCCGGCAGCCGTTCACTCGATGTAAATTTGCAGTCGCCGGCGAGATGCCTCACCCGTGCGGCGAAACTCGCGACGCGCTTCCCTGGGCTCCTCGCCAGGTGATCGAACTCGTACCACGCGAGCTGCGCCGATTCTCCCGGCGCTCCGTGTGCCCTACAATCCAACTGCTCTGGCCAAAGACTCAAAGTCAACACCGAGGAAATCCAGGCACTCTGCACGCGTCGATCTGAAACAGCCTCGTCGCCAAACTGTGGTGTCCGGAGGGCAGTGAGACACGTAGAGTCGTGAGGGTTGCCGTAACTCTGTTTATTGCGTGTCCGGATGTACACCACTGTAGACTACCACACGCCTCGAGCGGCGCGAACAACTCTATGCATTGCGGACACGTGACAACCAACACCACTCCTCCATGCCCCCACAACGCTCTCCGCATTGCGTCCTGCACGCATATGCCAATACGCCACAAGGAAGGCCAAAGAAGAGGTGCATGGATGCGGTGAGGGCGGACATGTGGGTGGTTGGAGTGTCAATGGAAGATGTGGAGGATAGAGCGAAATGGAGACGGATGATCTGCTGTGGCGACCCCTAACGGGAGCAGCCAAAAGAAGAGGATATATATATATATATATATATATATATATATATATATATATATATATATATATATATATATATATATATATATATATATATATATATATATATATATATCCCTACAATATAAATGGCAGTCCTTCTGTCTGTTTGTTTGTAAGCAATTAGCTCCAAGACCAGTGAACCGATCTTGATGAAACTTTACACACATCTAGACCTTACATTCAGCTTCAGGACGTGCTGAGTGGCTTTCCATAAAAATGAAAAAAAAACATTAAAAAAAAATTAAATAAATAAAATTCCCATTTTAAAAAAAAAGGCTTTCGAATAGTGCGCCGGCGTATTAATCGTAACAAATGGCTTCATAGTTAAAAACGCTAGGGTTTTTTGAAATACAAAATGTGGTGGAGTCTGCGGGCCTACGGGGAAGGGCATGGTGGTGTGGGAGTGGTCGGAGTGGTCATCGTATCTGCAAGGGATATAAGGTGTGCGCGCCGCCTGAGGCGTCGTAGTAATGCTGGAGTCGTCCTGCTCGTGAGTGCGCTAATACGCAATAAAGGAGAGCCACGGGCAGAGTACGCCCGCGCTCGTGCTTGTGCACCACGGCCCGGCTCGACTGTTCCTCCGCATCGTGTCTGCCTGCTAAGCATCTTCTATTCAGTACATTACAGTTGGCTGACGAGGATCTTCGGATCGGCGTGTGCAGGGCGGCAAGTAACCCGTGCGGTTCCAAGCTACGGAGCCAAGGGTCTCGCCAGCACGAGCATGGCAGAAGGTCGGGGCACGGCGCACGGACGCGTACCCGTGTTCGGGGGAGATGAGTTCGAGTTGTTTTCTGAACAGTTAGGTTGCTACTTTCGCGCGAATGATGTAGAGGATGAAGAGAAGCGCAAGGCGATCTTGCTCGCCTCGCTATCAACGGAGCACTACCGGCTGCTAAGTGATTTGGTGGCTCCAAATAGACCCAGTGATGACGGGCTATCGTTTCAGGACATCGTGGCGGAAGTGAAGACCCACTTGGCGCCAGAGAAGTCGTTACATCTTGCGCGGTTCCAGTTCGATCACCTCGCTAAGGGTGGCGAGGAGCGAGTTGCAGACTTCGTAGCACGGGTGAAGCATTCGGCTGTGCCGTGCAAATTCACGACAGAGGAACGTCCGGCACGGCTCAGAGATCGTTTTATTTCTGGTCTGCGAGACGCAAAGATGGTAGCAGCCATCCTGCGGTTGACCGACATCACATTCGACTCGGCGGTCGCGACTGCTTCATCTGTCGAGCAGACACTCACGGATGTCCGCACCATTGCTGGCCAGGACGTAATGAGTAGCTCCAGCTGGGGCATGTCGGCTAATCCCGAGGTCCACGCGGTGACCGCACAAGTGCCGCAGGTCGCGCAGCCCGGAGTCCGCGCGATGGCTCAAGTGCCGCAGGTCGCACGCGCGCCTGGCGGTGCGGGACGAGGGGCACCGCAGCACGGTCGCACCGGGAGCGACGGGGCTTTCCGGGGGTGCTGGGGGTGCGGGGATCCGCACCTGCGACAAATGTGCCCGTATAAGAACACCGTGTGTTTGCATTGTCACAAGGTGTGACATTTGAAGCGTGTGTGTCGGATGGCGGGGGCCTCCGTTGGGGTCTTGGATGACGAGGTGCGGGAGGACCCCAGTGACCTGGAGATCGGCCTGCAACCGGGGCATGGCGATGCCGGCGAACTGGAGCAGGAGATGCAACCACGGTTGAGTCTGTTTTCCGTTGGTTCGGAGATGACGACGCCTTTCACGGTGGAGGTCGAAGTGAATGGCGCACCGACCGTGTTTTGCGTGGATACCGGGGCTGCGGTGTCGGTCATGGGTGAGCAGGCGGCTCGTGGTCTTCGCGGTATTCGCCTGGTCAAGACGGCCTTGTCGTTATACACGTACACCGGTGAAGCGATTGCACCGCTTGCGAGGGCCGATGTCTCAGTGCGCTACCGAGGTCGACGCGCCCGACTCTCGGTGTTCTTTGTACGAGGGGAGGGGCCCGCCCTTTTGGGTCGGGACTGGCTGGCACACCTCGGACTGGATCTCCGGTTCGTACCTCCAGTTGTGCCAGTGCTCTCTTCGAGGCCTTCGTCGAGTACCGAGGGCGAGGCTCTGGCGGCGGGGGCCGCATTGATGCAACGGGAGCGGCCGTTCGTTGCTGCCTGCGGCGGTGATGTGCGGTTCGGGAGCGACGAGAGCCGTATCAGCTCTCGCGATGAGTTCCCGCTTTTCGGTAGCGCTCGTGAGGCAATGCGCGCCGGTGTTGTTCGGGCGGCTGCGACAGGTTGCGGTGAGCCTGTGGCGTTAAAGGGAGTCGCGAGTCACAACATCGAGTCGACAACCAAGAAACGGGCTCGTGATGTGGGTTGTGGGTTGTTGTTCATGGCATATGTGTTTTTCATTGCTCTAGTGATGCAGTTTAACGTTGTTGAAGTTAATGCCAGCAGTTCCCGTGTGAAAGTGGATTCGGCGGAGATCAATCAATGGGATTTGTGTTATGATCAATGTGATGTGGGGGCTTTGGAAGCGGTGGTGGCGAAAAAAGAGGTTGGGTTGGCCTTCCATTGTCCCAGGCCGCGGGTTGTTGCTTTGTCATGTGCTGGGATTTTATCAGAAGAGCGCGCTGTATGGAGAAATGAGTTTGCAATGCTTCGAATGATGTTCGTAGTGATTTATAACGAGCCTATGATTGAAGTGTGGTTTAAATGGAATTGCTACCGTCTAGCTGCCGTGTGGGTCTTGGAGATCGACTCGGAACCAAGACTGGTGCACTGGTCGGCGTTACCCCCACCTCTGGTTGCGAGCGCAGCTCTCTGTGTTCGCTCAAGGCCGTTTAGACGGGCGTTGGCGTCTCAACTGATTGTGGTGCGTGGGTTGTTTTGGAGCATTAAGTGCGTACAGCCAGCGGCGCTGTTCAGCGCCCCCGGCCAAGGTCGATCAAGGCTGGCGCTGGCGCCACGGCTTCCAGACAGCGGGCTTCCGGCCTCGGAATGTTTATCTACGTCGGGTCTGCCTGGGGGGAGTGGGCCGAAGGCGTTTGATGGTGCCGGGGGAGGTTGGCTCGAAAGATCGCCACGACCTCGGCGAGGGCCATGTCAGCATGAGCCGCCTGGGGGCGTTTCCGCTGTGTAGGGCTGCTGTGTTTTTCGCCTTGCTGCTTCATATCGGTAACGCGGCCAGAGTTTGGGAGGTGCTATGTCTTCGGAATCTGGTCGTGGCAGCTCCATTAACTCGCTTTCACGCATTATATGATGTGGTGTGCTGTTATACTTCGCTGTTTTCATTTTATTTTCATGGTTATTATACCGAAGTCCTTCGTGTTGTTTATGCTTCTTATAATGGTGATCATTGAATAATCATAGTTTTAGGGGGGAGGAGTGTGGTGGAGTCTGCGGGCCTACGGGGAAGGGCATGGTGGTGTGGGAGTGGTCGGAGTGGTCATCGTATCTGCAAGGGATATAAGGTGTGCGCGCCGCCTGAGGCGTCGTAGTAATGCTGGAGTCGTCCGGCTCGTGAGTGCGCTAATACGCAATAAAGGAGAGCCACGGGCAGAGTACGCCCGCGCTCGTGCTTGTGCACCACGGGCCGGCTCGACTGTTCCTCCGCATCGTGTCTGCCTGCTAAGCATCTTCTATTCAGTACATTACACAAAATGTTCGTATTCGTTGAATTTTTAAACATACACATTCTCCTCCTGTTATTTGAATACTTGAACTGCACGGCAACAGCTAACTGCTGATAGATCTGCTCATGAAAGAGCCAGGAGCCAGACAGACAGAGACAGGGACAGAGACAGAGACAGAGACAGAGACAGTCGCCAAACTCCAAATAGAGCATCACACCGCCGCTGAGAGAAGCAAAAAACTCACGTTCCAGATTTCTAGGTCCGGGTTTTGGCAGGACATCAAGGACAGTTGCCACTGCTGCTAGAAACATTGAGTGGCTCAAGGCAACCTTCAACTATGACCTCTCTGAGGATTATGGCATCATAAAGCCTTCCTTCCATAAATCTGAGGAATAAAAGAAGCCTTCCTAATTTTCTCCATACAACTAATGCCTCATTCTAACTGGCGTGAGGAAAATAGGGCAAATTTCCCGGGTATTACCGGGTACTTCAGCTAGTATATATATATATATATATATATATATATATATATATATATATATATATATATATATATATATATGTATGTGTATGTGTATGTGTATGTGTATGTATATGTATATATATATATATGTATATGTATATGTATATATGTATATATGTATATATGTAAATATGTATATAAGTATATAAGTATATATGTATATATGTAAATATGTATATAAGTATATAAGTATATAAGTATATAAGTATATAAGTATATAAGTATATATGTATATATGTATATATGTAAATATGTATATAAGTATCTAAGTATATAAGTATATATGTATATATGTATATATGTGTATATGTAAATATGTATATAAGTATATAAGTATATATGTATATATGTATATATGTGTATATGTAAATATGCCTGGTGTTGGCGCAGTGGTAAGGGCAGTGGCTTGGGACCCAAGAGGTCCTGAGTTCAAGCCCCGTTGGGACACTGAATTAATATATGTAAATATGTATATAAGTATATAAGTATATAAGTATATATGTATATATGTATATATGTATATGTATATATATGTATGTATATATATATATATATATATATATATATATATATATATATATATATATATATATATATATATATATATATATATATATATATACACGAGATGACCTGTGAACCCGTTGGCTTACCATTGTCACAGCGGTTTATAAAAACAAATCATTTCAAAAAAAAACATAGCTCCAGCGAACTACACCGCTGAGGTTGTTTGCATTGATCAAGTAATCACGAAGAGTAGTTGACTGAATCGGGAATTGATGTTTAAATAATTTATTTCGTTGCCCAATTTGAACGAAACTTGATATTGCGCGTCAATGTGAAAAAAAAAACCGAGAAAAGAAAGTCGAATAAATTATTGTGCGTAATCTTCTAAACACAATTTTATTTATGAATGAACACGGAAGTATTAGATCAAAATGGCGATGTTTATTTTATGCTTGAAAATAAATCGTTCTTTGTTTGTACGAAATGTTTGAGATTTTGAAATAAATCATTTCAAGAAAAAAAAAGATAGATCAAGCGAACTATACCACTGTTGTTTGCATTGATCAAATTCTCCCGAAAAGTACTTGACTGAATCCGGAATTGATTTTTTAATAATTTTTTTCATTGCCCGATTTGAACTAAACTTGATACTGCACACCGGAAGAGAATGGTGAGTAATGTGGGCTGAAAATTTTTGCGCTATCGTGTACCGTTTTGGCTGTATTTCAGGAACATACATACATACATAGATACATTTCTACAAGATGAGAGTTTTCGTAATGTATGTATATATATATATATATATATATATATATATATATATATATATATATATATATATATATATATATATATATATATATATATATATATATATATATATATTTATTGCGGTTATGCAAAACCACATGCCTCGAAGGCAATGGCACCCAACATACAGTGATCCCCAAGGCAGTTATTTAATTAGTGTTTGTGTAGTTAGACCTTCCCTCATGTCTAGTGAGTTCACAGGACGAAGTGCGTTGCATGGGTCTCGTAGTTAGGTCTAGTAACTATCTCCGATTCATATTCTGATTCCTACTCCAACCCTTTCCTTTTAGCTATAGCACAAAACAAGCATGCAAGCACACACGCCATTCAATAGGCAATTGATAATAAGTGCACCACGATGCCTCCTGTGACTCGGATACCCCACACACTATACCACCCGCGTATCGCGCCATTATTTCGTTCAAATCTGTGCGCCAAATCCCAACCGGCACCTCACCTAACTTTGCACCTCAGCAATTTGACCACAAACCCCTCCCGCACACGGGAAAAATATTCCCGCACCCCCTCTTGCCTCTGCATTGCTACAATTCGTCATTCTATTTTGAGGAACACCCCATAACCCGGATTGTCCTCGGCACCGCGTGATGCTTGATCAAGCAACAGATGTTAATAGCTTGACCGCATCTCACCGGGGACGTCCCAAGTGAGTATGCAGGATTGATACAACCCTCATCCAGTCGCCAGACCATGGCAAGACCAGGGGCAATGAGGAGTGGTTGCAAGAAGTATGATGCAAGAAAGAGATTGCAATAAGGAAGTGGTTGGAAGAAGAAGAAGAAGAAGAAGAAGAAGAAGAAGAAGAAGAAGAAGAAGAAGAAGAAGGGCGGGAGTTGGTTCGGGGCTTGGCTGTGCATTTTTGTTCATGAGGGTGGTGCCCGTGGGTGGTGGGGGAGAGTCCTCATTGCTATTCGACATTCAGACTGCACTCGGAGCACTTTCAGGGCCGGGGTGCCAGTTCAGGGAGCATGCCTATGTTGAGTCAGGAGCTCTGACCCGTGCCGAAGCAGGTGGGCAACTGAGACGGTTTCCGATCCCCGAGCCTGGCAGGGCATGGCTTGGGCTGCTGTGGCCCAATAGAGGAGCAGGATTCAAATCACAGCGTGTCATTTTCTGGTCACCACCACACCCTTCGCCCAGGGCTTATAAAAGGGGGAGCGTGGAGCCGTTAGAGTCTTTTCTCTCTGCGCGGCTTTCGCTGGCTCTTCACTTGCCTCTCTCCTCTTCGCTTCCTGTCTCACAAATGGCATGTGATTTCCAGGACGTGCTTCTGCTTGAGAGCCTGATACGGGGCGACTGCCGAGACTCCCTGCCATGCTGTCAACGTTCCGCCACCCCCGTGCAGCCAGACGGACCAGTGTGGAGTGCACACTACCACGAGTGCAAGTAATTAAACAGGAGATAACGCCCCACATCTCGATGTGGGAACGCTCTGGGGGAGCATCCCACGGATGTTCACGCTTCACACAGCTCGGTTAGGGATCTTTCTCCTTCTGCATCTATTGTTTCTCTCTCTCTCTCTCTCTCTCTCTCTCTCTCTCTCTCTCTCTCTCTCTCTCTCTCTCTCTCTCTCTCTCTCTCTCTCTCTCTCTCTCTCTCTCTCTCTCTCTCTCTCTCTCTCTCTCTCTCTCTCTCTCTCTCTCCCACTCTATTCCATCTTCTTTGGACACACAAAGAGCATAATTACTGACTCGCAATCCCATTTTCCTCTGGCACGACATGACACCCTCCACATTGCACCACACCACACCTCTCACTCCCACACCTTAGACACAACCAATATTCCTCCCACCTACCTCTCCCGAAGCATTCTGGGTTGCGATGGTCTGCTGACCACGCAGGTATTGAGAGGTCATTCAGCCTCACCTGATTTCTTTCTCTCTGGTGGCGATCTAATCTTCCTCGGGTTTGTGTGTGTGTGTGTGTGTGTGTGTGTGTGTGTGTGTGTGTGTGTGTGTGTGCGTGTGGGTGTGCGTGTGCGATGGCACCTGTCCTAGCATAAATTAAGATTGTAGAAGATATAACGGGATAACTCTGCTCTGTGTCTTCTTTTGTAAGTTGTTGCCTTTTTCCGCACCCCACAAATTCCTTACTATCCCCTGTTGTACATAAAAATAAACCCCATTCAATGTGCCACATACCTTTCCTCGCTTGATTGTAAGTAAATGTTTGGTATAGAAATGTTCCCAGCACATTTTCGTGTTTTCCATCATTGGTCCAGTTTGGTTCGCACCTTTGTTTCGTCGGTACGTTATTTCTAAACGATTTGATTCCTCGCCGGTATGTGCTTGGCAGTTCCACTCGGCTGCATCTGATCTGGTAAGGTGATCCGGTTTGAGCAATTGCGTACCGAGGGTGTGTCCCCCGGTAATTAGATCACGTGAACTTTATGTAAATGGTATTCATTAGACAGAGGACCCGAAGTCACGTGGTCAAGTTATCGGCGTTCATGGTCGATTATTATCGACTCGCCACTTCACAAAGTTATTCATGTGACGGCCTGCGATTCCGGAGTCTGGTGGGAACCCAAGGTAGTTCACCCCTCGTGGTCTTCGCCCCTGACCCCGTGTCTGCAACAATATACATACATATATATGTGTATATATATATATATATATATATATATATATATATATATATATATATATATTATTGTTCTTGATTCCACACCCGCCAGCGTGCGAACAGCCACGTAACTCGAATCGCTGACACGTCGCCCACGGACGGACAATCCAGTCGTGACCCTCTCGGACTAACGCCGGGAACTAGTCACGGGTGGACCTTTCGACCTCACCACGATCGTGCCAATCGGCCCCAGCGTGGGATAGGGTTGCTCGCCAAATTCGACCTACCGAAGTACCCACACGGAGGGTAGACCGGGCGATCGCACCTCGCCGCAGGAGTCGACTTCGGACACGGGCCACTTTAAGCGACCCGTTCCGTACTATCGGATAACCGGCGGTGTTATCGTCGGCCCCGACGGTTCGATTAATTATCGGGCGTTTTAGCCCACGACCAACCCTTTACGTGAAGTAAGATGGAGATTCAATAAAGGAAAAGACGAAGCGAAACGGGAAAACAGTTCAACAATAAGCACATTTATTTCGCGATGAACGGAAAGCACACATATACAATTACACCAAAAGCAAATGTAAAAGGAGAAGAAACACACAATATTACACAAAAAGCAAATATAAAAGAAGAAGACAATGCAGAGCTATCCGACTACCGAGCACACGGCAACACTTATACAATTTTACTTCACAGGCCGGCGCCGACAACACATATACCCAAAGCAAAGAAAAGGACCACCCTCAAGGATGAGGGGGTAGGCGGAGCCTGGGGCCGAGACCGCGTCGGGCCTACCCGTCTGATGATGAGACGCAAAGTGGCGGTGGCGCCCCAACTCCGCGGGCCTCGCGGACAGTGTCTGGAAGGGGGTGGGAAAGGGGCCCCCTTGTCGCACTATCTCAGCGCGGGGGGAAACAGGAGGGGGGTTGTTGATGCTCGGGGGATGGAGGATATCTCCCTATCTCGGGTCCCGCGACGAGCGTCTCCACCACGACCTCGGTCGCGCCGCCGGCCTCTCCCTCCGCAGCTCCCCGACTCCGACACGAGCACCTCCTCGACCGCCTTCGCCGCCGCCACCTCTCCACAGCTCCGTCCTCTTCACTCTGACTACTACCCATTGGACCAAGGAAAAGTGGGCGTGAATGCTTTTTGATCCATGAATTTGCATATAGCGACCACACTCCAACGCCCTGGAGGCGGGGCCAAATCGCCCCACGCTCACCGATAGGACGGAACAGAAGTGGGCGTGAGTCGTTATTGATCCGTTTTCTTCGGAAAGTCTGTGATGTTTCTGAACACGCTGCTCGGTGCGTGCCCTGCACGAGTCCAGTATCGGTGCCCACAAGTGGCGCAAGAATGGTGGTGATACGATGGTGGCGAGTTGTGATGGTAAAGGTCGCGGCTGTTGTCGTGAAGCGGCGTTGTGGTTGGTGGTTGTTGTGTGATGGCTGTTGAGACGTGGTTGGTGGTGGTAGTAATGGCGGCTGGTCCAAAATAAAGATAGTAAAAGAAAAACGGCTATCTAGAGGGGTCGCAGCCCGAACGAATGACATTTATTCCCTCGAAACAACGGGTTTGGGCCTAACTACACATATACTTACAGAGATATCTCACCTAAGGGACCTGAATGGTGGTTTGCGAATTTGGTCAACCACAACAATATATATATATATATATACATATATATATATATATATATATATATATATATATATATATATATATATATATATATATATATTCTTCTTCTTTCGGCTGCTTCCGTTAGGGGTCGCCACAGCGGATCATCCATATGATCCGCATAGTGATTTGGCACATGTTTTACGCCGGATGCCCTTCCTGACGCAACCCTGGTCGCCTCTTACGACACAGGGATATGGTACACCTATTTTAACCGGGGTATACACCGGCCCAGTACACTGGTACTCACTTCGCCGACCTCGGAAGGATGACAGGCTGAGTCAACCCCCCTGGTGTATTAATTCAGTGGCCTGACGGGGCTTGAACTCAGGACCTTTTGGATCCCAAGCCGCTGCCCTAACCACTGTGCCAACACCAGGTTCATATATATATATATATATATATATATATAGTGTGTGTGTGTGTGTGTGTGTGTGTGTGTGTGTGTGTGTGTGTGTGTGTGTGTGTGTAATAGTGGGGTATGCTTACACATTGTAAGCATACGAACTGTACTTCATCATTGTCTCAGGTGGGTCACCTGCATTTGTTTGTTTTTTTTCATTTTTTAAAAGTTTATTTATTTTCATCTGTTTATGTTTTCATTTATGGATGCTTTCCAACAGTTCTGATTTTCCCCATTGTAATGGCTTCGATGTCGATCAGCATACAAAATCTCAGCTTTCTACATCACCTGGAAGGTACCGAACTGTAACATCAGTCAGTGAGTCAGTGAATCAATGTGGGAAAAATGGAAAGATGGATCAGGATGCAACATAACAAATGGAACAACAGGAGGGGAAGGAGGAAATGCTAACAGCAGGGCTGATGGAGAAAATAGATGGAGACGGACAAACAAGAGATGTGGGTAACAATGATGGGTATGGGATAACACAAGGGGTGGACAATATGGATATAAAATCCAAATTTGTGGGATAGGGGAGGCGGTGGTTTAACAGGTGTAAAAAAAGATCATGGTTTTGGATGGAGGATGATCTTAAATAGAGGTGAACAACTGTCTTGAAGACCTGCAGGGAAGAAAGAGATTGAAGAGAATATGGAAGTTGATTCCACAGATGGGGAAAAAGAGGAATAAATGAATGGAGGTGAGGCCTTAGTTATTTTATTACTTGGTTTACACAGTTCTTCAGCTAAAATGTAGGGTCGGTCGGTCGAAATATAAATAGAAATATAATTTCAATTTTTAGAAATTATATATTTTTATGATTATTTTTTCGGATGTTCCATGGAAAAGATAAGGGTAGTTGGGAGGAAAATAAATATAAATCCCGGACCAGGAGGATCTAAGAAAATATTGAAGATGGAAGACCATTCAAATGCAGGATGCCCTTGTTCACTGTATCATCTGATGTGAAAAACAATAAAGAAGGATTAAAACTTGTTTTTACAATATAGTCTGGCATGTTTTTCTTATAGAAACCTGTTGGATCATCAAACAAATGGAAACGATTCTGAGAAAATTACTGTCCAAGTCGTAGATGTGTGTGTGCACACCAGTGCATAGTGCTGGATATGATTAAAAAAGGTGTCTTCTCGGAGTCAACATGCTCAAAACAGTCAATGAGAGCCATAACCAGCTCTTACTTTTCAGTGGGCATCTGATGGTACCATCTCCCCATCCCCATGAGCACATCAAAGGCTGATTTCTGGTCTGTTGAAGGCTGAATATCAGCATCTCGCATGGAAACTTTGACGTACTTAGCACCGAAATCTTTCAATACGAACAGCGGTGTACAACTTTCGATGGAAACAAAATTGGCATGATCGAGAGGAGCCTGTGAATCATCCCTGCTGCTGCACTGAATTGATGCAGTCGTTCGGCCAGAATATTCGTCGTCAACATGTTGCTTGATTTAATCACTAATACAGTCACTCGAATTTATACCACTGACATACTTCTTAACAATCACTTTCGCCCCAGAAACCACAGTCAATCTGAACCACGCTGGCTACTGCTCAGACGCCATGAACGAAGACGACCGCGCAGTTTGGTTAAAGGTGACTCGGTATTTTGGCGCGCGCGCGTGAAATTATATTTTGAAATTAAATTCCGACGTTTACATTTGGGGTTTTGAAACTTTTGCACTTTCGGCGGAAAATTTATACATATAAAAGGCAAAAAATGCGTTTTATATTTATATTTCATTTCGGCAAATATACCGTCGGCGGATCTGTAAACCAAGTTATAAAATAACTAAGGCCTGAGTGGTGTTTCTGGATTTTAAGAGTTTTACTAGAAGTGGGTTCTTGGTGGACCACGTGTGCCTTGCAGATAACTTGGGGGGAGGGTGGGGGGGGAACAAAGCACGGAGAAGGCAGAGGGTGCAACACCCGAAAGGAGGTAGAAGAAGACAGAGACACCACTGACCCATTGGCGTGGTGAAATGATAGGCCCATAGACACAGCTTCATCGTGGGAGATTCTAATAATCTTGAGGCCTTGATTTCCACTGCGTCAAGCTAACCATGGTGTGAGGCAGGGGCACTAGCCCGAGGGGAGAGCAGTGTTCCATCAAGTTGCGGATGAAAGCCTTGTAGGTGGCCAGGAGTTCAGGTGTGCCAAGGAAAGACTGCATGACGGAGAATGCCCAGTCAGTGACTGGCTTTGGATCCCAAATTCGAAGTTCAGTCAGATTTGCCTTCCAGGAAGAGAAGGCAAGTTGTTTCAAGGCTACTGCCTCACCACAGGATTCAGTGTACCATAGGCAGTAGGATGGGTATAATAACTGATCACCAGATGGGATAAATCTGTGCATAAGGGAGAGCAGGTTTCTGTGGAAGAATTCCTCGGCTGAGTTACTATCAGGTGCAGTAGTTTCGGGGACCAGTCCTGGAGTGCGATGGCTGCTTGCAGTTCCTGCCAGTTTGCCTGAGTGAACTGCAAGACTCAGTGGCACTGAGGTTGTTCTCTGAGAATGCTGACCTTCACAAGCACATGATGAGATGAATCAATTGTGGCAGAGGAAGAGCAAGATGCATTGGTGGGGAAGTTATTGATCACCAAGTCCAGAAGGGAAGATTTTTCATTGGCAGAAATCCAGGTTGGTAAGTCTACAGATTGAGTCAGTCCCATGGAGTCAGAGAAGTCCTTTGCTAAAGTGCCATGGCTGTTGTCAGAGGTACCAACACCAAGCCAATTCACATGGTGACAATTGAAATCAACACATATGAGGAAGAGAGAGTTGGGATGAGTATTTTAAAGTTGGTAAAAAGTTAAAAGTTGGTGGGAAGCCGACTTGTGATTTCCACCTGTGTGGTTGTGCAAATCCACACCAAATTTTGCATATGTGCTGAGGCTACCCAGGGTTAGGTCATGGGTACAATCTCTCCTCCCTTCCCAACAACAAGGCAATTCTCCATATGTTTATTTGTGTATGTCCGAAAATCATCGCAAAAATAACAATTGGGCCAACCTCCATCAAATTTTACATATGTGCTGGGGATACCCAGGATCAAGTCAAGGGCACACCCCTCCCCCCTCCCTCAAGGAAAGTCTCTGTATGTATGTGTTTGTACGTCTAAAAATTAAGAAACTGACCTCAAACAAGGAAATAAGGCCATTTGGTCCATCATTGCCATGGTGCACTCTCAGGTTAATTTTTTGTTACAGCTTTAAACATCGATCTTCTTTACGGTTTCCTCAAGTTTAAATAACCCGATATTGATCGAATGATCCAGCTTGTGGTATAGTGTGTGTGTGTGTGTGTGTGTGTGTGTGTGTGTGTGTGTGTGTGTGTGTGTGTGTGTGTGTGTGTGTGTGTGTGTGTGTGTGTGTGTGTGTGTGTGTGTGTGTGTGTGTGTGTGTGCGTGTGTGTGTGTGTGTCAGAGTATGCGCGTGCATTTGTGGACATGTGTGTCTGTCTGCATGACCAGTGGATAATTCAAGGTGTGCTGGATGCACCAGGTGTGCTGGATGCACCAGGTACAGTATTTCTGCTGTACCCCACCATAACTCCCTCCCACCCAGAAACACTCTCCCCCTCTTCACCACCTGTTTAACTCTCGAGATGTAATGAACTTAATGGCTCGAAACTCTTACATGACTTGCGTTTAGCTGATGATCCGGTAAGTCTCAAGGTTGTGTGTGTGTGTGTGTGTGTGTGTGTGTGTGTGTGTGTGTGTGTGTGTGTGTGTGTGTGTGTGTGTGTGTGTGATCATTTTAGTGACGTTTGTGAAGGGATGAGAACCCAGGACCCATTGAGCTTCATAGTCAGGTGGAGGTGCATGTAACAGTATATTGTGAAGCAGATATGCTGAGTGGAGTATAACTTTACACGGAGCAGTGAAAATCACAAACAATTAAATTAATTGTACAATATTTTATCCAAAGATCGTGAGCATTGTTTTACAACGCAATTTTCCATTTTCTGTAGACAAGTAATCTTCTTTAACAGGCACAATCATTCCCACGTTATTATACGGTTGGCCAGGGTAAGCTTAGCCTAAGTCTTTCACGAACCGGCTGGCCAGGCCTGACGTTCTCACGAACCAGCTAGTCAGGCCTGACGTTCGACTAAGGTTCGAGCAGGAATTTGGAATTTGTTCATGTTGCCAGCAATAGTTCACCTACTCTTGGGATCTTTAAGGTTCAACAACTAGTGCCAGCAGATCTTTCAATGTACAACTGAGGGATGGTACACACTGCCTGTGAAACACCAGAATGGCAGTTTACAGCTGGACCAAGATTCAAAACCCAGGCTAGACAGCTCCGAGGTGAGTGTACATACCTCGATGCCATCCTGCCAGCCCGGGGACAAATCGACACGAATAAAAGGCAATGTGTGTCAGTGTGTGTGTGTGTGTGTGTGTGTGTGTGTGTGTGTGTGTGTGTGTGTGTGTGTGTGTGTGTGTGTGTGTGTGTGTGTGTGTGTGTGTGTCAGTGTGTCTCCTCAATAACTCAAAAACTATCAAACCTATCAGCCTGAAACTTCGCAGGCATACTAATGAAACTCCAAGGAAGTGCAAGAGTGAAAATTGGCTGTTTGGGTGAATTAAAACACCCCTTTTGAAGATAATTTAGGGGGTGCTCATCACGAAAAACCAAAATATGTCTTACCAAGATGGCGGCATGCGATATTGCGCCACCATCTTGGTCAACCCTCTGTGGTTGCTGGAGTCTTCAGCCGCCATTTTGTTCGGCCTGTACCTCGATTTGGAAACACGATCTACTCTAACGGACTAATTAAAGTATATAATCGAAATATTATGTCGGATTCGAGAATCGGATCTGGTGAACAAAATAAGTCGAAATCTGGAGTGAAATACGAAAATTTTAACAAATTAGTAATTTTTTATAACTTTGTAGACTTATTGAAGCAAAGCATTAAACTTAACTTTTTATACCGTTTGGACGATTCTATTGAGTGAAGAAAAGATGATGGAATGTGCAGAAAGTGTAAATTCATTGAGTGAAACAGCGTGCTTCATAACCTGCTTTTGAAATCCATGAGGACACAATCCATCGGGGATCCTTTTTTACGGTAATTACATACACAGTTTGCTGTTTCCGTTTTGGGCGATTTGCTAGCATAACAAAATACAAGCAGATCCCGTCTACAACGGGTATAGGGGACAGAATGGATCACAATACTCGGTTACGGTAGTTTCTTTAGATGTTTTGTGCCGCATTCAACAGCTCAGTTCATATTGGTGGCGTGTCTGGGTGACCATGGTAGCGTTTGAGACCGGTCGCTTTAGATTGTTGGCCTTGACACATCGTTCCGGATGAGTAACATAAACTATTTGACGTATTCATCGTTTCTATATTACCTCCATCAACAGATTAACAACATGACAGGATAAAAGTCGTAAATGATGAGTTGAACAAACGTCCTGAACTCATGGACTTAGTTAAGTAAAGCACGTCGTCTGGGACCCGGCCGTCGGTTTTCCGCGCGAACGCTGCTGATTATGACGTCATAGATTCCCTCTTTGAAAATTCTATCTATATTCCATTTTTTGAATCCGCTACCACCTGCGTAAATACATGTAATGGAACACATAATGTGAAGATTTCGGAAGTACGAACAGAATATGTTCAGAGAAAAGTGTGTTAGAAGTTCCAGGCTTACGCCCATTATATTATGATTAATATAAATATACTATTATAGTTCCGCCAATATATTAATAGTCGGTAGTTTCTGCAAATAAATATAAATATTTTTGTTGCCGCAAGTGAAGAGATTTCTTTTTTTTTTTTCTTTTTTTTCTGCTTTACACTGTCCCTATTTTTTTCTTTTTTACACTTTTACATTTCTTTTTTACACCCAGTTGAAGTTTTTTTGTATATGTGGGTTTCAAAAGGTGGAACGGGATCCCTCCCATGTCTTGAAGTATCCACCGTCGTGTGTGTGTGTGTGTGTGTGTGTGTGTGTGTGTGTGTGTGTGTGTGTGTGTGTGTGTGTGTGTGTGTGTGTGCGTGTGCGTGTGCGTGTGCGTGTGCGTGTGCGTGTGCGTGTGCGTGTGCGTGTATGGGGTTTCACAATGTGCAATGGAGTCCTCCCTGGGTAGGTTAAAGCATCCACCTTCATTTCGGTAAGGGGTCACGATTTACAGATAAAGCTGTGAAGTTTTCTGTTTTCAAGGTTTTGTGCCGAGGGCTCTCTTTCGGATCGTTACCAAGCCCAGGACAGCCTCCAACTGTAGTTTGTTTGGAGTGATATTCCCAGGGATGGTTTTTAATATCTCTGTTAGGTTCTTCATCATCATTACCATGAGGTTCTTCATCATCACTGGTATAACTTTGGCATTCTTCAGCTTCCAGGATCTTTTCACTTCATGCTTGAGTTCTTGGTGTTTGGTTATTTTTCCTGATTTCTGCATCGTTCATCCAAAATGACCGGGATTAACACCTCACTTAGCAAAGCCTTCTTCTCCTTTTTTTGCACCTAAGTATGATATCTGGTCACAATGCTTTGTTTTCGATGTCCACGCCCAATGGGATCATAACATCGTACGTGAGTGGTACTTCAATGATTTCAGTGGTTGCTTTTGGTTCATTTTCCCCAAATTTTTCTGGAATTTGGATATCAAAGTTTTTGTCTATGTGCCAGTAGATTACTTTACAAACTCTGTTGTGTCGTTGTGTGAACAGAACAGAACTCTGTTGTGAACAGAACAGCTGTTCTGAAACCTTTTATATATTTTTTTCGTGTTCGGTCATTAAGTGTCACATGGTTAGATGGTGGGTTTGGGATCTTAGCATACTGAGTTCAAATCCCACTTCGCTGTTGAATTGATACCAGGTGGGGTTGACTCTGCCTGTCATCCTTCCGAAGTTGGAAAAATGAGTGTCAGCTTGCTGGTATCCTGTGTCGGAGTGGCAACCTGTCCAGGATTGTGCCCAATAGCCAAGGAGACTGCTTAAGCAGCATCAACATTTTGCACAGAGTATGGTCCCAATGGATGGATGGATGGATCATTCTCTTTGCTCCCACTACCTCCACCCATCACCTGTCTTTTTTTTTCGTCCTCCTCTCCCCCCCCCCCCACCCTTCCATCTCATTCTGTCCCCTCCTCGCTCCCCAATCCTAATAAAATGCAGCCCTTTCTTTCCATCTCTCTCTCTCTCTCTCTCTCTCTCTCTCTCTCTCTCTCTCTCTCTCTCTCTCTCTCTCTCTCTCTCTCTCTCTCTCTCTCTCTCTCTCTCTCTCTCCCCTCCCCCTCCCTCAGTGAATAGCAATGTCTGGTGAGGGGTCGCTCTCCCCAACTCCCCCTCCTTCATCCTCTCTGTCTCCCCTTCCCCCTCTCACACTTCACCTGCCTCCTCTCTCTCTATTCCCCCCTCTTTCTCTCCCCCCCCCCACAGAACCCACTTTATTGACCCGTCAGCGAAGTGATGGGTTGTATTTGCTCGTAATAAATAATTCAATTGAAACAAAACTGGCATTCATTTCTGGATCATCAAATGGCGAGAAACACTAACAAACTCGAAGAGCACCCAGTAGAGCGGACACCTCTACCATGCAATGCCTGATCCACAAGAACATATTGGGTCCAATGCATTTTTGAAATATCATGCGATCCATCGTTTTTGGCGCAATCTCTCAATGGTAAAGAATGATTTAAAAAGTTAAATAATCCTCATATCCGGATTAGGATTCTGATCTTCACCCAAATCGAATCAATTCATCATGGTCACACACCCAACATGTCCACCAAGTTTCGTCCGAATACGTCCACAACATTTTGAGACATTGTGCTATATATTACTTTTGGCCCGATCTCTCAAAGGTGATGAATGACTTTAAAATTTCACGTCGTCGGATCCAGATCCGGATCCGGATCTTCACCAACATCTAATCAGTTTGTCCTTGTCACACATCAAGCCTGTCCACCAAATTTTATTCGGATCCGTCCACAACTTTTTGAGACATCCTGCACATAACCAAACAAACTGAAAGACAAAGGTCTCATAACAACGGTCTCTGGCCGTTTTCAAAAAACGGTGCCACCATGTTGGTTGCACACAAATTGAGAAAATGATTTAAATGTAACCGCCGGTGATGGACAAAATGATCCGAGCTAAACTAGGCCTTTGCGACTTTCACAGATAGGGGAGACCAGCACGCGAGATGGGTGAGACCGCTCCGGTTCGTGAACCCCCGGTGCACAGCTTGCCTCAATAAGCAAAGCACCATTGCAAATGCACTCCATAAAAAACCCCAAACCTAAAAGGAGAATGATTGGGTTTAGACTTGGCTATTTGCCCGAAGACCCCTCCCAATTTGAACTGCGAGGGGAGTACAAACATATAACAGTGACCCTGGGTCCTTCATTTCAACGAGCTCGGTTCGGATAGAGTGAATAGTAATGACCCATGTTAATGCTTCTTGGGATTCATTGCGGTCGCTGACGTGATGCTTCGAGAGTACACCTGTTTCTAGTTACCTTCTTTTTTTTTTCCAGCGCAATTCCCGGATAACATCAGACAAAGGCTCTCGGAAGGCAATTGCAGCAGAAAGGAGGTAACTGGAAATTTAACCCAAGTCACAAAGCTTCAGCTCATCAAGCTAAGTGCAGGCCAGCCAGTCTCTCCGCCATTGTAACCGCCACAGGTGAGGAAAGGTGCACTGCCACAATCCGACTCGGACATATCCCTCTCTCTCCCGATCAGCCAAATGCCTGCTCATCGCACTAGGAGCATCAGCACAGACAATTACAATCAATTTTAAAACAATTTATCCCCGCATTGCACCGAGCGCCAGAATGTGGGGATAAATTGGATCAAGCGAACGATGCCTGTTCGTTTATTTCATACTCTAGGTACAGGCTGAGTGAATTATCTGCAGCCATGAGCTATGCAATAACAGGTTGTCGGCAGCTTTGGGTTTATTATTAATATGCCCAAATGCCGATGCTACATATGAAGCGAGGTGCATAAGAAGATGATGCAAATAATTATTTCACCGAGGATGAGCCGCAATTCCTGAAACACCAATCGCAAGTGAATTGGTCGTGTACGATGACCCACTGTTAGGTAATTGTTGAAATAAGCTTCGACTCTGTATCCGTGGACAATGCGGCATTGACCTCCAATGGCATACGGTGCTGTCGTGGTAATAGTCTGGGCACACATCCCAGAGTTATGACTAATCCTCGTTCTGTTTTCAGGGCCAAAGGGATGGCCTTTGGTAAGAACACCCTCGTGGCAGCTAATTCCAGGCAGCACAACGCAGGCCACAACAGCGATACAATTGCAGGCATGCTTATGTTAATCTCCCTCCAAAATCCATGTGCCGACACATAAGCTGCACCATGAAAGGCCAACTTCGAGGTGGAGCACAGCACCAACGGATGAGTACTTCTCAAGCTGTCTCGCTGTGAGGCAACAAAAATGAAAACGAAAATAAATAAATAACCAAACGTGAGAACAGGGCTTGGGATTTACAGGGCTTTGTGTGAACAGGGTTCTACTCAGTGGCTGACACAAAGCACTCACACAAGTCATATCCCTTCACTCGAACATCAAAGCTCGGTGAACCAGGTCATGGCTGTGAAGTTAAATCGAAGACCATCTGGCTCGGCTAAAGCATGGTTCTGTGGTCAGGGAACGATGTGACCGAACGTTTACGAGTAAGAGCACCAAAAATAAAATAAAAATAAAAAAATGGAAAAAAAAACTTCTATCGCCGATGCACTCTCTACTAATGAAAAGGTAGAAGAATTGAAGACCTTCTGGGGCAGCATTAAAACGGTACTCAAGGCAAAAGTTGTCCACAAACAGGGATAAAAAGAAGTAATTACAATGCACTGTGTTTGTTCGTGGGTTCCATGAATGTGCCATCGGTTTCGCTGGTACAGCTTGAGCCACCTCATGCCCTGAGGGCACAGAGGGGGTGGTGGTGGTGGTGGTGGTGGTGGTGGGAGATAGGCATGGGGTACTCCATTCTTCAGGCCAGTGCACCCAGTCATAAAAAAGTGTTCTACACACATCACATTTGCAAGAAAATAAATAAATAAAAGCCACAACAAATTCGACCAGAATCAGCAGACTGGCAGTGCACACCTCAGCTGCTTCTTATCCCAACAGCGGAACAGTCAATGAAGCTTTCAGGCGGTTACCTTGGGTCATTTAGTACAACAGCAGACAAAGCAAAACCTCTCCACCAAGATAAAAGTAACACCAACGGTTGAGATGGAGAAACCAATTCCTTAACTCCTTCAAAACCCATCTCCTTTCCAGTCCACAAACTCTTTCAATTGCAATGGCTGCTGATGATCCAGCATGAAACTTCAAACGGTATAATATATCAGACGTCGTGCTCCGGAGGGCGATCTCATGCTTGATGTAGTTTGTTTTTTTTGGTGAAAAAGCATTTGCGTGAATTCTCGGTTATTGTCGCCTGGTGGTATAAACCGCAATGTTGTCCGTGGCAGGCCACAAAAGGACGCAACTTGAGACATTGCGTTGACCTTTTGATGATAGGTGGGCAAGATACATGGAGTTCGGCGGTGGATTGTTAATTTTATTCATTTATTTTTGCATTCATCTATAGCACGAGGTGGATGGAGGCTGTAGACAAATGGGATGTGGGACAAAGACATTATTAGACACTTGTGCACTTTTAATTGAATTACAAGGATGTTGGTAGACATTGGGCAAACATGTATAGTATGTTGTATTTCAAACTGGAATCATTGCACCATGAGCCAAGGGTTCACATAGGAACATTAAAAATCCAACCCTATTTAGGAGATTATATGCCAAAATACCGATTCTCATCTTTAGTATTATGAGTAGTCTCAAGATATAGATACTGGAAAAGCTGCAAGTGGCATTTTCAGCTTGCAAGTTGCGTGCCAGCACCCAGTCCTAAGGTGGTTAGAAAACTTTTCATCACTTCCCTGATGACCAGCGGTACTGGGACAAAGCCAGTATGTTGGTGGCCCAATTGTATGCCACAATTGCCGAACAATTCAGTGTTGGTCCAGTATCTATGGTTATCGGGGTTCTTCACCAGGCAGGTGACGTCACAGAGCCGAGGCGCCAGCGTGCCTCCGCAAAAGCGTACAGTGCCATGCCAGAGCTCCAGACAGAGCCAGGCAAACCCCAGAGGTCCAGTCAGATCCCGGCCACAAAGCTCCAGCAACGACAGAATGAAATGGCAGCGAATTCCACCATCCTACAGCATCACCGCATAGAGTGGTGCAACTTGCTGAGTGGAGTCACACGAGCCATAACGTGCTGACTTCAATACAAGGAGGTAAACCACAAAACGATGTTAAGAGATTTATGGATAAATCTCTGAGGTCCACCGAGCATTACCGTTAAACTGAATTGCAGTGTGCAATCTAATTACATCTCGCCACAGTTATAAGACAGCGTGTTGTTTCTCTCCTCGCCAATTTGAACGCTTCTGTCTGCATCATTTCAGTTAACACGACATTTTTACAAACGTTGTTGAATCGGGTTAAAAACAAGAGGACAACTTTGAATAGGAGCATTCAAATTGGACCATCTTGAGCAAGGCAGTTGGGTTAGTACCCACCAGTGGTGATATTTCCATCTGTACTTTCTTGTTACTTCTGTCACTAAAGGTGAAGGAGGTTATGTTTTCACCCCCTTTCTGTCTGTTTGTTTGTTACGTGGCAATGTTTTTGTTTTTTTGTTTCCATCTGTACTTTCTTGTTACTTCTGTCACTAAAGGTGAAGGAGGTTATGTTTTCACCCCCTTTCTGTCTGTTTGTTTGTTACGTGGCAATGCTTTTGTTTTTTTGTTTAACAAGTATGTTGATCGCTTCCGATTGTTTGTGTATATGTTTGTCCGTCCGCTCGCCTCCAGCCCAAACTGCTCAAACGATCGTTCCGAATTTTTCAGATTAATGTCACCGACCCTGCGACGGTCACGCATTGAAGTTTCGTAAAATTTGGTCGACCATAAAGGTCAATATCGGCCAACAGGACAATTTGGACCAAATTTTCTAAAATCCTCAAATTTCATTCGATTGACTTGAAATTTGAACAGAATTTGCACATCAGGTCGGGGAATTGAACCACCTCTTACTTTTGAGGTTATCTTAGGTCAAGAGGTCAACACAGGCCATAAGGTCAACCCAAAATAGGCCAATTTAAAAAAATTGTTTCTAACAGTGTCAATTTTTATCTGATTGACTTGAAATTTGAAGATCATTTGCATATCAGGTCGTTGAATTCAACCACCTATTAATTTTGAGACCAACATCGGCGAAAAGGTCAATTTGGGCCAAATTTTATAAAATCCCCATTTTTCATCTGATTGACTTGAACTTTGAATACCATTTGCATATGAAGTCGCTGAACTCAACCACCTATTAATTTTGAGGTCAACATAGATCGAATTTATAAAATCCTCAATTTTCATCCGATTGACTTGAAATTTTAAAGAGCATTTGCAGATGAGCTCACCAAATTCAACCACCTATTAATTTTGAGGTAAACATAGGCCAAAAGGTCGACATAGGCCAATAGGCCAATTTGGGCCAAATTTTCTAAAATCCTAAATTTTCATCCGATTGACTTGAAATTTGAAAAGCATTTTCATGTCACGTCGCTGAATTCAACTACCAATTCGTTTTAAGGTCAAAAGGTCATCACGGGCCTAATTTCTAAAATTGATAAATCGGGCCAAAAACTAAATACATCACAATCTCTCAAAAATTTGTGGATGAGTTGCCAAAAGTTGTCATTTATATGACAAAAGAAGGTGGATGAGTTGAATCGGTGACAAGAACAAGCGGATTGGATTTTAGTTCGGATCCAGCCCATCAAGGGGATACAAAACGTAAACTGTTCCACCTGACACAGGTATGAGCTCTACCAATTGTTCTTCTACTTTGTGCTGTTTTGCCAAGTTGTCACTCTTTGAATGATTTTTATCTTGCCAAAACGAAGTTTTGCAAGATATGTTAATCAGCTTGTATGTTTTTTTTAATTATTTTATTTTATTTTTGTCTGTAATCACGTATCGATCACTCTGCAGAGCACAGTTATCATTGGTAATTTTTGTAACTTCGCATATCAGAGTACTATAGAGGTCCTTTTCAGCGCATAAAATTTTCAAGGTCAAGCTCAAAGGTCAAGGTCAAGCTCAAAGGTCAAGGTCACTTTGTCGCAAATCAGGGGAGTCGACGAAACCCTTATTTTTTGAGTAATTTCGATCGGATCGTCTTCAAACTTCATGCGAATATAGTTCATGGTCTGGCGCTCAGCTGATTAATTTTTGGTGGCGATCGGCCTTGACCTTCATGGTTCGCGCTGGAGGTCGAAAGTTTTTGACCCCAAGGTCAAATTTTGAAATCTTAGGTACCATATCGAGTAATACCTCATATGAAAGCGCTTGATAAGTGCTTTCCAGATCTGTCAAAAGTTTGACGCTATGACGTCATTTGATGACGTCATGACGAAAAAACGGATTTTTCATGAGTACTCTAGAACGATTCTCATCGGAATCTCTCGTAGGCAGATATTCCTCAAGGAGTCGCTCCTGGTGGATAGCAGCTCTTTGTTATCTGATAGCAGGTGGATTTCCTCAGTTTTCATCAAAATCTCTTGATATTTCATGTACAACGGTCCTGGAGAGATACCTTTAACTGTACGAAAATATAAAGGTCAAGGCCACAAAAAGGTCAAGCATCAAGGTCGACGAAACCCTTATTTTTTGAGTAACTTTAATCGAATAAATAAGTCACTCATGTTCACATTTTGGCAAGATACTGGTCACCCTGGGGGTGACATTGGTTTTTTTTTGTTTGTTTATTTGTTTGTGTGCAGGATATCTCAAAAAGTGGACGGTTCCGGATGAAATTTGGTGGGCAGATTGGGTGTGTAACAAGGACGAACTGTTCAAATTTCGGTGAAAATTTTAAGTGATTTTTAAGTGATTCATTGAGAGAGAGGGCCAAAAATGATATATAGCACGATATCTCAAAAATTTGCAGACAGATTCTGATGAAACTTGGTGGACATGTTGGGTGTGTGGCAAGGGCAAAATGATTCGATTTTGGTGAAGATCCGGATCTGGATAAGAAAATTATTTAATTTTCAAGTGATTCTTCACCATTGAGAGAAAGTTCTAAAAACTATATCGTACTGTATAGCATGATATTTCAAAATGTAATGGGCCTGATATGTTCTCGTGGATCAGGCATTGCGTGACGGAGGTATGCGCTCTATCGAGTTCCCTTCTAGTTTAGCTCTGTTTTGGGGTGGTTATTCATTGGCATCGATGTGTCTCAACAGGTGTCCTATTGTCAAGTGTTGAAAAAAATGATCCACATAGTTGGGAGATAGCTCAACAAAAACCTTCTACTCATGCCAATCAATATATTGCTGTGCAGATAGACAATGGTTCGAATTACTTTTCATTACCTCCCATTGTTTGTTGTGATCGGCATAAGTATAATTTTTTTTATATGCAGCTACATGTTTGATTGAAGGATTTGCGAATTTAGCACATACCAGGTAAAGAGGATAATTGTTGAATTTAGGTTTAAGATATAGTGTTGATGATAATTGGTGGCACGCAGGCATGTGGCAGTTAGGCTTTGCCATCACGTAGTACAGAGGTTGGACAATTAGCACATCTTGCATGCCCCTCTGGATCCATTTATGGGAAAGTCTGGGAGGGAATTAGCAGCTCCAACATGTCAAGTGCACATGGAAATGCAACTCACGGGACTTGTTATCATGGTAATTACTCTTGTAGTTTCATGTATCCAAGGCGGCATTCCACCACCAAGTGGCACCAACCCCGATGGTGTGGTTTCGCTGTGACCTCGCCTTCTGATTGCCCCATGGGCTATCTCGAGTCTCGATTACATGATGTTATGTTTTCCCATCTTCCCTGTTAAGCCAAAATAGTTCACGTGCAGTAACCTGATATCTATAGGACTACTCGTAGGAAAGCCTGTCAAAATGATGGGTCCCCTTCTGTATTTTGACACAATTCAGCCTTAAAAACTCGGGGTAAACCCAAAATTATGTACAAAAACCTTTACTTATTTACATTCTGACACATGAGACTTTCCTTCTGGAGGATTATCAGCCCCATCTTCAAAACAACAACTCCAATAATAACAAAAATCGGGCAAATTGTTCATCCCTTTATTTGGATTACAAACATGAAGGAAAACCCTTCTGTATTTTTACAATATTCAGCCTTGAAAACTCAGAGGGCGTTGAGGGGTGCATTTTATGAAAAGGAGATCACACAAAAAGGTAAAACTAAGCAATGTCCTGAAAAAATGAAATTGCACATTTTCAGCAGATGAGACACCTCTTGAAACACCCACCACACGGCACCGCAGGGTCAAACACAGGCGGAAACGTATGTCTGTCTCATCAATGTTCTCTTGAAAGCATGGATACTTTAACCGAAACAAACAACGAAGCAGCTCGCCAAATGGCTTAAGCACTCAAGCAAGCACTCCAACGGAACGGTTGATAAGAAACGGCTCGTTTGGCACGCGATTAGCAACACGTTTAACATACGCCTCTCAGAGACGCCCGAATCCGAATTGGACAAATGAACACTTTTTTTGGAGTCGGAACTGCTTGTAAGTTCGACTCTGGAGCTTAAATTTTGAAATTCACCTTATTTTAAGAGATACTCATGGTGATCGCATGTGCGGGAATTAAATAAAGCCACGAACGCTGACATCTCTGGGTGTTTATAAGCATTGCAATATTCCCACAGATTCGTAGCTTTGATGAATAGGCATTCGATGATATGAGTGAGGAAAGTGAAAAAAATAAAACTTTATTGTTAAGAAGTCGTTGCGGCCGGTTCCAAGTTACAGTATGGTTGAGCAGGCCAAAAAAAACATGGCAGCTTCAGACCCCAGCAAGACTACCCAGGAAATGCCTGAAGACCCCAGACTGCGAGGTGGCCAAAGATATATTTAAATAAGGCTGTTAATCATCTTCAACATGGGTGTTTTAATTAACCCAAACACCCAATTCTCAGTCTTGCACTTCCTTGGAGTTTTCTTAGTATGTTTGGAAAGTTTCTGGTTGCTAGGTTTTATAGTTTTGGAGGACACACACATATATATATATATATATATATATATATATATATATATATATATATATATATATATATATATATATATCTTCTGCTTTCGGCTGCCCCCGTTAGGGGTCGCCACAGCGGATCATCCGTATGATCCACATAGTGATTTGGCACATGATTTACGCCGGATGCCCTTCCTGACGCAACCCTGGTCGCCTCTTACGACAGAGGGATATGGTACACCTATTTTAACTGGGGTATACACCGGCCCAGTATACTGGTACTCATTTCGCCGACCTCGGAAGGATGACAGGCTGAGTCAACCCCCTGGTGTATTAGTTCAGTGGCCCAACGGGGCTTGAACTCAGGACCTTTTGGATCCCAAGTCGCTGCCCTAACCACTGCGCCAACACCAGGCTATACATATATATATATATATATATATATATATATATATATATATATATATATATGTATATATATATATATGTTGTTCTTCTTTCGGCTGCTCCCGATCATCGCCACAGGGGTCGATTAGGGGTCGCCACAGCGGATACTGATTTGGCACAGGTTTTACACCAGATGCCCCTCCTGACTCAACCCTGGTCGCCTCTTACGGCACAGGGATAAGGATTGGGTTTCGCCATGATTCCAGGCTGCCCTACACCCTCTCATAACGCAGCCCAACACAGAACACCCGTCATCAAGCAATCCTCCAATCCAAGCCTCAGAGTAGCCGGATTACAGGCGCACGCCACTACGCCCGGTATATATATATATATATATATATATATATATATATATATATATATATATATATATATATATATATATACAGTAAGTCCTCGCTTTTCGCAAGGGTTGCGTTCCTGGAAAACCTTATGATAAGCGAAACTGTGTTAAACAAAACATATTTTCCCATAGAAACCAATGTGTTAAAGGGGGGATGTGTTTTTGGCTCGGAATTTTTTGGACATAAACACAAATAAACAAAACACACTCTTCGAGTCGTGGAGACTTACCCCGAGGCTGGAGGAACGGAGTTGATTGTGGTGGACAAGTCACACTTGCGGAGTGGCAGAATCGTCCCGCTCTTCACTTGACACTGTGCTGTCACTTTCTTCACCAGCAGGAACGGTTTCTTGGCAGCTGGTTGAAGGAGCATCCTGGATGGTGGATGGAGTTGGTGCTGCATCTTTTGGCTTGAAAAATGCATGGAGAGTGGGCTGGATGGCTTTCTTTTTCTTTGCTGCATAACGTTCCTTGTAGCAACAAAGGGCATCATAAACAACAGAGCTAAAATCAGTGCTCCTTTTAAGATTTGGATCTTGCTCGATAACAAATTCTGTGGCACTTTCAAACGAGCTGAGGATTTGGCTGAGGTTTTTCATGGTGAGATGCTCGGATGAAGGTGTCACAGCATCTTCTTCTTCCTCAAGAGCCCACTGCTGTTCCAACTCCATAAGATCTTCATTGCTTAAGGGTTCTGCATGAGACTCCAGTAAGTCACCCACGTCCTCTTCGTCAACCTCTTCAAACCAGCCTCCTGCGCCAGGTCTACAATTTGACTTGTATTCAACAGAACATCAGCAAACCCCGTGAAATTGTGGACACACTCGGGCCACACTTTCTTTCACACAGCGTTCATTGTGGAGGCACTCGCCTCCGCCCATGAATCCTCAATGTTTTCCAAAGCCATTTTTATGTTGTATGTTCGCCAAAACTCCTTGATTGATAGTGTGGTGGAGTCTGCGGGCCTATGGGGAAGGGCATGGTGATGATGCATGGTGGGCGTGATGATGGGAGGAGTGGCCGTGGGGGTCGGCAAGGGATATGAGGTGTGCGCGCCGCCTGAGGCGTGGTAGTATGCTGGAGTCGTCCGGCTCGTGCATGTGCATACGAATAAAGGAGAGCTGCCGGGCAGAGTACGCCCGCGCTCGTACTTGTACAACACAGCCCGGCTCGACTGTCCCTCCGCTCGTGTCTGCCTGCTAAGCATCTTCCATTTCAGTACAGTACAGTTGGCGAACGAGGATCTTCGAATCGGCGTGTGTAAGGGCGGCAAATGACCCATGCGGTTCCAAGCTACGGAGCCAAAGGTCTCGCCAGCGCGAACATGGCAAAGAGTCGGTGCATGGCAAACGTACGCGTGCCCGCCTTCGTCGGAATCGACTTCGGCCATGTCGAGTGGGCAACGTTCGTTCGTTTGGTTCATTTTCCTGTTCGTTTTGTCGAGGATACGCGTTTCGGCTCGAACGCGGCGTTGGACGTCGCGCAAGCTCTGGAGAATGTCCGAGGTCTCGATGGTCGGGACACAGCGGATGGTCTAGGGGTCATCCCGATGGGCCAGGCACGCACGGCCATGCGCACGGTCTGCGGCGCGGGTCGTGGGCGAGCGTGGCAATGCAATCACTCGGACGGCGGTCTGGGCTCTCGAGGTCGTCTACGGTGTGTGGGCCGAGGGTCATCGCCCATTGTTGCGGTCATAGATGGCGGTGTGCGAGGCGATCCTTCCGTCCCGCGTCGAAACCTGCTTGCAATTGATCCGGAAATGACAAGATCAGTGGCAGGGGGGGGGGGAGTGAGCGAGGCACGGATCGGGTGTCGAATTGAGTCCACTCGTGCTGGCCGCGCATCGCATTCGGCTGTGCCGTGCAAATTCACGACAGAGGAGCGTCCGGCACGGTTCAGAGATCGTTTTATTTCTGGTCTGCGAGCAGCCATCCTACGGTTGACCGACATCACATTCGACTCGGCGGTCGCGACTGTTTCATCTGTCGAGCAGACACTCACGGATGTCCGCGCCATGGCTGGCCAGGACGTAATGAGTAGCTCCAGCTGGAGCATGGCGGCTAATCCCGAAGGCCACGCGGTGACCGCGCAAGTCCGCGCGATGGCTCAAGTGCCGCAGGGTGCTCGCGCGCCTAGCGGTGCGGGACGAGGGCGTGCACCGCAGCACGGTCGCACCGGGAGCGAAGGGGCACCGCAGCACGGTCGCACCGGGAGCGAAGGGGCACCGCAGCAGGACCCCAGTGACCTGGAGATCAGCCTGCAGCCGGGGCATGATGATGCCGGTGAGCCAGAGCAGGAGCCGGGCTCGGCGAGCCGGACCCTTTTGGGTCGGAACGGGTTCTGGTTCGTGCCTCCAGATGTGCCAGTGCTCTCTTCGAGACCTTCGTCGAGTACCGAGGGCGAGGCTCTGGCGGCGGGGGCCGCGTCGATGCAGCGGGAGCGACCGTTCGTTGCTGCCTGCGACGGTGATGTGCGCTCCAGGAGCGGCGAGAGCCAGATCAACTCTCGCGATGAGTTCCCGTGCTTCGTTCGCGATGAGTTCCCGCGCTTCGGCAGGGGTCGTGAGGCAATGCGCATCGGTGTTGTTCAGGCAGCTTCAACAGGTGGCGGTGAGCCCGTGGCGTTAGAGGGAGTCGCGAGTCGCAACATCAAGTCGGCAACCAAGAAACGGACTCGTGATGTGGGTTGTGGGTTGTTGTTCAGGGCATATATGTTTTCCTTGCTCTAGTGATGCAGTTTAACGTTGTTGAAATAAATGCCAGCAGTTCTCATGTGAAAGTGGATTTGGCGGGGATCAGTCAATGGAGTTGGTGTTATGATCAATGTGATGTGGGGGCGAATAAAGAAGGTTTGTTGGCCTCCAGTTGCCCCAGGCCGCAGGTAATGGCTTTGTCATGTGCTGGGATTTTATCAAAAAAGCGCGCTGTATGGAAAAATGAGTTTGCAATACTTCGAATAATGTTCGTAGTGATTTATAACGAGCCTATGATTGCAGTGTGGGTTAAATGGAGTTGCTCCCGTCTAGCCGCCGTGTGGGTCTCGGAGATCGACTCGGAACCAAGACTGGTGCCCTGGTCGGCGTTACCCCCACCTCTGATTGCGAGCGCAACTCTCTGTGTTCGCTCAAGGCCGTTGGGACGGGCGTTGGCGTCTCAACTGATTGTGGTATGTGAGTTGTTTTGGCGCATTAGATGCATGCAGCCAGCGGCGCTGTTCAGCGCCCCCGGCCAAGGTCGATCAGGGCTGGCGCCACGGCTTCCAGATAGCGGGCTGCCGGCCTCGGGATGTTTGTCTACGTCGGGTCTGCCTGGGGGGAGTGGGCCAGAGGCGTTTGATGGGGCCGGGGGAGGTTGGCTCGAAAGGTCGTCACGACCTCGGGGAGGGGCATGTCAGCATGGGCCGCCTGGGGGCGTTTTTGCTGCGTAGTGCTGCTGTGCTTCTCATTTGCTGCTTCATATCCGTAACACGGTCAGAGTGGGGGGGGGGGGGCTTTGTGCACCTCAGTCTTTGGAACCTGGCCTTTACTGCTCCACGCGCTCGCATCGACACATTATATGATGTGGTGTGCTATTATACTTCGCTATTTTCATTTTATTTCCATGATTATTCTACGAAGTCCTTCGTGTTCTGTATGCTTCTTATAATGGTACTCATTTAATAATCATAGTTTTAGGGGGAGGAGTGTGGTGGAGTCTGCGGGCCTATGGGGAAGGGCATGGTGATGATGCATGGTGGGCGTGATGATGGGAGGAGTGGCCGTGGGGGTCGGCAAGGGATATGAGGTGTGCGCGCCGCCTGAGGCGTGGTAGTATGCTGGAGTCGTCCGGCTCGTGCGTGTGCATACGAATAAAGGAGAGCTGCCGGGCAGAGTACACCCGCGCTCGTACTTGTACAACACAGCCCGGCTCGACTGTCCCTCCGCTCGTGTCTGCCTGCGAAGCATCTTCCATTTCAGTACAGTACAGATAGCTTGTCCTTATCAGTTTTTTTTGATAAGCTGCAGCATGGTATGCTTAACATAATAGGCTTTAAAAGCAGCAATAACTCCCTGATCCATAGGCTGTAAAAGTGAGGTAGGATTTGGTGGTAAAAATACTACCTGCACGTTTTCACACCAGTCTTCCATTTGCTGAGGATGGGCAGGAGCATTGTCTACAAGCAGCAAAGATTTGTTGTCAATGTTGTTCTCCTTGGAGAACTTCTCAACATGATTGGAGAAGTAATTGATCACATAATCGTGGGTCAATGCCCTAACAAACTACGCGCTTTTTCTTGTATCACAGCAAGAGATAAAGGCATGTGATGTTTAGTTTGATCTTCTATCCACACACATAATAAACGCTCCATGTTGTGCATGGCACCATCTCATTCTCGTTAGTGTCGTTGCACTCGAACTGGTCGCAATCTGTGATATTTTCTTTATCTTTGCCGAACTTTGAACGATCGAATGTACAGTCGATGCAGCGATTGCTGCGCGCGGCCGATTTCCGTTGTCCCTTCACCTCGTTCATGTCTTTTAATTATATCCAATTTCGCCTTCAATGTGACAGCCTTTCGTTGTCTCTTGAAACGAGGTGTGCTCGGCAAAAGACTTGCGGGTCGCTTGGGATTCATACTGGAAGGTATGCAGGCGAGCGTGAAGAGAATACGTACAGTACAGCATACAGTACATGCGCAGTAAAGTGAAAGTATGTTTATGCGCATCCTGTGTGATTGTTGTTTTTTGCAGGCAGTTTGATACTTTTTTTTTGCGTTTTTCCTTGCAATGACATTACGATAGGCATAAAATGTTTGCGGTAATTGAAAAATTGGTCATTAAAACTAAATTACGAATAATCGAAACTACGATATGTGAACTTCCGGTTAGCGAGGACTTACTGTGTATATATATATATATATATATATATATATATATATATATATATATATATATATATATATATATATATATATATATATATATATATATATCCATCCATTGGGACCATACTTTGTGCAGAACATTAGTGCTGCCGAAGCAGTCGCCTTGGCTATTGGACGGGCACAATCCTGGACGGGTCACCACTCTGACACAGGATACCTGCAAGCTGGTACTCATTTTGCCGACCTCAGAAGGATGACAGGCAGAGTCAACCCCATCTGGTATTAATTCAACAGCTGAGCATGATTCTGATCTCAGGATCCTCGGATCCCAAGCCCACCACCTTCACCATTAAGCCAACACCAGATGTGTACATATATATGTATGTATATGAAGCCTTGCAAGGAGGAGTGATGTGACATTTTTTAAAGATATGATGATGATAGGCTCGGATGATCGGGGAAGAGTTAAAATAGTGCTGTATGGCATTAACTCCAAAATGGTCGATGTGTCCCTTACATTAATCTCTTTGCGGCGCCTCATATGTTAATGTACATGTATATGAATTTGTATGTTAGGTAAGCATCTCAATGAAAGATTCCATGCGTGTATACATAAAAAAAAGTTTGAATTGAAGCTAAACGTTTATACTTCTGCCATGACAAAACCCGACTTCATCATCATTCTGGCTCTGGGCCTTTCACTATTCTTTCCCACTTTCTTCAATTCTGAAGCATACATTTTAAAGGGAATACTGTTGTGGGGCTGGGTATCGGTGGCAACCATGACCATTAGGGGGAGCAGTAGAGTCGGCTCCACCGAACAGACTGGAATTTAGGTCGCGACCCTCGGATAAGTCCGAAAGGCACGGGTCCCTTACAGGACCATCAATCGCCAATAATTCGACCACGTGGGGTACGGTTAATTGCCAACTTCAATATACCTAGGTACCCACACGGCAAAGCCTACCGGGGAATTCACACCCTCGACAGGCCTCGAGCGGAACGAGCCGTTACCGTGCTCGAACCATGTGTAACCCGAGTGGATGGTCACCGAGGCCTGTCAGTCCAAATGTACAATTTACTGCTTCACTATTTCCCAACACGCACCGTGCTAAGCCAATGAAAGAAACACAGAAACGAGCTGGAACATTCAACAAAAGGGATATTTATTTATAACAATAATCGGGGAGGGTAACACAGAGCAGAGTTATCATGAATAAAAGAAATGTAATATGAAAATAAAACACTTAAACAGCTCTACTTAGCAGACGGGGTCCACGGCGCGCACACACACACACACACACACACACACACACACACACACACACACACACACACACACACACACACACACAAACACACACACACCTGAGGGAAGAGAACGTGCTGGCTACCTGGCCGCGTTCGCGCGGCTGGATGACCGCACCTTCCCGGAGCACCAGTCGCCAAAGAACGGACCAGGGCAGCCGAACCCAGAGGAGGCGAGACGAGGTGATCTCCCGTGATGAGATGGTTGACCACTTGTTGTAATGCGCCAGACGAGACGCCTCGGATGCGCGGGATGCAGTCAGCCGCAGACCCAGACAGAAGAGCCTCGAGCAGACGGGACCCACTCTTCAATCATTTCTCCGTCGCTTTTTTTGGGGCATGGTCCGCTCCCCCGTCGCCTGCTCTCATTGGGTGGACGGCATGTCGCGGCTCCGCCTTCTTGCAAAGGACCGCCCCGGCTCTGGTCCGCGCGTCGCCCATTGGGCGGAAAATGATGCATACCCTTATTTGACGTGCAGCCCGAATGAAACGCTCCATGCCCATATTTGGGCCAAGCCAGATCGAAACGCTTCGTGACCATATTTGGTGTGAAATCCACACCGCCTGGGGCATGGAATTCCGCACACGCCCGCATGTCGGCGAGCACGTGAAGAGCGCGGACAATGAGGGATGTTGTTGTCGTTGTTGTTGGTGATGTAAAAATCCTAACTATAAAATAATTCACAGCGCACGTACAATTAATCACCCATTAAACATAGGACGGGACCCTACCTAGAAACACATACTTACCGATATAACTGATCTATAAGGACTCTGGCTGTTGTGTGCAATGGGTTCCAGATTCGTAACAGTATCACTAATACCGTTTTATTTGTGTTTTTGCTAGATGTTTATAAATTTCTCATGGATTGGCAATTACGATAAAAAAAAATTATACAATGTTTAATTCCAGGTTCTTTAGTCCTGGTTCCTGCAGGATTGTTAAAGGAACACAATTTACTATTGTCCTATTATTATTATTATTATTACTATTATTATTATTATTATTATTATTATTTTGTGTGCATCCCATGGCTGCCGGTTTGTGTCATTAATGGGAACGCGGCTGTGCCACTGATGCAGCAGGAATTTATGACGTTTGCTCGGGTTCCAGTGATAACTCACCTACTCTTTACGAAAGCACTGTGGGATCTTTAATGTCCATGAATTCATGCCAGCAGATGGAACACCCAGCTGAACATCCATCTGAGGGATGGTACACAAATCAATGCATCATCCTACTTGGGAAACACTGGGATAACAGTTAATATCTGGGTCTACATTTAATAGCTGGGTTTACATATCCACATTCAGGCAATCTCAATGCATTCCAAAAAGTCCACAAGTGTGTGCCCATTATCAGGAGAGCCAGAAACAACATCTGTCCAGTCTCAAGAATAAACTTTCCACCTTGTCGACCTATTCTAAAACCTAGTGGCACCTTGTTAAGTCTGTCTATTGTGTATGTTCCCCTTCAATCCTTTCCTTCCCTCTATTCAACAGGCACCACAGCTGACTCCGCTCGTGAGAAGGCCGAATGTCTCAATTCTATGCTTTTCTTCCAAATCTTTCATCCACAACTCTTCACTCTTGGTACCCATCATTCCCTGTCATACCCAACTGCTCCTGGGCTCTGTGTCTTTTTTGCACTTGAGAAGGTGGAGAAGGTGCTTCAACCCTCGACTCTGACTCTGCTACTGGACCAAATAGCATCAGCTCACATGTCCTCAAAACCTGCTCTGCTGCTCTTGCACATCATCCCTCTGCCCTTTTCACCCAATAATTTATAACTTTCTTCTGCTTGGAAATTCACCAACATCACCACATTACTTAAAAAGGTGCAAAAACTGATCTTAACTACAGACATATCAGCTTACTTCCAATCATCAGCAAGGTCATGGAATCTATCATCACAGTTGATATGAAATCCTTCCCTTTCTTCAACAACCTCATCTCAGATCATCAATTTGGATTCGACCCTGGTCACTCCACCCTTGGGCATGCTGCTTGTTCTCACCCAACAATGGATGGAGGCCCTCAGTGTCAGACATGAGATCAGGGCGGTGTCCCTGGGCATATGTTGTGCTTTCAATACAGTCTGGCATCATCCTGCCTCACTCTCCAAAGTGTCTGCTCATGGAATCCAAGGCCAACTCCACACGTGGCTTACTGAGTTCCTCTACTCTTGTAGCCAACTCGTGGCACTCAACAGAATCCTTTCATCCCCTCTCCCTGTCAAGCTTGAAGTACCCCAAAGTAGTGTTGTGGGCCCAGTCCAAATCCTGATTTTCATAAATTATTTCTGACTCTGGAAAATCCTCTTTATCGATTTTCTGATGACTCTACCCTCTACTATGACATCCCTCATCCTTCAAACAGGCACGCTGCTGCCTCTTCCCTCTCTTCAGACCTTTACAAAATCACAAACTGGTCAAATACTTGGAATGTGTCTTTCAATCCTGACAAATCTCATACTCCTACTCTCCGAAATGGCCGTTTGGCAAACCATCCTATCTCCTTTCTGTTTCAATCTTCTTGAGGATATTCGGTCATTCAAACTCCTGGGTCTCATCGTCAGCCATGATCTTTCTTGGGTAAACTACATTTCAAAGTTGGCCTCCACAGCCAGCTGCCGAATGGGCATCCACAATCATATAAAGTTCTTCCTTGGCACACCTGAACTCCTATCCACTTGACCCACAAGGATTTCATCTGCAGCTTGATGGAGTACTCCTCTCTCCTTTGGGCTGGCTCTCCTGCCTCACATCTTGCTCAGCTTGACGCCATGGAAACCAAGGCCTTCAAGATTATTGGAATCTCCTGCGATGAAGCTGAGTCTATTGGCCCATCACTTCACCATCACAGATAGGTCGGTGTTCTCTCTGTCTTCTACCACATCCTCTCTGGTCTTGCATTCTCTGCAGTCTGCTCTTTCCATGCTTTGTACACCCCCCCCCCCCAGTTTTCTTCAGTATGTACATGGTCCACCATCAACCCCCTTCTGATGAAACTACCTAAATTCTGAATCACCGCTCACCTCTAATCATTTGTTCCTCTTTTTCCCCACCTATGGTTTCGACCTCCACATTCTCTTCAATCTCATCATTCCCTCCATGTCTTCAAGACAGCTTTTCACCACCATTTCAGATAGTCCCCAATCCAAAACCATGATCTTTTCTATCCCCATTAACACCACCCTCCACCCCACCCAAAGCCCACTTCCTTCCAAATTTCTAGTTTTTCATCGCTCCTTTTGTATCCATATTGTCCGCCACATGCATCCTCTCCTGCACCACATTCCCCATCACACCCATTGTTTGTCCAAATCTCCCTCCATCTTGGCCTTCGTCTGTCTGTCTGTCTGTCTGTCTGTCTGTCTGTCTGTCTGTCTGTCTGTCTCTCTCTCTCTCTCTCTCACTGCTCCCCCCCCTCAACCTCATCATTTTCTTGGTACTCCCATCAGTGAACTGCCAGGTGGTATTTTCTGGAATAAAAGAAATGAAAGTGGATAACTATCATTCATGATTTTCGTCAATCTCAAAGCACAACACATTCACGTGTAGTTGTTTAATAACTCGTGTATTAACAAAATGGTTATTATCGGACCGGTTTTAAGGCGCATCGATTTATGGGAAGGAATGTGAACATGCTAAAGGGGAAAACATTTTATTTTATCTTAAGATTGATCCAAAAGACTGACAAATAAACAAACAAAACACTTTGATCTCCAAAATAAATCACATTTATAGACGTGTGGTTTAATTATTTTGTGAAGGTAAAGGTGAACATGAAGGATTCACCCCCATTGCCCCCTCTCCATCCCCCTCAACCAAACACCTGCTATCTGCTCTTAAAAAGACTCAAGGTGGGAATTCCTGCCTGCAATTTCTAACAAAGTGAGGGCCAGGGTTCTTTCGCATGTTGTGCCCATTGTTGGCAAACCAGTAATTGGTGTTCAAACACATCCCACAGACACTGCCATCAGAGTTGGAGTAATGTGAATCACTCCATGATAAAAAAAACCCTTTTTTCACATATCCCGTGACCGGAGGGACATCCGTTCTTGCACAGTGCGTTGGCCATCTTTGATGGAGGGCTTGTGATGCAGCTGTGCTTCCATGGTATTCTGTGGAATGCAAAGCTCAACAAATTCTATTGTTGCTTTCTCAAAAATCCTGTTGGCTTCTGAAACACTTTCCTAACATCATGGATGGAGTTTTGATCATGGAATAAGGCAAATGAAAATGGGGTGTCTCAACAATTTTGATATGATATTGGAATTATCTGAGTGCTTGATACATTCACAATGTGCAATGTTCTTTAGGCTTATTATCTGGTATTTGTCGAGGCGACCCCCTTTCACATTCAGGGGGTGTTATAATAAAAAGTTGATATCGACATTAACCTGATGTTTTCTTTCGAAACATCTTCAAATGAAAACATGATGTGTAAATACTTGTGCAATTGGATCTCACTCAATATAGCAGTTCCTTCAGAGGTGTACTGCATCTTGGAGTATGGCATCCTTCAAATGAGATTTTAACCAGGTTGTCTCATCTCCAATTTGGATATACCAAAGGGTAGCACACCCTGGTGAAAATCCAGCTCTGCATGGATTGCATATCCTGTAGTTTGCCTGATTCTAACCCTTTCATGGTATATCAGCACAGTCAAGGCGTGCGCATGTGGACATTATGAATTATGACCCCATATCCCGTGCACGCAAAGCAAAAAGCAGGTTTAAGCAATTGGTTCGTGCCTGTCTGTCTGTCTGTCTGTTCATCTTATCATTTCATGATTGCCAGTTTATGATCAAGGAACAACGTATTTGAATTGAATATTATATTCTGGACGATAATTGAAACATGAAGAGAAAGACAAGCCTGCTGTTTTACCTTATATTGTCTCCAAATTCGTCCCAACTGCTCATGTACAGAGAGGATCAGTGAGATAATATTTTTTACTCTGTCTGCCTCTGTTTTCACTCTGTTTCTTTCCATCAACCATTCTTTTTTTCCAACTTCAGTGCCAACTCACCACTCTCACCCCTCCCTCTCAAAGCAACCATCACACTCTTCTCCCTCCAAGCCTCCCTCTCACCTTTCTCAAAAACTCCCCCCTCACCTTTCTCCCTCAACTCTCTCCACTCACCCTTTTCAAAGTTGCCCCCCACCTCACATCCACAAAGCTGCCTCCTTCCCCTGCCCTCTCACCCCCATCTCTTCACTCCACCTCCTCACATCGTCAACTGCCTTCTTCCCCCTCTCTTGTCCCCCCTCTCCCCCAGCACCACAGAGCCCTTTCTCCTCCTCATCCGGCCCCTCCCCTCACTATTCTGCAATACTCCACACTCTTTCAACAACTCTCCTTACCTCCCCCACTCCTCCCTGGTCCTACCCTCTCCCTCCACTCCCATCCCCTGCACCCAAAGCCTCCACACCTCCCTCTTCATTAACAGTGTGGATCTTAAATATCCTGGGCCTTCGCTCAAACCTTTCAGATCTTTCCATACAGGTTGCCACTGACAAACCAGACATAATCTGCCTAACAGAAACTTTCCTCCCCCAAGACGTCTCTGACTCCCAAGTATCTCTCCCTGGTTACTCCCTCCTCCGGTTTGACAGACCTGAGCCTCATCCTGTTGGAGGAGTTGCTCTCTTCATCAGACTGCATTCCTCACTCCCCATGCATTGCCCTCACTCCCCATGCATTTCCCTCACTCCCCCACACCCCCAGGAATACCTCTGGCTATAGCTTCCCTCCACCCCACCTCATGTATATATATATATATATATATATATATATATATATATATATATATATATATATATATATATATATATATATATATATATATATATATATATATATATGTGTACTGTACCGTCCACCGAACAGTGATGATTCCATCTACACCTCACTATCTGAAAACATGGAGCAACTTCTATCTTCTCATCCAAACTCTCTCTTCCTCATATGTAGTGACTTCAATTGTTATCATGCCAGTTGGCAAGGTGTGGTTACCTCTCTCACCTGTCATGGCACTTCAGCGAAAGCTTTCTGCGACTCATTGGGACTGACTCAATCGGTCATTTTCCCAACCTAGATCTCAACCAATGGTACTCCATCTCTTTTGAATCTGATTTTGACAAATTTCACTGAAAATATCTGCTGTTCTTCCTTTGCTCCAATCGGTTCTTCTGACCATGTCCTTGTCAAAGTGGACATCTCTCTGGCTGTTATCAGAGAACCACCTCACCACCGTCGAGTCTGGCATTTCACTCAGGCCGACTGGCTGGGTCTCCAAGCCGCCATCATACTTATAGACTGATCTCCCATCGCTATTTTCTCCAACATCAACTCATCCTGGGAATTCTTTCAAAGAAACTTGCTCTCCCTCATGCACAGATTTATCCCCTCTCGTGTTCAGTTGTCCTATCCTTCCTCCTGCCCTTGGTTCACTGAAGCTTGTGGTGAGCCAGTTGTCCTGAAACAACTGGCCTTTGCCTCATGGAAAGCAAACCCAACTGAGGGTAATCTCAGTTCCTTCCATAAAGCTTGGAACAAGTATGTATCTACCCTCAGGAGAGCCAGAAAACAACATCTTTCTAAGCTCAGGTTTGAACTCTCAAACCTCTCTCCCCCCTCCAAATCCTGGTGGCGTCTAATCAAATCTGTTTCTGGTGTATGTTCCCCCTCTATCCCCTCCCTTACCTCAAATGGACGCACTGCTGATACCGCACATGAAAAGGCTGAATGCCTAAACTCGGTATTTGCATCGAAATCTTGTGTCCGAAACCCATCGCTTTCTGTACCCACCTTACCCAGTCGCACCCAACTGTCCCTGGACTCTGTGTCCTTTTCTCGTGACAAAGTGGAGAGCTTGCTGTCAATCCTCGACTCAGATTCTGCAACCGGTCCAGATGGCATAAGCCCACGTGTTCTAAAAACCTGCTCCTCTGCTCTTTCTCACCCTCTCTCTTATTCACCCTCTCATTTGCTCAAGGTCATCTGCCATCTGCTTTGAAATCAACAAACATTACTGCCCTGTATAAAGAAGGTGCAAAAACAGATCCCTGCAACTACAGACCAATCAGCCTTCTCCCAATCATCAGCAAGGTTATGGAATCCATCATCGCTTCAGATATCAAATCCTTCCTCTTCTCCAATGGCTTGATTTCCGATCATCAATTTGGTTTCAGACCAGGTCACTCTACCCTGGATATGCTGCTTCTTCTCTCCGAACAATGGATGGAGGACCTCAATGCCGGACATGAAATCAGAGCCATATCCTGAGACATATCGCGTGCTTTTGACACAGTCTGGTACCCTGTCCTGCTCACCAAACTCTCTTCCTATGGTATCCAAGGCCATCTCCACTCATGGCTCGCAGACTTCCTCTCCTGTCACAGTCAATGTGTGGCCCTAAATGGAGTTCTTTCATCCCCTCTTCCTGTCCAGGCTGGAGTTCCTCAAGGCAGCCTTCTGGGCCCTGTTCTTTTTCTGGTTTTCATCAACGATCTCTCCAACTCTCTGGAAAATCCTCTTTATCTCTTTGCTGATGAATCCACCGTCTGGCGTACCATCTCTCATCCCTCAGACCGGAAAGCAGCAGCCTCTTCACTCTCTGCAGATCTGAGTAAAATCACAAACTGGTCCAACACGTGGAACAGGTCTTTCAATCCGGACAAATACAAATCTCACACTCTCACTTTGTCTCTCGGAAAGGACCGTTTGGAACCCCCCCCCCCCGCCCCCAACTACTTTCTCAACAATCCTCTGGAAGAAGTCCTTTCTTTCAAGCTTCTGGGTCTCACTCTCTGCCATGATCTTTCCTGGGAAAGCCACATTTCCAACCTGGCCTCCAAAACCAGTCGCCAACTGGGAATCGTCCAGCGTGCAAAGTGTTTCCTCGGCCCACCTGAGCTCCTGACCCCATACAAAGCTTTTGTCTGCAGCCTGATGGAGTGCTGCTCTCCCCTCTAGGCTGGTGCTCCTGCCTCCCACCTTTCTCGGATTCACGCTGTGGAAACCAAGGCATCTCAGATAATTGGTTTTTCTCACGTTGAGGCTGTCTTTGGACCTCTCACTCTCTCACTGCAGGCAGGTCGGTGGTCGTTCTGTCTTCTACAGTCTACTCTCTGGTCTCGCCCCCCCCCCCCAGCTGTGTCTGCGATTTGTCCCCACTAGTCCGAGTGTTGGCCAGAAAAGCGTGCATTAGGGTCTGCACAATGTTTTTCTGCATTTTTGTGATCACCAGACCATCTGAATAAATATTCAGATTGATGCCACCCTGACACTCTTGAGCATTTTTGTAGAAATCAAATAATATGCAAATTAGCGCTGGCCATTGTTGAAATTACTATTTTCTTAATATCTCCAAAAGTAAGCATCCAGATAGCCTGGGTGAGGTGTCTACACCCATGTTTTTAGGGTCACTGGTCATGACAAAACTACTTGAAATTTAATAACATTTAAATTTCGCTCATTAATATGCAAATTAGCAGTCGCCATTATCAAAAAATTTTTTTCTTAATATCTCCAAAAGTAAGCATCCAAACAGCCTGGTTTTGGTGTCCAAACCCATGTTTTTAGGGTCACTGGTCATGATAAACCCACTTAAAATTTGATAACATTGAAATTTAGCTCATTAATATGCAAATTAGCATAACCCTTCCCCCTGAAGTTGTCCGCGCCGATCGGCGTTTTTGCAGTACAGTTATACAACAACAACAAAACTGTTTGAAAATAACTTGCACAGAGCCGTTTATCCCCAGTACAGTTGTGAAGAAATGGCTGACCTCAGAAGATCAACAGCATGAATTGTTTCTGATCAAGTAAGTTGAGGCTTGTAATGTAATGAAGGAAACATGGAGAACTGAGTTTTAATTAAGAGTAATGTCTTCTGATACAGTAGTTGATCAATATTATTTGCAAGCAAGTTTTTTTTATTATTGTTTAACATGATCTGTCTGAAAGCAACTGTGTATTTTGTTGATTTTTAAAAGTACACAGGGTGGAACCTGTTTCCTGAGAATTTTTAAAAATACGAACAAATAAATTAAATGTTTACTGATGTTTATAATTACCTGTATTGTTACAGGTTGAGGCTCCATCACCATGGGAGACTGTTTCTTCAGTCCCTGCGATGCAACTAAAGCTGGAAAACCTCTAGTAACAGTTGGTCCAGACAGAGTGCGAAGTATCATCCAGTCAAGCAAAGCAAGACAAGATGGTATACATGAAGAGCTTGAACAGAGATTACAGGCAGATGAATCTATTGAGCTCAAATGCCATAGAGACTGTATGTCAATGTACACATCACGCTCACACATAGAAAGACACTTGAAACGAATGAGTAATGTCTGTTTGGAAGATGCTTCAACAAGCAAAAGAAGCCGCCGTTCAAAGACGGCAGTATTTGACTTTAACGAACATTGTCCATTTTTTGCGGAGAAAAGTGCATCATGGACTTTGATAAGAAGAATCCTAATCGTTGGCGGTGAGTTCTCCTTTGTGGGACTGTAAATCGTGTTGATCGAACAACTTTCAAGCAAACTTTTCTCGATGTTATTGATTCCTGCCAGGATGAATGATGCCAGGTCAAGGTACGATTAATGGGTACAATCAGCGATCTTCATGCTGCTGATGCGAGATATCACGATGACTGCAGAAAGTCCTTCATGGCACCCCGTTCTGTTGCAGCAGCAGCACACAGTGGCAGAGAAACTCAGGACATTGAGCCAGCTGTCAGTTCTACCATCCTCTCGATGAAAAACGACATGTTGCACATCGTGACTTCAGTAGAAGTCTACAATATGTGCAAAGATCATGGAGGAAAGCTCTACTCTCGACGAACCCTGGTATCCAAATTGTTGGATATACTTGGCTCTGAGCTTCTGGTTCTGTCTGGTGAAGGTGTCGCTAGTTTAGTCTTGTTTCGCAGCAGAGCGTCTACTGCGATCAACTTAGTAGCACCAGATGAAGATGACGCCATTGATATTTGCAGAGAACGAATTGTCAAGAAGGTTGCACAGGAATCTCAGCAGTTGTCGTCCGACCCCAGTTCCTATCAGACTAGAATTAATATAGATATTGCTTATGAAGCAGTGAGTTCAACCCTTCAATTGCTACTCTCCAAAATATCAGCTAAACTGGACTGCACACTTCCAGGAGCTCTGATAGGAAACATCATAACGAATATGATCACCAATCGACTAACTGCACTCAAATGGCACTGGGAGTTCGTCAGTCGTAAAAGCATCATCGAGCAGTTGTACAACTATCGTGTGACCTGTTCCAATGATGAGTTGAATTGTTGAATCTGTTTGAATAATAAAGTGATCTATATTCATAAAGACTGAAGTGTTTTTTTTTCTATCGATATGTCTATTTATGTACATTTTCAATAATGGCGACTGTTAATTTGCATATTAATGAGCTAAATTTCAATGTTATTAAATTTTAAGTGAGTTTATCATGACCAGTGACCCTATAAACATGGGTTTAGACACCTCAACCAGGTTATTTGGATGCTTACTTTTGGAGATATTAAAAAAAATAGTAATTTCGACAATGGCCACCGCTAATTTGCATATCAATGGATTTCTACAAAAATGCTCAAGGATGCCAGAGTGCCATCAATTGGAATATTCATTCAGATGGTCTGGTAATCAAAAAATGCAGAAAAACATTGTGCAGACCCTAATGTAAGGTCATCTTGAAAAATGGTGTTTGACATCTGGACTACACCATATTTCCGCAGGGCGCTCAAGGTCCGCCAACAACCCCCTCTGGTAAAACTACCCAAATCACGAATCGCTGCTCACCTTCACTCTTTCATTCTTCTTTTTCCCCAACTTTGGAATAAACTCCCTCACTCTGTTCAATCCCACTCTTCCCTCCAGGCCTTCAAAACAGCTGTTCACCACCACCTCTTATCATCCCCCATCCAAATCCTCAATCTTTTCTACCCCCGTTAATCCACCCCAAACCACCTCCTTCAATTCCCTGCTTTCCTTCCTTCCTGAAAGTCCCTGTAGTGTCCATCTTGTAAACACCGTGTTCCCCGCCCCATCCCTCTCCCTTCCACAGATCTCTGAATGCCTCTGTTCCCCACTGTTTTGTCCTTCCCACTCCCGCCCCTCTTGTCTCATGCCCCCCTTGCTGTGCGTTGTGCGTTAGCTCTCATCCAAGCCTCGACAAGGTATAAAAAGAAAAAACACAATTAACCCCCTCAAAGCCACCAACATAATTATCGTCACCATCATCAATGTCGCCATCACATTATTGCATCAGGTTTATCATCATTGTTTTGAAAGTAAGTTTCATGATCTTAATAACTCAAGAAAATAAACTTTATTTTATGTTCTTAAAACAGGAAAATACACTTGGTGTTGGCTTAATGGTTAAGGTGGCTGCCTTACGATCTTAGGGTCTTGAAGGTCTTGAGTTTGAGCCCCCTATTGTGCTATTAAACAACACCAGGTGGGTTGTCTCAGACTGTCCTCTTTCCAAGGTCAGCAAAATGAGTACCAGCTCACTGGCATCAGGGGGCACTGCATCAGCGGCACAGCTGCATATAATAATAGTAATAATAATAATAATAATACTTTTTATGTTTTTATAATAACTCTTTTATTAAGGAAAATAAATAGCACAAAAACAATTCACAAACATGTTTATAAAAGGTACAGTCTGGATACATTTTAAAGCTAAAGTCCCTTCCCCTATTTTTCCTATTACCCCCTAAGTTTGCAGATTTGCGGTTCAAAGAGATTTACAAGAATATAACCTCTGCAAACGGTAAGGTATCGTTGTATATACTTGACATACTTGATACTCCTGTATATACTTGAACACTGCGTGGGGTATCGTTTTTTATGAACCCTCTAGTTATATTATAAACAAGTTTGAAGACGACGATGGTTCACGAGCGGTATTTGACGATGTAGATTGTTTCAGAAGTCAAGGATGAGACAATGTGATAATTTTTGACCAAGTTATAAAAATGATCAACATTATGTGGTACGAGTGACAGGTTATTAGCTGCAAAATGTCGAAAACCCGGTTTCGTTCAACAACTTTCAAAATTTGACCTTTGCATAACCTTTAAAGGTCACACAACAATGTTGTGGACATTAAAATAAGGAAACAGGATACGTGCTATAGCTTATTGGAGTTAGTTCGTCGAAGAAGGTCGAAAACCCGGTTCGATTCCCACAACTTTGAAAATTTGACCTTTGTGACCTTTCAAGGTCAAAGGTCAAGGATTATGATCTTTAGTGCAAAACTTCCTCTGGAACATTCCAGGAACAATATAACGTCATATTGGTTCTATGGCATTTCGCACTCGTCGGATTATCCATACTTTGATGAAATCAGTGTAAAAACAAACTTGAAGGGGGCGCCACGGGCAAGGTGTTGGAGATAGATAAAAATGGTTTCAAGACTTTAGGTGTGGAACGACCTCAAGATTATGCATAAAAAAATGTTGTCATCCTAGCTCTCAAAGTTTGGGCGGTCGTATGATTTTTACGTCAAAATTCGAAATTTTCTAAGTTCATGACCTTGTGACCTTGACGTTGGGACGAAAATGAAAAATCGAGCTCCGTGGGGCTATGCAGGTGCCATTGGGCTAACCAAATACCGAAACCACTGCCAGATTTGACAAAACCCTCGGAGAAGATGGATTTTTATGTCAAAATCACAATTTTCTAAGTTTGTGACCTTGCGGCCTTGACCTTGGGACGAAAATGAAGAATCGAGCTCTGTGGGGCTATGCAGGTACCATTAGGCTAACTAAATGTCGAAACTCCTGCCAGATTCGACAAACCCCTCTGAGAATAAATTTTTTAATGTCAAAATTCACAATTTTCTAAGTTCGTGACCTTGTGACCTTGACTTTGGGACGAAAATGAAAAATCGAGCTCCGTGGGGCTATGCAGGTGCCATTGGGCTAACCAAATACTGAAACCCCTGTCAGATTCGACAAACCCCCCAGGAGAAGATGCAAATTGAAATCGGCTACCCCCTAAAAACACGTTTTTTGGGCGTGGCTCCGCCCACAATGGGTGCACCACGCCCATTTTCAGGAAAACACAACTAGATCATGATATAAACCTCCCACCAAAATTTTATCAGGATCGGATCAAAACCCACGGAGCTATGCTCGGGACAGACAGACAGACAGACAGACAGACAGACAGACAGACAGACAGACAGACAGACAGACAGACAGACAGACAGACAGACAGACAGACAGACACACACACACACACACAACAATAACGAATATAGTGGTCACTTATTTTTTTTTTCGTGAAAATATTTTTTCGTGAACCAATTGGGTAACATAATAGCAAACTTTGACCCCAAAGACCCCTTAATACCCAAAGACCATTTTGAACTTTAAGACCACCCCAATACCCTTGAGACCCCCAAATAACCCTATGATCCTTAAGACTCTGAAGACCCCCATGGCCCTTTAAGGTCCATAAGTATCACTGGGGAACAAATTTTTTTCTTATTATCTGTTGCATGAGATTTTAAAACTTATTCTATGTATTTTTTCAACGCTTATTTCAAATCTGAAATCGGTTTTCCTCTCCATGCTGTTAGTTTTCATGCAATTTGAAACTTGCGATTTTCGCAAAAAAGGACACCCATTGCTATTTGCACTTGGGATAACTTGAGAACTCGGGGTGCGATTTCGGACTTTAGTGGAAATATACAATGCCTAAAATGCTAATTAACTATAGACCGTATTCGTTTTTCTGCTAACGATTTGCTCACGATTTATTTGACATCAATTTTCTTTATTGATATTTACTTATCTTTATGATATATATTCTTTAACTTTATGTTTTTCTTTGTTTCAGATCTGATCATGGCTTCTTCATTGAGACATAAATGTGTAAATAATCCTGATGCATTCTGTTATGTATGTGGCTGCTACACACTACTTCGTCAAAAGCGCAATATAACATCGTTTGTAAGGCGTGCCTATAAAGCCTATTTTGATGTTTCCCTTGGCGACAAAGACAAGAAATGGGCTCCTCATATTGTATGTCAAAATTGTGAGGAAATGCTTCATGACTGGACAAAAGGAAAACGAAAGGGTCTGCCTTTTGGAGTTCTCATGGTTTGGCAAGAACCCAAGGACCACATAACTGACTGCTATTTTTGCCTGGTCAACACAAAGGGTGTCGGCAAGAAAAACCGGCAAAATATCTCCTATCCCTGTATTCCCTCATCAATTCGACCTACTCCACACTCTGAAGAACTCCCCGTTCCAGTCTTTAATGGTTTTGTCTTATCTGAAGATGAAGGCAGTGAACATGATCAGCAAGAGCACGAGGGTCGTGATGACGGGCTTCAAGAAATGGTTTCAGAATCCGAAGCCTCCTCATCTGATACCAAACAGTCATCAGCCCCTCAGAAGTTTATCCAACCGGAATTGAATGACTTAATGCGTGATTTGGGGCTCTCCAAGAAAGCAGCGGAGGTATTAGCCTCCAGGCTGCAAGAAAAAAAATGTACTTGACCACTCTGCAAATGTTTCATATTTCCGAAAGCGGGACCAGATCTTTGTCGCCTTTTTCTCAGAAGACAAGCAGTTTGTTTACTGCCACGATATCCCAGGTCTTCTCAGGCAATTGGGTGTTACTTCGTATAATCCAACAGAATGGCGATTATTTCTGGATACCTCTAAGCGCAGCCTCAAGTGTATTCTCTTGCACAATGGCAATGTTTATGGAGCGGTTCCAGTTGGTCACTCAGTGCATTTGCGAGAAGAACATAATGACATAAAAATGGTCATTGACTTCCTCAAATATCACGAGCACATCTGGATCATTCGTGTGGACCTGAAAATGGTCAACGTTCTCTTTGGTCAACAGAAAAGCTTCACAAAGTTTCCATGCCATCTCTGCATGTGGGACAGCCGAGCTCGAGAGAAACAATGGATCCAGAAGGAGTGGCCCATCCGTGAAACTCTGGAAGCAAGCATGCCAAACATTGTGAATGACCCAATCGTCAGCCGAGAGAAGATCATTTTTCCCCCACTCCATATCAAGCTCTGCTTGATGAAACAGTTCGTGAAGACATTGAGTACTGATGGTGAATGTTTTCAACATATAGTTTCTGCTTTTCCTGTTTGTCTTTCGAGAAGATCAAAGCAGGTGCATTCGATGGACCTCAAATTTGTGCCCTTATACATGATGAGGAATTTGTAAGGAAGATGAATGACAAGGAGAAGACAGCGTGGCTGTCTTTCGTCGCAGGTATACAAAACTTCCTTGGTAAGAAAAAGGCAGATAACTATGAGTTTCTGGTTACTAGAATGCTGTTGGCTTTTCACGATCTTGGGTGCAACATGAGTGTCAAGTTCCATTTCCTGAAGTCACCTTGATCAATTCCCTGAGAACCTTTGGGCTGTAAGTGATGAACAGGGAGAGCGCTTCCATCAGGACCTCATGACGATGGAAGAGCGCTACCAAGGGCGATGGGACAAAAATATGCTGGCAGACTACTACTGGAGCATCAAACGAGATTGCCCTGTGGAAGTCCACAAACGCAAGTGCTACAAGTGCAAATTCTTGCCTGAATAGGACCTATTTGAACTTTGCATTCCATCCTTATCAATTGTTCTGAATCACCTGTCGTCTTTATGTCGAAATGTATGTTAATTTAAATTTGCTTTTAATTCAAATTGTAACTTACCAAATAAATTTTGAAAATGTCGAATTGCAAAATATATGTTTAATATAAATTTGCTTTTAATACAAATTGTAACTTACCAAATAAATGTTGATAATGGTGGATTGCAAAAAATCTAGAGCTTACAGAGAGAAACTAACTTTAGATTTGAATTCAGTACACTCAAATTAGGTAAGGTCAAGTGCTGGTATCAATGCAACAAAAACTTTGTTCCCCAGTGTATCCTTAAGACCCTTAAGATCTGGAAGAGCCTTAAGACCCCGAAGACCCTCTATAACCCTGTGACCCTTTATAACCTGAAGACTATTTAAGACCCCTCAGAGTTTTAATACCCCTAAGACCCTGTCGTTCCTATAGACCGCATTAGAGCCCTGAGACCCCAAATAACTTCTGTCTGAGGGCCTTCTGCAGTTACACTTGAGGGTCACAAGTCATATTGAAAAGCCCCTTATTGGTAAACCGCCTCAGTACTGAGCTAAGAGACGCAAAATAGAATTAATTATAAATATATATTTCTCTTTATTTTCAGGTTCTGCTTATCTTGGTTGGTAGCATCGCAAAAAGTCCCACATGGCAGAGAAAAAGTCTCATGTGACAAAGAGAAAATGGTGTCCATGACAACAATTTCACCCCCATTATAATCAAATTGGATTTTTTGGGATTTTATTATCATCCCTTGGTAATTTTCCAAGCTATCAGATTGAAACTTAGGCAGCTTATTTGTACGCATGTGTGGTGTATGTGTAAACAATCAGATCAAGATTTGTAAAAGGTCAAGGTCATTTCCCTCAAAAATACCTATTGGTATTTTTGGTATTGGTATTGGCATGTGAAATACCTATTGGGCCACAATTAGAACATGTATCAACCAAATTTGTAATGCACAATATTCCATCATGACAAACAGTTGATAGCTCAAATTTTCCAAATTACCAAATTGCTGCTACCATGGCAACTATTGTATATTTGGATTTTGCAAGTATCATGCTACGCACGACTATATCTCTATATCTATATCTATATCTATATGTATATATCTATATATATATATATATATATATATATATATATATATATATATATATATATATATCTATATATATATATCTATCTATATATATATATATATATATATATATATATATATATATATATATATGTATATATATCTTCTTCTTCTTCTTCATTCGGCTGCTTCCATTAGGGGTCGCCACAGCGGATCATCCGTCTCCATTTCGCTCTATCCTCCACATCTTCAATTGACACTCCAACCACCCGCATGTCCGCCCTCACTGCATCCATGAACCTTTTTTTGGCCTTCCTCTTCTCCTCCTACCTGGCGGCTCCATCCTCAGCATCCTTCTCCCGATATACTCCGCTTCCCTCCTGAGCACATGTCCAAACCATCTCAATCTCGCCTCTCTCACTTTGTCTCCAAACCATCCTACCTGCGCTGTCCCTCTAATATACTCATTCCTTATCCTGTCCATCCTCGTCACTCCCAACGAGAATCACAGCATCTTTAACTCTGCCACCTCACGCTCCGCTTCCTGTCTTTTTGTTAGCGCCACCGCCTCCAAACCATACAACATAGCTGGTCTCACTAACGTCTTATATATTTTCCCCTTCACTCTTGCAGCTACCCTTCTGTCACAAATCACTCCTGCAACTCTTCTCCACCCACTCCATCCTGCACTCTCTTTTTCACTTCTCTCCCACACTCTCCGTTACTTTTGACAGTTGATCCCAAGTATTTAAACCCATCCACCTTCCCCACCTCAACTCCTTGCAACAGCACCATACCACCACCCTCCCTCTCATTTACGCACATGTACTCTGTCTTACTCCGACTGACTATCATTCCCCCTTTCTCCAGTGCGTACCTCCACCGCTCGAGGCTCGCCTCAGCCTGCTCCCTACGCTCTCTACAGATCATGATGTCATCCGCGAACATCATGGTCCATGGAGACTCCAGTCTGATCTCGTCCGTCAACCTGTCCATCACCATTGCAAACAGGAAAGGGCTCAGAGTCGATCGTTGGTGCAATCCCACTTTTACCTTAAACCGGTTCGTCATTCCCACCGCACACCTCACCGTTGTCACACTGTCCTTATACATATCCTGCACGATCCTCACATACTTCTCCACCACTCCCGACTTCCTCATACAATGCCACAACTCCTCTCTTGGCACCCTATCATAAGCTTTCTCTAAATCCACAAAAACACAATGTAACTCCTTCTGGCCTTCCCGATACTTCTCCATCAACATTCTCAAAGCAAACATCGCATCAGTGGTGCTCTTTCCTGGCATAAACCCATATTGCTGCTCACAAATCGTCACTTCTCCTCTCAACACGAGCTTCCACTACTCTTTCCCACAACTTTATGGTATGGCTTTACAACTTTATTCCTATGTAATTTCCAGCTCTGCACATCACCCTTGTTCTTGAAAATCGGAACCAGTACACTTGATCTCCACTCCTCCGGCATCCTCTCACTTTCCAAGATTTTATTAAACAATCTGGTTAACAACCCCACTGCCATCTCTCCGAAGCACTACCATGCCTCCACTGGTATACCATCTGGGCCAACCGCCTTTCCACTTTTCATCCTCTTCATAGCAGTCCTCACTTCATCCTTACTGATCCACCCCACTTCCAGATTCACTATCTCCACCTCTTCCAACCTTCTCTCTCTCTCATTTTCTTCATTCATCAGCTCCTCAAAGTACTCCATCCACCTTCTCAACACACTCTCCTCGCTCGTCAGCACATTCCCATTTGCGTCCTTTATCACCCTAATCTGCAGCACATCCTTCCCAGCTCGGTTCCTCTGTCTTGCCAATCGGTATAAATCCTTTTCCCCTTCTTTTGTATCCAACTTCTCATACAGCTCGTCATATGCCTTTTCCTTGGCCTTTGCCACCTCTCTTTTTGCTTTTCGACGCCACTCCTTGTACTCCTGCCGACTTTCTTCATCTCTCTGACTATCCCACTTCTTTTTCGCCAACCCCTTCTTCCTTATACTTTCCTGTACTTCCTCATTCCACCACCAAGTCTCCTCATCTTCCTTCCTCTGTCCAGATGTCACACCAAGTACCTTCCTAGCTATCTCCCTCACAACTTCTGCTGTCGTTGCCCAATCATCCCACCCATCTTTACCACCATCCAACGCCTGTCTCACCTCCTCCCTAAATTTCACGCAACAGTCTTCCTCCTTCAGCTTCCACCATCTGGTCCTTGGTTCAGCCCTCACTCTCTTCCTCCAAAGTCATCCTACAGACCACCAATCGATGTTGTCGAGCTACACTCTCCCCTGCCACCACCTTACAGTCACTAATCTCTTTCAGGTTGCATCTCCTACTTAAGATGTAATCCACCTGTGTGCACTTTCCTCCACTCTTGTATGTCACCCTGTGTTCCTCCTTCTTCTTGAAATACGTGTTTACCACTGCCATTTCCATTCTTTTTGCAAACTCTACCACCATTTGCCCTTCCACATTTCTCTTGTTGAGACCGTACCTCCCCATCACCTCCTCATCCTCTTTATTCCCTTCCCCAACATGTCCATTGAAATCTGCTGCAATCACCACTCTTTCATCCTTGGATACACTCTCCACCACTTCATCTAACTCACTCCAGAAATCTTCTTTATATTCCATCTCACACCCCATATGTGGGGCATATGCACTGATGACATTCATCATCACCCCTTCAATTTCCAACTTCACACTCATCACTCGGTCAGACACCCTCCTCACCTCCAATACCCTCTTGACATGATCTTCCTTCAGGATTATCCCGACACCATTTCTCCTCCCATCCACACCATGGTAGAACAGTTTGAAACCACCTCCAATGCTCCTCGCCTTACTCCCCATCCACTTGGTCTCTTGTACACACAGTATGTCCACCTTTCTTCTCTCCATCATATCAGCCAACTCTCGCCCTTTGCCAGTCATCGTCCCAACATTCAGAGTTCCAACTCTCACCTCCACACTTCTACCCTTCCCCCTCTCCCACTGCCTCCGGACTCGCCTTCCCCGTCTCCTTCTCCTCCTTCGCCCAGCAGTAGCACAATTTCCACTGGTACCCTGCTGACCACCGGTACCGGTGGCGGTCGTTGGTAACCCGGGCCTCGACCGATCTGGTATGGAAATTCGTTTTGTTGTCCGCATAATGATTTGGCATAGGTTTTTACGCCGGATGCCCTTCCTGACGCAACCCTGGTCGCCTCTTACGACACACAGGGATATGGTACACCTATTCTAACCGGGGCATACACTCCATTTCCATATATATATATATATATATATATATATATATATATATATATATATATATATATATATATATATATATATATATATATTGTTACGGATTTGCGCTCGCCGGCGTGCTGACGGCCACGTAACTCGAATCGCGGCACGTCGCCCACCGGACGGACAATCCAGTCGTGACCCTCTCGGACTAACGCCGGGAACCAGTCACGGGTGGACCTTTCGGTCTCACCGCGATCGAGCCAATCACAGAGATGCCAACTTTTGGAAATCAGAATTAGGGAGGATTTGCAACCGACACCAAATAATGTGCGCAAAGCGCACATCTCGAGCGCGGAGCGCTCGACCCTTGTGGCTGGGTCCAGGGCCCGCCTTAGGGCCCTGGAAGCTCTGGGGTTCTAGACGCTCTCTAGTGCCCTCTGAGCCCTATTTTGGAGCATTTAACATGTTAAGAATTCCCACTTTTTGAACAAAAAAAGGGGAAAATTGTGCACTTTTTAATGTTACATGTATGTTAATATTAGTAAGTTAGGGGACAATCAAAGATTAACAAAAAGCACAAAAGAAGCAATATTTTTCTTACCTTACTGGCTGGTACTACTGCTGCTTGCTTTTTCCATGGCAGCTTTGCTGAGTGACAGCTGTGTGGCTCTTTTAGCCCTTCTGATTATGTCTTTGCTGTATTCTCTCTGGTAGCAAGGGGTGCTATGAGCTAGATTTTCAATTAAGAGAGCTTCCAGGGTTTTGACACTCAAATTGGGACGAAATTCAGTATGATTCTTCCGTACAAGACTGAGTGCCCGCTCACATGATGCGTTCGAATGAGGAATGACCAAGATTCCCTTCATCACTTTGCTCAAATTAGGATACTTCTTGGCACCAGTGCAGGGATCTGTGAGCTGTGAAATCCGATGCCACTGCTCATCCACTCTCACTGTCTCAGTAGCAATTGTAGCTATGGAGGCGTCTGCCTGGTAGTGAGCGAATTCACTCTCAAGACTGTCTATGTCACTATCACCGCCACTGAACAGACAGGGGAATTTCTTGATGAAAAACTCCACACAGTCAAACCCCACTTATTGGTGTAGCTTAACATCCAGCACCTGAGCATGCTTGGCTAATTCATCATCTAGCGGCCAGGTTTTGAAGATGTAATTGCAGGCTTTCACATAATATGAGCGAACTGCACTGAAGAAACCTTGGATGTCTGACTCACTCAGAGTGAAGGTGGATTTCTTGAGACTCCTTTGTTCCCTTATATACAGTTTGGCATCGTTCCCAATCATGAGGTCCTCATCATTCTTCTGATGATTTCTGTCAGAGAAGGGTACATTTACCAGAGCAACCGATGACACCGATGGTTTCAAAAACCGTACGAAGATATCTTTCAGAAGACCATTCAATTCTCCATGCAGGAGATGAATACAGGGTTCGTCTCTTTGGAGCAGAAGATTCCCCTTCTCAAAAAGCTTGTTAGCATATTGAAGGAAGAAACAATAGAGTTTTGTTTGTGGAGACAAGAACATCCTGTTGACACGTTTTTCTCTAGATTCCTGCACAGTGTTTGAGGAAGATGCGCTTTTAGTTGTAGAACTCGTAGTACACTTAGCCGCAGGGCGATCACACTTGCGTTTACTGCCAGCAGAAGAGGTCAGACTCGTAGTACCAGATCCAATTTTACGTTTGAGGAGAGAGCTTGAGGTAGGTGCAGCCAAGGAAGAAGACCTCTGATTCGAAGGTTTTGCTGAGCTTCTATCAAGTGATTTGGCAAAAGCAGAACTTAACTTGGGTCCTTCTTTGCCTGTAGATGGGACTATCACAGTCTTTCTCGACTCTGAAGGGATCTGCTTTGTAGATGAACGTGATGAAGGGCCGGTGATGCTACCTGCTCTCAGCATTGGTTTTGGTGCTGTCCCTGCTGTCTTCTTCGCAGCAGATACTGCAGTGGTAGTGGTGAATGCTGCTCCACTAGTGCTTGATCCTGCAGTGCCAGTACTGGCAGTAGATACAGTGCCGTCCTTCTTGCTCGTTGTTAGAGTCTTGGCTACAGTTGGTTGCATTTTTCTTTGTACTTCTTCTTTGAAGAAGAGGCGAAGTGGCTCCCACTGTTCAATCAGCCTGTCTAGGCACAAACCAAGGGACAGCCACCTTGTTGCGACATGCTTCAGAATCTTGTGTGTCGGGGCATCACAGAGTTCTTGCAGTGCTTTCACTCCTTTGACGCGTTTACTACTTTTGTCCAAGTAGTAGTAAATATCGATGAGAAAGTCATCTAATTCAATGGGTAAGGCCTGAGCCGCCTTCTTGGCCGTATTGTGCATCATATGGCAAGGGCATCCCATGATGTAGCACTCTGGATTTTGTTTGTGGATATAAGCAGTGACTCCTTTGTGCTTGCCCACCATGACAGAGGCATTATCAGCACAAAAGGAAACACAATTTCCCCACGGAATTTTCCTGTCACTGAACTCATGATCAAGCAGTTTGAAAATGTTTTCTCCAGTGGAATCTTGTTTGCACGCAGGCAAACTTAGCAAACCTTGCTTCACAATCCCAGCACTGTTGTCATAGTACGAAATCAGGACAGGATATAGCTGGGCCTCACCACTGTCATTGCTACCGTCTGTAGCTAGGCTAAATGGAGCTAGTCTAGCAATATCGGCAATAGATGAAGCAGTAACATTTGACAACTCACCAATTATTGCTGAAGTTTTTGTTCTTGCACATCCATACTTTGAAGCAACTTTTGAATCTGGAAACATCTTTTGAAATAGAGGTCCAGCATGATCTGAGACTGATATGGGCAAGTTATGTTGCACAATAAATCCACGAAAGAGAAGTTCCGCTCGGGTAACATCCTCTTCCTCGCTTGTCCCTTGTTTGGTGAAATAATTCAGAAGTGTACCGGTACTCGTGCTCGAAGATCTCTCCTTTGCAATGTCTGTGTGCCGTTTGCTTCCAACGTGCTTCCGAATATCATCGCGACCTCCGTGCTCAACTGAAATATCAACGCTGCATACTGTACAATACGCATGATGAATTCCTCTTTCAGACTTTCGAATACACGGGTATTGGAGACTGTATTCGGTCTTGTACTTCTGAGACCATTTCTTGGTCTTCGTAAGCTTCTTTTCTGCCATTTCGTAATCAACATCGAGGGCTTGAAGCATCGGTAACTTCGAAGTCGATGTTCCACAGCTGCAGCGCGACTCTTAGAACTCTAGCGGCTGTTAAACACCGCACGGTGGTCGCGACCGCCGGGCTGGTACGGGGCCCAGCTGCATGCAGTGAGCGTATCGCATGCATATACACTGTGCATACATACCGCATGCACTGTATTGCACACATACCGCATGCACTAAATCTCAGTGCATGATCGCATAAGCGAGATCCAGACCCAATGTTTCGCTGCTCCTCATTTGAATTTGCAATTTTTTACGTACAATTTGGTAGCAGCGAACGTTATGGAGTTACCACATGCTATACGTAGCAGACGATGCTTTTCATTCAATTCTCATACTAGTACATTCTGATTAGTGAACAGTGCAAAAATATCAAAATTTCGGGAGGATAAGGATAGTGATCGTAAGGGCGGGAGTTTGGGTGAATTTTTGGAAGCCTCTAGATGAAATCGGGAGGGTTGGCATCTGTACAATCGGCCCCCGCGTGGGATAGGGTTGCTCGCCAAATTCGACCTACCTAAGTACCCACACGGAGGGTAGACCGGGCGATCGCACCTCGCCGCAGGTCGACTTCGGACACGGGCCACTTAAGCGACCCGTTCCGTACTATCGGAATAACCGAGCGGTGTTATTCGTCGACCTCGACGGTTCGATTAATTATCGGGCGTATTCAGCCCACTACCAACCCTTTACGTAAAGCAAGATGAGGATTCAATGAAAGAAATGACGAAGCGAAGCGGGAAACAGTTCAACACAAAGCACATTTATTCGCGATGAACGGAAAGCACACATATTCAATTCCACCAAAAGCACATAGAAAAGGAAAAGAAACACAATGCAATTTTACACAAAAAGCAAATGCGACAATGCAGATCTAATACCGATTACGCGAGCACACGGCAACACTTATACAATTTTACTTCACAGACGGCGCCGACAACACATACCCAAAACCAAGAAAAAGAACACCCTCAAGGATGAGGCGGGCCTGAGGCCGAGACCGGGTCGGGCCTACCCGTCTGGTGATGAGACGCGGAGCGACGATGGTGCCTCAACTCCGCGGGCCTCGCGGACAGTGTCTGGTAGGGGGTGGGAAGGGGGCCCCCTTGGTCGCACTATCTCAGCGCGGGGGGAAACAGGAGGGGGTTGCTGATGCTCGGGGGAAAGGAGGATTTTTACTCTGCCTCGAGTCCCGCGACGAGCGTCTCCACCTCGACCAGGTCGCGCCGTCGGCCTCCCTGGTGTGCAGCTCCCGGCACGACGCGAGCACCCCCCTCGTCTGCCTTCGCCGCCTCTCCACAGCTCCGTCCTCTTCGCTCCGACTCCAACGCACACGACGACGACGACGACCAACAACCAACTCTTATTCTTCTTCCCAACTCCACCGACTGCGAAGTCTTAACTCACTTGACTTGACGAACGCGGTCGCTTATATCAGCCCCGTGGCTTCGCCTTTGACCCCCTGCCTTCGACCTTTCACCTCGCTCCCCATTGGCCCGAGAAAAAGTGGGCGTGAATGCATTTTGATCCATAAATTTGCATATAGCGACCGCCCTCCAACGCCCTGGAGGCGGGGCCAAATCGCCCCTCGCTCACCGATTGGACGGAACAAAAGTGGGCGTGTGTCGTTTTTGATCCGTTTTTGGAGCGGAAAATCCGTGGTTTTGTACACGCTGTTCGGCGCGCGCCCTGCACGAGTCCAATACCGGTACCCACAAGCGGCGCAAGAACGGTGGCGATGCGACGGTTGCGAGGTGTGACGTGAAGCGGCGCCGCGGTGGGTGGTTGATGTTGTGGTTGGTGGTGGTAACAATGGCGGTTGGTCCAAAATAAAGATAGTAAAAGAAAAACGGCTATCCTGAAGAGTCGCAGCACGCATGAATAACATTTATTCCCTCTAGACAACGGGTTTGGGCCTAACTACACATATACTTACCGAGATACCTCACCTAAGGGACCTGAATGGTGGTTTGCGAATTTGGTAACCACAACACTACCCCCTCCCCTTTTTACAGACTCGTCCCGAGTCGTCAAATTTTCGTGTGCCATCATGTGTAGTTTTCCCCTAGTACATTTTACCTACGGATCCCTGAGTGCGACATTCATGGTATTCGTGTCCCCAAAATAAATAACCTGAGGGCTGCGTAACTACCTAAACAAACTCACTCACACGGACGACTTAAATAAAATTGCCGGCGCTAAGACAAACATGCCGGGGGCGCACTCATATGTACAGTACATCTTAACCTTAACTTACAAATTTTACACTAAACCATGGCCCAGGATCAATGAACTCTGCAAAAGAAAAGCAGTTAGCAGGGAGCCAGGCTGCCCACATGCAGTCTCTGGCTCAAAACAATGCAGGTGACAGGGAACGTGGCTGGCTGCTCACACGCAGTCCAAGGCCTTCCCTTTTGAACTGAACGCAGTGAACCACAACGGTGCATGGGCTGCACAAACGTAGTCTCCGTGCCAGCTCAAGTGGCACACGCAATGAACACAACGAATGGATGGATGGACACAAACACGGTGCACGGGCCTCCACTGCAGGCCCGTGTTGTAGCTGCCAACAGGGCAGTTCTCGCAGTTTGCAAACTGTTGCCTTGCGGATCCTGGCGCACATGGAAATGAACAGGGGGGGGCAAAGCAAAAATTGAACGGGGCTGGTGAACATGGGCAGTGGGCATGGCATGGCAAAGGCAGCAGGCAAACACAGCCCGCAGAAGAAGGCCGCTGCAGGCAAACACAGCCGGCAGATGAACTGGCCGGCACACGCCTTGAAGAAAAAACAGCCAGCCGGCAGATGAAGTGGGCCGGCACAGGCCTTGAAGAAAAAACAGCCAGCCGGCAGATGAAGTGGGCCGGCACAGACCTTGCAGCAAAACAACAGCTGCCGATGAAGTTGGCCAGCACAGGCCTTGAAGAAAAACAGCCAGCCGGCTGAAGTTGGCCAGCCTTTGCCGTTCAGTGGAGGTTGGTGGAGGGAGTGCGGTGGTGCTGGCCACTCGGAAGGCGGGCTCGGACCTACCTACCTGTCTCCCTCCCAACCTATCGCCTTTGCCTGTCACTGTACATACCCACTCCCTTAATTTGTCAAACCCCAATTTAGCCCCAACTTATTTTTTTGCTGTTTTTATTTTTACTTCCCCACTATAAATCGTCCCCTAACCCCCCTTATCGTCTTTGTTCGGCTAACCTATCCTGTCACCTAGCCTACTCCCAACCCCTACGTTCCCTTCCCGGAGGGGAATAAGGGAGAGCTAGCGTCCTGTGTCGAGGCCCAACGAAGCCTCAAAATGGCCTCCCCAGAGTTCAGCGATCTTAACACAAAGTGGGTCCAGCGGCCCACAACGAGAGCGAGGGGATGGATGGTGCGGAGGGGTACACTTCCTAATCTACCCTATCCATTTAACTGTTAAACTACCCCGGGGCTTTCAACAAGCGCCTCTCGCTTAAACTATTGGTTCTAACAACCCAGATTCCCGTCGCCTGTGTTGGTGTCCTCACAATTTCGGGCCTCGCCCCCCAATTTTCTCTCCGTGCCCTCACACGGTCTCATGGCTGGGACACGTGGCTCCCTTTGGCAGGCACGACCCTCTGCCGATTCTCCCGCTATGGCACCCCCGGGCACTACACTGCCTCCGAGCCAACCAGCTCCCTAACACCGGGGAGTGCCCCCCATGGCACCTCCCCTGAAACGCACACGTGGCAGGCTGGCTTCCCAGGCCCCTTTCCGAGGGTCACCCATGCCCACAACACTGCCCACGCGGCTTATGGCGCCCCGGGCCCCCGCACCAAGCAGGCGCACCCGTGCCCACTACTCTATCCCGGCCCCCCATGGGCCCATGGCCTACCGCGGCCGACTAGCCTGGTGCCCGGGGTACCCACTCAGCGATACTCACCTTTCGCAGCCACGCTCCCAAGCCCGTCAACAGGGCTCCTGCACCCCTCCAAATGGGTTTCGAGCCTACATTCCCACCAACAACAAAACGACCTCCATTTTTCAATTTGACTAACCCAGCTAACTCACTTTACTCTGACCCCGGGGTCCCTTGGGCGGGAGTCACTCCTCCCCCCAATCACTCATCGCACCATGCATTCCCCATTCGCTCCACTCACACAGACCCGCTGGCCTCACTCACTCAAAAAGTACTCACCTCACAACTCACCAACACACACACACCGCTGAACTCTGCCATCCTCCTAACTACCTCCCCTAACTAACTCGTGCTCCCACGTCGTCCCTTAAACTATAGCACGTTCCTTTTAACACTACGTCGCTAAACTACGTCCCCTCTACACATTCACAAGTCTGTCACTGTCTTCTAATAATCATTTTATTTCCCAACCTAAATCTCGCTACAATCCCTCTAACTAATCCATTCCACGGACTCCATGAGGACTTACCCCTGCCTCATGGAGTCGGTCTAACTAAGCTAACCCTTCCCCCTAACTAGTTTCCATCCTGTGCCCAGGTAAGGGGGTGGGAAGGGGGCCCCCTTGCCCAGGAATCCTGTGCACCCGAAAGTGAGGCTTACTGTTTTTTTTTTTTTTTTTTCCATGCGCAGCACCAGCGCGGCAACTCGCGCACTTTGCACCTGCCCGTGACGTCATGCAGCTGCACGTGTTCCTCGTCCCTCCTTGGACGGTACCATCCGGCAGGAATTCCCCTTCTGCCGGATTCCAACCCCACGTGCAGCCATGGCGTCACCGTGCGCATAAAAAAAAACACAAGCCCCACGTCTCGAGGGGTTCCCCACGCGAACACATGTGCTTTGCCCGTTGGAGCTTAACACACACGATCGCGTGGAGAACCCGTCCGGTCCAAATCCGTTTACCTGCCTAAACTTTGTCCGTCCGCGGGATCGGCAAATCCACCGCGTGCGTTTCCGGACCGGGACTTCACTCTCGCAAGCGAGCACGTGGGGGTCTCGTGCGTTGCACAGCACGGACCGCGTGCTCACTGCTGGGTGAACCCGGCACGGTCCCCGAAACAGCTACAGCCGCTACTCGGCTTTCTTTCTTCTGTCGCCGTCGTCGCCATTCGACACACGCACTCCCGCGTGTTACGACGCTCACACTCCATTCCATTACATTCACACCGGGAGATGCGGCTGCGTGCTCCCGCATGCCCAACGACATCTCCCTTACATACCGCTCTCTCACACACACGGTCTCCCTTGCACTCGGCCGTTCACTCACGCAGGCTACCTCCCTCGCACACGTGGCTCCACGCACTCGCGGCCTTTCACTCACTCGTGGTGCCTCATCCACACACCGTGCCTCACTCACACACGCGGGGGCACTCACCCGCGGTGCCTCACTCACACACCGTGCCTCACTCACACGCGAGGGCACTCACCCGCGGTGCCTCATTCACACACACGGCGACACTCACACACGGTGCCTTATCCACACACGGCGTGCTGGGAAGCACACACTCCGGCACACTCGCCACCACACCACTCACACGTGGTGCCTCACTCATACTGGCCGTTTCACTCACACACACGGCCTCACTCACACACGGTGCCTCACCCACACACGCGGGGGCACTCATCCGCGGTGCCTCATCCACACACCGTCCCTCACTCACACACGCGGGGGAACTCACCCGCGGTGCCTCATCCACACTGGCCGTTTCATCCACACACACGGCCTCACTCACACACGGTGCCTCATCCACAGGGACAACCACACTGGGGATTCGTGTCCCCACAAGGGTCTCCGGGGCCTCTATACCCCCCAAGCTTTCCGTGCACCCGTGCACAGCACTCCTCCTCTCAACCTCGCAAAGCACGACCGAACTCACCTGGTCGTGACTCGCCTCAAGGGGGCATACTCCCTCCCCTCGTTCCTGGAGGAGGCCATCCAGGTGCTCGCACTGGGTCCCCACACGCTCCGCGAGCTCACCCCCATTATCCTCCACTACCTCCGTGTGTGTGTGTGCGTCACTTACCCCGTCTTCATCGTGCAGTCTTCCCTCTATCGTTCCTATCTCCCGTGTCTCTACCAACTCTTCACCCTTTACCTCCCTTGTCTCAACTATTATTTCCGTTGTCGTCACCTCGTGTCTCGTCTCGCACGTTTTGGTCTCCCCATTTAATTTTTCCCTTTCGGTCACCGTCGATTCCTCTGTCACGACCCTCGCCCAACACGCCCCCCGAATTATTTTTTTACCCGCCTCCACCGCGGGCCTGTCAGCCGTTGCACCCCCTTCCAGCTCGTTTGCTCCCACACGTGGAGTCGCCATTCCCAGCTCCCTGGTCACGGCCTTCATGCCCGCCTGCAGGCATCGGCCCATGTTCTGCGTCTCACCCCGCAGCTTTTTCGTTTCTTCCTTCATTTGCTTGTTCATGCCTTTTATTTCGTTTATAAATTCAGTTGTGTTTGCATCCATCTTTTCGATTATTTGTTGTGTATTCGCATCCAGCTTTTGTGTATTCGCATCCATCTTTTCGTTCATTTGTTGTGTATTCGCATCCATTTTTTGTGTATTCGCATCCATTTTTGCTGTCATTGCCGCCAGCATGGCGCATAGCTGGGCCATGTCGGGTGCGCTTGGGTGAGCCGTTTCGGCAAGGGTCGGCGGGTTTTGGTGGAGAGGGGGGGGAGGTGTCATACACCGCGGCCGCTGCCGCACCTATTTCGGGCTCTGGCTTCAGTTGGGCGAGTCCGTGTTCCTGCACAATCAACATTTCCTGCACGGGGATTCCATCCTGAGCCATGGATTCTACACATTCCACATCCATTTCTAATACCCCCGGCTCCCGCTCGCCTTGAGACGCCATCTTGCTTCTCTTAAAGGGTTAATTTAGCTCACTCGTAATTTGGAGGGAATCGGGGGTCGCTTCTCTCACCCCTGGACCGATTCCCGTGAATTTAGCCGGAGACAGGAGAGCCCGTTTTCCTGTTCTCCGATACCAGTGCCGCGAGGAGGGCGATGGATTTGTATTGCACGACCTGACACCAGTGTTACGGATTCGCGCCCGCCGGCGTGCTGACGGCCACGTAACTCGAATCGCGGCACGTCGCCCACCGGACGGACAATCCAGTCGTGACCCTCTCGGACTAACGCCGGGAACCAGTCACGGGTGGACCTTTCGGTCTCACCGCGATCGAGCCAATCGGCCCCCGCGTGGGATAGGGTTGCTCGCCAAATTCGACCTACCTAAGTACCCACACGGAGGGTAGACCGGGCGATCGCACCTCGCCGCAGGTCGACTTCGGACACGGGCCACTTAAGCGACCCGTTCCGTACTATCGGAATAACCGAGCGGTGTTATTCGTCGACCTCGACGGTTCGATTAATTATCGGGCGTATTCAGCCCACTACCAACCCTTTACGTGAAGCAAGATGAGGATTCAATGAAAGAAATGACAAAGCGAAGCGGGAAACAGTTCAACACAAAGCACATTTATTCGCGATGAACGGAAAGCACACATATTCAATTCCACCAAAAGCACATAGAAAAGGAAAAGAAACACAATGCAATTTTACACAAAAAGCAAATGCGACAATGCAGATCTAATACCGATTACGCGAGCACACGGCAACACTTATACAATTTTACTTCACAGACGGCGCCGACAACACATACCCAAAACCAAGAAAAAGAACACCCTCAAGGATGAGGCGGGCCTGAGGCCGAGACCGGGTCGGGCCTACCCGTCTGGTGATGAGACGCGGAGCGACGATGGTGCCTCAACTCCGCGGGCCTCGCGGACAGTGTCTGGTAGGGGGTGGGAAGGGGGCCTCCTTGGTCGCACTATCTCAGCGCGGGGGGAAACAGGAGGGGGTTGCTGATGCTCGGGGGAAAGGAGGATTTTTACTCTGCTTCGAGTCCCGCGACGAGCGTCTCCACCTCGACCAGGTCGGGCCGTCGGCCTCCCTGGTGTGCAGCTCCCGGCACGACGCGAGCACCCCCCTCGTCTGCCTTCGCCGCCTCTCCACAGCTCCGTCCTCTTCGCTCCGACTCCAACGCACACGACGACGACGACGACCAACAACCAACTCTTATTCTTCTTCCCAACTCCACCGACTGCGAAGTCTTAACTCACTTGACTTGACGAACGCGGTCGCTTATATCAGCCCCGTGGCTTCGCCTTTGACCCCCTGCCTTCGGCCTTTCACCTCGCTCCCCATTGGCCCGAGAAAAAGTGGGCGTGAATGCATTTTGATCCATAAATTTGCATATAGCGACCGCCCTCCAACGCCCTGGAGGCGGGGCCAAATCGCCCCTCGCTCACCGATTGGACGGAACAAAAGTGGGCGTGTGTCGTTTTTGATCCGTTTTTGGAGCGGAAAATCCGTGGTTTTGTACACGCTGTTCGGCGCGCGCCCTGCACGAGTCCAACACCGTTACCCACAAGCGGCGCAAGAACGGTGGCGATGCGACGGTTGCGAGGTGTGACGTGAAGCGGCGCCGCGGTGGGTGGTTGATGTTGTGGTTGGTGGTGGTAACAATGGCGGTTGGTCCAAAATAAAGATAGTAAAAGAAAAACGGCTATCCTGAAGAGTCGCAGCACGCATGAATAACATTTATTCCCTCTAGACAACGGGTTTGGGCCTAACTACACATATACTTACCGAGATACCTCACCTAAGGGACCTGAATGGTGGTTTGGGAATTTGGTAACCACAACAATATATTGTTACGGCTGTGGAAATTTGCAATACACCAGAAAGGTCCTCAGGTTAGATATATCGATAAGTTCATGTGTAGTTAGTCCACACCCGTTGTTTTGAGGGAATATGTGTGATTCATCCGGGCTGCGACGCTTTGAGTTAACCATTTTTTCTTTACCTGTCGTTATTTTGGAACAACCACGCCATCTCAACAACCTCACCATCTCAACAACCACGCCATCTCAACAACCACGCCATACACACCACAACGCCACTAAAAGACGGTTGGAAACCAGCCCCACCCAAATTTCTCCTCTGGTAAACAAGTTTGACGGTTGGAAACCAGCCCCACCCCAATTTCTCCTCTGGTAATCAAGTTTGATGGTTGGAGACCAGCCCCACCCAAATTTCTCCTCTGGTAAACAAGTTTGACGGTTGGAAACCAGCCCCACCCCAATTTCTCCTCTGGTAATCAAGTTTGATGGTTGGAGACCAGCCCCACCCCAATTTCTCCTCTGGTAATCAAGTTTGACGGTTGGAAACCAACCCCACCCAAATTTCTCCTCTGGTAAACAAGTTTGACGGTTGGAATCCAGCCCCACCCCAATTTCTCCTCTGGTAATCAAGTTTGATGGTTGGAGACCAGCCCCACCCCAATTTCTCCTCTGGTAAACAAGTTTGACGGTTGGAATCCAGCCCCACCCCAATTTCTCCTCTGGTAATCAAGTTTGATGGTTGGAGACCAGCCCCACCCAAATTTCTCCTCTGGTAATCAAGTTTGATGGTTGGAGACCAGCCCCACCCCAATTTCTCCTCTGGTAATCAAGTTTGACGGTTGGAAACCAGCCCCACCCCAATTTCTCCTCCGGTAAACAAGTTTGACAGTTGGAATCCAGCCCCACCCCAATTTCTCCTCTGGTAAACAAGTTTGACGGTTGCAAACCAGCCCCACCCAAATTTCTCCTCTGGTAAACAAGTTTGAGGGTTGGAAACCAGCCCCACCCCAATTTCTCCTCTGGTAAACAAGTTTGACGGTTGCAAACCAGCCCCACCCCAATTTCTCCTCTGGTAAACAAGTTTGAGGGTTGGAACCAGCCCCACCCCAATTTCTCCTCTGGTAAACAAGTTTGAGGGTTGGAAACCAGCCCCACCCCAATTTCTCCTCTGGTAAACAAGTTTGACAGTTGGAATCCAGCCCCACACCAATTTCTCCTCTGGTAAACAAGTTTGACAGTTGGAAACCAGCCCCACACCAATTTCTCCTCTGGTAAACAAGTTTGACGGTTGGAAACCAGCCCCACCCCAATTTCTCCTCCGGTAAACAAGTTTGACTGTTGGAATCCAGCCCCACCCCAATTTCTCCTCCGGTAAACAAGTTTGACGGTTGCAAACCAGCCCCACCCAAATTTCTCCTCTGGTAAACAAGTTTGAGGGTTGGAAACCAGCCCCACCCCAATTTCTCCTCTGGTAAACAAGTTTGACGGTTGCAAACCAGCCCCACCCCAATTTCTCCTCTGGTAAACAAGTTTGAGGGTTGGAACCAGCCCCACCCCAATTTCTCCTCTGGTAAACAAGTTTGAGGGTTGGAAACCAGCCCCACCCCAATTTCTCCTCTGGTAAACAAGTTTGACAGTTGGAAACCAGCCCCACACCAATTTCTCCTCTGGTAAACAAGTTTGACGGTTGGAAAACAGCCCCACCCCAATTTCTCCTCCGGTAAACAAGTTTGACGGTTGGAGACCAGCCCCACCCAAATTTCTCCTCTGGTAAACAAGTTTGACGGTTGGAAACCAGCCCCACCCCAATTTCTCCTCTGGTAAACAAGTTTGACGGTTGGAAAACAGCCCCACCCCAATTTCTCCTCTGGTAAACAAGTTTGACAGTTGGAGACCAGCCTCACCCAAATTTCTCCTCTGGTAAACAAGTTTGACAGTTGGAAACCAGCCCCACCCCAATTTCTCCTCTGGTAAACAAGTTTGACAGTTGGAAACCAGCCCCACCCCAATTTCTCCTCTGGTAAACAAGTTTGACGGTTGGAGACCAGCCCACCCCAATTTCTCCTCTGGTAAACAAGTTTGACGGTTGGAGACCAGCCCCACCCCAATTTCTCCTCTGGTAAACAAGTTTGACGGTTGGAGACCAGCCCCACCCCAATTTCTCCTCTGGTAAACAAGTTTGACTGTTGGAGACCAGCCCCACCCCAATTTCTCCTCTGGTAAACAAGTTTGACGGTTGGAGACCAGCCCCACCCCAATTTCTCCTCTGGTAATCAAGTTTGACGGTTGGAGACCAGCCCCACCCAAATTTCTCCTCTGGTAATCAAGTTTGATGGTTGGAGACCAGCCCCACCCAAATTTCTCCTCCGGTAAACAAGTTTGACTGTTGGAAACCAGCCCCACCCAAATTTCTCCTCTGGTAAACAAGTTTGACTGTTGGAGACCAGCCCCACCCCAATTTCTCCTCTGGTAATCAAGTTTGACGGTTGGAGACCAGCCCCACCCAAATTTCTCCTCTGGTAAACAAGTTTGACGGTTGGAAACCAACTCCCGCCACAATTTCTCTGGAATGTTCCTCCCCCCATTCACGCGCCGCGAAGGGCGGGGCGGGCGCAGGAGAAATAAAAGGGCAAAAGGAGCGCCTGGAAAAGAGCGTGGATAGCAGAGACTTGGGGCAGTCGCGTGGAAGTCTTGGTTGTCTTGGTCCAAGTCTTCGTTGTAGACAGACTTGGGGCAGTCGGGTGGAAGTCTTGTCGTCGTGGGGAGAAGGCGTCACGACCTGCCCACTGTTGCAAGGCCCGAGATCAGGCGCGGCTGTCCTAGTGGTCGTGGGGAGAAGGCGTCACGACCTGCCCACCGTTGCAAGGCCCGAGATCAGGCGCGGCTGTCCTAGTGGCCATGGGCAGAAGGCGTCACGACCTGCCCACCATTGCAAGGCCCGAAATCAGGCGCGGCTACGCTAGTTGCCGTGGGGACGAGACGTCGCGACCTGCCCACCGTCGCACCACGAGGGTGCAGGTAAGACCCTTCGGTCTCGTGGGCCTTTTCGGTCATCCACGGCCCACGACCATAAAGGTCTACGGACCCCGTCTACCCCCTTGCCTGTGAGGGAGGTCTTTGTTTTTGTATGCATGCTGTGGCACCGTGTCCTGTCAAGTAGAAACTGTGTAAGTGCTTGTAAATAATAATTATAGTCTGTCGTATTACTTTTGCATTCTATTTGTTGCTTGTATATTGCATGATTCTTTGCTTGTGTTGTGTGTGCAATATGTGCTTGTGTGAAATGTGTCCCATTCGTCGTCTCTTTCCCCATTGAAAGTGCCATCTTGCATCACGTAAGGGATTGGTAGTGGGTTTAGACACCCAGTAAATAATCTGAACCGTCGAGGTCGGCGATAACTCCACTCGGTTATCCCTGCAGCACGGAACGAGCCGCTTAAGCGGTTCGTGTCTGGAGTCGACCTGCTGCGTGGTACAACTCCTCGGTACGCTACCCGCGCGGGTACTTGGGTATATCGACATTCAGCGATTCACCCTATTTCACGCGGGTAGAATGCGGACTGGGTTGTGGTGAGGTTAAACCCCCACCCGTGGATAGCTCCTTGGCGGTAGTTCCAAGAGGGTCACGACTGAATTGTCCGTTCCGGTGGGTGACGCATCGCGATTTGAGTTGCGTGGCCGATCGCACGCCGGGCGGGCGAAATTCGTAACAATATATATATATATATATATATATATATATATATATATATATATATATATATATATATATATATATATATATATAATGTTTGGAATCGCTAACGGTAGAAATTCTTCCGAGCGTATCGCCATTGTCTTTTAGGTAAACATATATGTACCATGTGACACAATCCACATCATCACTTTACGTTTCATTCCTGTTTCTACCAATACACACCACAAAAAAAATGCTCATTTGAGGTTCGACATCTGTGAACTCGTCGGAGACATGCAGCCTGCTAGTGCTGGTAAAACAGCCTGAGACACATCATAGATCAACATCCAGAGAAACGTTAACAAGACAGTTATCCTGTCTGTTTACATTTACTTGTGAAATCTCAAGTTTGTAAAATACGATAACTGAACAATAGGCCATTGTGAGCCACAACCTTGGTTAAAATGAAACTGTCAATCTGAATCTGCATTTGGATTAAACATCCTTGTTTGGAACTCGCTCTGCTTTATCCTTCACTGTCACCAGATCCAGACCCAACTCTCCCTGTTTGTGGTTTCAAACGGGCATTTGAGAACTATTCCCATCAATACTAATGATTGCGACATAATAAATTGATACAGACAAATCTCTTTCGTCACAGACTTGCGTTTACCTATTTTACAAAACAAAATTCCCATGATACGAGTTTGTCTGGTTTTTTTTTTTTTTTTTTTTTTTTTTTTTTTTTTTTTTTTTGAAGAAAGGCATAAATGATACAAAATATGCAATTGCTCTCATTAACTACCTTGATTTCGTCATTCATTTATCCATTTAGTTGGTTTAAATGCTTTTTTTTCATGCCTTAGTCACTTAATACTTGAGGAAAACACACACACACACACACACACACACACACACACACACACACACACACACACACACACACACACACACACACACACACACGTAGTAGACTAAGTCGAGTAATCCACTGGCACATCTGCAAAAACTTCAATATCCCAGTTCCAGAAAACTCATGGAAACAAGAACCAAAAGCAATAACTGAGAATAAGGAAGTAATGCTCATACGACCTTATGATCCCATCGAGCGTGAACGTAGAAAACAAAACATTGCGACCGGATATAGTACTGAGTGACAAAAAAGAAAGGAAGTCATTGCAAAGTGAAGTATCAGAACCCAGCGATTTTTGGCCTAAACAACGCAGAAATCAAGAAAATGACCAATTATCAAAATCTCAAAAATGAACTGAAAAGATCTTGGAATCTGAAGTGCTGAAATTGTCCCATTGATTAATATGGGAGCAAAGGTAATGATGAAGAACCAATTATGTGGATCCTAAAAACGATCCCTGGGAATATTAATACAAATGAATTGCAATTGGAAGCTGCTCGGGACTCGGTGACGATCCTGAAAAGAGACCTCGGGACGAAACTTTGAGAACAAGAAAACTTCACACCATGGTCCATGAATCGTGATCCCCTTTAACGAAATGGAGGTGGATAACTTCAAAACCTGGGAGGACTCCGTTCCACCTTATTAAAAATGCATATAAAGATAACAACCAGCAACACACCTCTGTAAACATCAACATCAGGGATGTTTGTGCCAAAAGCAACCCCAGGTCAATGGCAGACAGAAGTACAAGAAATCCACTGGGAAACACCAGACCTGTCGCAAACAGGTGACGTTAGTGATTTCGTCATGACCACTGGAGGGAGCTCGTGCTTCACGGTTCCATTGAAAAAACGCGAAGGGCACTCGGGAGAGCGCATGCCTCTGCAACACAATGCCTGATTCATGAGAACATATCGGGCCCATTACATTTTTTGAAATATCATACTATATTCAGTACTTTATCGTTTTTGGCCCTATCTCTCAATGGTGAAGAATCACTTTGAAAATTATATAATTCTCAAATCCAAATCTTCAAGATCGAATCATGTTGACCTTTTGGTCCATGTTGACCTGAAAAATAATTTTCTGCTTTAATTCAGTGACCTGATATATAAATCCTCTTCTAATTTCAAGTCGATAGGATGAAAATTGAGGATGTTAGAAATACCACCTTAGTTGTTGACCTTTTGGTCGACATTGACCTCAAAAATAAATGGCTGGTTGAATTAATTCACACTAGTATGTACCCGTACGTGCGTGGCCGTCCGTGCAAAAAAAAAAAAACAAAAAAAAAACATTTCAGTCCGTGTGCCAGAAACGACAACCACACAAGCCGTTCCTTCGCACTCTCATGCTTATATGTGCGTGGCCATACGTGCAAAAAAACAACTTTCAAGCAACCACACAGGCCGTTCCTTCGCACTTGTAAACGACTACAGGATTGGGGCATTGTGTTTATCTATAAATGCGCACAAGAAATCAAATTATTAGAACTAGCCGAAACCCCGTTCCATGAGCCCAATATGACAACCAGTGGCGTCTCTTGTAAGAGCCGGATCCCAGTCGATGTACTCCATGGCCATACCTAATGAGGCCTACAAAATGTCCTTGTACATGCCATTTTGGTGTGCACTACTCCTTGTGAAGAAGTCCCCTGATTTGTGCATGTGTCTACTTTAACGTACAATCACCGTGTCAAAACTTCTCAGGTCACAGTACCAAGAAAAACGTGACGTGATCGCTAGGAGGATCACAAAATTGGTCTTTCAGTATTAATATATAGATACAATGTTTGTTACATTTTTTTTTTGTGTGTCAAATTCACATTCTGAGGTAGTCAGCATGTGCAGAAGAGGGTTTTACATCGCAGACGCTATTTTCGAGGAGTGGAATTACACCTCTCAGCGGTAACGGTCTGTCTATGACAGACGTAATGACGTCAGCGAATGACCGATGATGTCATGACGTCCTTACACCTATCAGCGGTGTCGTCACATGTCGCCATGTAAAACGAAAAGTGTTTATTCTGCTTCAGAGTTGAAAGTTGACTATTGCCGCGATGTGCGATACACTTTCACAGGTACGAAGTTTCTTTCAGTCCAGGTCACAGTACCGAGAAAAACGTGACTCGACCGCAAGGAGGAGCACAAAATTGGTCCTGCAGTATTAATATATAGATACTGTAAGTCATCACTATCCAGAAGTCCGTATGTTGTAACCCGTAATGGAGAATGCGGCTGAGGATCTCTACCCCAACGGCCACACCTACGCAGCAACTTGTCCTGTCATTGGTAACTAAATGGAGCATCAGCCACGCCTATGCAGCAACGTGTTCTGTCATTGGTTTGGTAAATAAATGGCTATAACTTTGGAAGCAGTTGTCCGATTCATATCAAACCTTGAAGAGGCACATACTCAGATCCCCAGCAATATACCTGGCAAGTTTCAATTAGATCGGACCAGTGGTTGTCGAGAAACAGCGGACACACACACACACACACACACACACACACACACACACACACACACACACACACACACACACACACACACACACACACACACACACACCTGGAATTATAGATCGATGAAATACAACTACTCTTCAAATTTTAAATCAAACGGATGAAAATTGAGGATTTTAAAAATCTCACTAAAGTTGTTGACCTTTTGACATTTTGACCTCAAACAACAGGCTTCTTCCTTATGACAAACTCTACCATGTAGTGTTTCGTGAAGATCAGTTTGAAATTGTGACCTGTCGGTGACAAAAAAGACAAACAGAACAACAAAATCGACTTACCAACATACTTGAAAAAATCTTCGATTTTGCAAGTATAGTAGAGTTCCCACAATAGGGTCCCGTGACCGTTTTTCCGGGACCAAGGTGAAGGTTGATTTTAGTCAATTTGAGGGTGCTGATTAAAATGAGCTGGGGTGAACCTCGTGAAAATGTGGGCTAACTCGGCCAGATGCGAAAATTCAAAATGGCCGTCATGCTACTTCCAGTATATCAAAAATTGCATATCTTTGGTTCTACATGTCCGATTTTTATGATTTTGGGTCACAATGTATGTTTTGAAGGTGAAGGATGTAATATATTACCATTCCAGATTGTTATATTTAAGGGTTATGTCACAAAATATGAAATAACTTTTCGGGGGCCAAATCCAAGATTGTTGGCGAGTAACATCTGGAAAATAGTAAAAAAATCAATTCTCTTCTCATAATATTATTGGCAGTGAATCTTTTCATGCAAGTCAATGTTTGTTTATATGTGGGAGTGCACAACAAATTGAGACAAGAAGAGAAGGATGCAATCATTGTCTTTATTTTCAGAACATGATGTGTACATAATATCAATTTCTCAACTTTTACACTGTTCGGGTAGGTTATACCATTTTTTTTGTATGTCCCTCCTGTACTTTATCTGGAACAGTAATATGATGAAAGAATATCAACATTCCTTCATTTTGTCTGTAGAGCAACAGTGTTTCAATGGAAAAATGAAATAAAACATGACTTATCCGAATTCCTGGCAATTGACGCTTTCCCGGTAAGTATTCTTGTAATTTGCATTGACGAAAATTTGATGTACTGTCCAAACTGTCTTTTATCTAAGACAGTCATAATAAAATAATATTAACATCTCTTATATTTTGACTGTGGCAATGTTTTTACAGTTGTAAATGAAATCTCCATTGAAACACATACATGTAATCCTCCAGTCACTATCTGAGTCGCTGGCTCCAGAGTCACAAACTTCATCATTACTTTCAGCCTCATCATCGTGCAACAATGTCTGTTATTGTTCAACCAAGTCATGTAAACTTGGGAGTGCATCATGGGTATACCTCACTGACACATCTACCGTCTTTCATTGTCCATCCATGGTTGGTGGGATTTGGAGGTGCATCCGGCTTGTCATAGTTTAGTTGAATGTAAACATGGTAGTTAACTCGCGTCACATGCAGATTGTGAGAATCTGGATCTGGTGGGATGCGGGACGTGGACTTGTTTTTCATCTGACCCCACTTCCGTGCTCTGGCTTCACCTGACGTTTTACTGATTGTGTCATTATAGATGTGTCTAATAGTGAATGTGGCCATTTGCTGAAGCACCTCTTGTGTCACTGGAAGTGTTTTGCCAACATCTTTCAAAAGATTGCGTGCCTCCTGAGTTCCTGTTCCTTTTTCATAAACTGCGTTTTTTTCCCATGTCCATAGAAGCCAGATGTTGTATCAGATCCACTATGGATGTGTAATGGGATTAATATTTCAGCTACATCATCAGAGAAAAGGTCTCTGCAGCTGATGATTTTTGTCTTTCTGTTTGATAGGGTGCCCTCCAGTTGATGTGCAACATATGCAGAAAGAATCACTACATCTGTGTCCTCGGCATCAACCACGACTGTCTCCATTTTTCCTGCTTTTCGGATTTGCGAATAGATGAAGAACAGCATTGTGTCCGCTTCAATGTGACTACATTCAAATTCTTCCATCCTTTCTCCGGAGGAGATGTTCCAACAATTTTGCCTGATGGAGTACACAAAGTCAATTTCTCTATGATTCTTTACAAGCTTGGTGAACTCATCCTTTAGAAACTTTTGCAGCCTTTGTTTGTTTCCCTGATTGCTGAACAGCACCTGGAAGCTCTTTGTGGCAGGAAACCTATCTGATGTTTTCATGTACACATTTCTGGACTCATCTCTATATGCTGTCATGGATTTACGATGCTCATGCTCACTGTCTTTGGAATTTCACACCATTTGCATCATTTACAAAAACAATCTGGCTTGCATTTGGATGCCTTCTGCGAATAACGGAAAAAAGCTTTTCAGCATAATCTCCCCACGTGAGGGCAGACCCATCAGCTTTCTCACGATCTTCTGCAGTTGGGGTCGCTAATCTCCACAGGAAACCCATATCGACTCGGGCAATGTACTGATCTGGAAAAGGTTCGACAGGCTGCATGTTTAATTTCTCAACTAACTTTGATTTTTGCACCTTCTTCATGTTACCGTTGATAAATATGGGTAAACACTCATGTGTCACGCAAAATTCCATCACCTGTGCGAGAGTAAACTTCTCTTCACCAGATTCTGCCAGCCAAATTAACAATGACATTGCTCTGTTTTCCATAGCATCTGTCTTTGTCACTTTGCCTGAGACTGAATCCCTAGTTGCAGGAGGTTTGCTGAAAGTGTATCTTGAACATCTGTGTATAGTAGCATCAAATGGTGTGTTCTGTGAAAACCCCATTTGTTCTCTGAAGAATTGAGTCACTCTTGTTTCACCATCTTCGTGAGCACTTTCAAAATCACGTACCAGGTCACCTGAGGCGACAACACCGGATACCAGAGTTCTCAGTTGTGGTTTATCCAAGTCAAATGGGTCACAGTCAAACTCGGTGATGCAACTGTCTCGGTCTTGGACAACCTGTTCGTCAATCTTCAGATGACTGGGGGTATTCTCAATATGCTTCAGAGCAGAGGTCTTCATCTGTGCCAGTGTGTGAAGAGCTGCCCTTACTCTGTTGACTGAGTTCACTTTCCTCGTAGTAGTTAACAGCATCTTCTCATTCCACAGAATTTTCAGCCATCCAGCCTTCATCTTGGAACCTTTGTTCATTGTCATTTCAATCCAGAGGTCTAGAGGCAAACACGAATATGGCCTGCCAGTCATTGACTGTGCAAACAATCCATCTCGTAGGTATCTGGCCTTTTCCTTGGGAAGACTACCTACTTCAAGCCAGAATTCCACAAGCCAGCGAGCATTCCGGTCATTGTCATAGACATGGAGCCATGGCATCATCATTCGCAATGAAGCCTTGAATTCATCCCAGTTCCTTGTTTTCACTGCATGGATATTCAGCATCAGAACTTTTACCATGGACATGAAACTCAACCAATACTTAACCATGGAACTGTTAGATGACTCGGTGCTCTGGAACACTTGTTCCACGAATGACACAATATCTGAGTAGACTTCCTGCTTTTGCTCTGGAGTTGTGGAGAATGCCTGAAGTATGGCAATCTTCTCCTTTGTATTTTCAGACAGGGACACCCCATCCTGCATGCCTTCTCTGATCATCCGTCGACTCAGAGCTTCATACATCAACCGAAGACATCTGATGTTACGTTTGTAGTGTTTCCCACGTAGTGCCTTCTCTACTGAACCTTCAGCAATGGCCTGTGCAGCAACCAGTATGTCAGACAAGCCAGAACCATCAAATCGTTTATAAATGGCAGACATGAATGAGCACTGTGTGTGGAAAGGCCCAAGAAATGGCACAATGTCTGTGAAGGCTTCAGGATTTTCATTACTCAGTTGCACCATAAGTGCATAAACTGGTTGATCACCAACTCGCAAAAGAAAGGGCATTCTTTTTTTTTTTTTTTTTCTTTTTTTTTTCTCAGCTGCAGCAACCATCCTGCACATCACTTCGTGGACTACAGATTTGTGTGGAGACTTAGGAAATGTTAAATAGTATGGTTTGCTCTTTTCACATGTTGCTGCACAGTAACCTGAAACCCACCAAATGCACCAGTTATTTGGTCATCTGCACGACGCACCAAAGCATGGATGAAACCCCTCTGTCTCTGTACATCTGTGTTCTGACAACTAATATCAATCTCTGGACGAGGAGCTGGTTGTCCATGTTTCACTGTTTTATAGGGCTGAACAACATGTTGTTCCAGGCACAAACGTTTCAGGTCTTCTGAACTTGTGGGCAGTGGTCGCATGTCTCTTTCTCCATCTGGTAGAGTTACTTCCAGGTTCTGAGGTTGCACAAACATAACATTGGTGCGGTGTGACGTATCGGCGCCTGTCAGTGTGTCTTCACAGAAGTCGTCATTGTCAAGAATGCCAATTCCAGGAATATTCTCTGCAAGCTCTACTGGACATGCATCATTTTTTTCAAGGTCATGCTTTGCCCATGAATCATAGAGTTGAAGAACAGATTTATAGCTGATTCCGAGGGAGAACTTTTTGAGGATGTCCAGAATCTCGACTTTGGGTCAGTCCATACAGTGTCACTGACAGATGTGTTTGAAATGCAGAGCTTTTTCCTGTGATGTATGACAAAAGCAGCGAGGCAAATGCATGAACCATAGGATATCTGCTGCTTTCTTCAAATTTCTGCTTCTGTGGGGTTTTCAACCATGTCAAAACTTCAAAAGCATGTCATTTTGAGGCTTGTGGTGTCTCCAATTCCTCGACACTTTGTGGCCATGCCATTTCAGGAATACTAGCAAGAGCATCTTTCATGCGTCTAGCAACATTGTTGAGCAGCTGATCATCACTGACACCCAATGAATAAATGGCTGCTTCAGTGTAGCTGCCACCAGCTGATGTATCATATACTAGTATACTTTCATTTTTTCGATGGCGGTCATGAAAGCCAATGTTTTCACCAAATTCTTTCTGAAGCATTTCCTTGATGTTGCTTGACTTCTTGCCACTGGGGTCAAAACCAAAGTTTCTCAGTAAGGCCTTATAATCGGACAGCAGGCTCTGTAGAGTTCGCAACTCATGCTCTTCGAACACAACCAAGCGTACATGTTTGAAGAACATCTCTCGTACTTCAGAAAGACGAATATCTTGTATATGGAGCTGACCATCTTCACTGCTTTTTGATGGCGACACATACTTGTGATAGCGGATTTCTGCTGCAAAGGGATCTGGCATTGCATCTTTAATCGTTAAGATGCGATCACACATCCTGATGTCTTGGAGGTACACTGTGTGTGCCTTGAATGCATACCAGGCATCCATCGTTTGCATAATATGCCATCTGTCCCTGGTGGGGTGTTTTTCATCTTCCGGCCTCATACACCATACGCAACAGTTTTTGTCATGTATCACCCCACTTGCTGCTCGAGACAGTCTCTGGGGTCGTTCCACAGAACAGCTACTTTCTTCTTGGAGTATCTCCTCAGCTGCCGAACTTTTGTCTTGTCTCTTTATTGCCAGCTGTATATGACGTTTACTAGAAAATGTAATCTTGCAAATTTTATGAAAGAGCATGTTTTGTGGTCCAGCATCACAATTCACGGTGTCGTATACTGTTCCAAAGCTATCTAGATGATGCCATTGCTGTGCTAAAGTCTTCTGATTGTCCCATGATTCAGGGGTAGTATTGGATTTGTTTTCAATGCAATGCTCACCACAGGATGCAATTGTGGCTTTCTTCACTCTCCTCACGTCTCCTTTTTTTTTTTACCTTTATTTTGGACGACATGGCTATGACTCACTCAAGGATCTCTGTAATAAATGAAAAGTGTGTTAAAACATAGTAACATTTCAGTTTACTTAAAACCTATGCATCTTAAATATTGTGACGTCCACGGGACTTGAACAGTCCCGCTAACATAGATTGAGCCGAAACGATGGAGGCGGTCTATTTTTTTATAACCCAAAGATGGCGGTTTTAATCGCTGTACCGCAAACGGGACGAGGAAGGTGGCACGAGTCTCTTTTCACCGAGTTAATAATGTTATTTCTCTAACCAGAAATAATAAGACTCGGCAAGAGGAGGGATCCGGGGCGATTCGACGGGATGGTGGTGTGGGTTCGGGCGTGGGGAAAACACAAACAATTCCAATGGATATACAAATCTCAAACCCTCTAAAGGCGCCAGGTACACACACACACACACACACACACACACACACACACACACACACACACACACACACACACACACACACACACACACACACACACACACACACACACACACACACACACACACACACACACACACACACACAACGTAGCTGGCCCGTGGTGTGGACGCAACAGTCCCTGGATTGGCGCCGGACGAGCTGGCGTTGCGCTCATCAGGGGCAGGAGACACCGTGGTACTGTCGACCTCCTGGTGTCGGCCCAAGTCCGCTCACAGCCGCCAGGGAGCCAGTTCTGGCACCAAGTTGCGAGCAGGAGAGGGAGGCAGGTCCGCCCGCCGTTCGACCCCGTACTCCGAACCAGCAGAACCCCAGAGCCAACCGAGGTGAGCACGAGGCACAGCAAGGCCACGAGACACGATGAATCCAGGAACGAACCAGCGCAACAATCGAGCACTCCCTGAGCACAACAGCCTCCACCCAAAACGGCTTTTTCTTTATCGATCTTCTTCTTCCACCCCTTTTCCCCGAACAGAACCTTTTTATCCTCGAGTCCTCGTCACTTCCAATCAAGCCGTTTTATTGGCCCTCCGCCAATCGTGATCACGGGCCGGAGCCATCCGCAGCACTGTCCTGTGACGTCACGGCAAGCCTCCAGGGAATACTAAAAGGGGTTTACGCAGACACACTTACCCTAACCCGTCTCCCTATCTAATTACGTGACAATTATCATTTCCCCCTTAAAGAAATGGACATTTACTAGACAACTTATCACCACTGAATTGCTACTTATTACATCGAGATCCTGGTACAACTCGAACAGCATGGCATACCTAATTAAACATCCTAATTACCCTTTGAATGCATACACCCCCCCCCCCCCTCAGACGTAACACTATTCAGGGTGTCTTCCTGGTCTTCTTCGTTGCAGTCAGCCTGCGGCCGTCTTGGATTTTTTTTGCAAAAATGATTAACAAATCATTTTTTAAATTCTAATTCTTACACTTAACAAGATAGTGTTGTGGTTGACCAAATTCGCAAACCACCATTCAGGTCCCTTAGGTGAGATATCTCGGTAAGTATATGTGTAGTTAGGCCCAAACCCGTTGTCTAGAGGGAATAAATGTCATTCATGAGGGCTGCGACTCTTCAGGATAGCCGTTTTTCTTTTACTATCTTTATTTTGGACCAGCCGCCATTATTACCACCACCAACCACGTCTCAACAGCCATCACAACAACAACCACAACGCCGCTTCACAATAACAACCACCAACCACAACGCCGCTTCACCACAACCGCCACGACCTTTACCGTCACAACTCGCCACCATCGCATCACCGTCATCTCGCGCCACTCGTGGGCACCGATGCTGGACTCGTGTAGGGCGCACACCGAGCAGCGTGTTCAAAAGCATCACGGACTTTCCGAGAAAAACGGATCAAAAACGACTCGCGCCCACTTTTGTTTCGTCCAATCGGTGAGCGAGGGGCGATTTGGCCCCGCCTCCAGGGCGTTGGAGGGCGGTCGCTATATGCAAATTCATGGATCAAAAAGCATTCACGCCCACTTTTCCTCGTGCCAATGGGGAGCCAGTTAGAGAGGTGAAAGGTCGGAGGCAGAGGGTCAAAGATGAAAAGAGCGAAGCCACAGGGCTTATAAAAACGACTGCGTTCGTCAGTCGAGTTCAGTTTAGTTCGCAGTTGGCAGAGGGCAGTTGGGAGTTCGCGGAGTCGGAGTGAAGAGGACGGAGCTGTGGAGAGGCGGCGGCGGCGAAGGCGGTTGAGGGGGTGCTCGCGTCGGATTCGGGGAACTGTGGAAGGAGAGGCCAGCGGCGCGACCGAGGTCGTGGTGGAGACGTTCGTCGCGGGACCCAAGATTTTGTGACATCCTCCTTTCCCCGAGCATCAGCAACCCCCTCCTGTTTCCCCCCGCACTGAGATAGTGTGACAAAAGGGGGCCCCCTTCCCACCCCCTGCCAGCCACTGTCCGCAAGGCCCGCGGAGTTGAGGCACCACCGCCACTTCGAGTCTCATCATCAGACGGGTAGGCCCGACACGGTCTCGGCCCAAGGCCCGCCTACCCCCCTCATCCTGGAGGGTGGTTCTCTTTTCTTTTGCTTTGGGAATATGTGTTGTCGGTGCCGTCTGTGAAGTAAAATTGTATAAGTGTTGCCGAGTGCCCGGTAGTCGGATAGATCTGCATTGTTGCATTTGTTTTTTGTCTTCTTCTTTTACATGTGCTTTTGGTGGAATTGTATTCGTGTGCTTTCCGTTCAATCGCGAAATAAATGTGCTTATTGTTGAACTGTTTTCCCGCTTCGCTTCGTCATTTCTTTCATTGAATCCCCATCTTGCTTCACGTAAAGGGTTGGTCGTGGGCTAAGACGCCCGATAATTAATCGAACCGTCGAGGCCGACGAATAACACCGCTCGGTTATCCCGATAGTACGGAACGGGTCGCTTAAGTGGCCCGTGTCCGAAGTCGACCTGCGGCGAGGTGCGATCGCCCGGTCTACCCTCCGTGTGGGTACTTAGGTAGGTCGAATTTGGCGAGCAACCCTATCCCACGCGGGGGCCGATTGGCTCATTCGCGGTGAGACCGAAAGGTCCACCCGTGACTGGTTCCCGGCGTTAGTCCGAGAGGGTCACGACTGGATTGTCCGTCCGGTGGGCGACGTGCCGCGATTCGAGTTACGTGGCCGTTCGCACGCCGGCGGGCGCGAATCCGCAACAATATTATGCTGATAAATGAAATATTTGACCTTTAAAACATGTGTTTAGACCAAAAATATCGGACATGTAGAACCAGATATGCAATTTTTTTAAATATACTGGAAGCCGTGTTGCGGCCATTTTGAATTTTCGCGTCTGGACAAGTTAGCCCACATTTTCACGAGGTTCACCCCAGCTCATTTTAATCGGCACCTTCAAAGTGACTTAAATCAACCTTCAAACCCTGGTCCCGGAAAAACGGTCACGGGACCCTATTGTGGGAACCCGACTAGTAACAAAGACGGACAGAGTCATAAAATCGACCAACCAGTCCACTTGAAAAATCTTCGATTTTTTTTTTTATTTTTTTATTTTTTATTTTTTTTTTTTTTATAAAGGAACAAAGACAGACAGAAAGGGGTGAAAACATAACCTCCTTCACCTTCGGTGGTGGAGGTAAATATCGTGCTTTTTATCGTTTTTTTGGCCATATCTCTCAATGGTGAAGAATCACACAAAATTATAGAAGTCCGATCCGGGTCTTGACCAAAATCTAATCAGTTCGTCCTTGTCATACAGCCCAACCTGTCCACAAAATTTCATCTGGATCCGTCCACAACTTTTTGGGATCTCCTGCACAGAGACAGACAAACAAACAAGCAGTCATTGACTGGTACTTGTGAAATCGTCAACTTGACCTCTGACCTTGTCTAATAAAAGCTGTCTCTCGAAGGTAGCGATGCAAACCAGAAGTTTCTACGATGATTCTGTACGAAACCATCAAAAATCGAATGTTCGACCTCACTGTGACCTTGACCTTCGACCGATTTTGACCAAAATCTAATCAGCACTAACCATCACCCTCCTGAATCACGTGGTGTAATTTGACATTGGTAGCTTCTTCTGTTCTCGAGTTATCGTGCCTACAAACAAACACACACACACACACAAACAGATGATGGAAGTAATCAATATACTTATGAAATCTTTTGATTTCGTAAGTAACAAACGGACAACATACCACGTCTACATACTTTCGCTTTAAATTTTTTTTTCTGAAACCGCTTGTACGATCAATGTGAAACTTTAAATATAGGAGCGACTCGCCACGGAGAATATTTTGTTGATGACTCTGTCGTAGGTCACATGTTTGGCAGCCTGGTGTTGCTCAGTGGTTAGGGTGGTGGTTTGGGATCCCATGTTCCTGAGTTCAAGCCCTGTCAGCCGCTGAATTAATACACCAGGGGGTTGACTCAACCTGTCATCCTTCCGAGGTCGGTGAAATGAGTACCAGTTCCAGTGTGTGTTCTGGTAGAGGGGCACTGCATCAGCGACAGTCGCGCTTCAAGAAATGATAGCTACCCCGGCAGCTAAGCTGCCATACGACCACCACCACATGTTTGGCAAACATATTGGATATAATGAAAATCTAAAAAAGACTCCTGCTCTTTAACCGGTTAATTGATTGCGAAATTTCATAAATATTATCGACTAGCCATGGGGAAGAGTTTGAAAATGTAAACATGATCGGTCACACGATCTGGCAGGTAGGTAAAACCTTTATAAAACCTTAAAAAAATACATCTTCTCTCAAACCACTGAATGAAAGTATCTAAAACATGAAGTATGTCATTGACTACCCATGGGAATACAAAGGTGATAACTAAAATGTTTTTGGTCATGTGGTTTGGCAGCCATCATGGATTGAATGAAAACCTTTTTTTAAGCTTCTCTGAGACTGCTGAACAGATTGAAGCAAAACATTAGATATGTGATTGACTACCCATGTGGTATTAAGTTTGACACTGATGACGTTTTCGGTGATGCTGTGTGAAAGCCATATTGAATTGAATCTAAAAACCTTTTAAAATATTTTCTGAAACCGCTGAACCGATGGATGTGAAAATTTAAATTAATATGCGTCCGATCGAAGCGGAGAGGCTTGGGCACTGGCCATAACTGCTCACAGTTAAAGTGTGCTTCTACTTACCCTCATCATAGTAGAGGGTATTGCGTTTGCATCTGTTTAGGTGTTTGTTACTTGCGAAATCGAAGATTCGCAGGTATATTGGTTGGTCTGGTCTGTTATTCTGGCTGTTTGTCTGTTTGTTTGTATGTCTATCGCCTACAGGTCAGATTTTTACTCCGATCTTCACTAAACTTCACCACCTGGTAGAGGTAATGACAAGCTGGAACAATGTTGCTTGTGATGTCAATAGGTCAAAAAGTCAAAGGTCACATAAATCATCAATTTTCAACCAATTCGCTTGATATCTACAGTATGTGTATCTGTCATTCAGACTAAAACACGCAATTTGGTGTCTGTCTGTTTGCGTGTGTTTTTTGACCGTAATACTTTCGGTTGTTACTTAACTCGTATCAACGCAAGTTAACAAGAGGACTAAGGGTCACACGATGGAGGTTGTAGCAACTTCATTTGCAAAACTCCCCAAAGGGTTTTCTGCCTTGGGCAAAATCCATGTTAAGGTGTATATCCGTGTTAATATAGCTTATGACATTTTTCTCAGGCCGTTTCTAATCACAAAATGATAACAGCATAATATTAATGTTATTTGAAACCAATATTAATACTAACGAGCAGTACCTGCACTACAGGAGATCTTGCTCCAAGCATGCTAGTTGGCTGGTTGAATTAATTGTCATACCTTTATTTGGGTGGTGTATAGGAAAAAAAATAACCTGGGTTACATGCGTGAAGCAAAAACGTACTTACCGCTTCTAATTCCAAACACCTCACTGCACGAGAAAACGTGGGAACAGGAATACTGTACTGTAAATGGTGGAGACTTGTAATACCTTCCTTCATCTGGAGGTGGCACAACAAGACACACATTTACATCGAGAATTTGTGTCCCCATCCCCTCCCCCCAAGACCATCGGCAAAGATAAAAACATTCCTATACATTAAGTGGGGTCATGCTGATCCTATGTAGCAAGTCTGGATGGAATCAGCCCACAACTGTAGGAGGAGTAACGTGACAAACAAACACAAAAATACTGGTCCATGAATTACAGTAAGGAGAGGGAAAGAGAGGAGGAAGTGATTGTGAATTTACCTTCCATCTTTATTTACTTTTAACATTGTTCTTAACAAACAGGGACAGGAACAATGCAGGCATGATCTGCCTTCTCATGTGCCAAAGTTCCCTGTGTATATTTATGTAACGTTGTTAAGAACAGAAAAAAATGGGGAGGGGAGGACAGAGCATTGAGGGTGAGGGTGCATGGAGTTGGTCTAAGTCTCTCTCAGAAACTGATCGTTGAACACAAAGTCTGACCAGCAGTAGCCAAGGATTTGCCGAAGACACCTGGAACCGAAGGAGGTACGTCGAAACCCGTAAACACAGTGGCTCTGACTACTAATTCAGCACCTTGAGTGCCCCCATAAGGATATCCAGTGTCTCCACAAAGATGACTGAATCATCTGCGCAATCAAGATCTAAGATATTAACATACGCAAACAATGTACCGCAGCTTGATCTCTCCCACATCCTCCCCAGAATCCACTCCATACAAGCCCTGAAAAGTGTGTGGGTCAGTACACACCCCTGACAAACTCCAGTAACAAATGCAAATTTTTTTTTTTTTTTTTTTGTATACCTTGGTCGAGGCTCGTATGAGAGCAAACACACAACTCACAGCAAGGAGGCATGAGACAAGAGGGGCGGGAGTGGAAGGGACAAAACAGTGGGGAACAGACACATTAGGTGAACTGTGGAAGGGAGAGGTATGGGGATGGGACGGGGAACATGGCGAAGAGAAGATGGACATTTCAGGGACTTTCAGGAAGGAAAGCAGGAGAAATGAAGGAAGTGGGCTTGGGTGGATTATCGGGGGTAGAAAAGATCGAGGATTTGGATGGGGGAAGATAAGAGGTGGTGGTGAACAGCTGTTTTGAAAGCCTGGAGGGAAGAATGGGAAAGAATAGAGTGAGGAAGTTTATTCCAAAGGCGGGAAAAAAGAGGAATGAAAGAGTGAAGATGAGCAGTGATTCGTGATTTTGGTAGTTTTACCAGAAGGGGGTTGTTGGCGGACCTTGAGCGCCCTGTGGAAATGTGGTGGGGACAAATCGCAGAGAGAGCAGGGGGGCAAGGCTGGAGAGGAGTCGGTAGAAGACAGAAAGACCACCGACCAACCTGCGGTGATTGAGTGAGAGGCCCAAAGACTCAGCTTCATTGCGGGAGATGCCGATGATCTTAAATGCCCTGGTTTCGACAGCGTTAAGCCGAGAAAGGTGGGAGGCAGGAGCACCAGCCCAGAGGGGAGAGCAGTACTCCATCAGGCTATGGACAAAAGCTTTGTAAGTGGTCAGGAGCTCAAGAGGGCCGAGGAAGGACTTAGCACGACGGAGGATTCCCAGTCGGCGACTGGCTTTTGAGGCGAGGTTGGAAATGTGACTTTCCCAGGAAAGGTCATGGCAGATAGTGAGACCTAGAAGCTTGAAAGAAAAGACTTCTTCCAGAGGATTGTTGAGAAAGTGGATGGGGGGTTTTGTAAACGGTCCTTTCGAAGAGACATAGTGAGAGTGTGAGATTTGTCTGGATTGAAAGACATGTTCCACGTGTTGGACTAGTTTGTGATTTTATCCAGATCTGCAGTGAGCGAAGAAGCTGCTGCTTGCCGGTCTGAGGGATGACAGATGGTACGGCAGAGGGTGGAGACGTCGGCAAAGAGAAATAGAGGATTTTCCAGATAGTCCGAGAGATCATTGATAAAAACCAGAAAAAGAACAGGGCCCAGGACGCTACCTTGAGGAACTCCAGCCTGCACAGGAAGAGGGGATGAAAGAACTCCATTTAGGGCCACACGTTGACTGCGACAGGAGAGGAAGTCTGCGAGCCATGAGTGGAGATGGCCTTGAATACCATGGGAAGAGAGTTTGGTGAGTAGGGCAGGGTGCCAGACTGTGTCAAAAGCACGTGATATGTCCAGGGATACGGCTCGGATTTCCTGTCTGGCATTGAGGACCTCCATCCATTGATGGGAGAGCAGAAGCAGCATATCCAGGGTAGAGTGACCTGGTCTGAAACCAAATTGATGATTGGAAATCAAGCCATTGGAGAAGAGGAAGGATTTCATATCTGAAGCGATGATGGATTCCATCACCTTGCTGATGATTGGGAGAAGGCTGATTGGTCTGTAGTTATAGGGATCTGTTTTTGCACCTTTTTATGCAGGGCAGTGATGTTAGCAGATTTCCAAGCAGATGGCAGATGACCTTGGGCAAATGAGAGGGTGAATAGAACAGAGAGAGGGTGAGCAAGAGCAGAAGAGCAGGCTTTGAGGACACGTGGGCTGATGCCGTCTGGACCGGTTGCAGAATCTGTCTCGAGGTTTGAAAGCAAGCTCTCCACCTTGTCAGGAGAAAAGGATACAGAGTCCAGGGACAGTTGGGTGCGACTGGGTAAAGTGGGTAGAGATAGTGATGGGTTTAGGACACAAGATTTAGCTGCAAACACCGAGTTTAGACATTCAGCTTTATCACGTGTGGAATCAGCAGTGCGGCCATTTGAGGTAAGGGAGGGGATGGAGGGGGAACATACACCAGAAACAGATTTGATTAGATGCCACCAGGATTTTGAGGAGGGAGAGAGGTTTGAGAGTTCAGACTTGAGATGAGAAAGATGTTGTTTTCTGGCTCTCCTGAGGGTAGATACACACTTGTTCCGAGCTTTGTGGAAAGAACTGAGATTGCCCTCAGTTGGGTTTGCTTTCCATGAGGCAAAGGCAAGTTGTTTCAGGACAACTGCCTCGCCACAAGCTTCAGTAAACCAAGGGCGGGAGGAAGGGGAAGACAACTGAACACGAGAGGGGATAAATCTGTGCATGAGGGAGAGCAAGTTTCTTTGAAAGAATTCCCAGGATGAGTTGATGTTTGAGAAAGTAGTGATAGGAGACCAGTCTGTAAGTTTGATGGCTGCTCGGAGACCCTGCCAGTCGGCTTGATTGAAATGCCAGACTCGACGGCGGTGAGGTGGTTCTCTGATAACAGCCAGAGAGATGTCCACTTTGACAAGGACGTGGTCAGAAGAACCAATTGGAGCGAAGGAAGAGCAGCAGATATTGTCAGGGAAATTTGTCAAAACCAGATCCAGAAGAGATGGAGTACCATTGGTTGAGATCCGGGTCGGGAAGTTGACCGATTGAGTCAGTCCCAATAAGTCGCAGAAAGCGTTTGCTGAGGTGCCATGGCAGGTGAGAGAGGTACCTACACCTAGCCAACTGGCGTGATGACAATTGAAGTCACCACATAAGAGGAAGAGAGAGTTTGGATGAGGTGGGCCACAGTGCATTCTGTTTTTTTTTTTTGTATACAAGGTCAAGGGATCATGGAAGGGTGAGAACACTGAACAGATCAGGATGCAACAGAACAAAAGGAACAGAAAGAAGCGGAAATATCAAATAAGTTATACATGGACCCAGCACACACCTCACAGCACTCAGTCCCAGAGTATCCTTCAGAAATCACATTGATCATTTTTGGTGGCACCCCACGAAGACCGAGAATCCTCAAGTGGGCATCCGGATTCACTAAATCAAATGTTTTGTGGAGATCAACATAGGCTGTGAGAAGCCCCTGCCCAAACTCTCATCTGTGTTCGGTGAGGACCCGAAGAGTAAGGGTACGGTCAATCGTTGAACTCTTTGGTGTGAAGCCCGACTGCTCAGGGCGTTAGTGATCAAGTGGATGGTGGCGAACACTATATAGAATTATCGAGCAAAGACCTTGCCTGGAACTGAGAGCAGGGATACCCCTTGGTAGTTGGTGCAGTCCTGGTGATCACCCTTCGCATTCCAGTGAAGGACAACAAAGCCCCTCTTCCAGTCAGTTGGCATAATGCCTGTGTTCCAGAGAGAGCACAGAACTGTTTGCACTGACACAAAGACAGGGTTTCATAGAGATACCAAATTTGAAGAGTAATCTGCTGGCATATCTGTAAAAATTTTGAACATGAACTAAAAGCAATCACTGAAAATGACTACCTACCGCTCTCATACAACCTCATGACACCATCAAGTGTGAACATAAAAAACAGTGTTGCGACCAGATATAATACTCGGTATAAAAAAACCAGAAGGCATTGCTCATTGAGGTGTTGATACCAGTGATTTTGAACGATGCAGAAATCAAGAAAATGACCAAATACCAAGACCTCAAGCATGAAGTGAAAAGATCCTGGAAGCTGAAGAATGCTAAAGTTGTACCAATGATGACTAATAACCTTGTGGAATGATTAAGATCCTCAAAGATATATTAAAAACCATCCCTGGGAATATCGCGAAAAACGAACTACAGTTGGAGGCTGTCCTGGGTTCAGGAACAATCCCAAAGAGAGCCCTCGGCACAAAACTTTGAGAACAGAAAACTTCACAGCTTGGTCTGTGAATCGTGACCCCTTACCGAAATGAAGGTGGGTACTTTGATTTTGCCCTGGGAGGACTCCATTCCACATTCTGAAACCCCATAATGTATGTATATGTATATGTATATGTATATATATATATATATATATATTGTTGTGGTTGACCAAATTCGCAAACCACCATTCAGGTCCCTTAGGTGAGATATCTCTAAGTATATGTGTAGTTAGGCCCAAACCCGTTGTTTAGAGGGAATAAATGTCATTCAGGCGGGCTGCGACCCTTCTAGATAGCCGTTTTTCTTTTACTATCTTTATTTTGGACCAGCCGCCATTACTACCACCACCAACCACCAACCGCAACGCCGCTTCACAACAACAGCCACGACCTTTACCGTCACAACTCGCCCTCGCAACCATCGCATCACCGTCATTCCCACGCCGCTTGTGGGCACCGATACTGGACTCGTGCAGGGCGCGCACCGAGCAGGGGTGCAAAAGCGCCGGCCTTTCCGACGAAAACGGATCAAAAACGACTCACGCCCACTTCTGTTCCGTCCTATCGGTGAGCGTGGGGTGATTTGGCCCCGCCTCCAGGTACGTTGGAGTGTGGTCGCTATATGCAAATTCATGGATCAAAAAGCATTCACGCCCACTTTTCCTCGGTCCAATGGGGAGCCAGTTAGAGGTGAAGGGTCGGAGGTAAAGGGTCAAAGGTGAAGGAGCGAGGCCACGGGGGATAAACGGCTGCGTTCGTCAGTCAAAGCAGTTCGCAGTCGAAAGTTGTCGGTGGAGCTGGGAAGAAGTGGTAGTAGTCAGAGTGAAGAGGACGGAGCTGTGGAGAGGTGGCGGCGGCGAAGACGGTCGAGGGGGTGCTCGTGTCGGAGTCGGGGAGCTGCGGAGGGAGAGGCCGGCGGCGCGACCGAGGTCGTGGTGGAGACGCTCGTCACGGGACCCGAGACAGGGAGATATCCTCCTTCCCCCCCGAGCATCAACAACCCCCTCCTGTTTCCCCCCGCGCTGAGATAGTGCGAGAAGGGGGCCCCGTCCCCACCCCATACCAGGCAGTCCCAGCGAGGCCTGCGGAGTCGGGGCGCCAGCGCCATTTCGTGGCTCATCACCAGACGGGTAGGCACGACGCGGTCTCGGCCCCAGGCCCGCCTCATCCTTGAGGGTGGTCCTTTTCTTTTGCTTTGGGTATATGTGTTGTCGGCGCCGTCTGTGAAGTAAAACTGCATAAGTGTTGCCGTGTGCTCGCGTAGTCGGTAATAGATCTGCATTGTGTTTCTCTTTTATATTTGCTTTTTGTGTAATATTGTGTTTCTTCTTCTTTTACATTTGCTTTTGGTGTAATTGTATATGTGTGCTTTCCCTTCATCGTGAAATAAATGTGCTTTATGTTGAACTGTTTTCCCGCTTCGCTTCGTCTTTTCCTCTATTGAATCTCCATCTTACTTCACGTAAAGGGTTGGTCGTGGGCTAAAACGCCCCGATAATTAATCGAACCGTCGAGGCCGACGATAACACCGCTCGGTTATCCCGATAGTACGGAACGGGTCGCTTAAAGTGGCCTGTGTCCGAAGTTGACCTGCGGCGAGGTGCGATCGCCCGGTCTACCCTCCGTGTGGGTACTTAGGTAGGTCGAATTTGGCGAGCAACCCTATCCCACGCGGGGGACCGATTGGCACGATCGTGGTGAGGCCGAAAGGTCCACCCGTGACTAGTTCCCGGCGTTAGTCCGAGAGGGTCAGGACGGGATTGTCCGTCCGGTGGGCGACGTGCCGCAATTCGAGTTACGTGGCCGTTCGCACGCCGGCGGGCGCGAATCCGCAACAATATATATATATATATATATATATATATATATATATATATATATATATATATATATATATATATATATATATATATATATATATATATATATATATATATATATATATATATATATATATATATATATATATATATATATATATATACATACATACATACATACCTGGTGTTGGCGCAGTGGTTAGGGTAGCGGCTTGGGATACAAAAGGTCCTGAGTTCAAGCCCCGTTAGGCCACTGAATTAATACACCAGTGGGTTGACTCAGCCTGTCATCCTTCCGAGGTCGGCAAAGTGAGTACCAGTGTACTGGGCCGGTGTATGCCCCGGTTAAAATAGGTGTACCATATCCGTGTGTTGTCAGAGGCGACCAGGGTTGCGTCAGGAAGGGCATCCTGCGTAAAACGTGTGCCAAATCACTATGCGGATCATTCGGATGATCCGCTGTGGCGACCCCTAACGGGAGCAGCCGAAAGAAGAAGAAGATGTATATATTTCTCCACCCCTCCCCCCTCTTCTCCTCTTCCCCTCCCCCCTCTTCTCCTCTTCCCCTCCCCCCTCTTCTCCTCTTCCCCTCCCCCTCTTCTCCTCTTCCCCTCCCCCTCTTCTCCTCTTCCCCTCCCCCCTCTTCTCCTCTTCCCCTCCCCCCTCCCCCCTTTCTCCCCGGTGAAGGTTGGCGGTGATGGAGCAGGTTGCATGGAAGCCAAGCTCGAGCTGCTGAAGAACAATTAAGTGACCACGATGAACCAGTTGTAGTGGCTGATGACCTTCCTTCCTCTGTCCGGGAAACTTTGAATGTACCTCAAGAGGAAGAGGAGCATTTTGAAGTGGTTAAGGTAAATATTGTTAGGTTCTTGAAAGAAACCTTGAGACAATGCAACGTGTGAATCAAAGATCATTTCCCCAATATTCTGGCCTTCATTTCTGCTGCAAAGCCGTTGCTGCAAGGGAAGGACCTTAAGGAACCTGAATTTCAGCACTGAAGGAAAGCTGTTACAAAGGCGAACAAGGAATTAAATGAGGAAAGTGACTTGATTCCAAAAAAAAATAATGAATAATGGATTTGAACATTACATTATTTATATAAATAAGCTAATGCCAAATGTTGTGTCTTCTACTCAAATTATGCCGACTGAGTTTACTGATCACAGTCTGTCACAGATGTCATTTTGATAGTCTCTGGTGGTGGTGGGATATCGCAAAAACCCAAATAACTTTTTGCCAACAATAGTTTATACAGTACCAAAAGGCAGTCAATATCAATTGATAGGCTAAAACGGGAAATTGTATTCCGAGAACAGAACGATGATGAGGTTGGGGAAGACACACGTGACCAATTAATATGGTCTAAGAAAGCATTGCAAGAGTAGATTGTACGGCAACAAGCAATAGGTACCTTGGTAAAAAAGCGAATGAGCTATTTAACATTGGATATGCCAACCAAGGAGTTCTTTAAATTAGAGATCGTTCTTAAAAGGTCACAACAAAGTCATAGTTTACTCACTCTCAATGGGTCCCTGGTAACCTCTCAGCAAGCGATCAGACGTACACTGAGGGATTTGTATTCTCAGAACGTGGACAATAAGGTGATGCAAGAATTAATTGCTGGGCTACCGAATGTCAAGGAGGATGAGCAACGTGTGCTTGACTCCCCAATTTCAGCAAATGAACTTGAAGCAGCTGTGAGGAGACTGAAAGATGGAAAAGCCTCTGGAATAGATGGCTTGCCATGTAAATTCTACAAGACGTTTTGGAACATTTTGGGACCCGATTTACTTGACGTTCTTGATGAAAGCATACGTGATGGAGAACTTCCAGTGTCCTGCAGAAGAGCGGTCGTATGTTTACTGCCAAAATCTGGGAACCCTCAAATGGTGGAGAACTGGCAACCAAATTATAAAATCTTTACTGTGTGCTGATTATAAAAAAAAAATTTCTCAAGTACTTGCAAATCGCATGAAAACTTATCAGTTCTGTTATACATCCAGACCAAACCTATTGTATGCCTGGAAGATCTCTCCATGACAACATATTGTTGTGGGCCAGGAGTCTGGTGAGAAGACCACCAGGGCAGGTGGGGGGGGGGCGATCTCGGTTCCCACCAGACTCCCTGGAATTGTAGGCCGTCGCACATGGATAATTCATTGACGCAGCAGGTCGCTAACCGACCGTGAATGCCAATAACTCAACCAGATGACCTAGGGTCCTCCCCTCCAGGGTGAACCGGGTTACCTAATTAATCACGTGATTTAATTACCAAGGAACATGTCCTCGGTACGCCTTGTCCAAACCGGATCACTTTACTGGATCGGATGCAGCCGAGCGACACTGCCAAGGACGTACCGGCAAAAAGGAACGGATCGTTGAGAATAAAGTCCCGGCTAAGCTTGGAATCGGACCATGCTGCATTAATGCAAGACAAAAACGAGCTGGGAACATTTCTAATTTATTTACAAGCAAGCGAGGAAAGGTAAGTGGCATGGGGAATTGTTTATTCGGGTGTGTTGTGCAGGGATAGAGGTGTGAGGTGCGGCAATGTACAAGCAACTTACGAAAACAGACACAGAGCGGACAACAAAAAAAATAATAATAATAATCTTCAGCAATCTTACTTATGTGGACAGGCACCAGAACAACTCGCAAAGGTGCACACGCACACGCACACGCACACACACACCCCGATGAAGAGGAGTTATTGAAACAAGAAGGGAGAGGAGCTGAAGCTACGGTCTCTTGGTACCTTGTACAATGGATTGCCCAAACACGCCACCAATATGATTGGGGTGAATGCTCCATGGTGCGTTACCTCCCCAACAGCTGGCACGCCGTCTCGCTTCATGGCAATCCGTGCAAAGCATCGTTCAGAGAATGCGACGCGACCTTCGGGCGTGAATGAGGAACTTGAGTTGGGAGGGTGGAGTCCAGGCGATGACGACAAGAAGTCCAGCTCGTACGGGAGGCAGGGAAGAGAGGAGGCGATGACAAAGTCTAGCACATGCGGAAGGCGAAGAGGGGAAGTGAGAGAGAGAGAACGGAGGCCCCGCTCTGACCTTTATAGGCCCCGCGCGGGGGGGGGGGGCACCCCGAAGCGAAATCGTCACCAGAATCAGGTGCTCTGATTGGCCCGGCCGCGATGGCCGGAAACAGCTTCATTCCACTTCTGGCAATATGGCCCCAAGCCGTGAAAATGTCTTCCTCCGATCTCACAACATGAGATGGATCGCCCACACTGAGCTCCGCATCGTGAATTGCCTTGCAAGTACCCCTGATGACCGGCTGAGGGCATCGTTGGTCCCGCATGCCTGCCCGGGCGCCTCCGATTCGCGCTGATCAATGCCTACTACGTGATGCGTCACGCGGCCCGAGCGATCCGGACTGCACAAAAGCCTCTGTCTGAAGCGGCTTCGCTGACCGGAGAGGCAAGGAAATGTCTGATGTCTGTGGGGAACACCTGCGGCTGCCAGCGACGACCGACGGTAAAGTGTGATGATAAATCCATGCTTGTTTCACGCAGTACGCGCTGACCCGCCATGTCCCACGTGGTCAGCGCTCGCGTTCGCCTGATCCTGCCATTGCGTGCGTGGGGTTAACTCTGATCTGTGTCAGGCATTGAGGGGAACGATCGGATATAATAATTAGATGGGGGTTTGGAGGGAAAAGAGAAAGCCGATCTAATTAAATCCAGAAATGGGTCGAACAGAACGTGCCGCCTGTATCATACACAACGTGGTGTGATTGTCGTTGATTTTGTTGTGTTGTGCAAAACCACATCCGTGCAGCCTCTTTAACAGATATTCATCCGTTTGCCTTTTCAATGCAACCGGCAATTTTGTTTTTTGACAACCTTTAAAATCAAAATCTTATTTCGATTGAATTATATACTTTTGAACACTGCAGAACATAAATCGCCTTTTTGACATTTTCATCAACGTTTTGGTTCACAGTTCTTGTACAAAATATTACAGCATTTTACATCAATTCGACCAATCAAATTTATTGCTCGACGACCCCATTCATGTCATTTTTTTTTTCTCAAGACTGCATTGGGTAAGGTGTTTTATGAACTCCAGTTTATAGAAGAAAAATAAAACTAGTCGGGAGGCGACGATGGTTTCATGCTTATGTGAAATATTGTAGACAAACTTAGCTTTTTCTTCTACTTGATCATCTTTTTCACAAATTATCCTTTTCCTTTAGTTTGCAAATGTTTATTTTTGGTGTACCCTTGAAACCTATATGTGGGTGTTTTAAATTTTCTGGGTGCTGTTGCAAAATATGTAATCCACAAATCTCGGAAAATTAAAATCGGCAATGGTCACGGAACAGATGTTATCTCTATTTTTAAAGGCTTTGTCTCAACACGACTTAGGTTGGAATTTGATTTCTTTTTGAGCAATCAAAGTGTTCAACTTTTTGAGAGAAAATGGTGCATCGCAAATGTTTTGTGTTTTTTGAAGAATTCAAAACTTGGCATTACTTGATAATTTTCTTAAAACTGTGTTTTTTTATTTCTGTTGAATTCTGTATTATCAGAAATATGTATTATACTGTGTGTGCCTGAATGTAATAAATGAGGTTTCAAATTCATCTCACTCTCTCTCTCTCACTCTCACACACACAGTCTTTTCTTGGTATAGATTCACTCATTGGTTTGCGGGAGCCACCAGTGACCACTATTTTCATTGTCTGTCTGTTTGTGACTCTTTGAAACTTGGACACAAGCTAGATATCATGGTCTAGTTGTGTCTTTTTGTATGAGGGGCGTCCCACGCCCCTTGTGGGTGGAGCCACGCCCACTTGATCTTTTTATTTATTTCTTTTTTCCTCGCAATTTCAATTCCCAGAAGCTGTACAGGATGTCCATAAGTACAACATATAAAAAAATCCGATTTGATTTGGTCAATTTTGACGGAAGAGATAGGTTTTTACGGTAGGGCTTCCTCAAAAGCTTCCACTAACTCAATTGTACCTATCGTGGGATTGTTCAATAATGTACTGCGAACCATCGTCGCCTCCCGGCTAGTTTTACTTTTCTTCTATAAACTGGAGTTCAGAGAACACCTTACCCAATGCAGTCTTGAGAAAAAAAGGACATGAATGGGGTCTTTGAGCAATATATTTAATTGGTCAAATTGATGTAAAATGCTGTAATATTTTGTACAAGAACTGTGAACCAAAACGTTTATGAAAGTGCCAAAAAAAGCGATTTATGTTCTGCAGTGTTCAACTATATAATTCAATCGAAATAAAATTAAGATTTTAAAGGTTGTTAAAAAACAATTTGGAAGCACCGTGTTTATCTCCACCTTTTTAAACACGTTACATTAGTTCTTCGTGCATGTTTGCCCTTCACGACATCCTTAAAAACGGGACGTTTCCTGTTTGGATTGATTTCCAATTTTCTTTCACTACCTGACAGACTAAAAAAAAAAAACAAATCGTACCCATGTCTAAAGGAAGCAGTGCAGTTTGGCATTTGTTTGTATCTCGGTTTTGCCTATTTCATTTGTTTAAACCATTAGAATTAACCTTCAGAACGAACACGGTGGGTTAGAAAGTTTGTGCATTTTTGATGGACGGAAGGACATCTAATATTACATAATTAAACGGCTTCACCGCTTAAAAATCTCGCAATGTCCAAAGGAAGTGGTGTGGTGAAGTGGCTGCATCCTTTAAAATGTAGCACCGTGGGTGGTCTGATGGTGACGTCCCGACTGTCCGAATAAAAACTAAACAACAAACTCAAAACAAACAAACATGGTGGGTTAGGTTGTTATTCATCTTTGATGGATGGATGGAAGGACACACCAATTATTGAAGTGGCCTCACTGTTTAATTATCTCACTCCTGCAGATTCAGGTACAGCAAAAAATGACGTGCAATCGATGATCAAATCACAAAGCGATGCAATTTTAATTTGTCGACATTGCTTTAATTACAGTGCAACCCACAGGACCAGAACCAAGGCAACAATTAGTGACAAAATGGAGAACAGTTGGCTTGGTAGGCCTGAGTCTTGAGAAGGAAGTGTTGTGACTCGTGTGCGAGTTGGAGCCAGCACTCGGTCCCACTGGGTGCGAATGGCTTGAGCTGCTCCTTCCCACTGCCCGGGGCCCTGCAGTCGGTATTGGTATGGAGTGCAAGGCTCAAAGAAGACTGAGAGGGCCAGGGCTGGGTCTCGAAGGAAGAGAGGCAGGAAGTGAGGTTTGACTCCTATTAACTCTCCTATTTCATCCATGTATGTGATGTAATCCACATGAAGAGTGTGGCGTTGACTGTTCATGAACCTGCAAAACAAACAAGAAACAGCAAATATTGCAGACTCTCATCAAGATTTCTATGTGGTTTTGTAGTTTGTATTTTATAGACTTACTTGCATTCTAATTGTGGATACTTTATTGAAGTCCTTGGTTGAAAAAAGATAATCTGTAAATTGTGGTCTATGTCAGCACATTATCTGCGGACAGCCAAATGGACCCAAATTCAATACCCTCTTTGGCTCGGGTAAAAGAAAATAAACAAACAAAAAACCCATCCAATAATGACATGATCGATAATATGGGTCTTTGCTTTGAGAAAACCTAACCATGTATTATGTATCAGAATCCAGGGTGTGCACCCTCATATTCTACAGTAGTCAAATGGGCGGCTGATTTTGGGCATGGACGCAAGTTCCTTGATGGTAACCCCATGTCAAGAGGGTAAGCATATGCGATGATTCCCAAACTTGCCAAGGTTGTGGCATTAATCCTGGAGGAGTGCCACGCGATGGTCACATAAAACTCTACAGAACTTGGAATTTGTGGCAGCAGATTTTTCACAATCATCCATCATTTGGGCATGTCTCAATAAAATCCAGCATCATGTTGTGAACTTACTGAACTGTTTAACACATTCGGCTCACTTTCACATTACTCTGATAACTGGTGATGAAACGTCGTGTAATGGGGAGGGAGATCCATTGATAGAATGTGTTCAGAATATCTTGGTCTGTGCGCTTGAATAGATTACATTTATGCTTGTAACAGGGATTTGTCAAAGGCAAGTTGTATTGTAATACGTGCAGAGTGGGGCAGTGATTGTAAACCATAGGGAAGTTTTAGGAAGGTTGTATTGTGTGGACCTTCTGTACAGTTGAGGTCAGGTGGAAGACTGAATAAGAAAGTGATACATGCTTCGAAGGGAAATGAAATAAGCTATTTGGCCAAAGAATTCAGGCCAGGTCTGAGGATTGTGAGTTGTGGAGCCTTGTAGTGTGGCGGGACAGCCTGAAAGGTGGCACCATCCACGAGTGGGCGGCCAAGGAGAGGGGCCTGCTGTGATATAATGCGGGCCCTGAGGAAATTAAACCGTGTTTGCACGTGTGTGTGCTGGGGCTTGTCGTTGAAGATGAAAAAAAAATAGGCCCACTGGACCTGTCACTTATCTGGGCCCTGGCCTAATGTAGAAATGCAACTTTGGTGGCATTCTGACTGAGTCTGGAGAGAGATTTTGAAGTAATTTACACGATTTTCCTAATAATTGACAGTCATCCATTTTTGATACTTCCGCCAAGTGATTGGCATGACCTCCACAATTTAACATCCCTACCCTGGCCTTGTGTCACCCAAATTTGGGAGCATTCTGACTGGTGGGTCTGGAGAAGATTTTTGAACAAATCTGTTGAGTCAGCCATTTTGACCAATTGAGTCAGATGACTGGAACAAACTTTGCAATCCCCGTTACCAGTCAGGAGCGGAATGTTGCTGCCAAATTTCAGCCAAATCGGTTCTGCGGTATGGCCGGAGAAATCGAAATGGGCGATGGATGGACGGTGCACGATAATACCTTATCTGGAATTCCAATTTCATACGAGCTGAAAAAACGTCTTGAGATTGAAGGAGACATCTCTCTAATTCGTCCCTGTTCCGAAGACCATTGAAAGACCCTGGATGCAATCTCGCCTTCATCCTGTGCCAACGCAGCCTGCACGACTGTGGGTAGTGGTTGAACCAAGGCCAGCATGCCTCCTCTAATTCCTTGTGTGTTGTTCAAACACTGTACAGAAGGTCCACACTCATTCATTATGTGTGCCAAGTTTCTACATCAAATAACATCGGTACATGCATGTCCGAGAATTGGTTGAGAACATGTTCAACATCGGGGGGGGGGGGGGGTTTACAACTACGGGCCGCCAGCTGGCCATCTATGATCTGATCTCGAAAAAAAAAGACGCGCATATATAAGCCATCATTCATTCTCTATGTAAATGTGTATCATGTGTCACCGCTGCTGCCAGGTGTTGGAGGGTATTACAAGTCCGCACCATTTGCAGTGCAGTATTCCTGTCCCCATGTGTTCCATTTCAGTGAGGTGTTTTAAATTATACTCGGTAGGTACGTTTTTGCTTGCAAGTAACTGGGTTATTTTTTGTACCTATACAGAGCTGTCAGTCGCCTATACATCGCCCAAATAAAGGGTATATGCATCAGAACAATGGGTTGCATGATTTGGAACAAGATTGCCTGAAGGGCGAGTACTCTGCTTGTCTAAAATATTTTGCTGCAGCAATCAGGACAATTAATCTGTACCAGGTATTTTGGTAAAGCATAATAACCAAACTCTTTAATAATTGAAATAAAGATATTGTTACAGCCATGGGTACCGAGTGTATTATGAGGGGGTTAATCCCCATTTCTCCTCGGAAGAGCCGGATCTGGGGCCAGTGCTCACAACTGACTTTGTGACATGATGAGTTGCTTTAGAACCATGAACGCTTATCAGTTAACCACGAGTTCCAGTGTCCACAGTCTAATTTTTCCATTTAACCAGAGGTCACGTGGCTACCTGAACAGGAAGCGTGCCCTCGGCAAAGCACCAATCTTATCTTGGTTAGATCTTAATTAGGGTGGCCGAGAGTGTAACCGCTGGTGCGTGCCGACTATAACAGGTTAATTAGTTTGGTGATTCCCTCCCAATCTATCTCGGTTAACACAATGCTGGATCAATGGAAGGAAAGGACAAGCACGGACAGGTTGAAACATGAACAAGGAAAAAATTAAAAAAAAATTGTTGTGGTGAAAATAAGTAAATTCAAATTAATCACAATAATCTCAAGCAAATAAAGAATTAATCAGGCATTGATGGAAAAAAGACAAAGAGCAGATGATTATCACTATGCCTTACTTAACAATTAAACATGAGACAAGGGTACCCAGCACATCATTCAGGGGGGAAGAGAAATCCAATCTCGCTCATCAAATAGAAGTAGTCGTACATCAAATAAAACGTCCTGAAATGTGTGAGCGTGCCTTGGTCCGCTGCCAGTGCCCTGCCTTGCTGTGCACCCACTCGCAAACAGGCTTGAACACCAATCAATGTCACGTCGTCACCCCCAGGAACCAGGGACGCCAAGAACAGATCTCCAGCAGAACCAGCATTAACCGTCCAAGCATCATTCACCATCAGGAGCCACAACCATCAGACAGCTGTGAGGCACTGTAAGGCTGTCACCAGCGATCAGAGCTGCAAGGCTGTCACTAACTGCCGCCAGCTCACCAACCGTCTGACTGGAACTGACTGGAGCTGAAAATAGTCGTCGCCCAGCTGTCACCAACTCGCATAAACTCATCTGTCACCAGATCACCAAAAATGGTCCTCTCGTCCTTATTATAGGCAGCCCGTCTGGGTGGAGCCTCAAGCAGACTTCAGCCAAATCCACCTTGCCTATTCGGCGCATCGTTGCACGTCACCAACTGCCAACCTCGCGATCATTGTAACGGCGACTGGACGAACGACACAAAGCAGCCATTTGCCAGAATTACTGAGCGAAAACGTGAAGCGCTCATAAAAACTCAACAACAACCATTCACAGAGCTGCCTAACGTCGATGGACAAAGGTGGATGTTTAACGTCGATGGAAAGAGGTGGGTGTCGAATGTCGATGGAAAAAGGTGGACGCTTACGTCCATGGAAGAGGTGGGTGTCAACGTCGGTGAAAGAGGTGTGGGTGTGGTGAATGATCATCAGCCATATTTTACCATCAGAATAACTGCTCAGGAAAAGCCTGCAGTGTGCTTATCAAATGTGCTGTAAGTGTAAGGTGTAAATAAATCGTCCACCTCCAAGCAAATGTGTCCTGATGGAAAGGGGATAGACGAGCCTCCGTTGGGCTCACGGCTATCTCGCATGCATGAATGTGTCAGAGAAAAAGGCCATCCCATAAGGGAATCTATTCTATACCCTTCTCAACGCATCAAAGGTAGAATCCCACCAGATATGGGGATGGGTCCTATCCTGGACATGCTTTGAGGGAAATAACTGTCTGAGGACCTAAATGTTTGTAGGCATCAGTCAGAACCGATTCTGAAATCCATAAGAATATTTTGTTTTTATAAGACTTTTTTTTTTTTAATATAATTTGTTTATTTTGTTTTTGTTATTGTAGGACAAGGGTACCAAGCCAACGGTGGTGCCTTTTACGGTTAAGTATTATTTGAAAGATTTATTTTATCATTATTGCAACTTACCTTTTTTTCAATGCTTCTCTTTTTTCTGTAATATCTTTCTTCATTGCAGTAGAATCTGGCAATTTTGCCAATCCTGCAAAAATATTGAAAAAACGATAAACTACTTCCAAATAGATGTGTGAAACTCATCACAAGTAAAGCACTAACACTGACCACCACATGGTGTGCAGGAGGTTGGTACAAATATGATCGTGTAACACCAATTACCATTTTTTTTCAATGAAAGTATATGTAGGTATGCAAGTGGCACCTTTGAAGATGCGTGTAGTCCAGCGGCCCTGCATCTCTGAAACGGGCATTACTGCTCCCCAGGGTTGAACCAGGCCGATGATTGCGAGTGTTGGTCGAGGCAGGGATGGTAAGAACACATTCTTGTAAAGAGAAAAAACGTTTCCACGTACAGTAAGTGTGTGATCTACTTCGAGGAAGGGGAAGTCGAAGGAGTAGCCAGTGGCAAATATGATGAAGTCCAAGTTGTCAACTTCAGTACCATCATCAAATATTGCACCCGTTTCTGAAAATTCTGCAACATTTGACTTCACGATCACGCTGCCAGTAATGATGCGGTTTGAAAGGTCATCATTGATTGTTGCAGTCAGACTTTTAAATCTGTGCAAACACATATCAGTTAGGGATTCATATATCAAACAAGAATGGACACATCATGTCAACATGCTAATTGGCTAGGTGAGTGAGTGGTGAGGACTATTATGGTTGCATACCACAGGTGGATTATTAAAATCTGGCTGAAGACAGTGGTATTCAGGATTTGGATTACAAGCTTCTTGAACCCATGTCGAACATTTTCAGCATAACCATCACATTGTCGCCATAAACCGCACCTGCTCAGTAAGACTCAATAATGGGGTTTTAAGTGCTGAAAGAAAGCACTGATGAGATGACGTCTGAAACCACCCTCCTTAAAACACTTTTGGCCACACACTAAAATACTGAAACTCTCTTGTATTGAACCAGTGCTCAGAATTTCATGTTTATTGACTATGATAGGAAGGAAGCCTGACTTGGCCATGGTTCAGCTCTCCGTCTTGGCTCTGCCCCAAAGAGAAGCTATCTACCATCAATCATCCTTGATAACAGCTCGATCGACATCTCCAGAGCTGTTTTGAGACAAGCAAACCTTCTTTCATTTTAATGTGTTGAAAATTTGTTTGTGAGTTGTTGGAAGGTTGGAGGTCATTACACAGGGTAAAGTAGCATAAGCAAATTGATGTGTGTTTAAATTGTTGTTTGAGATACTGTAAAAGTGACAGCTGCAACTTCAAAACAAATAAATAACATGCGAAAGATGTTCAGCATTTGGAATGGTCTCTGGAATGTATTGTTACGGTTTTGAGGAGTCCAAAAGAGATTCTCACATAGTTGAAGCAGTTATTTCTTCGTCGAAGAATAAAACGAAGTTATTTCTTCGTTTGTGTTGATAGGTCTGCATTGTGATTGTGTCGTAGATATCCCATGTGTGTCATTTTCATCATTCTACAAGCCATCTGTCGTATCTCACAGCATCAGAGGGACATTTTCCTCAGACGCCCCTGAAACCGCTTCAAACAGGTTTCATGATCATGAACGCCTGCAAAATTATATTGTGCCAAAACCCAAACCGAAGGTGGCTCCTCCAATGGATGAGGAGGTGGGGCGAGGATTAATCGAAGGGGGTTGGATGCTCGATAAAAGGGGAGCAGAAAGCCTCTTACAAGAAAGGGGGAGAAAGACTGAGAAGCTCAGAAATTTGGAGCTTGAGAGGGTTTCCGGACTGTGTTGGGCTGTTCACTATCTTTTTATTCATTCACACGCACAAGGGTCCTTTGCGTCCTTCTCTCTGTCCTTCCTTTCACTTTTCTCATTCATTCAGACTTTGGAGCGACTCAATAGCTACGTTCTCTGGTGGCATGAATCCAACCCGAAGAGTTTCTTTTTGTCACTCCCATTCGTCTATTCATTTCTTGCCATTCATCGTCTGCTTCACACTTAGTTCTTCTTTCTTTGTTCTTTCTCGCATTTTCTGTCTCTGTCCTTTCGCTGTCTTCCTTGTTTCATCGCCTTCTGCTATTGTGCATCTTCACCTTCACGTGCCCACATCCGCTGGCTGCAAAGCTGGATCCTCCGCCTCTTATACTTCACCCAGGCATTCCGCCAAGAGACACGTTGAAGACGTTGTGTGAGCGGTCACCGGCCGACGGGGAAATGCTGGAGCTGCGGCTGTACGAGAAGCAGGAGTGTAGCACAGAGGGTTCTGGTTTCAGTCAGGACATGGGAGCCAGGATCAACAAGTGTGAGGTGTGCGGGGGTCTGATCTGTCCTCATCTCATCTCACCAATCATTCATCTCATCATACTTGCCAATCACCCATCCTCTCCCTTCCACATCGGATGCATGATGCCAGCATACTGGACAGTGCTAAGTCATGGAAAATGTTCTGAAGGCGGGTATGTCATGCAGGGCATAATTTGAGAAAGTACACATGCTGTCATTAGTTGTTGCACATGCATGTCATTTCATTGTTCTCTGTCCTTGTAAGTACTTGCATTTTGATGACTGCCACTAAAAGCCATTTCCTCAAGAAATAATGTCCTGACTTATTCTGTCTGTTTTGATGGCGGTGTAAGACTGCCGAGGTGTTTGGCCAGCAGTGATCGGTTATCTGACATTGGTTCCGCTCGGCCGACTGACCAAAGTCTGTTGCATAATCGCCGGCACAGTACCTGCTCGCACTCGGGCTTTTGTGTATGGTAACACGACTGGGCGTGGAATCCTGCAGGAAGTTTAGGGTGACTTGTGATCGTGGTCTCTAAAAAAGTACGCCGTCCTCTCGGAGTAATTAGTCCTTGTCAGTGACCATATTATAAAATAAGGCAACTCATTTAATTCCTTTATTCAGTGGAAGTTGTTCGAGCCGACCTTTCAGGATTTGACTTGACAGCGAAAGAAACTTGATATTATTCAAAATTGATGTTAAGACCAATGTTTAACCATCCTTTTCAAATTTACCATGACAGTTTCTTTGGCTGGGGTATTCAGATCGATTTCAATTTCCAGTTTTGTCTTGCTTTCTAAATTTCCACCAAATTTAAAGTTTTCAACAATAGAAATTATAAAAAAAAAAAAACCTGATTATGTTTTAGGACATTCAGTATTGCATCACAATTGGTGTATTTTTTTTCTATGGGACAGTATAGAGACATGACAGAAGTAAAGACACCATGATTTTTAAAGAATTTATTTTATTGAACGTTTGATCCTTATTAAGACTTCCACTAGTATTTGGTAGACTTGCCATTTGCAGATTTCAACGCTTTTACTCTTTCAGGCTTGGAACTAATGAGTTCTGAATTTTTCTCTTGTGGGTTTTCTGCCCAGGCTTCTGCAAAAGTTTGAGCAATTCTGCCCATGATGTTGGTTTCCTGGACTTTTTCCACACAGCTCGATCCAATATGGCCCAGAGGTGTTCAACGGATTCATGTCAGGAGACCGACTTGGCCATGGAAGTCGCTTGTTCCCATTTCTGTCCTGACATTCTTTGGTCTTTTTTGGAGTGTGGCATGGAGCTCCATCTTCCATGTTTTTGGAACCATCTGAGTAGTAGAGAAGATGGTGAGAAGTCCATCCTCAAGGATAGAGATTATATCATAGAGTTGATGTTGCCAAAACACTCCACAAGCTCTGACCGACCAGCGTTCCAGATTGCTCCCCCCACCATCTCTAAAAAAAACCACCATGTTTCACAGTTCACTGCAATCAGTTCAAAGATAACTCTTGACTGGTAAGTCTCCAGACCCAAACGTGTCCACTTTCAGAAAATTGAGCAAATTTGGACTCATCTGAAAAAAATTACCGTTGGCCATCTCGTCAGCCCACTTCTTTCTCCGTTGAATGTTGGCTGGTCGAAGAAGAGGTTTTCTCCCAGCTGCTCTCCGAAAGTAGCCCAGTTGATGAAAGTACCACATGGCAGTTCTTGAGCGAACTTGGACCTCCTTTGCAACATCTGCTGCCTTGCAATGGGGAGTTTTCTCAATGGACCGCTTGACAGCTTGAAAACACCTTTCTGAGGGCCCAGATCGACCAGAACGGGAAGCTGTGGATTCCTTGCCTTCCCTGGTGAATTGCACAATCACCTGATTGACCGTAAAAAGTGGAATGACAACGTTCTGTGCTATCTGACTTCTGAGCTAGCTGACGCTGGTTGACTCCACCTTCTGATGAGCCAACAATTCGTCCTCTTTGAAAATCGGAACGTTTCTGTGCTCCCTGGGTTCGATGCATCGTTAATTGTTGTACAAGACCCAGGACCTCGTTTCTGCAAATAATTAGTTGAATATTAGCATAAATCGCTGAGTAAAACTTGCTTTATTCAGATGCAATGAATAAATTTAATGTCTATTTACTTCTATCTTGTCTCTGTTCACAGCAAACATGTGCCACTGTGATGGACACCTTGTCCCATGGAAAATAAAGAATGTGTACCAAAGACTTTTCGTAGGGCAGAATTATTTGCACATTGTATCCGAAGAATATTATAAACTTAAGCTGAAATCACTTTCAAGGACAGGTGATGGGATTTTATAGGACAGGAAAACCATAAAATAATGAGAACAGTACTCAGTAGAGCGCATACCTCCATCAGACTGAACAACTTATGTTTTACATCCCATTGATAGGCCAGATTTGCATCTGGACCTGAACCAAAATCCAATCGGGTTGTTCTTGTCAATGAACTGAAGTTTCAGAAATCAAACTTATCAATTTGTGTGTGCCGTGCAAAGGCCACATCATGATTGGTAAGAGTATGCACGGTCAGGAAGTCATTCCACAGGTCCGTGGTTATAACCCGAGCAGTACCTATTGCCAACTTTGGTCTGGCATGTCGGCACTCCCATCAGACTGCATGAGCGTTCATCACGAGAGGGGGGGGGGGGGGAAGATGACTCCCAGCTTGTGAGGTTTTTGCTGCCAGGAGTGCCAGTAAATGGGACATATCTTGGTGATCCTCATCAGCTGACGGCATAATGAAACAGATGCTCAAATTAATTGGGTCGCTTATTTTTGGTTCGGTCAGGAAATCAAAATAAAATTAAACTTAATTGTATCATAGATATGTAAAACGTCATCGCCATTTTGCACACAAAAAACAGCTTTTAATCAAAATAGTTCATGCATTTCTTCAGGAAAAAGGCCACGCATTTCTCAACCCAACTACGTAGTGCTTTGTAAGAAGTGCAAATCAAAAATTCTGATCATTTAAAGAAAAATAAAATAAAGCAACACTTACCTGTGACTGGCCTGTAAACCATAGTTGGAATGATTAAACCGGCTGTTTATTTTTCGTTCAGCAAGAAAGCTCATCAGAGCCTTAGGGATAGGGAGAACGTTCAGGTAGCGACGAATGTTAACAATGTCGCGTGGATAACCATTGTCTGAAATCCGACTGATCACCCAGGTTCCACGTCGTGTGCTCAAATAAACCTGTTGGGTAAGAGGATGGAAAATTAGTTCTTGTGAAACAGATCGAGACCATGTTTACATGCATGTCAGTTTACACAACAAAAAAAACCTAAAGTGCTAAAAAAAAAATCATCTTGACTTCTTCATATGCTCCTAACGAAGCCTGAATGTATGTTGCAAAAACGACACGAATTTTCTTGTTATTTCCAGCTTTGGACGTTTGATTTATCAGTGTAAGCTTTTCTGTAATCGTCTTTAGATTCTGTAGACAGACAGCCAGTGCTCACATATTTCCAGTTTTCTCATTTTGATATTCTCTGGGTGGAGTTTTGGTCGATTATATAAGCCTGGTGTTGGCTTAGTGGTTAAGATGGCTGGCCTGGGGTCTTAGGTTCCTGAGTTCGAGCCCCATTGGCGCTGAATGAACACCAGGTGGTGTTGACACAGCCTGTCATCCTTCCGAGGTCAGCGAAATGAGTACCAGTATACTGGTGTAGGAGCACAGCAGCAGTTGTATAGTCACACCCCAACAAAATGATAGCGAACAGGCAATCAAAAGCTGTGATATGCAAGAAGAAGAAGTCGATGATGTGAGCAGAGAATAATATATTGTTATGGATTTCAGAATCGGATACGACTAAACGATGAAGACATTTAGGTCCTCAGACAACTATTTCCAGAAATGCATGTCCAGGATAGTCCCATCTCCTTGTCTGGCAGGATTCTAACTTTGATGCATTGGAGGAGGGTACAGAATAGATTCCCTTTCTGATGGGATGGCCTTTTTCTCTTTACGACAAGTTCATGCATGCGAGGTAGCCGTTAGCCCAACGGAGGCTCATTGTACCCCATTTCCATCTGGACACATTGGCTTGGAGGGAGACGATTTATTTACACTCTGGACTTACAGAACATTTGATTAAGCACACCGCGGGCTTTTCGTGAATGGTTATTCTGATAGCCAAATACAGCTGTGGATCATTTACCTCACCTACCTATCTTTCATTGACGTTCGACACCCACCTCTTTCACTGACGTTGACGTCAACCTTTTTCCATCGACGTTTGGCAGTTCTCTAGATGCTGGCTGGCTCTTGTTCGTGTCGGGCTAAACGAGGAAGGAATGATCGCGAGATTTACGGTAGGAGGTGACGTGCAGCGATGTGCCAATGGGCAAGGTGGATTTGGCTGGTCTGCTTGAGGCTCTGCCCACACTGGTCACCTATATAAAGGGTGGAAGGACAGCTTTCCTGTCAGTTGGTTGGTGAGCCGGAGACAGACAGTTGGTTGGTGAGCCGGTGAGTTGGTGACAGCCTTGCAGCTACTTACAGCTGTATGATGGTTACGGCTCCTGATAGCTCCTGATGGTGGGTGACGGTTGGACCGTTCCTGCTGGTTCTGCTCGGGACCTGCTATTGGCGTACCTGATTCTTGGCGTCCCTGGTTCCTGGGGGTGACGTTGATTGGTGTTTGAGCCTGCTTGCAGGTGGGTGCATGGCGAGGCAGGGCGCAAGCAGCAGACCAAGGCACACTTACACATTTTGGGACATTTTATTGGACGCACGACGTCTTCTGCCTTGGTAAGCCGAGACCGGATTTCTTTTCCCCCCTGAATTATCTGCTGGGTACCCTTGTCTCGTGTTTAATCGTTAAGTAAGATAGAGTGATAAGTATCTGCTCTTTTTCTGTTTTTCTATCAATGCCTGCTTAAGTCTTTTTGTTTGAGATTATTTTGATTGATTTGAATTTACCTATTTTCACCACAAGGAAATAAAAAGTTCTTCAGTTCATTTCTTTTTTTCTTTATCAATAAATTCCTTGTTGACATTTCAACCTGTCCGTGCTTATCCTTTCCTTCCATGGATCCAACAATGTCCGAACCAAGATAGACTGGGAGGTAGTTCCCAAACTAATTAACCTGTCATAGTCAGCATCCACCAGCAGTAAATGCTCAGCCACCAGACTTAATATCTAATCAAGATAAGAGTGGTGCATCGCCGAGGGCAAGCTCCCCGTTCTGGAAGCCACGTGACCTTTATTTAAATGGAAAATTACACGGTGGACACTGGAACTCGTGGTTAACTGATTGGCGTTCGTGGTTCGAAAGCAGCTCACCGTACCACAAAATTAATTGTGAGCAGTGGCCCCAGGTCCGGCTCTTCCGAGGAGAAAGGGTGATTAACCCCCTCATAATACACTCGCTCAGAGTGGGTGGCGGAGCGCGAAGCACGAGCTCAGTGATGTGGCAGGCAAAAGCGTCTGCAGTGCGTGAACGATTCAGTCAGAAAGACGTCGTGCGGTACCGCTATCGACTACTCCCTCAATTGGAGTGCTTAAGCCACTCATGCAAGCACTCCAATTAAATTGTTCATCAGGAATGTTTGGTCAGGCGGTTGCTGCATATCATGTGGGATCCCTTTAACATTAAAGCGGGTATTCAACACGCACGCAACATTTAATGAAATAAAATGAATACGTTCAAATAATGACAATCTACCAAAGGGTTGCAGCTTAATTCAAGACAACCAGGGAGACATCGTAAAGTTCAATCGCCCATGAAATAAAGATTACATTTAATTCGCCATCTTACTTGGGTGCATCCTTTTGACAGACATAATAAATACAAGCTTGATATATTTGATGAAGTGTGTGAGCGAGCTTTTTATGTTTAACTTCCGTGGATTGGCTCGCTACGCTCACCTCTCCACACGTCATTGCAGAGATTGACGTCACAGATTTGATGTGTTGTCATGATTTTCACCAATCATAATACAAACATTTCTCTTGTCCAAATTTATTTGTAATATTGGCGATATTATCTTTATTTGTAATAAAAAAGGTCCGGTTGGTCGAAATGGTCAAGGGTCTGAGCTGTCTTATCTCTCTGAAGGGTGTTAGGGGTCAAAATGGTGTTTAGGTCTGAGGGGTCTAAAGGGTCTTCAGAGCCTTTTGGGTCTTTGGGTCTTCTGGGACTTTTGGGTCTTGAAGGGTCTTCAATGGTCGAAGGGGTCTCAGCAGTCTAAAGCCTCAAAACGTACATCCCATTAGTACGTAATTGATAGACATATGTGTATGAAGTCAGCGTGCAACTGACGTTCAAACGCTACGGAATTAATGGACAAATGGTCACAGAGCTTCATTGTGAAAGGAACATTCCAATTGTTTGTAATTTATCGACGTTTGTGTCGGCTGCAACTGATGTTCAAACAGGACGTGATTCCTCGGCATGTACCTCTTCACGGACTGATGGACAGCTTCCCGGACTGACTCATCACCTCACGGACTGTGTTTTCGTTTTTGTATACATCAATGAAGTGTATTGTATTTCTTTACTCACCTCCACTTACTCTTCCGCTGATCATTGTCTGACTGAAGTCCTGCTGTTTTATTCCAAATTGGTGAGGTACCCGTGCTATGCACTGGAAGGGGCTGGACAGCCGGTTCATGAAGGACTTGAGCAAAAAACTTACTGCAGCTGACCCCAACAGAAGTAAGGTCTGTAATATTTCTGTGATGTCACAATGGCGAAACTGCAAATGCCGAATCCACAAATATCATGGGTAGAAACCCTCACGTAATTTCCTCATTCTGCTTTAAACTCAATCTCTATGTTTTAATTCTACATCAGCATCATTCCAATCACAAATACTATACTATTAATATTATAAAATACAAACACTCATGAGGTAAACAAATATAGACGCCATGCTCAGGTGACACTCAAATACAGACTAATCTGCCGGAGAGTAAGGGCGGATAGAAAACACTTCATATGGATCGAAAATAAAAATCATAATTGAATTGAAAAATTTATGAAACCTCCCACCCACCTGAGGACATCCACTGGGACGCCAAAACGTTCCACAAAAGGTTTGACAGGGCGAGCCCCAAAACTGAGGGTGTAGTTCAGGGACGGACAGACAGACACTCCTGCTTCATAATATGGATAAATGCCTTCTGCTTGTCATTAATCACATTTTGCACCTCCTTGCTTCGCCAAAAGGGAGTGTCTTCATTTTGTCTTTCACACAGAATAGTATTTTAATTTAATCCAATCCTGCCCTTCTATCCCACCGTTCAATAAAGTAAGCATCTCAGTACGAGCATATTTTACCCCTGTAGGTAACTGGAATCTTTTTTTTTTTTGGAACTCACCTCTCTTTCATGCGTATTATCTCTGCCCTTTCTTTTCTCTCCTCCCCCCCCCACAAGCTTTGTATCAGCTCCTAATTTGGAGAGCCTCATCCTAACCCCACTAAATAAATTGTTGATGTAAATCTGGCCAAAAACTTTTTTGCCAATTCCTCACCTGTTATTATTTACTTTACTGCTTCGTGTAGCTCTATTTCTTTTGCATAAAATGCCTCGAGAAGGGTTGCAGCTCAATTTCAGCAGAACAAGGAATCCTCCAGTAAAATGATACAACAACATGAAAAGCCACCTGAGGCTGATCCAAAGTTATTGCAAGACGAAGACTATGATGAGGAAGAGGAGGTTGTTTTCATTACCTGTGCAGCATGCCTGCTCACTTCCACTGCAATGTCTCCACCTGAGTTCCCAATGCCAATCACCAGCACACGCTTGTCTTTGTACTCCCATGGTTCCTTGTACTCCCTGCTGTGCATGTATGAACCCTTAAACCTATCAATTCCTGTAAAAACAAACCATTAAAACCTTGGATTAGCTAATAATACAGCAACATTTCAACTTCAACTCTCCACTGCTCTTCTCATTTCATTTTTATACGAATCAGGCATCAATTATTCCAAGTTATTTGCAATTGATTATCATCATTTTGTCATTCTCATTCATTTTGTCAAAGAGATTTATGTAATGATATGCACATTGGCATCCAAAAAATTCATCGACCATATTTGACACATTTGGAGAAAACCATAATGTGAAAGATAGTCTCATCATTTTGTGATACAGATTCCAGAAAAACTTAATTACTTTGTGTGCAATTGAAACATTATATTATTAGCTCATCTGTGAATGGAATGCCAGATAAGGTGTCATTGTGCATCGTCCGTCCATCTGTACATCTCCTATTTTGACATCTGCCAAACCGTTGGGCCGATCCGGCTGAAATTTAGCAGCAAGGTTCCGCTCCTGACTGGTAACAGGGATTGCAAAGCTTGCTCCACTCATGTGAATTTAAGTATGTCAAAATGGTGGACAGTAAATTCCTTCAAACATCTTCTTCTCCAGACCCACCAGACACAATGGCACCAAATTTGGGTGACAGCATTAGGCCAGGGTCGCGATGTTAAATTGCAGAGATCATGTCAATAACGTGACCGGAAGTGTCATGGCCGACTCGGTAAATTTTAGGTAAAATTGCATAAATTCCTTTCAAAAAAGATCTTCTCCAGACCCACCAGTCAGTGCTTCCAAATTTTGATTACAACATTCGTCCAGGGCCCTGATAAGCTACGGGTACAGTGGTCCTATTTTTACCTTACCCGGAACGGAGTTCCAGGGAGCTTACAGGATGGCATGTCGTCCATCCGTAAACACTTCTCCGAAACTGTGAATGAGATTGTGACCAAACTAAAATGACATTTGGTATGTTGCAACTAAAGTTTGTTCATGGCATTAAAAAATAAAAAAAATTAATCAGGGTCTAAGGCAGTCAAGTGGGTCGAGGTTTGACCCCCCAAAATAGGTATTTGTTTTTTTCCTCAAACTACACACACAATTTTGATTAAACTTCACCAAAGCCTTCATCACCCATGATGTACCAAAGTTTGTTCAACGCATTCAGAAAAATTAGGGTAAAATAGGGTTTATGGAGTGGGGGGGGGGGTGGGTACAGGTTTGACCCAACAAAATGCGTATTTGCTTTCTTTTCTTAACTTAACCTTCATCACCCATGCTGGATCTGGATTTGGACCTGAACTAAAATATAATCAGCTTGTTTTCATCACCTAACCGACTCACCCACCAGGCTTTGTCTGAATCCGCCCATAACTTTTTGAAATATCCTGCTGTCTGTCGTTTTAGCCCCATCACTCAATGGTGAAGAATCAATGAAAAAAATCTTGGATCCGCATCCGGATCTTCACCAAAGTCGAATCAATTCTTCCTCGTCACATACCCAAGCTCTCCACAAAATTGGCTGAATCCATCCACAACTTTGAGATATTTTGTTCACAAACAAACAAACAAAGACAGACAGAGTTAAAAACAACCTCTGTCCACCTTCGGTGACAGAAGTTTAAAAAAAATGAATACTTGCATAACGAAGCTCCCACTGTTCTCTGGTTAAAGCTCTCTGATCCCAAGGCTGGAAGGTGCACTAAAAAAAACATCATCCCTATTACCATACCGGTATAGACAAATGATGGACACCTATTTTTTTGTGAATCACTAATTCAATACTACCAGAAGACCTGCTCTTGTATCTCAAACTCAGTTTCCTTTGAGACCTTCTGCTGATAAAATTGTGCACAAGTGCCAAGGATCCACCTTAAGTTCTGTTATGGAGCTAAAATCTGGTCGAACCTGGAATCGTATGCATTATGTCGCATGAACAAGAGTAACGTCAAAGAAAGCTTTGTTCCTTATCGATTTCGCTGGAAAACAGATTTCAGTATTTGCTGATGTCAAAGCTGAAATGGCTCATCTGCATAAACACGCCAAGCTCGAGCTGTGCTACACACGTTGACCATCACCCGCCCTTAGTAGGGAAAATCGTATTCCAGAATGCATGGTCGCTTCACAAACATCTTCCTGATCTAATCGCCGATCCAAACTTTCTGGCTGCTCATATAATTGGCATCGCTGAATTGAGATTGATACATTCAGACAGTTCTCAAAATTCTGCTGTTCCTGGACACGTAATGATCAATCTCCAACACATTCCTAAATTTGTCTTGCACATGGCATTGTGGTGTATGTAAATCAAGATAGACACATCACAAAACACTAGAATACTCAAACCCTCTGCTTGAGTACATCTTGCTCAATTGTGTCCGTTACGACTGCAATACATTTCAATTAGCTCTTGTGTACATGGCTCCTAAATGTCCAGTTTCTGTGTACTGACCTGCTCTTCGTCAATTGGCAAAAACTTGAATCGTTGATCACATTTGTTCTCATTGGAGTCTTCTATTAGGATGCTGTCCAGCATACACCTTTCCTTGCTCACACCACGGAAACCTTCAATGTACATCATTTAACGAGTCTACAGACCACTGAACACAATACCACACTCAATTTGGTGTTCTCTAACAACCAGCATACTGAATGTGGCATCATTGAATGTTATTGGTCAGATCACAAGTCCATGTGGACAATCTCCCTCTCTCGAGTGCAGCTTGTGCCTGCTGGTTGCATCATTGGTTGGGACGTGGCTATGCCGCTGATGAAGTGTCCCCCTTACCAGGACACTGGTACTCATTTTGCCGACCTCGGAAGGATGACAGGCTGAGTCAACCTCCTGGTGTATTTTAATTCAGCGGCCAACGGGACTTTAACTCAGGACCCTAGGATCCCAAGCCACCACCCTCACCAGTAAGCCAACACCAGGCTATATGTGGATAATATTACCATAACATTGGTTCATTGGAACATTTTGCTGATTCCTTCCCAGATTGACTTCCTCCTCAGTGTCATTATTCGACCAGGTGAGTGCCCAGGGGTAATACCCCTATTTTAAAAGGAACCACAGTTTTTTTTGACCTCAAGGAGTACTAAACCAACATTTAGAAATTTGTTTTTCTTCTTTCTGCACTCCCAATTTCCGAGCTGTATCTTGGAGCTGGCTGGGACTTTTGGAATGAAATTTTCACCAATAATGTGAAAAGTATGCAGGGTTGACTTTTTGACCTTGACCTAATTTTAAGGTCATGACCGATTAAGACTTTAACATTTTCACCATAACTCAACTAAAGTTTGTCCAATCAGCACGAAATTGCCCTCCCTCAATAGCTGAGAGCACAGCGCATTTACGGTTCATTTACATTATACCCCTCTGAGTTAAAGGTCAAGAACAAATGGCGGTCTGAAAAAAAAGCGCAATTTTTGTCATTGCTCAATTTTGCCAAAGCAGAATGTCAAAGAATGCTTGGCCATCCAAGATAGTCTTTCATCATAATAGTGGGCCTGCACTGATCCAGCACCTTGGTGCTACCAGCCCACTCCAATGTTACCCACCACAAGTCACTGCGAATGCTGCAGCATCAAAGCTCGGACAGATTTGAAAGGCATCACATCCAAGAAACATAGGACCAAGGTGTGTGAGGAATTTTCTGCTCCCATGACCACACCACCTCCTACCTCTAGATTAGCATCCCAATACACCCTTCATGAAGTAGAAGAGGCACTCACATCAACAAAGTCTGGGAAAGGATTTGGCCAAGTTGATATATACCCAGAATTCCTAAAGAATCTTGGGCCTAAAGGTAAAGCTTGGTGTGCTTCCTTCTCTGCTGTTATCCACAAGTCTGGCGTCATTACTTCAATGTGGAGAGAAGTTAAGGTTATCACCATACTCAAGCCAGGGAGATTGCTTCATAAACCTTCAAGCTTATGACCAATATCATTATTCTCCACATCATAAATGTCATCATTTGAGCATCTTCTGCTAAGCCCTATCTCATCCTTAGTTGAACATTCCTTTTCAGTGGAACAAGCAGGATTCAGACCAGTGACAAGCTCTGTGGATCAGGTCCTGGTTTTTAACAATGCACATTGAGGCTGGATACCAATGCTCTTTCAAGAGTGGTGTTACCCTGATAGATCTGTCAGCAATCCATGACACAGTTTGGAGACATGGGCTCCTTCATGAGACAGCAAAGCTCCTTCCCTGCCATGCAACCATTTAAGTACTCGCATATTATGCTTAACAAACATAGTTTGAGAGTCCTACTTGGGATATTACAGTGCACCAAGAACCCTGAACGATAGTCTCCCCCAATGATCAGTGTTAGCCCAGATGCTGTTCAACATGCACAGTATACAAGTGACCTACCTGTAACTACTTCACGAAAGTTGGCTTATGCTGATGATCTCACTCTTGTCGACCAATCTTGCAATCATGATGATGTGAGCACAGTTCTTACTGTCAACTTCAAGGTTTTAGAAGAGTATTTCACCAAATGGAGATTTCAACACAATTAAAGAAAAATATAGGGGCAATACCCCTGGGAACTTACCTGGTAGTGGCTGGATAAGATAACCATGGAACCACTGGTCGGCATGGATGACCCACAAAATATGTAATGGCGAAGAAAGTAAATACCGATGGAATTTTTTTCCTAATGCCGTGAACAAATTTTTGAACATCATGGGTGATAAAGTTTGTTGTCGAGTTTCAACGGAATTGTGTGTGTCAGTTAAAAGCTAGATGTTGTGGTATTTGTGAGTAAGCATCAGTAAATGCCTAAAAGGAACGAGTAAAATGGATGGTTACATGTTATAAGTTTTGTTTGGCACGGATCGGTAAATTGTAATATCAACTGCTTGATGTAATGAGCTAAGTTTGACTGTAGATGGCAGTATTGTACTGTAAACTGCCTGGTGAGATTCGTGAAGGTGCTGGAATGTTTTCAGTGAAACTTCCAGTATGGACTTGAATCCCATTTGCTGGAAGGCACGGGATTGTTCTGTGATACTATATAAACCCGCGAGAGGGAGGTGTAAAGAGACGGGTGACATGTGACGAGACGTGTTTCGATCGTCCCTGTGCTCGATTTAACTCTGATGAGCGAAGGAGGGGTTTATGACCAGAGTGGTTGTTAACGCCTGGTGCCATTTTTAATCAGGTTGATTAAAACTCATTAATATTGTTTATTGGGAAATGATTCCTTTGAGTTCTTCAATCATCCTCGAGGGCCAGCATATGAGGGAAAATACCATGATGCAACAGGACTTGATCATTCGACAGTCTTGAAGGATGAGGTGAACACGCGTCAGTTGTGCCAGCAGGACGGGACACTGGTCGGAAACAACCCAACACGGGAATCGGAGTTCGACATTTTATGTAATGGTGAACTTCCTCATTTGACTTTGTATCTGTTTTTTAAGTAGTTTTTTTTGTCCGTTATTTACTTGTCATCAATGACACTTGTTGAGTCGCTACATCAGAGCTGGCAGGCAGAGAGGACAAATAGGTGTAAAATACAGTTCACAGTTCCACCTATCATATGTAATGAAGTGCTTGGTCTTGACAATGGTTAACCGCCAGTGCATGGAGCACAGATTAGTCGTTTTCAAACAGCCTAAACATGACTGTGAAGTCACACACAGAGCAGAGCCTGATCCAGACTGTCATTCCAGCAGCAACTCACATCGCTAACTTCATGTGGTTGAACCTGTACAGTATCTCCAGCCAGAATTTCTGTCTCTCCTTCTCCCTGCATAAAACAGTTTAATTTGTAAGTCCACACATTAAAGCCGCTCTTTGCACCATTAGCTAATTTTTAATTAGGTCTCACCTGGCCTCAAGTTTATGATTCTCTTGTTATCAATCTTTATCACATTCCACAACATTGTATCATTTTTTCCTCCCACCTATCTTAAAACGATCACATCAATGGAATGTCCAGGGGTGCAGCACAAATGCCTGATCATCGTGCATTTGATGAAGTGTACACGAGACAGAGCCGGTTCCTCACCCTGACGTTTTGAGGCAGTTGTACAAAAACTCATGAAAAGCAATTTCATCATATTTAAATCTCGAGTCCATTGAAATGCCTCATGACATGCAGATGAAAAATAAGGACGAGTTAAAAATGAGTATAACATGATATTCTGCAAAAAACATGGTTATTTGAACTACATTTTATATGGTGTCCATTTTATGTCCAACATCAAGAAATCACACCACACTCATTTACTCTCTTAACTTGTAACACCGCGATGAGCGAACCAGTTTTATTTTATTTTTCGACGAAATGCATTTTTTAAAGTGTTATTTTCAACTTTTTTTTAAGTTCAATACATTATAGTTTGATTATTTTTTTGGGTGAACAACCAATATTGAATATTCTACATTGTTGTGTTTTAACCGAGTTTTTCACTTAACAAAACTGGGGTAAAACTGACTTGTAAACAGGATAAAGTGGTCTTGTAAAAAGTAGAAAACAGACATTTCAGGTCTTCCTGGAATATTACAGTTGTCCAGTATTTCGGGAAAAACTAATCAAAAAAAAAAAAAATTAATAATAATTAGTCGGATTCCACTGATTCCAAGGAAAAGAGATCATAAAACATACCTGGGAAAGAGTCCAGAGGAAGGTGTTGGTTCACATGGTGGCCAATACACACCATGACAGCATCAAACACTGTGCTTTCTTCTTTCCCATTCTCGTCCACAACAGTGACATTCCATTGACCAGAAATTGTGAAGTCCTCTCGCTTTGTAACTGCTGTTACTTTTCTCTGGATGGCAAAAGCAACAATTAAATATTTTATTCACTCCAAAGTGTTATCTGCTTCTTGCGACAAACGAAGAGGTGAAAGTAATTTGCAAGGAAATCGAGATATAGGAAGAGGCAATGCCATGAATTACCTTTGGTTATTTTTCAACATTTGCTTGCTGTGATGGTACAAATTGGGATCACTTTATATTGTTGTGAGCCAGGGTTCGGAGGCGATAAACGACCACTAGGTGGTGCAGTGGAGTCGTCTCCCACTGAACACCCGGAATTTAGGTTGTGACTCTCGGATAAGTCCGAAAGGTCATGGGTCACTAAGCGGACTGTGGTCGCCAATATTTCGTCAGTGTGGGGTTGGGTTATTTGCCAAATTTCAATATATCTAAGTAACCACGCAGTCTAGTTACCGGGGAAACCACACCCTCGACGGGCTCTGTCAAACCGGGTCGTTCTAGCGACTTCGGTTCAGTATAACCGAGCGGAATTACCAGAGTCCGTTGGACCCAAATGAACAATTACCAGCCCGAACGGCCTTCCTACTTCTCAATACGCACCATGCAAGGCCAATGAAAGAAAGCTCAGAAAACGAGCTGGTGCATTTAACAGGGGTTTATTTATAAGGAAGTGGGACCCAGAGAGCAGAGTTAAACCGAAAAAAAGCAATGCAGGTATGTACAAGGCACTTAAACAATTCTACTTAACGGACTGGTGACACACGCACGCACGCACGCACACACACAAGAACTGGGCCAGCCAGCCTTTAGTGAGGCCTCCAGCTCGGAAGGAAAAGCGAGCCGAAGGCCTGGGACTGGCTTGCACCTGTCCGCCTCGTGCGGTGTACGACAATCTGGTTGCGTGGCGGGAATCAAACCCACAGCTTTCACGCAGCGCCAAGCACCAAGGACCACGCTCTCCAACTGGCCACGCACCAATCAACCAAGCCAAGGAGAAGATCAGAGACGATGATGACCCAGGACCAGACGAACCAGCCAGCACCAAGACCCGTGACCCCCCAACCTCCCCAGCCTGGCGTTCCTTTATGTCTTTCTTGTTCGGGGTGAGAAGATCACCATCTGAGGCAGTCTCCACCCTCATTGGCCGGGGGGTCATGGGAAAGTCGCCCTCTGTGGCATCTCAACCCTCATTGGCCGGGGTGTCATGGGAAAGCCACCTACTGTGCGTGATTTCCACCCTCATTGGCCGGCGTGTCGTGGGAAAGTCGCCCTCTGTGCGTGATTTCCACCCTCATTGGCCAGGTTGTCGTGGGAAAGTCGCCCTCTATGGCCATCTCAACCCTCATTGGCCTGGGTGTCGTGGGAAAGTCGCCCTCTGTGCGTGATTGGACAATGGGTGGAGTCGGAGCTGAGGCGATGAAAATCTCTGCCCACGTACGTGGTCGAATGCACGTGGGCAATGGCATCGGTGTGTGAAGTGAAGGAGATTTGTTGTAAAAGAAACTTCACAGCGCACACATGTAATTCCGTGAGACACAGGTAGGGGACCCTAACTATAAACACATACTTATCGAGATAACTAAACTTGGGGACTGTTGTCTGTCTGTGTGCACAAGGCTTCCAAATTCGTAACACTACCCCCACCCCTTTTTACAGACTCATCCCGAGTCGTCAAATTTTCGTGTGCCATGCAAGTGTGGGTTTTTCCTCTTGTCGATTTTACCTACAAATCCCTGAGTGTGACCTATGTATGCATGTCCCAAAAATAAATAACCTAGTGTGCTACGTAACTAAACTATCAGACTCACTCGGACAACTTAAATAAATTGCCAGCACTAACACAAAGAACAGGTGGGTTGCAAAATATTTACAATTTTAACTATTTACACTAACCATGGCCCAGGACCTGTTATCTGTGGAGAAAAAGGCACAGTAAGTCAACAGTCATTTTATGTGGGTGAGTGCACAGCAGCTGAAGGTCAGTCATCCTCAGAGCCTGCTCAAAAGGTCCCCCTTGGGTGTTCCTTTCCGTGAACCTTCTTCCTTGTTCCTTTCATACCCCAGCTGCTGGAGGCAACTCACCCTAACACTGTAGGCCATGCGCCATCCCACAGGCGATTTGAAGTGTCCTTTATGCAAGAACAGGGAGGTAGCCAGCTGCTCAATGCATTCCCTGGCTCCTGAATGGATGGAGATGGACTGGATGCAAAACACTACAATGTACGGGCTGCACAATGCAGTCCCTGTGGTGTGACTGCCTGTAGGGCAGTCCTTGCAAAACACTGGAGATGGTCCTGCCGCACATGATTAGATGGTGACATTGGGGCAAATGCAACAAGGGCAAGCAGGTATGGGGTCAAGGCAAAGGCAGGCAAATGAAGGCATGGCAAATGTGGACAAGGGGATGTAGCACAAAAAGGCCGGCATATGAAGCTGGCCGGCCTCTGGTCTGGTCCGTGAGGTTCTGTGGAGGGAGTGCGGTGGTGCCGGCCACTCCGAAAACGGGCTCGGACCTACCGTACCATCTCCCTCCCAACCGATCACCTCTGCCTGTCTTTGCCCATACCCACTCCATTAGTTTGCAACAAGAAAACAAAATTTAGACCCCTCTTTACTTTTATTGTATTATTTTTCTTTATAATTCCAAGTGTCCCTAACCCTCCTATTGTCCTTGTCCGGCTAACCTATCCTATCCGTCTCCTCCCAACTCCTAAGATCCTTTTTGGAGGGGAATAAGGGAGATACTCGTGTCCTGCCTCGAGGCCCAACAAAGCCTCAGAATAGCCTCCACAGAGTTCAGCAATCTTCCTACAGTGAGTCCAGCAGCCTTCGGCGAGTGAAGGGATGGATGGTGCGAAGGGGTACATTTCCTATCTATCCTAGAATTTATTAAACTTTAAACTATCCTCTGGGCTTTTCAACACGCCTGTTTCTTTAAACTATTGGTTCTGGAAACCATGATTCCCGTCGCCTGTGTTGGTGTCCATTGTCAATTTGGGCCCTGCCCGCAAATTTTCTCTTGTGCCCTTGCACAATTTCGTAGCTGGGCAGCGTGGCTCAACTGGCAGGGACTTCCATCTGCCGAACTCAAACTATGGCACCCCCGGGCCCTGAGGCTGTCTCCGAGCCTACCTGCTCCCTATGAACGCGGGGAGTGCCCTTCCTGGCTACTCCCCCGTATATGCCCACGTGGCATCTCGGTGCTACGGGTCCCGTTTCTGATGGGCCACCCGTGCCCAGTACACTATCCCGGACCCTTGGACCCATGGCCTACTCTGGCCGACTAGTCCGGTGCCCGGGGTGCCCTCTACTCAATACTCACCTTTCAACAGACACGATCCCAGCCGGTCAATTGACTCCTGCAGCCTTCAAAAAGGTTTTGAGCCTTCATTCAACACCAACAACAAAACGTCCTCCTTTTGGTAAATTCGACTAACCCACTAACTGACATTACACTGACCCCAGGGTCACTTGGGTGGGATTCACTCCTCCCCTCAATCATTCATTCGCACCATGCATTCCACATTCGCTCCATTCACACTTGGGTCCGCTGTGCCACATTCACTCATTGCGCATTTTTTTTCAACTCACTCCCATCACTCAACACTGCCATTCTGCTAACTAAATTCCTCGAACTAACTAGTGTTCCCCGTCATCCCTTAAACTAGTGCACGTTCCTTTTAACTCTATGTAGCTAATCTACGTCTCCACTACACATTCCATGTCGGTCCGTGTCTCCCAAAATCCATTTCTAATTCAAACCTAAATTCCCACTAACTGTTCCAAGGGGCCCGTGGAGGAACTATTCCTGCCCCATGAGGCCGGTCTATCTACGCTAAACCCTTCCCACTAACTAATGCTCCGATGCCCAATCACCGGGATGTTCACCACATCCGGCGGGGCCTCGTGTACTCGGAGCGCGGCTCCAGGACAGTGGTCTGCAGTTCGCACGTCCCTTCCTATGGGCGATAATAACGCCCCCTCCGTTCGGGTGATAACAAAAGCGTATCGTCGCCCCGCCAATTGCAACAAGCGCTCGCTTTCGTGGTGTTCCCCATATGAACCGCACGCTCATCACCCAACTTCCGTGCCACGTGGATGACGTCACTCGCACCCGGCCCGCTTCACGAGGTTCGCTTCGCACATGAAACCCGCGAGGCTTACCGTGCCGCCGCCGGGACTCTCTCGGTTTATGTGCTCACATGGGGCTTTCCAAATCCACTCCGTAGTCACCATTTTAGCCATCCACGTGGCCATCTTGTCCCAAACGTGGAACGTTTTCACACCAGATTCCCTCCACGCAATGCGGAACGGGCCTTGATTGCGGCGTTTCGCGGAGCCGGAACGGTTATCGAAATAGCTCCACTACTTGCCTCGCTACTGGAAAAGTCTCCCGTCTGGATCGGCCCGAGTATCAATTCCAAGCATGCACTCACGCACGCCATGTTACTCACACCACTCGCACGTTTCAACACACTCGCACCACTCATACACTTTACCACACACACTGGGACATTTACATCGGGGATTCGTGTTACCTCAAGGGGTCCCGGGTTCTCTACCCCCCCATCCCCCACCCCCAATCTCTGCATGGACCCCTCCACATCATGCACCCGCTCGACCTCGCTCGGCCCGACCGGACTCACCTGGTCGCAATCCACTTTGAGGAAGCATACCGTCTCCCTTTGTTCCTGAGGGAGGTTACCCTGATGCTTGCCATGGGTCTCAACACATTCCACCAGCTCGACCCCATTGTTCCCCTCCTATCTCTATCTGTGTGTGCCTGTCTTTAGTTTCATACAATTCACCCTCTATCTCTTCTGATTTCTGCATCTCCGTCACCTCTTTTATTATTTCCTGCATCTCCGTCACCTCCTTTAATTTTTCCATCGTCCCCTCGTGTCCGAGTTTACACGTCTCCCCAATTATTGTGGTGGCGTCGCTCGTCGTCCCGACCTCACCCATCTCCATTGCGGGCCGACAAACCTCCACACTCCCCCTCGACTCGGTCGTTTCCCCATGTGCAGGCGCCATTATGCCTCTTATGCCCGCCTGCAGGCTTAACCCCATGTACTGCATTTCACCCCTGCCCTCATCCATTTTGCGCTCCAAATCCCCCTTCATGCTTCGCGTGATGGCATCCATTTTCTTTTCCATGCGTTCCTGATTCACATCCATCATTTGTGTGACCCATTCGATGAACTCCATAAACTTCTGCCTTGTCAGCATCTCCATCATCTGGCCGATGCCAAATGGTCTCGGCAGAGCCGATCCGCCACTATCAGGCACGGATCCGACAGGGATCGGGAGGGACATTTGATGTGGGGGGGGGGGATGATTTGCCGTCGCCCCACACCCATTACTACCTCTGAGTTTGGTTGCGGGGGCACGTCTTCTTGCATGGGGGTGTCCGTGGCCACTGGTTCCTTTTCCGTTGTATTCTCAGAACCCACCTGTGCCAGCCCATTTTGGCCCACCATGGTGCGTATTTGGAATAATTTAGATGCTCGCAATTTGGAGACAATGAGGGGTTTTGCTCCGTATACCCCTGATCCGAATCCCGTTCATTTCGTGGAGGCGGAGGGGCCGAATTGCACTCCTGAACACCAATTTGTTGTGGGCCAGGATGCGGCGGCGATAAACGACCACGAGGTGGTGCAGTGGAGTTATCTCCCACCGAACACCCGGAATTTAGGTCGTGACCCTCGGATAAGTCCGAAACGGGTCCCTTAGCAGACCGTGGTTGCCAATATTTTGACGGTGTGGGGTATGGTTAATTGCCAAATTTCAATATACCTAAGTAACCACGTAGTCCAGCTACCGGGTAAACCACACCCTCGACGGGCTCTGTCGAACCGGGTCGCTCTAGCGACCCCGGTCCAGTATAACCGAGCGGAATTACCAGAGTCCGTCGGACCCAAAAGAACAATTAGCGGCCAAAACAGCCCTCCTACTTCTCAATACGCACCATGCTCGGCCAATGAAAGAAAGCGCAGAAAATGAGCTGATACATTTAACAGGGGTTTATTAATAAGGGAGGGGGACACAGAGAACAGAGTTAAACTGACTAAAAGCAATGCAGGTATGAATAGGGCAATTAAACAATTCTATTTAACAGACTGGTGACACACACACACACACACACACACACACACACACACACACACACACACACACACACACACACACACACACACACACACACACACACACGAACTGGGCCGGCTGGCATTTATTGTGGCCGCTCGGAAGGAAAGGCGAGCCGAAGGCCAGGGTCTGGCTTGCACCTGTCCGCCTCGTGCGGTGTACGACGATCTGGTCGCGTGGCGGGAATCAAACACACAGCTTTCACTCAGCGCCAAGCACCAAGGACCGCACTCTCCAACTGGCCACACACCAATCAACCAAGACCAAGGAGAAGATCAGAGATGACGATGACCCAGGATCAGACGAACCAGCCAGCACCGAGACCCACAACCCCCAAGACGACCAACCTCCCCAGTTCCTTTATATATTTCTTGTCCGGGGTGAGAAGATCGCCATCTGAGGCGGTCTCTACCCTCATTGGCCGGGGTGTCGTGGGAAAGTCGCCCTCTGTGGCCATCTCCACCCTCATTGGCCGGGGTGTCGTGGGAAAGTCGCCCTCTGTGTATGATCTCCACCCTCATTGGCCGGGGTGTCGTGGGAAAGTCGCCCTCTGTGGCCATCTCCACCCTCATTGGCCGGGGTGTCGTGGGAAAGTCACCCTCTGTGTCCGATCTCCACCCTCATTGGCCGGGGTGTTGTGGGAAAGTCGCCCTCTGTGGCCATCTCCACCCTCATTGGCCGGGGTGTCGTGGGAAAGTCGCCCTCTGTGTCCGATCTCCACCCTCATTGGCCGGGGTGTTGTGGGAAAGTCGCCCTCTGTGGCCATCTCCACCCTCATTGGCCGGGGTGTCGTGGGAAAGTCACCCTCTGTGTCCGATCTCCACCCTCATTGGCCGGGGTGTTGTGGGAAAGTTGCCCTCTGTGGCCATCTCCACCCTCATTGGCCGGGGTGTTGTGGGAAAGTCGCCCTCTGTGGCCATCTCCACCCTCATTGGCCGGGGTGTCGTGGGAAAGTCACCCTCTGTTGTTGATCTCCACCCTCATTGGCCGGGGTGTCGTGGAAAAGTCGCCCTCTGTGCGTGATTGGACAAGGGGTGGAGTTGGCACTGAGGTGATGAAAAAAAAAGCTTGGTTGAACGCACGTGGGCAATGGAGTCGGTGTGCGAAGTGAAGTGAAGGAGATTTGTTGTAAAATAAACTTCGCACCGCACACATGTAATTCCCGTTAGACACAGGTAGGGGACCCTAACTATAAACACATACTTATCGAGATAACTAAATTTGGGGACTGCTGTCTGTCTGTGTGCACAAGGCTTCCATATTCGTAACAATATGACCTCTCATTGTTTGTTGTGATCAATGTAAATCAGGGGTTTGATATCGTGTTGATTTAATCAACTTTGATGGCATGTCTTGTGTTGAGAATAATTATTTTTGTTTTTGAGTCGAGACATGAGTTCAAATAAGATTTACACTGGAAGTGGCAGGTTGCATAGTCGTGTGCATCAAAATGGAGTATGGAAGGAACATTCTGTTCATTTGGTCATACTTTCCGTCGCCACTTCCGAGAGTAATTACTTTCCATTAGTTTCTGGGGTGCTAGCATGTCACACATTTACTGCATATGATCCATGCATGTCATAGTCGAAGAATAAACTGACCGTTGCTCACTGAATGCCTCAAATTGCTTCCGCTTTGATCAATTGAAGTGAAAGGTTAACACAATGGAAAAGGTGCTTGCTGCAGAATTAGAACTGCAGTGACGTTTCAGATACAACATGATATTGGACCCCCAAAGCCCAAAATTGTCAACATCCAACAAACCTTGAAGAGGATATGTTTCATCAAATTAAACCTCTCCACAAAAAGTCGAAAGTACTGCAAAATCAAGGAATGATGCATGAAGTTGGGGAAGTTCCGTGGGATGGGGAAGTCACTAAAGCACATCATCTCCTTGGAAGTGTTGATCACCAACGATCGATACACACTTGCTCGTTCTTCCTCCGCTCCTTCCTGCAGAATGAAGTGGTCCACACTTGGTCAAACTTGGGAGGAAAAAAAACACTGAATAGAAGAACCATGAGTGTTGCATCATTCTTATCTATGCAATACTAGACTCGGTGGGGTAATGGTTGGAACATCCGCTCTGAGTCTGGGAAGTTGGAAATTCAAACCACAGCTGAGTCAAACCAAACACAAACTGTTTGAGTGATTAATTTTTCATTATCCAATATGAAAATATGGTATTTTTTTCCAGGTAAACTAAATAAAATGTAAGATGTTTCTTATTACGCTCACCGAAGAATTCGGAGAATTAATAGAAAAAGAATGTTGTTTTTTTTCTAGACAGGCACACAAAGAAAAGAAAAAAAAGAATGAAAAAAAAAGGCAAGAAAAAAAGAATAATTTTCACAATTGGTGCGACTACTCATGTAGAATGTTTCAATTATAATTATGACGTCACAGGTCACGTGGTGTGGCAGCCATATTTAAAAAACGGAAAAACTTTGGACCTCAATCTGAAACTACACCAAGGAAAAAAATTGAAACTTGGCAGTATAACTTGGAACATACTCGTGGGGAATGAGGGTGATTTTTTTTAATGATGTCATAGGTGCCCTCGTTATGATGTCATAATTGCATATGTAGAACGCCACATCCAATCAGTATGAAAACTTTTAAGGGTCATCTAGGGATAAAATGGTCCAGAGTAACAAAAAATCATGACTTCACCAGTCACGTGATTCGGCAGCTATATTGTTAAAAAAAAACATTCAAAAATCTTCTTCTGGACAAATCGCCTTTACAAATTGAGGGGAATCTTCACACAAGTGTTCCCCAAGCAATGGGTGCACAAGTGGCACATAGCAAGTACTCCTCATGGGGAATGAGTGGCATTTTTATGACGTCATAGGTGCCTTCGTTATGACGTAATAATGGCATCTGTAGAATGCTACATTCGATCAGTATAAAAAATTTTGAGGGTCATCTTGGGATAAAAAGTTCCACATATTTTTTTTGATGAAGTCGTTGGTCACGTGATTCAGCAGCCATCTTTTTTAACCTTCAAAAACCTTCTTCTTTGAAATGGCTGAAAGATCAAGGTAAAACTTTACACATATGTCCGCCTATCCATGAGGAACAAAAGCGTCACACATCTGATGTCATACATCACATGGTTTGGCAGCCAGGTTGGATTTACTCTGAATCCTATAAAAAATACACCACTCAAAATAAATCCTGGTGAGAGTTTGCAATCTCTGATTGCTCTTTTTCTTGTGTATTGTAAAGGAGTTCTCCACCTTTTATACCACAAACTACATATTGTGAAAAAGCTCAGATTATAAACTAATTTGTCACACACAAAATGAACATTACTCCACTCAGTTTTATAATGGATTGGTAAAAACAAATAATTATGTCCACCACCGAAAGTGAAGGAGGTTACGTTTTTACCATTGTCTGTTTTTGTCTGTTTGTTTGTTTGCAGGATATCTCAAAAAGTTGTGGATGGATTCGGACGAAACTCGGACATGTTGCAAGAAAGAATTGATTCAATTTTGGTGAAGATCTGAATCCAGATCAGGACCTGATAATTTTTAAGTGATTCTTCACGATTGAGAGAAAGGGCGAAACCGATATAGAGCAGGATATCTCAAAAAGTTGTGGACGCATTTGGACGAAACTTGATGGACAGATTGGGTGTGTGACAAAGACGAATTGATTCGATTTTGGTGAAGATCTGGCTTCTAGAATTTTTTTAAGTGATTCTTCACCATTGAGAGAGAGGGCCAAAACGATATATAGCACGATCTCTCAAAAATATATTGGGCACAATATGTTCTTGTGGATCAGGCATTGCATGGTGGAGGTATGCGCTTTACCGAGTGACCTTCTAGTTCTACATGTTTTCATATCACTGGACAAGCTGTCCGTCAATATTACCACATTCATCAACATCTAAAGGATCACCAGACACACTGCTTTTTGAAAACTCTGAATTATTTCCTGAAAACTCCAAAACATTTGCTGCTGTATCATCGCTTGAATTTCCCCTGTTTTATAAATCACTTATACACTCTAGATCTCACCATTTCTTTTAAAATGCAAATGAAATCACTCCACAAGCAATAATTAATTTTGCCCAATAAACATTGACCGAAGAAACAAGCGAGAATGTAACAAATTCTAAACCAATTATTGCAAGCCATGCTAAACATACCCACATGCCTTCAAATAGGAACAAACAATGCCGATTGTTGAACAATAACGCAGACCACAATCGTGGCCGACAGCACATTCCTGTGTGGCTGAAATCGTGGCCAACAACAAGCATACAGTTCAAAATAGTACGTGCGGCTTCCTTGCTTGACAATCAGCATTGCAAAGGATAAGACTATGGACAATCCCCTGCCGTTGGCATCAATGGGAAGGAGGAAATTCCTCCTTAGAAAATGCCCCCACTGAGTGTGTTGAGAAATGTGGCGGCCATTGTTGTGGCATCACCGATACCCAGAGTACCCTTGGAAGTTATGGCACTTCTCCCAAGCTCAGTGGCTGTGTTTGTCTTAGCGAAGAGTCCAGTGTTTTGTCTCGTGTATTTATCTGTATGTCCGTGTGTGTGTGTGTGTGTGTGTGTGTGTGTGTGTGTGTGTGTGTGTGTGTGTGTGTGTGTGTGTGTGTGTGTGTGTGTGTGTGTGTAGTACTCCACTGCAAGCCTTACATCCTGTAAATAAATAAATGCTTAATCGTATGTTTGTTGGAGGGTTACTGCAAACTATGAATGCATTTTATCTTGGCCTCAAATGAGTGTCCTGGCTGCACGGTGCAACATGCCCCATTTACATCGATATGCATTACAGTATTATGATAAAAGCTGTGATTGTGACATTTAAATTGAGGTCAAGTATTCTTCTGCATTTACTTTAAAATTTTCACATTATCAATGTGCATTTTCATGACATCACATCAGATATGCAACACCCCAATCACAACAAAGGAGCTACAAGTGGAGGCTGTCAGAGGTTCAGTGAAGATTTTGAAAAGAGCCCTTGGAACCAGGTGATGAGAATGAAACTTCACAGTTTGTTTCATGAATCATGATCCTTTACAAATAAATAGGAGGTGGAGATTTTGAATTCTGGGAGAACTTCCTCCCACCTCCTGAAACCCACAAATGGAGATAACAACCAACGACAGAAATTACTCCAATATTGTGTGTGACGTCGATCGACTGCAGACATGTCTTATCATTCACCAAATCGGACAATTTGGATCTCGTCTTGGGATGTTGCACTATTCTCAATTAGAGCCACTTGTTGTTGATCAGGAGACTGTGGCTGTACCTGGTGAATGCAAATGTGCCTCTCTTAGCCATCCCAGACATGTTCAATTGCATTTAAGTCTGGAAATCGTGACAGGCAGTCCATGTGAGTGATGTGGTCCTGAAGTGCAGCGTTGACTATGAACATGGTGTGGACAAGTATCGTTATCGATAAAAATGAAGTACAGACGTTGCTGTTGGGCCAAATGGATGACTGTAGGTGTAATGGTATCATTCCTGCGTCTGAAACACCTCTGCCACCCCTTTGAATAATGAAAAGATCAGTTAATCAGCAAACAAGAATACCAACCCCAACCATCAGGCTTCTCACACCAAACCGACAATACTGCTTGATGGCACGATTCGAAAAATGCTGCCTGTAATGTTTTGTTGTAATTAATCCATGTGCTGTGTGCTGTGCAGACGTGTGACCGATCACCAACTGTAACATTATATGGAAAGATTCCTTGCAATAAACAGGAACAAAATATCAATGTCTATCCCACTCTCTACATATATAGTGTGGTGGTTTTTGAAAGACCCTGGGGAGTTACATTCAACACATAAAAGAACCCTGGTGTTTAGATATTTCCAAAGTGAATCTGTTTAGTTTGCTTACCCATCCCAACATATCAGGGATAGAGATGTGTGTTGTGATTACAGTAAGAACCTTCTCCATCGTTCTGTTCCTCATTCCCAAACATTCATTCTCCAACTCTGCATCCAAACCCTCATTTTCCAACTCCATATCCAAATACTCGTTCTTAAACACCAATTCTGAAACACCCATCCTCAAACCCTCATTTTCCGACACTCGTGCTCGAACCTCCATTTTCATGCTTCATTTCTAAACCATACTCTCAAAACACTTCACCTCACCTCACCAGTGTTTTGACCAAATAATCTCCATTCCAGCATTGCAATTGTCATAAATCCTTCCAGTCATCACGGATCGAGCAAAGCGTTCCCAAATCACCACACCTCCATGCTCCGGAGGATGAATCTCAGCTGCTGGATTGCAATGCGTGACAGCCATTCAGTGTTGAATACCAAAAAAGCAGGCAAGATTGGAGACAGTCCAGGGACAATAAAACCCCCTGACAGAGTAGTTTGTAGGGAGTTCATTTGCAGTACAGTTCGGGAGGAGAGAGCAGTCCAAGAACGGTGCAAAGCAGTATGGCGCTTAGGGCTGAGTTTTGAGTCAAGATCCTGAGGGAGTTCACGTCCTGAGGGAGACTACACCTGGTTGGGTTGACCAGGCTTCCAGAGCGCCAAACAGAATGAGAAAGCGCCAAGCAGGATGGGTGTTCCTAGCAGAGCGCAAAGCACCAAATGAAAAACAAGATGCTCCGAGTGGAATGAATGCAAAGGTGCCAAGTAGGACACTTCCCAAAGCACCAAACGGGACAGGTGCTGACCAGTCATGGCAGAACTCTTCTTACACATCTTTCGCGCACGCACGCACGCACGCACGCACGCACGCACACACGCACCATAAACTCTTGCATCTTCCAGCGCATCCACCTCATTGAGTCGCACTTTTGTCCCAACAGTTATTTTCAGAGCTCGCTTCACACAGTATCGCTTGACAGTGTACCCTCCCAACTGCAACTCTCACTCACCTGCATCTACAACTCATTGGGACCCACCAGGGTCAGCCTGCATCTGTCCCAGGAGGGCCAGCATGTAAACGTTCCCTGCTGGGTAAGACGGCTAAATAAATGGGAATGGCGAATTCGGCTGTGGTATCTCTGCGAAATGGTTCATGTGCATGTTCGGTGTGTGGAAGCCACGCAGTGTGAGAATGAGCATGGTGAAAACCACATGCGAGGTATCTCGTGTGTGTGTGTGTGTGTGTGTGTGTGTGTTCGGGGTGCAAAAGGTCACGAGGTGGGTGTGTACACCAATGGTGTGTGAAAGGTTGCGAGGCGGCCCGTATACATGTGGAGTTTGTGGAGGTCTCACAGCACGAGCAGTGGGCATGGCGAACGTGGCTGGTTTCTCCGTGGGGGAAACCCCGGACCCCAGCGCATCAAAATGAACGAGGGAGAAATTTGGAACCCACATGGGGCACTAATAAATTTGTGTCCACATGGTAGCTGTAGAAGTGCACTTCCTTTTTCGTCGTTTTTACAATCAATCTGCTTGAATGTGGGCATTCATAAGAATTGTAGTCTCAGTTAATCACTGCATGTGTTTTTTTCCTAATTATTAAATATTAATTGATTCATCTTGATGCAACTCATATTAGAACTTGTAATCAAATGTAATAATCTGTCTTTCTCTTTTAATAAGTTCTTATTTTGTACTGGAGATGAGAACCTACAACCATTTGGCTCCAGAGAAACATGATTCACTTGCTGCTTTGCTGTATGTCTTGAGAACGTAACCCCAAATACTCGCTCCCTCTTCTCCTTCTCTGTTCTTAGATTTTTCATTCATGTGCTTGCCATTTGTGTTGATATGCCTTTGTAAAGGAATTATGTCATGTTTGACAATGATAGCTTGGTACATTACCTGTCCAGAATTGCCCTGCTCGTTGTTGGACTGCTATTCGAGACCCTTGCTCGCTTTACTGTTGTCCGCCTGCGCAATTTCTTTTTTCTGACCGGGGCGATAAGAAGCGCTCTCTGGGTTTTCTCCCTTGTCTCGATAAATCCTTCACATTACTCGAGCCGGCCTAGCCGAGGTCAGATGTGGGTCATTATGACCCGACTCCCCTCCATTCCTGTCCAGTTTATTTGTGACAAGGTTCACACGTACCCTCCTGCACGCTGTGCACTCTGGTCCTCTCCTCCGCCCCCAAGAAACTCCCCACTCCTTTTCCTGGGTTCCATATATAGATGATTTCCTGAAAGCTCTGATTAGTGGAGACCATTGCATGACTGCTTCATCAATGATCCTTCGTTCCTTAATTACGTATTGGAGATTCTCTGTTGATGTGCTTTACCTTGAGGGGACAATTGAGTTTCTGGAGTTCCACAACATAGCACAGGAGTATGAGTCTGAGAAGGGAGGGGGGGGGGGGTTAGCATTGGCCTCAGAAAGGGAGATTAGCATTAGCTTTGCATTAGCCTCAGAAGGGGAGATTAGCATTAGGTCAGTTCAGGACTTAGTCGGTTAGATACGGTTAACTGGTCATGAGTATGTAGCTAGTTTAGCGAAGTCGAGTTAAAAGGAATGTGATCAGTTTCAGCAATGACGGGGTGAGAACAAGTTAGAGGTAATGTAGTTAGAGTGGTGCAAGAAGGGATGAAAGTGGAAAATGGAATGAATTCAGGACATTGGCCCGGGATAGAATGAAAGGCATGAATGGTGGTGCGAAGGAATGACTGGGAGGCATTTCCACCCACACTCGGGGATAGTTGAATGTTAGCTCGTTGGATCCAGTCAAATTGACAACGGATGTCATTGTGCGGTTGGTGCAATGTGTGGAAAATTTTGGTTTGCTGCGTGCAACGAGAATTCATGGGAAGGGAGTGTGGCTCGTGAGAGAGGTGAGTATAGCTGTGAAGAGCACCCTGGGTGCTGGGAGCATTCCGGCCAGAAGGAGGCCATAAACTCAGAGGGGAAGGCCAAACTTATGGGCCTGGGCTTAGGGAGAGGACCTGAAGCACCAATTGCCAGCGAGAGCAAAGGAAGGAATGCCGGAAGAGCTCCTCTCACAATTTGGAATGGAGCAGGTAAGCTCGGTGGAGGCCTCAGCATCCTCGGGATGCCATGTGGGAGTATATGCAGGTGGGCAGATCTGCAGATGGAGTCACACTGCCCAGCCAGGAGATTGTGCTGAAGTATGGATGAAAAACTGAGGGCCAAGCCCGAACCAGTATGAAAGGCAATGCGCAGGATGACAGGAGGCTTTTGTGCAGCAGTGGAATGGAAAAAAAAATTCGCCAAGTATGTTGGTCTGTGGCATTTGTCTGTCTGTCTGTCTGTCTGTGTATCACATGATTTTTGGCCACAGTTTTCAAGCAATCATTCTCAATTTTTGTTGGTGTTCGTAGATGACCAGCCAAGGCCAGCAACGCATGATTTTGGTGAAGATCTGAATCCGGATCCGGACATGAGAATTTTTGAAGTGATTCTTCACCATTGAGAGATGGGACCAAAAACGATGTACAGCACGATATCTCAAAAAGTTGTGGACGAATTACGACAAAACTTGGTGGATGAGTTGGTTGGGTGACAAGAACAAGCCGAGTAGATTTTGGTTAAGGTCCGGATTCAGATCCAACCTCACCAGTGTGATACAAAATGTAAACTGTTCAGCCTTGTGGAGGTATGCACTCTACCGAGTGCCATTCCGTTTTGCCAAGTGTCACTATGAGTGATTTTTATCTTGCCAAAACGAAGTTTTTGCAAGATATGTTCGTCAGCTTGAATGTTTTTTTTTTGTTTTTTTTTGTCTGTAATCACGTAAAAAAATTCTGCAGAGCCCAGTTATCATTGGAAATTTTTGTAACTTCGCAAATCAGAGGCCTATAGAGGTCCCTTTCAGCGCACAAAATTTTGAAGGTCAAGGTCAAAGGTCAAGGTCACTGTCGCAAATTAGGGGAGTCGACGAAACCCTTATTTTTTGAGTAATTTTAATCTAATCGTCTCCAAACTTTATGGGAATGTAGTATATGGCCTGCTGCTCAGCTGATTAGTTTTTGGTGGCGATTGGCCTTGACCTTCATGGTTAGCGCCTGAGGTCAAACATATTTGACCCCAAGGTCAAATTTTCAAGTTTTAGGAACCATATCGTGTAGTACCTCAAATTGAACACCTCGATGAGTGCTTTCTGGATATGTCAAGCTTGAGACATTGTGACGTCATTTGGTGATATTCTCGTAGGCAGATATTCCTCAAGGAGTCGCTCCTGGTGGATTGCAGCTCTGTTCACCTCAGTGTGACCTTAAAGAAGTCACACGTAGTCACCTTTTGGCAAGATACGGGTCACCCTGCGGGTGCCATTGGTTTATTTATTTGTTTGTCTTTTTGTCTGTTTGCACAGAATGTGAGTAGGAGTATTAATTACATATGACACCTATATACCTTTGACCTTTTGAGAGCCAAAAGACCCCTAAAACACCTTAGAACCGGAAGACCCTTGAATAGCCATAAGACCCTTAGACTGCCAAGACATTTTAGAACCCTTAGGCCCTTAATAACCTGAAAACCCCAAAGACATTTAAGACTCTTTACATCCTCAAGATGCTTTAAGAACCCTGAGACTATTTAAGTCCCTTAATACCCCCAATATGGTTTAGAACCCAAAGACCCTTCAGAACCCTGAGATACTTAAGACCCCGAAGAACATGTGGACCCTGTTACATCCTTTAGAACCATTAGACCCCCAAGACCCTTTAGATCCTGTTAGACATTTAAGAACCCTAAACCCTGTATACCTCATTCGACCCTTTACAACCCCTCAGATCCTTAATACCTCTTAGACTCCTTTTTACCCTTTAGGAACTCCCCACCTTTTAGACCTTTCAGTAACCTTTATTCCTTTCGACAATTTTAACCATTTAGACCTTAAATTACACCATTTAGATCCTGACCTTGAAAGACCCTCAAGACCATTTCAACACAATTCGACTTTTTCACACCTTTATACCTTTCAGCCTTGAGACATTCAGACCATTAGACCTTAACAACTTTTCAGACCTTTGAGCTTTACACATTTAAAACTAAACCATTTCGACTGTTCATTTGTAATCAGTAACCTTTCATTTATTACATTTTTCCATTTATTTGCCACACAAAAGTCCTGAGAGGATCTGCAATCTCTGATTGCTCTCTTTAGTTATCCATTGCTGTTATTACCTCAACAGCTTTCTCAAACTTCTGTCCTCTTATCGCAACTCTCTCTCTCTTCCTCATATGTAGTGACTTAAATTGTCATCATGCTTGTTGTCTGGGTGTGGGTGCCTCCCTCACCTTCCATGGCTCTTCAGCAAAAGACATCTGCGACTCATTGGAACTGACATAATCTGTCAACTTCCCAACCAAGATCTCAACCAATGGTAGTCCATCTCTTCTGGATCTGAATTTGACCAATTTCCCAGAAAACGTCTGCTGTTCTTTCTTTGCTCCAATCGGTTCATCTGACCACATGCTTGTCAAAGTAAGAATCTCTCTGGCTGTTATTGAAGAACCACTTCAGCATCGTTGAGTCTGGAATTTCACTCAGGCCAACTGGCAAGGTCTTCAAGCAGCCATCAAACTTCAAGACTGGTCTCCCATCTCTATTTCCTCCAACATCAACTCATCCTGGGAATTATTTCAAAGAAATTTGCTCTCTCTCTCTCATGCACAGATTTATCCCATATCATTTTTCAGTTGTCCTACCCTTTCTCCCACCAATGGTACACTGAAGCTTGTGATGTAGTCTGTGGGCTTATGTAAAAAAAAAAGCAAAATTTTGGGTAGATTCTTGGCACCCGTGTTTAAACACATCTATAAACTTCACTGATTCAGAAAAAAGGATGCCAGTTTTTCTATTTGCTTTTCGGGCCTCCATTTTGAATATCAAAATGGCTGCCGTTTTTACCCTATATGGATGATTTTTCGCTATTTAACGTTATTTTGAACATAAAATTCAAAGTGTGTGCAAATAGAGTTTGGGTACCAAATGCATTGTAGTTGAGACAACTGTTCATCTGAACTCTGTTTGCATGGATATCAACAGGTTTGATGTTAATGTCAAGAAATATTGGTATGAATGTGACACTTATTACTGGTATCTGACGAATATTTTCTGCTTGCAATATGATGCATATCCACTGTGAACCAAATAACTTACTGCTTTATTTCAGAAGACCAAAAATGCACAGTGGACATCCCATCCTATAAAATACTTAAGGCATTGAAATTTATGGCAAATTGTTAATTTCAGTTCTGGTTACGATTCCAGATGAACCATGGCATCCTGTGGACAACCATCATGTAAGAAGCGTGCAACTGAACCTTCCATTGACTTTCGAATCTGCTTGTTGTGTCAAGGAGACAAGTTCACTGACATTGAAGGTGTTCATCAGCTGGAGCATCTGCGACTACCAGAACTGGAATAATACCAATCATTGTTGGACTGTATAAGCAAGAGGGCTCAATATCAAAACCCTGAGTATGTTCGTTTGCATCAACAACTGAGTGGCATATCTGGAAAAGAACTGAACAACCAACATGCAGTGTGGCACAAATCATGTCATGGTAAAGCAACACACAAGCAACGCATTGAGAGAGACAAAGATAGATATGACAAAGCAGTTTTATCTCAAGAATCAAGTGTATTGTCATACAGCAAAGTCGGTGGTCGCCCTCCCGCATCACAAACATCTAACACCCCAAAGCAAGCAACTCCTGCATCTACCAGCACACTAACAAGATCTCGTTACCCTCCATTCCAAAAGGAACACTGTTTCTTCTGTCAAAACGAGAAGATTTGTGGTGGTAAGACAGAATGCCTTATTACTTGTCGAAGTGTCGATATTGGAGTGTCAATCCAAAACATAGTTGATGTTAGCGGGAATGAACAATGGAAAGTAAACCTGGCAAACATCATAACTGATGGCGACTTTCTTTCAAGGGACATTAAATATCACAAAAATTGCCATACTATTAACTGGCACAAGTACATACAAGCCAAAGAAAGAGTCAGCAACAGAGATCATCAGGCAGAAAATACAGTGGAATTTATTTCTGCAGAGATTGAGTTCAGTGCTGAATTGCAGGAATCTATAGATCAAGGAAGCATCCCACTACAGACAAGAGCACAGTGATAAAGCTTCTGGAAGATCTGGTGGCCAATGGCACAGTTCAAGCTTCTGCACAACCTGCCGAGTTTGAAGAGGGATCTGAGACATGTCTTGTAGTTGATGGAATGGGAGTGGTACAGAAATTAATGGCAGTCAAAAATTTGAAGACTTGCAAAGAACTTGCAACATCCTTTGTCACACTCATTGACTCAAAGGCTCGTGGATATTGTCAAGTGTGAGTTATATTTGATAATTACACCAAGAATGCATCACTGAAGGAGCAGACTAGAGAGTGGCAGAAAGGCAAGCTGAAGGGAACTAAATGCTACATTGTTCAAGACTCAACAGGCATCAAAGACAAAAAGATGTTTCTCACCAGCAGCAGCACAAAGGATTTACTAACTCTCCACCTTTCCCATCAGCTCATCCACTACACTACCATCAAGGTTATGACTGCAACATGGAAAGAGGTCATGACGAATTATGAAGTTGAAACAATGACCGGTGTCAGCACACAGGAAGAGGCGGACACTCTTATAATTTATCATGCTGTAGAAGTTGCGAGCAATGAAATGAATGTCCACATATATTCACAAGACACTGATGTGCTACTTTTGGCTCTACGAAGAAACCACTACATGGCAACCATTCTGCACTAATCATGGGCACAAGCGAAACATGACGGAAAGTCTTCCTACAGCCTATATATGACAAGCTTGGCCCAGAGAAATCAGCAGCTTTGATCAACTGGCTTGCTCTCACAGGCTGTGATATCACAGGACATATCCAAGGGAAGGGAAAGAAGGGGTGCTTTACAACTTTCCTGAAGGTAAGCCCCACCATTCTGAGAGCACTAGCTGACCTCGGCGAAGGGGCTGAGCCATCTGAAGAAGTTCTTCGTGGTTGTGAAGAGTTCTTTGCTCTCTTTTCTCTCCAGTTGGAGTCCACTTTGGGCAAGCAAAGATGCTGAGATGGTTTTTGTTCAAGCAGCTCACAGATGAACAAGGAGTTGACAAACTGCCACCGACTCAGGAAGCATGGATTGAACATATATGCCATGGCCATGTCCAGTGTAATATCTGGCACCAGGATATGGTATTGAACCAAACTTTTCTTGACCCTTTGTCCTTGGGGTGGCGAAACGAAGACAAAAAGCTACTGATTGTTCTTTCTCAGGTTGCACCAGCTCCAGTCTCAGTGCTGCAGTTCGTCAGGTGTAACTGTGAGAAATCAAAGTGTTCAAGAAGGTGCTCATGCAGAGGAAACAGTGTGGTCTATACCGAACTTTGCAAATGTGGTGGGGAAGGTGACAGCTGAATGAACACAACACCACCAAGGATTGGCGAAGGTCTAGAAGATGATTGAAGCAATGACAACTATAAATGTTTAATCAGTAACATTGACACTCCTGATTCATACATGTAGCATTTTCATCCCTTTGAAAAAAAACTTCTCCATCTTCTAATTGTAAATGGTCATAGTTCATGAACTGGTCATCATTTGCGTTACAGGGTCAAAATATTCAATTTTTCAGTTTTCTCTGTGTTGATAGACATCACCAAGCTACATGCACTTGTGTGAAAAAAATAAGCAAAAACCACTAAAGAACGGCGAATATGGTATTTTTAATTATGAACTTTAATGGATAATGCATTACAAGGAAAACACATTTTCGCATTTATCTCGAATTCACCCTTTCTGAGTAAATTGGATGTGGATCAGTTATCCTTTGGCCGTTTTGGACAATTCAAGTGCCAAATTAATCCTGAGAATCTGCTAGATACATAACTATGTAAAGATATTGTTACAGGCCGGGGGTCGGCCGCCAACCGACCGCTCTGAACGGAGCCGCAAGTCGAGTCGGCCCGACCGATCGCCCGGAATATAGATCGCCGCCCGGATAACTCCGAGCGACGGGTCCTTGTACAAGAACTGAAATATGCCAATCGGCAGATCACGTGGGGGAGGGTCGATTGCCAATCTTCAATGTACCTAAATACCCACGTGATCCAACTTCCGGGGTATTCCACCCTCAACGGATCCCGTACGGAACAAACCGCCGAGGCGAGCTTGTCCGTGCGCGATTCCGAGCAGCGTAATCGCCGAGAACCGTCGGTCCAAATGTCCCCCTATTACGGCAAACCAACGGCTTTCTAACTCCCAACACACGAAATGTTGTCAATGAGGGAATGGACGAAACGAGCAGGTTTACATTTACACAAGGACATTTATTATAATGAAACATGTATGCAATTAAACAAGCAACAAAAGCACGACAAAAGAACAACAACCGTCTATAAGCAATTATTAATGTACAGTCACTTATACAGTTTTACTTACGGGACTCGGCGCCACAAACATTCATTTGAAAGAAAAGCAGGAAAAAGACCCCCATCAAAGGCAATGGGGTCAGACTGGACCTCTAGGGTCTTTAGGGCGTGGGACTTGGCAGACCGAACGAGTCCCACGAGACCGTTGCAGGTTACCTGCACCCTCGTGGTCTCTGGCTTGGGCGACCCGCGACGTCCCGTCCCCACAGCAGCTCGCGTAGCCGCGGTCGAGCTCGGGCCTTCCGTGTGGCAGGCGAGCTCTCTCCGGCTCTCTCCACACGAACGCGCTTGGGCAACCCGCAATGCTCCTTCCCCACGACAGCTAGCGTAGCCGCGGTCGAGCTCGGGCCTTCCGTGTGGCAGGCGAGCTCTCTCCGGCTCTCTCCACACGAACGCGCTTGGGCGACCCGCAATGCTCCTTCCCCACGACAGCTAGCGTAGCCGCGGTCGAGCTCGGGCCTTCCGTGTGGCAGGCGAGCTCTCTCCGGTTCTCTCCACACGAACGCGCGGTTTGCGCGACACAGCAGGCAAGGCTGCGCCTCCCGCTCGCGTCTCCTTCGCGACGCCCGGACTTCCACGCAGCTCCTTGGCTTCTGGCTTCCTCCCGACTCCCCCAACTGCCGAAACAAAAAGCTTACTCCTCCCACGGGACTCAGCACATGAACTCTGCCACGGGACTCCCACGAACTCTCTAGGGACTCTTTTCACGGGACTTTCACTAACTCAGCCCACGAACTCTTTTCACGACTTTTTAACTCTGCCCACGAGACTCCCACGGGACTCTTTACGAACTCCTTCTGAACAAAGAAAAGATGTCCTCTTTATCCTTTGCAAACCCTCCCCCACACCCGGCGTGACTCATGCTCTCGTGATCCACCCCTCCTCAACCACGGGTGGGAGGGAGTTGTTGACGTCACCGCAGGGTTCTTCTTCCTCTTCGCAGATGAGGGGGAGGGACGTCTCCATTGTTTGCTCCCTAACTATTAAATCGATCCGCAGCGCATCTAATCAATTTCAAAACATTTAAACAATGGAAGGTGAGCTATCTAGGGAACATATCTAGGGAACTTATCGACATAGCTGACTAAGGGAACCTATATGTTGTGTGCAATTGAATTCCAAATTCGTAACAATATTTACTAGATCTCTTTTAGGAGTTTGTACATATTGGTCAGGGTTTGCTGAATAATAACGAGTTGAATAATCAATTTTGCATCATGCAACAGCAAGTCCCAAGTGTCACTCACCTAAAAATAACAAAATAGATTAGATTAAAGCTTATTGATTGAAATAAATTCAGTTTATTCCAAATTTGACTCACCACATCCGCCACCTCCGCTGCCTCTGCCTGTTTACTCCACCCCTGACTTGTATCACTTATTTGCCTGTTACACAAAAACTATTGCATATTTTTTTATTTCTGTTTTTTACGCATTAAACTAGACAAAATTACCTTTCTTCTCATACTAAGATATCTAGATATCTGTGGTTTTTCTGGTCTGTAGTCAAAGTGGAAAGTAGATGTTTTGAAAAACATGTAACAACTCCGCCTTTTTAGGGTGACCAGTTCATGAACTACGACCATAACCGCCCAAATAAATTTATATTGAATTACATGCTTTATATTATTTCTGTTAAATGTTTTGGAGCATTGGCAAAGTGTTCCAATCATAAATATGTTGTTATTATTGGAATCCTGTGCCAAAACATATGATTAGACACCAAAAAAATCCTCTTATGTCTCGACATTGGTTCAAAAGTAATGGCATTTTACATCGAAAACCTCCAAAATCAGGCGGCCATCTTGAATTTGTCCCAATATTTGGAGTATTTCTAGTGCTCTTAGTTTGCTTCTAATGAATCTTTGTCCCCTTTATATGAGTTTAGATAAAATAAAATAAATATTGTATGACATTTGAATGAATAGTTATGGTTAATTTGCAATGTTATTTTTAAAAGAAGATTTTCGGCAGTGGCCATTTTGAAATTCAAAATGGAGGCCCTAAATGTTAATGGGAAAACTGGCACCCTTTATTTTCTAAACCAGTGAAGTTTCTGTATATGTTTAGACATGGGTGCCACGAATCTACGCCAAAAATGACAAATCCAGAAAATGTTACATAAGCCCACGGACTATTGAGGCAGTTGTCCTCAAACAACTTGCCTTTGCCTCATGGAATGCAAATCCAACTGAAGGCAATCTCAGTTCCTTCCATAAAGCTCAGAAAAAAGTGTGTGTCTACCCTGAGAAGAGCCAGAAAACAACATCTTTCTAATCTCAAGTCTAAACTCTGAAACCTATCTCCCTCCTCCAAATCCTGATGACATCGAGTCAAGTCTGTTTCTGGTGTATGTTCACGCTCCATCCCTTCCATGAGCTCAAATGGCCGCACAGCTGACACTGCACATGAAATGGCTGAATGCCAAAACTCCGTGTTTGCTTCTAAATATTGTGTCCCAAACCCATTGCTTTCTGTTCCCACCTTACCCGCTCGCACCCAACTGTCCCTGGACTATGTGTCCTTTTCTTCAGATAAGGTGGTGAGCTTGCTGTCAAAACTCGACTCTGATTCTGCAAACGATCCAGACGGCATCAGCCCACATGTCCTAAAAATCTGCTCTGCTGCTCTTGCTCACCCTCTCTCATTTGCTCAAGGTCATCTGCCTTCTGCTTGGAAATCAGCAAACATGACTGACCTGCATAAAAGGTGCAAAAACAGGTTCTTGCAACTACAGACCAATCAGCCTTCTCCCAATCATCAGCAAGGTTATGGAATCTATCATCACTTCCGACATTAAATCCTTCCTTTTCTCCAATGCTCTGATTTCCTATCATCAATTGGGATTCAGACGAGGTCACTCTCCCCTCGACTTTCTGCTCCTGCTTTCCCAATAATGGATTGAGGTCCTCAATGCCAAACTTGATATCAGAGCCAAATACCCAAGACATATTGTGTCCTTTTGACATGGTCTGGCACCCTACCCTGCTCACAAAACTCTCTTCCTATGGTATCCAAGGCCATCTCCACTCATGCCTCATAGACCTCCTCTGTCACAGTCAATGTGTGTCCCTTAATGGAATTCTCTCACCCCCTCTTTCTGTCGAGGCTGGATTTCCTCAAGGCAGCGTTCTGGGCCCTGTTCTTTTTCTGGTTTTCATCAATGATCTCTCTGACCCTCTGGAAAATCCTCTTTATCACTGATGATGACTACACCCTCTGCCGTACCATCTGTCGTCCCTCAGATCGGCAAGCAGCAGCCTCTTCACTCTCTGCAGATCTGGACAAAATTACAAGCTGGTCCAACACGTGGAACATCTCTTTCAATCCTGACAAATCTCACACTCTCACTCCGTCTCTCCGTCCAAAAGGACCATCTGGAACCCCCACCCTCTCCCCACCATCTACATTCTCAACAATCCTCTTGAAGAAGTCCTTTCATTCAAACTTTTGGGCCTCACAATCTGCCATAATCTTTCCTGGGAAACCACATTTCCAAACTGGCCTCCAAAGCCAGTCACCAATTGGGCTTCTTCCATTATGCAATGTCTTTCCTTAGCACACCGAACCTCCTGACCACATACAAATCTTTCATCCACAGACTGAGGGAGCATTGCACTGCCCTCTAAGTTGGTGCTCCTGCCTCAACTTTTTCGGCTTCACGCTGTGGAAACCAAGGTATTTAAGATCAACGGTATCTCCCACGATGAGGCTGACTCTTTGGGTCTCTTGCTCTCTCTCACTGCAGACAGGTTGGTGGTCTTTCTTTCTTCTATGGTCTCTCCTCCGGCTCCCCCCCTCCCCCCAATCTGTCTACGATCTGTCCCGCCCATATTTCCGCAGGGTGCTCAAGGTCCGCCAGCAACCACCTTCTGGTGAAACTACCAAAATCGAGAATCACTGCGCACCTTCACCCTTTCATTCCTCTTTTTTCCCGCCTTTGAAATAAACTCCCACACTCTCTTCCATCCCACTCTTCCATCCAGGCCTTCAAAACAGCTGTTCACCACCATCTCTTCTTTTCCCCCATCCAAAACCACGATCTTTTCTATCCCCTCTTAATCCACCCCAAACCCACCTCCTCCAAATTCCCTGCTTTCCATCCTGAAAGTCCCACCAGTGTCCATCTTGTTTACCCTGTGTATCTTGCCCCATCCCTCTCCTTTCCACAGATCTCCTTATGTGCCTATTCCCCACTGTTTTGTGCTTCCCTATCCTGTCCCTCTTGTCTCCTGCTCCCCTTGTTATACGTTCTGTGTGTTAGCTTATATACGAGCCTTGACATTGTTGAGTAAAAAAAATAAAAAAGTCAACAGTTCTGTATGCAGCAAATTTTGTCATAAATTTCAAGACAATCGTGCATAATTTGTCCTTGTGCTTCCAAGCCTGTTACAATTCCATATGAATTGCTCTTTTTTGTATACATGGTCAAGGAAGGCTCATGGAACAGTGAGAACCTCCATGAAGCAAATTAATTATTTGGCTGCGTTGTAATCATAAAAGTAATAATTAAATAAGTTTGCATAAGACTATTGCATTTCTGTGTTGTGCCTGGTGTTGGCTTAATAGTTAGGGTGGTGGGCTTGGGATCCAAGGATCCTCAGTTCAAATCCCGCATGGCTGTTGAATTAATACCAGGTGGGGTTGACTCGGTCTGTCATCCTTCCGAGGTTGGCAAAATGAATGCCAGCATGCTGGAATACTGTGTCGGAGTGGCGACCCGTCCAGGATTGTGCCCAATAGCCAAGGAGACTGCTTTGGTAGCACCAATGCTCTGCACAGAGTATGGTCCCAATGGATGGATAGATGACTATGCCTGTCATCTTTCTGAGGTCGGCAAAATGAGTACCACCTTGCTGGCACCCTGTGTTGAAGTGGCGACCCGTCCAGGATTGTGCCCAATAGCCCAGGAGACTGCTTAGGCAGCACCAACGCTCTGTTCAGAGTATGGCCCCAATGGATGGATGGATTGCTGTTTTGACTGAGTGTCGAGACACAACTTTGGGTTGTAGGTCCATTGATGTTGAGTAGTCTTCTGATGTGGACCTGTGACTGGGGTTGTGGATCCACGGTTCGGAGAGGTTCTGGGCAGAAAGGATCGAAACCTCGATGAAAAACGATGTCGAGCTGATGATCCAGGCAGTTGGGAAATCAGTAAATTGGTTATAAGTTGAGGTTGCAACTTCAAATAGCTTTTGTAAGTACTTACCAGTACATAATATATCTGTGTTTGTGTGTTTGTGTGTGGGTCTATGCGTATGTGTGTTTATGTATATGTATACGTGTGTATGTATATGTGTGTATATGTACATGTATATGTATACATATTTCTGTGTGTATGTATATGTGTATATGTATATGTGTATATGTATATGTGTGTATACGTATATGCATATATATATATATATATATATATATATATATATATATATATGTTTGAGTATGTATATGTGTGTATATGTATATGTATATGTACATGTGTGTATGTATATGAGTGTATATGTATATGTATATGTGTGTTTATGTCTGTGTGTATACGTACATGTGTGTATATGTGTATGTGTGTGTATATGTGTGTACAGTATATGTATATGAGTAGGGTGAATATACTGATTCTGGCTCACTTTTCCACATGTAAATGAATGGGTGATTTTCAGCGATTCATTTTTTTTCCCCTAAAAAGTAAACCCCCTTTTTATTCCAAGGTATATTTATTTGTCAGGTCAGGTATGGGAACATGTGCCAGAACAGCGTGTCGCTGCGTCCACTTTCCGCCGGTACTCCAGGGGCCTCCGTCTGGCCATCCGCTAGGCAGATGCCAGGCCCATCCCCATCTCCTTGAGATGGTGGTCAACCTGCTGCAACCATGAGGCACGTGGTCGGCCCACTGGCCTCCTCCACTCATGAGACTCCCTCGCTGAGAGAATCTGGTGAGCAGGATCAGCATCAGGAAAACGAGCCACATGTCCATACAGCCGCAACTGACACTCACAGACTATGCAGGTAACAAATCTCATCCGAGTCTCTCTCAGCAACCGCTCATTGGACAAAAAATCCGACCAGCGATAGCCAAGGATTCTCCAAAGAGACCTGGTACCAAAGGAATTAAGTGTCCATCTCAGATCCTTGGTCAGAGTCCAAGTCTCGCATCCATAGAGCAAGACTGGAAGTACCACGGACCTGAAGACTTGGACTTTCGTCCTCCCGCACAGGTACCGGCAGTGCCACACCCCATGATCCAGTGAATCCATGACTCCCCAGGCCCGACCCAGACGTCTATTGACCTCTGACTCACAGCCAGCAGAGACATGAATATCACTGCCAAGGTAAGTGAATCTCTCCACGACCTCAACATCCTCACCACAAACAAACACAGACAGGACAGCAGCTTCCAAGATGTCACCGAAAGCCTGGATCTTAGTTTTGACCCAAGAAATCCGTAATCCCAGCGGCTCCGACTCCTCATTCAGCACCTCGAGGGCCTCCAAAAGGATATCTAAAGTCTCCGCAAAGATGAATGCATCATCTGCAAAATCAAAGTCCGAGATCTTGACATTCCCAAACGATGCACTGCAGCTTGATCTCTCCGACATCCTCCCTAAAATCCGTGCTGAAAAGTGTGGGGGCCAATACACACCCCTGACGAACTCCAGTAACAACTGGAAATAAGTCAGAGATGGTACCACCACACTTCACAGCACTCTCAGTACCAGAGTAGAGTTCAGACAGAGATCGATCAGTTTTGGAGGCACCTCACGAAGACCAAGAATCCTCCAGAGGACATCCCGATTCACTGAATCGAACGATTTCCAGAGATCAACATAGGCTGCAAGCAGCCCCTGCCGAAACTCTCCTCTGCGTTCGGTGAGGACACGAAGAGCAAGGATACGGTCAATCGTTGACCTCTTTGGTGTAAAGCCTGACTGCTCTGGACGCTGGTGCTCAAGCAGATGGTGGCGAACCCAATCAAGAATTATCCGAGCAAAGACCTTGCCCGGCACTGAGAGCAGCGTCACCCCTCGGTAGTTGTTGCAGTCTTGGCGATCACCCTTCCCTTTCCAGAGAGGAACAACAAGGCCCCTCTTCCAATCAGTTGGGATGATGCCTGTGTTCCAGGCAGAGTACAAAACTGCATGCAATGACACGAGTGCAGCATTTCCACCAGCCTTGATAAGTTCAGCATGGATGCCACAGATCCCTGGAGCTTTGCCCCGTTTGAACTGGTTCACCGCAGCCTGAGTTTCCACAAGCGAAGGTGGACCACAGTTGATTTGAGGGTCAGCAACAGGGATTGGAACACCCTTGACGTCCAAGTCGACAGCTGGGGGATCAGCCTGGTACAACCGCTCAAAGTAACCGGCCCAGCGGGCCTTCACTTCAGACTCCTCTGTCAAGAGCCTACCATTCTCTGCTCTAACTGCAGTGCTCCGAGGGATGGGCTTGGATGAACGCAATGCGCGAATTCCTCTGTAAGCGGGACGAGAATCACCTGTCCACAGGTGATGCTCTACCCCCTCACAGATTCCTCGCACATAGGCCTCCTTGTCCACCCTCAGTGCACATACAGTTTTACGCCTCAGCTCCCTGAACAGCTCAGCTCTGCCATTCAGCCTGGCCCTGCGACTCTGGTCAATGGTATCCAGTGTCCCCTGAGAGACAAAATTCTTCTTTGCCCTGCGGTGAGTTCCAAGACATCCAACGGTAACTTCAAGGAAGGTGGTCTTGAAGGCACTCCACAACTCTTCAGGACCCCCCAAAGCACCCAGACCCCCCAAGTGTCCCTGAGCTTGCCAACATCCAGCCTAGGCTGGGATGGTACCATTCTCCAGGATTTAAGGTGCAGCTTTAGAGTTGCTACAACAAGCCTGTGGTCAGTATTGAGGAACTGAGCACTCCAGTAGACCCTGCAGTTCTGGATCATTCTCCAGCGACCATCAATGAGGACATGGTCAACCTCCTTTGCCGCACCGCCAGCATTGGAGTACCAAGTCCAGCGATGAGCTTGTGGGCACTGAAACCATGAACCAGCCACCCTAAGTCCATGACTTCTTGCAATGTCAAGGAACTTAGTGCTATTCTGGTTCATAGTTCCTGACCCATGGGGACCAACACACACCTCATAACCATCCCTATCAAGACCATACAGTTTTGTATCCACTTCCCGGATTATAACTAAACTTGTCATTTTTCTCGGTTATATTAAATAAGGTATTATAAGTTTCCATGGACAATAAAGATGCCTCATATTCTTTTGTTGGGTCAAGTTGTAGTGGGTATGGGAATGAAGATGTGTGGTCGCTTGTTGTGAAATTAAAACTCAGGATTGTGCTTCTCATCTTATTTAATATGAGATAAAATGTCTTTATATTGAGATTTATTAATTATTTTCATGTTCATCAACTGGTCTAAAATGGCTGATGCTTCATTAAAACAATTGTTATTTCTAGCCTTCTTACTACGTAACAACAATAACAGTCTATTAACTCATTGTGATGGGTCATTTGGAAGAAAACTAATACCTGAACCAAGGATACTTAAAGCTTGAATAATGTGTTTCTCCTCATTTTTCCTACTTTTACCAGAAATACTAACCCTATAATTTAGAGTGTTCAGCAGACCACTATATACTCTATCATCATTATTTTTCATATCCAATGGTTTATCAATATACTTTTATTCATCCCTCACAGTTGGACCTTGTCTTCCATCTTTTGTGAGAAGAAACATTAATCTCGGAGTTAGTTTAACTGGGGGTTGAGCAGAACCCAATAACTTTAATTCATCATTAAATATCAATACCTTTTCTTGAACAAGATGAAATATTGCTGGTTGTTCTGTTGGAATGAGTCCTGCTTTGGTTTTTGAATCCGCTGAATATTCATTGTTTTGAAGAGCATTCACAATATAATCAGGGGGTCGATTAATCTCTTCCAGTTGTTGAAATAAACCTTCATCATCATATTCTAATTCTCCTAAATGCTCTCATTCTTCCTCCATCATTTGATCAAAATCTTTTAACATTTGAAGTTTTTTAGGAGTATATTCTACTGTGGGAACTGTGGAAACATCTTTCATTTTTTTCTTGGGAAGTTTTTAAAAGTGGTTTAAAAAATTTCTCTTGTTTTCTTTCAAATGCTTCTTCGCCCGTTAGTTTCTGTCTGCGTTTCTTCTTTATGTCTTCCTGTTGTTTTACAACTTTTGAAACCAACTCTTGATGTTCCTCAAATCTTCTTGCTCTTTCTTTCGCATCCATTTATTTATTGGAAAATATCATTTAATGAATTGTAAAGATCAACAGGGAAATTTTCCTTTTCTTCATCATCCAAGTAGATGTGTTCAAATAAATCCTTTTCTTTAAATATTTCATCAAATTCTTTATTAACATTAATACGAGTTGTAATTTCTTCTTCACTAATACTTGCATCTCTGCTTTTCATACGTTTGCGTTGAGTTTCTTCATCAACATAAAAACCGAATGATAAAATCTTCACTCCGCTCAGATGTTTAATAATTTGTCTCGTTCCTTCTGGATTAGTTTCCAATATCCCAAGACCACCAGATTTTAGTTTCTTTAACTCACTCTTGCAATGTGAATATTTTGTTGTACAAAGAGAAACCTCCTCAAATATTTGACCTTCATTCCTCAATCGCATATGTTCCTCCACTGAAATATAGTGATAATCTTCACCTTTTACTTCTCCAGGTCTTATTGCTCAAGTTGTTGTTGATGCAATGCGTATCACGGGGTGTTTTTTGAGTAAATTTACAATATTCTCATTTGTACTAAACAAGAACCTTGATTTATGAAAGTTTTTTTCCAGAAGCAGATTTACCCACAAGATTTCTAATAATAGTTGTCATTTATATATAAAATTGTTTATAAAATAAATAAATATATCCCTTAATATCTCATCTTGTTTCACAACAATGTATTTATATTTTTCAGTCGTGTGCTTCAAATAATCCCCAAATTCCTTTTTACTACATAATGTAGAACAATTATCTCTCCAAAAATTATTTATATCTATTGAATTTAACTTGAATAAAATAAAAGTATTAGCATTGTTTCTGATGGAACGACGAGGAAGTTGAAAGTATGATTGACTAAGATAAATACAATTACAAGAAGAATGTCTCCCTCTTGTGTAGTAGCTGTCCATTACCGTTTGGTTTCTCTCATTAAGACAATCATCAAAGATAACGAGGTTCTTTTTTGATTTATCCAAATCTTGGGGAGACGGTATATCATCCGTATTTTCACTAAGAAAACAAGTCATCGGTTTTGATTTCTTTTTACATCTCTGTGTATCACAAAACAGTTGAATTATATCTTCAATGTTATAATCATTTAGGTTTTTTTTGAAGTTTAAATAAACCGATTATATCTTCTTTTTGAAGACCAGCATTAAAACCTTGCGAGAGTAGTTGATACTCTGGTTGAAAACTCGACTTTGTGAAAATTATTAAATTATCATAATCTAAAAAGTTGGGAGTCAGGAGCATCTTCAAAAGTAAGCAGGTTTTTCCACATCCGCTTGAACCAACTATGAGACATCTTAATGAATTTCGAAGATTTTTATGATTGTTAAATTTTCTTATTTTCTCAAATGGGTAAAAAATCATTCATTTCTATATTTGGAAAACAGGTTATTTAATTTATTATTGGCTTTTTTAGAAACTATATTTTATCCTAAGTTCAGGTTTAATTTCAAGAAAATCCATTATTTTATTTATGCAATATCTTGTGTTGATATTTCCCCGAAAATCACATCCATGAATAATATATAACAACAATCCTTTGAACATTTCTCTAATACGTCCATTTTCTTCCCTTGTAAGGAAAGGTGTGTTATCACCCTCATACTTTACATTCATTTCTCTAATCAATTTTGTAAAGCAATTCATTTTTGGTGTAAATCTAAAATAATTATTTTCCTTTTTAAATTTTTTATTATCATTAATTAGAAGATAATCACAGAATATACATTGTTTATCGGCTTTTGACTCTGTGTTTAATCCCTCTCTTTCACATGCAGGACAATTCTCAAATTTGTCATGTGGAGAATCAGGGAAGTTTAGCTTATTTATAAAGTAAAACTTTACTTTCAGTTGCATATTGACTCATATTTAATAATATTACCATCGATATCTACATACTTTTTTTCATCACCAGATTCAACTACAACATTTTTTATATTAAAGGTAATTTTAAAATGATTCTTAACTACTATTGAATGAAATGTCATTTCACCTGATATATTAACATCCTTTATTTCATCAGGATTTACATCTTTAGGGTTGTTGAAAAAAATACAAATTTCTCCTTGCATATTACAGATGGTCTTATCTTTTCTTTCTAAAGCTTCATCCATAAGGTTTTTGTTTTTTGATACTTTTTCTTGTTTCATTGCTTTTTCTAGTTTTGAATATATTACCAGAAGGTGAGGAGAAACTTTTGTTAGAGATACTTAAATTGATGTTCTCCCAGGTATACTAAAAGCCCTTCCACTGAAGGAAATTGAATAACTCATCTTATCCACCATAATTGTTTTTATCCAATAGTTGTTATATTTATCTTTGTTCAATTTTACATCCTTGACATATTTCTCAGTATCTTTTACAAATGAAGAGTTTGATTGAAACTTGTCTTTTGTGTCTTGAAACATTGTATTTATTAAGTGAAAAAAGTTGGAGGATAAAATGGTTTTAAGCACAGATTAACCTATTAATTAAACGAAATTTTCATCAACAAAATTTTAGTTTAAGCAAAGTTTTATTTTATAAATATGGTGAATACAACGTACTGCGATGTTTGTAATCACGAATATAAATGTTATAAAAAACACCTTCAAACCAACAAACATACATTTAATCTATTTCATCAAATATCTCCTTGAGTTGGAAAGAAAACATTGTGATATCTGCTCAAAGGATGTTTTGAAGAGTAGTTATAATAGACATCTTCAATCACAAAAACACAAGAAAAATGAGTTTAAAGTAAAGGGAGACTATTATATTGAAAACACTGATGGGGCATTTAAAGGGAATGTAAAAATAAGGATTTTTCAATTTGGAGAACCCGGTCCATCATCAATAGCTGAATCAATTGAAATAGTGAAACCTGATGTTGAAAAAGTTATTAGAAAGACATTAAAAGAAATGAAAACTTTAAAGTTTTATATGGGCGTGAAAATGAATATGAAAAGACAAGATGAAGAACAAACTCCTTATATGAGAACAGATCTTCATTTTATAACATCATTTCAAGATTTTTTGAATAGTGGGGTTTATGAAGAACTATCAAGACAAGAGGAGGATGTTGATAATACAGTGGTAGGAAGTGGATTTCATATTTAAAAAATCATCTTTTTAGATATACACATTCTAAAATCAAACCCTCTTAAAGCTTCTTCTTCAATTGAATTACCAAAATAAATAAAACTAAAGAAGGCAGTTGTTAATATTAAGAACAATGATAATAAATGTTTTCTCTGGTCTGTTCTTGCTCACTTACATCCACCAAATTGTAATTCAGAAAGAGTAAAACAATATATGAAATATGAGAATACCTTGGACATTAAAGATTTTAAATTCCCAATGGCACTAACAGATATTCCTAAATTTGAGAAAAAGAATAATCTCTCTATTAATGTAAATGGATTAACGGATACAAACAAAGTTCAAATATTAAAAATTTCAAACAACTATAAAAATGAAGAAACACACATTGATCTTTTATATTTTAGTGTTGGAAAGAATTCACATTATACATACATCAATAATTTATCAAGATTAATCTCTTCTCAGGTATTCAGAACAGCAAACAAAACATATCCTTGTAAGCAATGTCTTAATTCATTTTATACAAAAGAACGATTCAAACAACATTCAAAATATTGTAGTAATCAGAAATCAGCTGTAATTACAATGCCTAAACTTGGTAAAAAGATTTATTTTGAAGATTATAATAAATCTATCATGTACCCATTTGTGATATACGCTGATTTTGAATGTATCCTAAAAAAGATAAATACTGCTTCTCCGAATCCAAAAGAATCATATACAAATAAATATCAAAAACATATTCCTTGTGGTTTCTGTTATTATATCAAATCATCTGTTGGAGAAAATTATAATAAACTTGAACATTATAGTGGAAAAAAGCTTTACAAGAGTTTGTAAAACGAATAGAAAAGGATTGTATAAGACTAACTAAATTAATGAAAGAAACAAATGAACCGATGAAATTAACCGAAGAAGAAAAATCAGAATTTAGAAAGAACAATATCTGTCATATTTGTGAGGAGGAAATTGAGGAGTCTAAAGTTAGGGATCATTGTCATCTTACTGGTAAATATAGAGGTCCCGCTCATTCCTGTTGCAATCTTAATTATAAATTTCCTTCTTTTATTCCAGTCTTTCTTCACAACAGCGCCAACTATGATACACATCTATTTATAAATGAACTTTCAAAAACACCAGGGAATATTTCTGCTATAACAAACACAAGTCAAAAGTATATTTCATTTACAAAAATGATATTCACAAAACCATTAACTCGTATTCGGTTTCTAGATTCTTACAAGTTTATGGGAACACCACTAGCCTAGCATCAAACCACTGGCATCAAATCTAAGCTCCACGGGGTCTTTTCCAAATCTTAATTCAGTCTTTCCAAAAGAGGAAATTCCAACAAAAGAAGAAATTCAGATCAAAGAGAGAATTCAAAGTAAAGAGGAAATTCTAATTAATGAGGAAATTCATGAAGAAATTCTCACTGAAGATGAAATTCTAATTATAAAGAAAATTCAAACAACGAATGAAATTCTAACTAAAGAGGAAATTCTGATTAAAGATGAAATTCTTATTAAAGAGGGAATTCTAACTGGAGAGGAAATTCAAACAAGGAATGAAATTCAAAGTAAAGAGAAAATTCTTACAAGTAAGGGAATTTACACTTATGATTATATGGATTCATTTATGAGATTTAAAGAAACACAACTTCCTTCAAAATAAAGTTTCTATAATAACCTTTATGAAGAAGAGATAAGTGAGAAGGAATATAAACACGCACAAGAAATTTGGAAAATATTTAAGATAAAGAACCTTGGAGAATATCATGATTTGTATCTAAAATCAGATGTTTTATTGTTAGCTGATGTGTTTGAAGCTTTTAGATCACTCTGTCATAATAAAAATTGTTATGGATTAGATTCTGCCCACTATTTCACAGCTCCTGGTTTAGCTTAGAGTGCAATGTTGAAAATGACAAAACAAGATATAGATTTAATCAGTGATGTAGATATGCTTTTGATGATTGAGAAGTCTAAGACAGGTGGAGTATCACAAGTATGTTCAAAAAGATATGCTAAAGCAAATAATAAACATGTTCCAAATTATGATAGTGAAAAAGATAGTAATTATTTGATGTATTTTGATGCTAATAATTTGTATGGATGGGCAATGTCTCAATCTCTCTAATTTACCATAATTTACATTATGGTAAATTAGAATGGGTGGAAGAAAAGGATAATGAAAAGGCTTTGATGAATATTGTTATTTCTTCTCAAGAGGAATTGAATGACGAAGAAGAAGGTTATTATTTTCAAGTTGATTTGAGGGACCCGAGTGATCTTCATAATAAGCATAAAGACCTTCCTTTTGCATGTGAGAAAGAAACCCCAAATAATAGTAAGAATGGTTAAGTGATTATTATAAAAGTTTTAATATTAAAGGCAAATCAACAGAAAAGTTATTAACAACATTCTATGATAAAGAGGGATATGTTTTGCATCAGAGAAGCTTGAAACAGTTTTTGAGAGAAGGATTGAGAGTAGCAAAAATTCATAGAGTTTTAAAATTTAAACAAAGTCCTTGGATGAAAAAGGTATATTAAATTCAATACAGATATGAGAACAAATACAAAAGTAAAATTTGAAGGGGAATTCTATAAATTGATGAATAATGCTGTCTTTGGAAAGACAATGGAGAATGTTAGAAACAGGCAAAATATTAGATTTGCAACATCTTGGAAAGAAGCTTCGAGATTGATAAATAAACCAAGTTTTAAGAGAGAAGAGGTTTTTTCAGAGAACTTTTCTGCTCTTCATATGGAAAAGGAAAGTATTGTAATGGATAAACCAATTTACATTGGAACAGCAGTTCTTGATTTATCAAAGATATTGATGTATGATTATTTGTATAATGGCTTAAAGAAAGAGTATGGTGAAAATGTTTCATTGTTGTATATGGACACTGATAGTTTTATCCTCGATATAAAAACTGATGATGTTTATAAATATATGAAGAAAAATATTGGAGTATATGATACAAGTAATTTTAGTAAGAAGATTGAGTTATTTTCCAAAAAGAATGAAAAGGCTATTTGTAAGTTTAAGGATGAGTTGGCTGGAAAAGTAATGAGTGAGTTTATTGGATTGAGAGCAAAGGCATATGCTTTTAAGTATGGTGATCAGATTGATAAGAGGTTAAAGGGAATAAAGAAATATGTAATAAAGAAATCAATAACTTTTAGAAATTATTTCAAATGTTTGATGAATAAGAAAGAAGAATATAGGAAAATGAATACAATAAGAAGTTATAAACATAACATATATAGTGAAGAAATAAATAAAAAGGCATTAGGAGCCTTTGATGATAAGATATTTATTTTAGATAATGGAATAGATTGTGTTCCATATGGATATTGTATGATAGAGTGTATAAAATAGATTGTGTTTTAACGATGGGAAGATGGGTTATGGTGTTTTTTAGGGCTACCGCCACGTTTTTTCACAATATATAATTGGTCAAACCAAGTATTAATCAAACTAAAGAGTGGAGAAAATCTCAGTCTTGGGATAAAAATGGAAAACATAATGAATGTAAAAAATATCAAATCAGTCTTATTGAAAAAATAACTAAAACAAAGGTAAATAAAACAAATAAGCGAATCAATTTAAAAAGTAGTAAGTTAGAGGATGTAAAGAAAAAAATTAATATCCTTGAATGGACTGAAAACTTTGATGGTTATCAATTAAATAATGAAAAAACAATTTACTATAATCTCAAAATGATATGTGGCTCAGGAGGTGGTCAAACAAGAGCATTAAGAGAAGTTTATCATTTCGTAATGGCACAAAAGGGGTATCTTAAAAAAAATATAAAGATTCAAATGTTTTGTTTTTAAATATTTTAGATGGGGATTATTGTGCAAAGAAAATTAAACTATTGAAGGAATTTGAGAATGAACAAATCTTTATAGGTTCAATGAGTGAGCTAAACAATATGCATTGGTTATTTGAAAAAGAGTGTCCCTCGGCTTACATGTTTCAGATATTTCTTTAGAATCACCTTTAACAAATCACATTACTACTTTACTACTTGAACAAATCTTTATCTTATTGCATTGGTTGTTTGAAAAAAAGTGTCCCGAGATTAAAAGGGGAGACAAATAAATATACCTTGGGATAAAAAGGGGGTTTACTTTTTGGGGGAAAAAAATGAATCGCTGAAAATCCCCCATTGAATTACATGGGGAAAAGTGAGCCAGAATCAGTATATTCACCCTACTGACATCATATTCGTTTTTATGACGTCATCATTAAGAGGGCGAGGATCTTCGCTCATTCGAGCTTGTTTGTTTCACAGCGTTCAGTTTTCATCGAAACTTCCTGAAACTTGGCATATATATGTAAAAATACCCTGCGCAGACAGTAACCATCTCCGATTTTGAAAATTCCTCCAAGAAAAAAAAGTTATGACATCAAAATATCTCCGCTAATGGCAATCGCATTAAAACATTATCTCCGAAACTAGGCAAGTTTTTTGAATTCTATTTGCGGGAATCGAACAGGGTATTAGCAGCGATGAATTACCGCACATATGATACATCACTTTGATGTTATATCAATTTTTATAATGTCATTCCTATTTTTTGACATTTTTTGTTTCACAACCCAGAGTTTTCATCGGATCTTGGTGAAACTTGCCATCTATATGCAGAAAGCCCATGCGCAGGCAGTAACCATCTCCGATTTTGGAAATTCTTTCTCGAGAAAAGTTGACGTCATAACATCGCCACTAATGGAAATCGCCCATACCATTATCTCCGAAACTAGGCAAGCTGTTTGAATTTTGTTTGCGGGATTTAAGCCGGGCATTAGCACAGATAATTTATCGCAAACCTGATACATCACAATGGCATCATATTCGTTTTTATGACGTCATATTCGTTTTTATGACGTTATCATTAAGAGGACGAAGATCTCAGCTCATTTGAGCTTGTTTTGATAAGTATGTGTTTATAGTTAGAATCCCTCCTTCTGTCGAATGGGAATTTCGTGTGTGCGCTCTGAGTTATTTTTTAGTTAGGTTACATCAACCACAACAACAACATCCCTCCTTCGGTCCTGCCACCATCGGCACGCGCATGGCGTGCCGAGCACACACATGCGCGGGGCTTCCATCGCGTCAGATCGGAGCCCCGCTCCAAAAAAGGGCATGGAGTGTTTCCTCTGCCCAATGAGCCAAGGGCGAGCATCGCACGCGCGCCCCAGCCAATGGGAGGCGAATGGCGAAAGAAGAAATCGCTCAGACCTCAAGAGAGTGGTGGTAAAAAACGAGAGGATGGCAGACAGTGGTGGTCGTGGTTCGAGCGGTCTGCGGTCCTTTGCGGTGGCTCACCATGGTGGTGGTGACTGAACAGTGGTCGTCGTGGTTCGAGCGGTCTGCAGTCCTTTGCGGTGGCTCACCGTAGTGGTGGTGACTGAACAGTGGTAGTCGTGGTTCGAGCGGTCTGCGGTCGTGGTGGCTTGGTCTCGTTCGTGGGTCGTGGACTTTGGGTTGTGGGTTCGAATCCCACTGTAGTGGTTTGGAGTCGGACAAAGTCGGCCGAGGGTGTGGTTTCCCCAGTAGTTAGATGGCATGGGTAGTAAGGTAAATTGGAACTAGAACTGCCACTTTATAACTGCTGGCAGTGATGACCGGGTACCCAGTCCGTCCGCCTTTGACACAACTGATACAACATGAGACTTAAATCATCGTCGCAAAGTTTCGTATTTATTGGATAAGCGGTGCCAGAGAAAACATTATTTAATGGTGATACAAACACAGGTCTGCTTCGAGACGGCGCGGAACAGACGAGTTACGAACCGGGCAGCACAAAGCGTTCAATTTCCTTATTACTGGCGAACAGATTCAAATAATTAAATAATTCTGGCTGCCAAACCACGTGACCGATCAGGTTGAAATTTTAAACTTTTGTTTCACATGTCGCCTAAAGTATAAATCTGAAGTTTCGCATATATAGATGCAACGGTTCCAGAGTAAACATTAATTAATATTTATCCTTCAATCCAAGATGGCGGCCAAACCATGTGACTTATGATGTCGTACTTTTTACCACGTCTGCAGACACGTTAGCATATGATAATTGCAAATTTTCGCTTCTCCAGGTTAAGCAGTTCCAGAGAAAACATTATTTAATATTTTTCTTAAAACCAACATGGCTGCCAAACCCTGGGCCCGATCCCATTGAAACTTCAAACCCTCATTCCGCATGAGTGTTCCACCATAAAGGTGATGTTTCACATTTATTGATGCAGTAGTTCCAGAGTAAACATTAATATTTTTCCTTCAATCCACTATGGCTGCCAAACGTTGCGTCATACCTCAAAAGGGGGTGAGAACTTTTTATTCGTCATGGAGAGGCGGTCATAGTGGTGGAGTTTCGCCTGGATCTGTTCAGTCGTTTCAGAGAAAAAGACGTTTTAAGATATTATTTTTCAATCCAAGATGGCTGACGAACCATGTGACCTATGACATCACAAATTTATATTCTGCTTCGAACTGCGTGTTGGAACACGTTTGTGAAGTTTCGTGTTAATCGGTAAAGGTGCGTTTTTTCTATCCAAGATGGCCGCCAAACCATGTGAAGTGTGACATCATAATTTTTACCACGCGTGCACACACGATGCTAGATGATAATTGCGAACTTTCGATTCGTTAGGTTAAGCGGTTCCAGAGAAAACATTATTTAATATTTTTCTTAAATCCAACATGGCGGCCAAACCGTGTGACTTATCCATTCGAAATTAACAAACTTATATTGCCTACGTATCCCGAATATACTTCTGAAATATGCCCTTCATCGGACTAGTGCTTCTGGAGAAGATGTTTGAATGTTTTAGGGTTTTTCAAGATGGCCGCCAAACCATGTGACCGATCAAGCAGAAATTAACAAACTTGAGAAAGGACCTCATGGGGAATACATGTGTGAAGTTTCGTCTTAATCTGTCTTGCCCTTCTGGAGAAGAAGATTTTTAAAATTTATTCATTTTCAATCCAAGATGGCCGCCTAACCTTGTAACCTATGATATCATAAATTTAAATTCTGCTTTCCATCGTTGACCCGAACAAGTGTGTGAAGTTTCGTGTAAATCGGATAAGGTCTATTTTTCTATCCAAGATGGCCGCCAATCCATGTGACTTCTGAGGTAAAAATTTTTTACCATGTATGCAGACTTGAGGGAGGAAGGCACTTGCAAATTTTCGCTTTGATGGCTTATGAAATACCAGAGAAAACATTATTTAATATTTTTCTTAAATCCAACATGGCGGCCAAACCATGTGACCTATCACTTTGAAATTAACAAACTTGCATCGCATACATGTCACGAATATAGTTCTGAAATCTCGCCTTCATTGGACCAGCGCTTCTGGAGAAGATGTTTGAAGGTTTTAGGGTTTTTTCAAGATGGCCGCCAAACCATGTGACGTATCAACAACAAATTAACAAACTTGAAAGAGGACGTCAGCGGGAATGTGCCTGTAAAGTTTCACCTCAATCTGCGCAGCCGTTCTGCAGAAGAAGATTAAAAAAAAAAAAAAAAAACACTAAAAAACAAGATGGCGGCCGAATTACGTCACCGATGACGTCAAAATATTTTTTTTCTATGATGAATTTATGTGTAGATGACGCTCAAGAAATTTCAAATTTTTGCCATGTGGCGTTCTACTTGACGAATTTTTACTGGGATACCTCTTCACTGATGACGTCACGAAAAATCACACGTATTCCCGAGAGGGAGCTTGTTAAAATGTATCAAGCGAAATTTTCTTACCCTAGAAGGTTTCCGAGATACAGAGGTCCAAAGTTTATGTTTTTTCAAGATGGCGCCCGTACCACGTGACCTATGACGTCATAATTATCAATTATGTATGCTATTAAAAAAGATACATATTTGGTGAAAAATTTGTGTCGATTGGTCTTACCATTTCTGAGAAAATGGCATTTAAAGCGAAGAAATTTTGAAATTTTGCAAATTTACGGCGGAAGGAAAATAACTAGAACTGCCACTTTATAACTGCTGGCAGTGATGACCGGGTACCCAGTCCGTCCGCCTTTGACACAACTGATACAACATGAGACTTAAATCATAGCCGCAAAGTTTCGCATTTATCGGATAAGCGGTGCCAGAGAAAACATTATTTAATGGTGATACAAACACAGGCCTGCTTCGAGACGGCGCGGAACAGACGAGTTACGAACCGGGCAGCACAAAGCGTTCAATTTCCTTATTACTGGCGAACAGATAAAAATAATTAAATAATTCTGGCTGCCAAACCGCGTGACCGATCAGGTTGAAATTTTAAACTTTTGTTTCACATGTCGCCTAAATTATAAATCTGAAGTTTCGCATATATAGAAGCAGCGGTTCCAGAGTAAACATTAATTAATATTTATCCTTCAATCCAAGATGGCGGCCAAACCATGTGACTTGTGATGTCATAATTTTCACCACATGTGCAAACACGATCGGAGACGATAAGTGCAAATTTTCGCATCGCTTGGTTAAGCAGTTCCAGAGAAAACATTATTTAATATTTTTCTTAAAACCAACATGGCTGCCAAACCCTGGGCCCGATCCCGTTGAAATTTCAAACCCTCATTCCGCATGACTGTTCCACCATAAAGGTGATGTTTCACATTGATTGATGCAGTTGTTCCAGAGTAAACATTAATTAATATTTTTCCTTCAATCCACTATGGCTGCCAAACGTTGTGTCGTACCTCAAAAGGGGGTGAGAACTTTTTATTCGTCATGGAGAGGCGGTCATAGTGGTGGAGTTTCGCCTGGATCTGTTCAGTCATTTCAGAGAAAAAGACGTTTTAAGATATTATTTTTCAATCCAAGATGGCTGACGAATCATGTGACCTATGACATCACAAGTTTATATTCTGCTTCCAACTGGGTATTGGAACACGTGTGTGAAGTTTCGTGTTAATCGGTAAAGGTGCGTTTTTCTATCCAAGATGGCTGCCAAACCATGTGACGTGTGACATCATAATTTTTACCACTCCTGCACACACGATGGTAGATGATAATTGCAAACTTTCGATTCGTTAGGTTAAGCGGTTCCAGAGAAAACATTATTTAATATTTTTCTTAAATCCAAGATGGCGGCCAAACCGTGTGACTTATCAATTCGAAATTAACAAACTTATATCGACTACATGTCCCGAATATACTTCTGAAATCTGCCCTTCATCCGACCAGCGCTTCTGGAGAAGAAGATGTTTGAAGGTTTTAGGGTTTTTTCAAGATGGCCGCCAAACTATGTGACCGATCAAGAACAAATTAACAAACTTGAGAAACGACCTCATGGGGAATATATGTGTGAAGTTTCGTCTTCATCTGTCTTGCCCTTCTGGAGAAGAAGATTTTTAAAATTTATTCATTTTCAATTCAAGATGGCTGCCGAACCTTGTGACCTATGATATCATAAATTTAAATTCTGCTTTCCATCGTCGACCCGAACAAGTGTGTGAAGTTTCGTGTAAATCGGATAAAGTCTATTTTTCTATCCAAGATGGCCACCAAACCATGTGACTTCTGAGGTAAAAAAAATTTACCATGTATGCAGACTTGAGCGAGGAAGGCACTTGCAAATATTCGCTTTGATGGCTTATGAAATACCAGAGAAAACATTTAATATTTTTCTTAAATCCAACATGGCGGCCAAACCATGTGACCTATCACTTTGAAATTAACAAACTTGCATCGCATACATGTCACGAATATAGTTCTGAAATCTCGCCTTCATTGGACCAGCGCTTCTGGAGAAGAAGATGTTTGAAGGTTTTAAGGTTTTTTTCAAGATGGCCACCAAACCATGTGACGTATCAACAACAAATTAACAAACTTGAAAGAGGACCTCAGGGGGAATGTGCCTGTAAAGTTTCGCCTCAATCTGCACAGCCGTTCTGGAGAAGATTTAAAAAAAAAACACTAAAAAACAAGATGGCGACGTCAAAATATTTTTTTTCTACGATGAATTTTTGTGTAGATGATGCTCAAGAAATTTCAAATTTTTTCCATGTGGCGTTCTACTTGATGAATTTTTACGGGGATACCTCTTCACTGATGACGTCACGAAAAATCACACGTATTCCTGAGAGGGAGCTTGTTCAAATGTATCAAGCGAAATTTTTTTAACCTAGAAGGTTTCCGAGATAGAGGTCCAAAGTTTATGTTTTTTCAAGATGGCGCCCGTATCACGTGACCTATGACGTCACAATTATCAATTATGTATGCTATCAAAAAAGATACATATTTGGTGAAAATTTTGTGTAGATTGGTCTTACCATTTCTGAGAAAATGGCATTTAAAGCGAAAAAATTTGGAAATTTTGCAAATTTACGGCGGAAGAAAAATAATAATAAACAGAAGAAAAACAATAGGCTATCCAGTCCATTTGACTGGATACCCTAATAATAATAATGCGTAATAATAATAAACAGAAGAAAAACAATAGGTTATCCAGTCCATTTGACTGGGTACCCTAATAATAATAATGCGTAATAATAATAAACAGAAGAAAAACAATAGGGTACCCTGACCCGTCACATTTCGGAGTTGTCCGAGAGTCACGACCTTAATTCCGGGTGTTCGGTGGGAGACGACCCTACTGCTCCCCCTGGTGGTGGTTTATCACCGCCGAATGCCGGCCCACAACAATGTGTATCTGTGTGCGTGCGTGTGTTATGTCTGGTTTCCTTCTTGAAACTATGGTTCAGAAATTGATCTTTACGTTGATTGTGCTTGATATAATTGAAATTTCTGCTCGTTCGTCCCCCACCGGTTTCACAAGAGGGTACTATAGGTGTGATATCCATCTGATCATCTGTCTCTCTCACCTGTGGTTTTTCCGACTTTTTCCCCATACTATATAAACTTCTTGCAAATAAATTCTCGCTCTTGTTTATTTTTGAATGGATGTGGCAGTGAGCCTGCTATTCTGGTACAGGATCCCTTCAATATCGTCACCAGGCTACCTGTCACCGAACACGGATTAAATATTCAGGTGAACTTCAAAACTTTTCCAAGGAACAAAATCCATGGGAATGAGATTAATGTACACAGTACATAGTTCATAATATGGTTCATGTACACAGTTTTACTCTATTTTAATCTGGTTCCTCAAAATCTGGTTATCTGGTTCCTCAAAATTTTAAAATAATGTGAGAGTTTCAAAGAAAGCTCCGCTCCAAACGCACCTTGTATCGCCACAGCCCCCCGATATCTTCGCTCTGTTCATAGCACGTAGGCTCCAAACCCTCATCGAGGCAGCATTTGATGGACGTGAGACCACTCACTCCGGCTCCGATGATACACACTCGCTGCACGACCATGGTTCCTCGTACGAAAGATTAATGTTCACCAGTTGGTCAAATCGCTCAACAGTTTGGAAGCAGGTTGCTATTTTGACACTAAAATGCACTTCCTTTGCTTAAGTTACAATTCCAATTACCAATGCTCTCTGTAAATGCTGGGACACCGCACTGCTTCATATGAATCTCAAAATAATTCAATGAGATTTAACTGCGTGTTCGAACACAACTGGATGTGAAATCTCGCGAGATTAACCTTTTTAGCGATTTGATGGATGAACTCTCCACGCCCTGCCTGCTGTCAGACTTCATTTCAATACTTTGTGTTGTATTTCTTGTTCGCGTTTTGTTACTTGAAATTGGATATCCGTCTATCCATTACTTTTTCCCCCACAATCTTGTTGTGGACATTGTATTACAGCTGCTTATTAATAACTTGTTTTGCCAATCTTTTGTAATTATTTGTTTGCTTGTAGGGTTACCTGGCATTGCCAGGTGGGGGGTCCTGAGAAGTGAGAGAAGCAGGAGAGACAGCAGGCCTGAGAATGGGGAAGGTGGATTGGTGTTAGGAGAACCTGTGGTGGGGAGGAAACCGAGCTGTTCGGGTGGATGGGGGGGGGGGGATATAAAACTGTGCAGGGAGCAGGAGAGCCAGAAAATAAGTGGGTAAAGGGGTCTTAAGGCAACATCAGTGGGTAAAGGAGTCTTAAGGGAACATCAGTGGGCAAAGGGGTCTTAAGTGTCGAGGTCTTAACAGTCTTACAGGTCATTGTGGCGTTTATGGTCTTTGAGATCTTAAATGTATTCAAGGCCTTTGGAATCTTAACCATCTTTGGGGTCCAAAGGGTCTTTAGGGTTATTAATGTGTCTTAATTGTTTTTGGGGGAATTCAATGTTCTTAAGGGTCTTATCTTCAAAGCATGTAGAAAGTCTTCAATGAAGCATGTGAAAAACACGAACAGAAAAAGGTCTTATGGTTCTTCGGGATCTTTAAAGGCTGAGGTTGTGGATGAAAATACACTGAGGACAACCCCCGGGTCGGACTTGGTCTGTGTGCCAAATTTGGTAGTTGTCAGCACAGCGAGCTTTGCAAAAAATGCAAACAAACAGACAGACATCTGATGAATTTTATTTATGAGCTTGTGAGTTGAGGCAATGCTGGTTTGAGTTTATTTAAGGTCTTAGGGGTCTTTAAGAGTATTCGGGATCTTAATTGTTTTTCGAGGTCTAAAAGGGTCTTTGAGGTGTTCCAGCTCCAAAGGGTCTTGAGGGTCTGAACTCTAAAGTGTCTTTGGGGTATTGAGGGCCTTCTGAAGACTTAAGGGTCTTCAGGATCTTTGGGATCTTAATGGTCTTTGGGGTATTCAGGGTTTTAAAGGGTCTTAATGGTGTTTGGGGAATTCAATGGTCTTGAGGGTCTTATGGGTCTTTGGGGCCTTTGTGGTCTTATCTCCCAAACATGAAATCTCATCTCTGAAGCATGTAAAGCCATTTCTGGGGAGATCTTAGGAGTCATCAGGGGTCTTTAAAGGCTGTGGTTGTGGATGAAAATACCCTTATACCCAGGGGGCAAGAGTGGTCAACCAGACACGGTCTGCTATAAAAGGTTGTTGTATATGCTTGGATTCTTTAGACCCCCAGCAATGACTTCTGGGTGGACAACCTTTCCAACAGGCGACTGCAACTCTGCAATTCAAGATGGCGTCCAAGATGGCCGCCATATTTTTAAATCACCATAACGTCGTCAATTGTTATAGATGGGATCAATTTTCAAAAAAATCTTAACCCGGAATGCAAATGATGTTAATTTATGGTTTACACGCTTTTTAGGGGTATTGAAGGGTGCTGAACCCAAATCTGCTGTCTGCCCAGCTCAAAAATGGCCCATAATGCCTCAAAATTAGGAAATCCAAGATGGCCACCACCGACGGGCTGAAATGTATTTATGTACAAATCTTTTTTACTAAACAAGGTAGAAACTTGAATGAAATGTGCTTTTGTAGGTTTTCATATATGGGGAATCCAACGGCATATTCAGTTTGAGATAAAATATGAAAAAAAACTGCTTGAAACTCATATTTATTGCAAAAATTGTCTTTTTTGAAGATGAATAATTAATTTTGTCGACCAGATAAGATCCACAAGTAGGTTCATCAGATAAGATCCACAAGTCGGTTGATCCTATGCGTCCAAGAATAAATTACTTGGTTTGCAGTTTTTTCCAGTTAGGACCGTCTGCATTCCTTGTTACTGCAGATCGTCACCACAGTCGGTCACGTCACAGGAGGAGTGACGTCACATGAGGAGTGACGTCACATGAGGAGTGACGTCACCGAACAGTCTCGCAACTCCAGTAACATCACGTTTAGCACGAGTGCATTAACGTCAAAAGGAAACAGCCCCATGGACTGTGGTGCATGCTGTATGGTTTATTTCTATTTATTCCCGCTTATCTGTTTCTAAATTGTTACCAAGCCTCGAAGTTGTAAGTATTCATGTACCAGCTATTTGATTGTTTTCTTCTTGACTGATATTCCTGGTCATTGTTCCTACGTTTTTCATGAAACCATCACGTCAACCTTTCTATTATCGTCACGTCAATGGTCCCCGTCAATCGCTCATTTCATTCGTTAACGTCTATCATCATCCAAATCGTCCCAATCTCCTCAATCGTCATCATCAACCTCATCGTTTCTCCATCGTGATATGTATCGTCATTCGTAGTCGTCTTAACCGCCCGTGCATCTTAATCGTCTCGTGTCCCGTCTTTAAATCGTCAACGTCCTTTCATCGCTGAAAACATAGCTTTAGGCACAGACCATACTCGAAAAAGACCAGTGTCGCTGCAGCCACAGTCATAAAAATCATGTGGGCAGAAATGTCCAAAACTGTGTGATCTGTAGTAGTGTGGGCATTGTGTGGTGTGCATGTAGTCTAGCATGTCAGAAGTTTGCATGTAAGTGTAGTGTATCAATAGTTTGCATGTATTCTAGTTGCTAGTATGCATAGCATGGTGGTGGTTTTGTTGCAGGTGATTGCATGAGCGGTACGATGATGACACAGGCAGAGAAATGGCTGCTGGAGGGAAGCTTGTCACTGAAAAAGGAACCCAAGAGGAGACGCCAGGACACTGACATTGACCACAGAAAGTGCATCATATGTGAAGGACTTGGTGCAAAAGGACTATATAATATCACAACAGACAAACTATTTTTGGCCATGAAGGCTCGACAAGATGAGACATTTGAGAGACTTAAACATGACTCGGCTACTGGTACATGGCTGACAGACAAGATACCCAAATGGCACAGTAAGTGTAGAAACTGGTACACGAATGAGAAGAGTTACAAACTTTCTGAAAAGAAGAACCATGAAGAAGTGATGCTGAAGACTTGAACTAGCCTGGGTGCAGCAACTCTTCCCAGCATTCAAGGTTAACCAGGACCAACACACCAACATTTGATGTGAAGAATGCATGCCTCATCTGCAACAAATGGTGGATGCGTGGCAAAGAGCCAACATGCAGAGTATCTACAGAAAACAGTCAGCAGAACATCATAGATAAGGCAAAGCAACTAAAAAGAGAGGACATTCTGTTCAGATGTGGACATGTTGGTAAAGGACATGACATGGTGGCCAATGATATCATACCACAAGCCATGCTTGGCTGCATTCAAAGCACATCGTGTCCCCACTGGGAAATTAACAAAAAAATACCTGTATGATGTTGCATTCGAGCGACTCCTAGAACAGCTAGAGATCCCCATTTTCCATGACATGTGTGGGTATTTGGTGAAGTCGCTGCGGGACCAATACAGGGCCATTTTACGAGAGCTCGGAGTTAAAACAGCAGACTCGTACCGATCTATCACCCTCAGATTGAAGCTGCAACAGAAATAGAGCAAGCGAATTTCCATTCTCGATCAAAGCTGTGGATCGGGATTCATTTGCGCATCAGCCATACCCCTTGGTGATGTACTGGAGAAACTCAGGAACCTAGAAGCAGCGCAACATGAGGATGAAAAGCATCGTACACTTCGGCATGCAGCAAAGATCCTCCGAGCAGATTGCAAGCAATGCAAAAGACAATGCCAAAATGAACAGTCAACAGAGATTTCTTTTGCAGCTGCAGACAGTGACAATTAACTGCATACCATCAGCTGCTCACATGGACACTTGTATTGCAGCATTATATTGAGTGGTAGACCTGTTCATATGATGCAACATTGTGGTGTGTATCACCGACATGAATTTTACGAATATTTGCCTCAGCCATTTCGCTTGCATTCCAAATTGTGAAGCACGTGCAGTAGTTCATTTCTCATGTAATCTGTGTTCTTTGTAACTAGTACCATTCTGTACCATTATTGTTCTTACAATAACAGTAAACTACTGTGTATTGTTATGGTTGATTTTCTGTGTCCTGGTCGCTTCAAAGCATTATATTAACATGTAATAAATGGTAAAAAAAAACACATTATATCATTCTGAAACCATCATAAATAGATTCCCTGATCTAGAAAACCAGACAAACGAAGTATTAAACATGAAAATCGATAAGAATTGACGACGTTATAGTGATTTAGAAATATGGCGGCATCTTGGACGCCATCTTGAATTGCAGAGTTACAGTGGCCTGTTGGAAAGGTTGTCCGCCCAGAAGTTGTCGCCAGGGGTCTAAGGAATCCAACCATAGACAACAAACTTTTACAGCAGACAGTGTCTGTTTTCGCAAAAAATGGGGGGTTTGCCTCATGGGTATTAGGACAATACACGGGTCGGACTTGCTCTGCACTCGACAGAGAATGTGCAACAGTTAAAGCGACAGAAGTTTCTTCCGCTTAATTGTAGGGGCACGGCACGGCACCCTCTCTCAATCATGGCAGATGACCTTACTGTACCATACAACCACCGAGGATGGATCGACTATCGGCACATTTGCGGAAAATCGAAAATTATTCACCCATCGAGTTAAATCATTCCGCGATGTAACCCGTACTTACAATACGAATATGGAGGTCGACTTCCGAGTGTGGCGTCACGGCAAGCCCTCTCATCCTTGAGCTTGCCAACATCCAGCCGAGGCTGGAATGTTACCATTCTCCCGGATTTAAGCTGCAACTTCAGAGTTGCTACAACAAGCCTGTGGCCGGTATTGAGGAACTGAGCACTCCAGTAGACCCTGCAGTTCTGGATCATCCTCCAGCGAACATCAATGAGCACATGGGCAATGTCCTTTGCCACACCACCAGCGCTGGAATACCAAGACCAGCAATGAGCCTGTGGGTGCTGAGACCAGTGAAATGTGATAATTTAAAGAAATAACGAGTCTTAACTAAGTGAATGTACCTATTTACTTTAAGAAAGCAAGACTATGTTCCCTCCTCCATTTATACACAAGAAAATGTGAACTTTCCAAAGCATTAAACTGATCTTTTTCTACTCGTTGGAGAATTATACTGAGTGAATAAAAAATTTATGAACATAACAAAATTAACTCGCTTCATTGAGCTATATGATTTAATGCATTCACTGCAATACCTCATGTCAGGCCCCCAGAAGGACTGCTTATCCACAGGGCCGGATTTACCATCTGGGGGCCGTGGGCACAATGATTGTGGGGGGCCCCCAAATTTGGAGATTAATCAACAACTTAAATTATAACTGCTTTTTCATCAACAACTGAACTTGTATCTATAGATTTGGCAGATCCTGATCAGGAATGATTTGGCATATATGTTCACAAATTACAATGAAATCAGACAAGATGACAAGATGGACGGATTGTTATTGATATGGCTGGTGACTTATCCATGAGCTGATGACTTATCTCTGAGCTCATTCTAAAATCAAATCACAAAAATGTTTTTGCTGCAAGAGTAAGAGATAGCGATGGACTAATATAAGAAAATAACAAACGACGCGCTGTCATTAATCAGACTGCGAACTTCGACTAAAAATCTTCTAACTTCTAAAAACCCTCTGGACAAGAGAAATCCGAAATGGTGATTAATAGCCGACTTCCAGCGACCGCACATATACGGCAGTGTCATCCACATCAATGAACATACACACGGTGCCTTAATCAATGGACAAACTTCCTGCGCGACTTCGTGGCAGCGATCTCGGATATGATACTGTCAACCTGCATGGAATTGACCACATCGGATTCGGTTGAAATGAGGGTCAGATTGACCAGTCTCTGCTGCCCCATCGTGGAGCGAAGTTGGTTCTTGATAAGCTTGAGTTTCGAAAACGAGCGCTCCCCGGAGCAGTTCGACACCATCAGTGAGAGGTCAATCCGAAGCAGCACTTCCACGTTTGGGAAAGTGTCGGTGAGTTTTCGCTCGATGAGAAAACTGTACATCTCGAGTTCAGTACGGCCCGAATCTGGCTCTGACTCCTTCATCATGGCTTGAAACTGAATCATTTCTTCTGTGTGGTCAGGTGATAGATCTTCCCGATACAGCTCGACGAGCTTCGAGCATGACTCTCGAATCTGCTCCACTTCGAGTTGAACAAGAGCACGCAGGAATCCAAATCTGTCGCTCATCTCGCTGTAAGTGTTTGTACACTTTTCCAACTGCGACAGCAGTACGTCGATCACTGCAACGTATCCACTGATGTGAAAGGACTCCTTGGCATCTAGTTCTACTTCTGGAGTGTGTCCGTAGTCCAAGGGAGCGAGGCGGACATTACGCTTTTGTCTCCGCGATCCGCGAGTGAATTCCTCCGTACCTGAGCGCTCCACTCCGTCAACAACGAATGTATCAAACTGATCGCGTAATGACTGCACGAAACTCGCCAGTGACTTGAGGAGCTGCACGGCTGTGTTGAGATCGGTAGCTTGTGACTGAAGGGTTTTACTCGTACGATCAAATCTACCAAGGACAGTAGACCAGAAACCAGCATAGAACCCTATCTCGAGCGTGCACATCGTTTGGTGAAGTGTCTCGGCAGTGTTTCTCGTTTCACTCTTCAGTTGTTCATCATTTGCGATTTCAACGAGGACATCCATGATTTCGCTGTAACCGTCTAGAAGAGCTCCGGTTGCATCAGAATGAGCCGACCAGCGAGTGTCGCTGAGGCGCTTTGGTACTTGCAGACCTTTGGCTTTCAGGGCATCAAATAATCTTCCGGAGCGTGACGTGGAAGCTGTAAAAAATACAAACACTTGTTCCACGAATTCAAAGAATGCTGCTGCAGGACTACAGCATCCCACGGCCGACTGACCGACTAAGTTCAGTGAGTGCGTCACGCATGGCACAAATATTGCGAGAGGGTTCTCCTGTTGGATCATTCCCTGCATCCCGTTGTATCGGCCACTCATATTAGATGCGTTATCGTAAGATTGTCCTCGGCAGTTAGCGATGTCCAATCCAGTGGCTTTCAAAAAATCCAGTAATGCCGTCGCTTGCTGGAGTCCAGTGTGTCCTGTGTTGCTCAGAAAGGTCATGAAACGTTCCACTGGAGCCTCGTTCTCGATGTATCGGAGAATAACTGTGAGCTGGTCGATGTGGCTTATGTCATGAGTAGAAACGACTGACACAGAGAAGTATTTTGCCTCTTTCACCCGAGCGACGATGTTATCCAGAACAGATTTTCCGATGATGGAGACTAACTCTTCACATATCATAGATGATAAGTAGTTGGTGTAGCCACTACCTTGGTTGGCATATTTCTGAATATGCTGCACCAAAAATGGATCATATTCTGCAAGTAATTCCATTAAACCAAGGTAGTTACCATTCGTCCATGACCCAACAAT